>NC_136069.1:1197298697-1197898697 GCF_964261635.1 Lissotriton helveticus
TGAACCAATTCCCCCTTGATCTGTGCTTGACTAAATCCTTCTCCACTTTCAGAAATAAGATCAAACCCCGTTTATTGAAGCCCTGTTTACATTCAGTTGCTGTCAGGCTACCTTTCCCTAATGCTAGGATACCCTTTTTATGGTCTGGCTCGACAACACAGCTGTCATCAGACAATTGTGTGAGAATTACTATAGACGGGCTCTGGCTCCTCCCACACGTTGCTAGCCAAGAGTAAATTTTTTGATTGAGCAGAAGTTGTGTATTTCCACCAAAAAAGTTTATCTTCCACACAGCTGTGTTCATTTTATTTATCCAGCAGCCTGAGCTTGGCCTTTTAAAGACACACACATGGCACTGTAATGCCAATAAAATGTCTTAGATAACTAGTTAATTTACGTTTTTCTCTGGCAGCAGCACACATGGGAGGACAGCAGTCCTTAACCTACATCAGGGTTCTCCAAACTCGGTCCTTGGGGGACGGATCCATGTGAGATTTTTAAGATAACTACATTTATCTAAATGAGGATATGCTAAAAATCTGTCATGGATCCGGGACTCCAGGACTAACTTTGAAGAACCCTGTCCTACATGGATGATTAGGTCTGGCTTGGCAGTCCAACTGTTTCCTGACCTTTAACCTACACCAATGTTATTCTACAGTTCTTTGCTTCCACATAAATGCATTCTCATGCTATTTACTTGTAATACTTCTCATCACCATACACCATTTTTCTAAATCCTGACCTATAGGCATTGCAAATGCTTGTTAAAGTGAGTGAGCGTGCTACAAGCATTAACATTGGAAGCATCCAAAATACAAAGTCACTACCAGGACAGTGACTCATACCCGGCACCTCAGCGTTGTAACACCAAGAATATTCAATTAGGGCAAATAGGGGCAAAGAAGATTTCCAAATCGTCTGTAACAGTAGTACCTGGGCACATCACCTCAATCTTGGCATGCAGTACATTCAATATTTTAGTACTGAGACATTCAATAAGGTGGTGATGTTGGCTTCTAGCTAGTCAGTGATTGTTCAATTAATAGAGCTAGATTCTAATCTTGCTTCCATTTGATTATATTGTGTTATACTGAGCAAATTCACTATAATGTTTCAGTGCAGCTGTTCCGCTGTCAAAACATTTAGTACTGCTTAGAAAAAAGGCAGACTCCTGCATAAAAACAAGTAACCATTTTCAAAATTTGGAAGAGTAAGTGAATTAATTCCGATTTTTCAGATCTTCTGCCTGAGCTCCCATATTCCAAGATTTTGAAAAGAGCAGTTTAGGCAGCTGAGTGAATTTATTCATGGGTTCTGTTCCTAATACATGTAGGCCCTGATTACAAGTTGGTCTTTATATTCCGATCCATGCATGAAACCCCTGTTTATGCCTGGGTTGGAATTAAAAGTTGGTAGGTATTAAAACATCTGATAATTATTGGATGGTCAAAGACCTCAATCTTCATCAAACCTGCCCAAGTTTGATAGGTGAAAAGCACACATTATTTACTGTATCTTGCAGATTTTAATGGGCTAAACACCAAAATCCATATGGTAGTCCCCACCAACTCGTAATAGGTTTGCTTTATCGCACCCGATGAGTAACTAACCCCATGGTATTGTTATTTATAAAGTGCAATAACACGCATATAAGGCCCAAAGCGTCAAATTAATATGGAGGAAAAAACAGTAAACTAGAGCAGTATTGTGAGCCAGAGTATGGAACATCCTGGTCCTGGTCCTGGAAAACAAGCAGTGCAAACATGTTTCATCTAAAAAAAGGCTGAAAGAATTCCATGCCGCTTTTTTAATGTTTCTCTAAAAAACTGTTATAAAAATTGGCGAAGAAATATAATATACATTTTGATGCCTTTCGTTATTGCGTTTTAAAGACAATGGTCCTTAGACAAGGGGGAAATCTCAGAAAAATGAATATAGACCAAATGGAGCTATATTTTATAAGAAATGTCCAGCCGGACAATTTATTTTCTTAATACAACCAATCATAAGACAATTTAAACACGGAGTGTGATGGAAGCAGGACACCAGCCGATGTCAGGCCAACACACTAGGGAAAGACAAACAAGGGAAATAATAATTTTGTAGGCAATAACAGGTCATCTGAAAAATTGTCAACCATAAACCAGATAATCCAGGAATGTACACATGTGCATGTAAAATTAGTATCAGCTATGCATTTAGTACATCTCAAGTCGACGACGTTTCGAACCTTAAACAATATAGGTTCATCCTCAGGACAAGAAATAACTGCCTAAAAAATCCAAATTGTAACCACTTTGTAGAGACAATATGCCATACCTTGACAAATAATAATAAATAACAAATAAAGGAAGGAGAGAGGAAAGAGAAAACATAAACATGTCAGTAAATCACAATCCTTTTGGCAACTGCTTTATATAGAGCAAAACACACACCATGCCAGAAGTGTCAGCAGCGGCAAAGTGTGGTACAGACTAGTTAAGGGCAGTGTTGAAAAACCATAGCGAGGTGGAAGGCACAACATCCAGTTTGAAATAGAAGCTCACTCATGCTTTGTGTAAAGTCAAAGTGAATTAACATCACACAATTGTGCAAAAAACATGTCACAACAGTGAGAGGAAGCAAGGGGTGGTAAGGGTGTGTGAACCGAGTAGACGCTTACCAATGGTGGTGTGGATTCCCTGCCGGCAATACTCAGCCCAAATAATGGGGGCTGCTTTCTGCAAGGGGGAAAAATAAATTAACAGACCGAGGGAAAGTTAAACAGGCCACCGGTTTAAGTGTCGTGAGTATAGCGGAACTTACCAATTAGGCGTGTTCCAATTCATATATCTAAAAAATCAATCTGTGGGGAGAAGGAATTAGTGAGTAGAAGTGCGAGCGAGCACTAAAAATAGACCAAAAGTGCTCGGGTGTGAAAGGCTTACCAATCGGGACAATGCCCTCGTTAAGGATTTCTGTTGGAAAAAATAATAAAGGCCTGTTAGAGGTAGCGAATATGGGGGACCCTAATGGCGATGCCTCACAGAAATCAGGGGTATCTTACGAAGATGAAAAAGAAGCAGGTCCACAATGGGGGTCCTTGCCAGCGTGCACGATCTACACGGCTTGCACTGGGGCCGCATATCCGATATGGGAACCGCTCGTGGTCACATGACACGCAGTGACCAATCGGAAAGATTCTCAAAACTGGCGGCCATCACGGAATGGGACCGATAGAAAGTGTGGCGGCCATCATAGAATGGGGCTGGTAAAAAGCGTGTCAGACATCTTAAATGTATTAGACTGTGCGTCGTGAATATCGCAAAACAAAATCTGTTACAATAATTCAAATGCATAATAACTACTTAAATATTAAATGTACAAGACTGTGCGTCCTGAATATCACAAAACAAAAGTCTATTACAATAATTCCAATGCATAATAACTACCGTACACTTGCACACATTGACAACTTTATGATAGCCACCCAATATTTGCTAGCTTTGTATACACGGAGTTGAGGCGTAATTCCACACCCAGAAAACATATTATAACAAAATAGAAAAAAGATAAAATATTGTGCAATCAAAAACATATTGAAAAATAAAATAAAAGGGTAAAACATACAAAGGAGTAAGGTACAGTTTAGCATGAGTAAGTTGACCAAAGGCCTTTAACTCAAACACAATTAAGCCCATAAATAATTAACGTTCTGTTCAGTAATGGGGATGTGAACCTTAGATCAAAGTGGTCCAATCCTCAATGCGGTTAAGACCTGTATGCAGACTATTTGTCTTCAAGATCCAACGGAGCTCCTCCTTGTTTAGCAGATGTTGTAGATTACCACCGCGGCTGGGGAGTCTCACCAAAGAAATAATAGTCCAAGTAAAGTCAATTTCAGTGTGTGAGCGTTCCGTGAAGTGGTGCACAAGAGGGGCGTTAGGAGTCCTGCACCGTATTCTGCTCCTGTGTTGGCACATTTTTGTGCGTGCCTTCTGGGTTGTCTGCCCTATATAGATCATGGAACATGGACAGACAATGGCATAGATAGCATTCGTACTATTACAGTTGGAAAACTCTGTACGCTCATACTTGATATCATTGTAAACAAATTCCTTGCCCTACACAGTACTGTCGCAATTGAACAATTGCCACATTTAACATGCCAAGTAAGTTTTGGGAAGCCCCAAAGGGTATCAATTGTAACCTGTTGTACGGGTGGAGGCAATGCTGCACGCACCAAATGATCTTTAAGGTTCTTTGATTTTTTTAATGCAAACATAGGTTTGTCAAGTTGGAGTTGGCCTACATTCAGCACTTGCCAGTGTTTCTTAATGCTCTTGGTTAAGGAATTGGATGCTGGCGAAAAAGTGGTCACACAAACCAGCCGGTTCTGTGTTTTTTTGGCTTTGGGTTCCAACAAAACCTCCCTCGGACAGAACCACGCTCTTTTGAGTGAAGTCTTTATCAATCTCCGTGGATAGCCTCTAGCGCTAAGTTTATTACTCAATACTTGGGCTTCCTTAAAGTAGTCGTCTCTGCGATAGCAATTTCTTCGCAACCTTAGAAATTGCGAATAAGGAAGGGAATCACGGAGTGCTCGAGGGTGGTTACTCCTATAGCATAAAAAAGTGTTTCGCTCTGTTGGCTTTCTATAGAGACCGGTGATAAGTACACCATCGTTGTCCTGTATGTTGAGATCAAGAAATGGGATACTAGATTGGCTTGTTGTGAGAGTATAGGTAAGGCCACTGCAATTGCAATTCAACCAATGTAAAAACTGGGGCAACAGGTCAACCGAGTCATTCCAGATCATAAAAATGTCGTCAATGTACCGCTTCCATAGGGCGATGCCACTATGGAAGGGGTTGGATGGAGCCAAGATGCGTCCAGATTCGAGACTGTCCATATATAATATAGCCAAGTTGGGGGCAAAAACAGCCCCCATAGATGTACCTTTAATTTGACCATAATATTGTCCGTCAAAGAAGAAATAATTCTTAGATAGGCAAATTTCCAAAAGTTGCAAGATGAACAGTGTTGGTATGCGATGGGCTCTGGGGCGGCTGTTCAAAGTATCTTGAATAACCAAAAGGGAATCATTCTGTGGTATATTGGTATACAGTGACTCCACGTCCAGTGTACAGAGTACGCTGGACGTGGAGTCAAATGGCCTTTCCTCTATCAGGTTAATCATGTCCATACTATCGCGTATGTAACATTGGGTACCAGGAACGAAGTCCTTCATGAAACAGTCTACAAAAAGACCAAGTGGTTCTAAAACTGACCCACAACCTGACACGATGGGCCTGCCAGGTGGGTGTTCAGTGTTCTTATGCACCTTCGGTAAGGTGTAAATAACCGGGGTGCGTGGGCATTTGGCATTATGTAAAAGATATTCTTTCTTGCTAAGAAAGCCATAGTCTAAGCCTTCCTTGGTTACCGACTGTATCAAATCCTGTATTTCCACAATAGGATTTTTGGAAAGTTTGACATAATGTGCCGGATTATTCAACTGACGGAGAATTTCTGTTTTATAGTTATCAAGACTTTGCAGTACGATTCCGCCGCCTTTATCGGCAGACTTTATAATAAGGTCTGCATTTGATTTAAGATTTGATAGCGCACTTTTCTCATCCCGTGAAATGTTATACGGAACATAGATGTTGCGTTTCTCAAAAATGGTAAGGTCCTGTAGGACAAGTTTCTCAAATGTTAAAATTTCCGGAGGCACCATACTCCCAACTGGAGAAAAAGTGGAAGGTGGTCGGAAGGGAGTATTCGAGACTGGTGGAGGTATGGGATGGAGGAGGAAGAAAGCATGTAACCTCAATTTTCTGAAGAACCTTAGTAGTTCCGTTTGGAGATCTAAATAGTTCGGACGTACTGTCGGGACAAAAGATAATCCCTTGCTTAGTAACGACAATTCATTCTCCGTAAGAGTGTAATGTGTCAGATTGAAAATAGGTAAGAGAGTGGATTTAGCTAGGTTGTTAGGGATAGTCATGTTATCACTAGGAATAGAGAGCCCTTGGTCTACCATTGGTAATGCTGGCGTCTGGTGTTGCATTCGCCTGAAGGATACGGACCCCGTTGTATTTGCTTGAGTTTCCCTCTCTTGGGAGGATCTGCTTGGCCTCTGGATAAAAAAGGAGGTCTATTGGAGGGGCCAGGCGCTTTACCTTGGTCAGAGCTTTCGGATGATTCGGCAGAGGTATCCGAAAAACCCACCAATGTCTGCCTTTTGTTATAACGTCCCCAAGGTTTTTGATTATAGTTCTGAGGACCACTATATGACCTGTTGGTGTAAAAGTCTTTAACTAAATAAGGGTATGCCCTTTTCTGTGAAAAGTTTCTGATATCTTTTCTGACTTTTTTTTAATTTTTTTTATTTAACTCAATTCTGTGAAACTCGCTTATAGTTTTAGCTATATCGTCCAGTAATTTTTTACAGTCAGGTACAGGGCATTTGTCATTAATTTGTTTCTCTATATCTTGAATTTCAAGTTCTAGCTTTTTAAGTTCCTCTGACGCAATGTCAATGCCTAATGCCATCCACAGCTTCGAACACCCAGTGCTTATATAGCTGAAACCTGTAATGTACTTAGGGTTATCAGTGAACACCCCCGGTATGTTGCGGACTTGAAGTCCGAGTGGAATAATGTTAGCTTTAAGATATTGAGTAAGCAAAAGTATCATCAATTCCAGTCTAACCGCTTTTTTCTTAATCTTTTCTAGTTGTTCACCCAAAGGAACATTTAGTGTACTGGGGCTTTCTGGGTTGTCTGTGAGTAAGGACGGGCCTTCTAAAAGTTTTTTTAAATAATCCTCGCTATATAGGGGCGTGTGATCAGACATACCAAGGGGGTGAGAGAGATTAATTTAACAAAAAATAGGAGTGAGAAGACCGACAAGGGAAGGTAACCCACTTCAAAAGAGGGTTATTGCTGCCCACATCAAAGGTCATGCAAAACAGCTTCACTGTTTTACCCTGCCATGTGGAAAGTGAATAAAGTATATTGGTCTGGTGGAGAAGAAGGTGAATCTGTCACCTCTAAACTGGCTCTGCAGCAGCTTTATGTCTGCCCAGGAAACTCAGAAATGTAGAAATGTCTGCAAATCAGGCCATGATTTATTTAAATGACCCATTCAATGAGTTCTCCAAGAATATTTTTTAAAATAAATATTTATTATTTAAAAAATGCTATAGTATTGAAAGGCTTGCTCTGTATTACATTTAAAGATGCATTTTTTTTTAACTATTAAGGGGCTGAGGATTTTCTTCTGTGACCACCATAGACCAACTCAGTGGGTTCATACAACAATGTTATTTTTATTTAGGCAGTCTCTATTTAGCTGTCCACGAGGCAAATAGTGAATTTTCTCTGCTATTTTCCCAGCCACTGGCTACATAGTAGAGATGATTTACTATTTGGTTTACTGCCTTGCAAATAGAAGAAATCTTTCACCATTTACCCAGCTGCTGGCTATATAGTTGAGATTCTGCACAGGTTGGCTGGAAAACATGCAAATAGAAAGAGAAGTTCAGTATTTACCCATCTTCGGGCTAAATAGCAGAGATTATGCACTGATTGGATGGGAGACATGCAAAAAATAAAGAAACTGTACTTTTTACCTGGCCTGTGGCTAAATAACAGTGATTATGTACCATGTGGTCAGAGGCCACAAAGATAGCAAAGAAGCTGTAGTATTCACCATGACAATGGCTAAATAGCAAACATTGTATTGAATTATATTGTAGCATTGATCTAGCACTTACTACCTCAATGTGGGGCACTAAAGTAATTGCCTACATGAGTGGCACGCTACATGTGTGGGATGTGTGGTTGGAATGATGTAATCTTTGTATTGATCCTATGTGAAATGTGGTTATCGTGTTATGGGACTCAGAGCATAGCAGTGTATTAGATGAAGAAGTGTGAGGGACAGACTTACAGTGATCTGCTTTTACGTAAGCCAGTAGCTTTGAACAGCTCTCAGTTCCTTTTATGATATTTCATTAGGTATAGACTGCTTAGCTAGTTGATGCACTATGTTGCCCACTCTGAGATTTTGTGTATAGTTGTGGTTCTGAGCAGGCATGATGCGAGGGAGAGAGAAGTGGAGACATCTGGGATAGCAACATCAAAAAGATTTTTGGACAGAATGCTGAACATTGTCAAATATAACCCCCAGTCACAGATATGGGTTAAATCCATATTTTTAGCTTACCATGCCATCCCAGTTTTGACCCAGCTGTATGAAAATTAGTCTTGACCTTGCTCCCCCTGGAAGAACTCCAGACCAAACTGCTAGGCCAGGTCCTCCCTAGACCGGAAGACAAGCACCCTTGGACTGGTTTCCAGGTAGCACCCCTCACCTGCCAGGCTAGCTTGAATTCAGAGGAATAGGGAGTATGAGACCTACATTTATGTGTATCCTTCCCAATTAGGGAGACTATAGCAACACAAATAGGTAATGGAAGGAATGCTGAACATTGTCAAACATTCACCCCAGTCACAGATCTGAGTTAAATGCATGTTTTTTTGCTTACCACACCACCCCAGGTTGGACCCAGCTGTTTTCAAATTAGTCTCAACCCTGCTCCCCATGGGAACAGTCCAGCTTGTCCTGCCAGTCCAGTTCCTCCCCAGACCAAAAAACAAGCATGCTGGCACTGGTCTTGAGGTATCACCCCTAATCAGCCAGGCTAGCTTGAATCCAGTGCCATAGTGAACACTGGACTAACGTCTGGACATACGCTTCCCACTTAGGTGGCTATAGCAATACAAAGAGCTGATGGCTGGCACCCTTGAACCATGTTGCAAGGGTGCCTGCATTGGCAAATGGAAGCCATTGTGTGCTAGCACTGAGGAAAAGGACAGGAACATGCCGTATCACATAGATACGCGCATTCTTTCCCTTTTGTTTTCACGTAGGGCAGCGCAGCAAGATTCCTCGCAGCACTGCCCTACTCAAAACCTCATACATGAGGCCCATAAGGTTTTAGTATTTGGAGACCAGAGTACAATGCAAATCCAGATGGCTGCATTGCACAAGGTCTCCTGATGTCTTGACAGTGGTGAACTAATGTATGTCAGGATTGATGCGCATCGTAAAACCTCTCTTGATGTTGCAGTGGTTAGGGAGTTTTAATATGTTGTACAAGCCAAAATGTGATGGTTGTGTCTGGGTATATGATTGTTGTGCCTGGGCATTTGAGGTGTTTCTGGCCACATGAAGCCTTGTCTGCTATTTAGGGGCATTGATTGGGTCTGCTTGCACATATGAGGCTGTAACTGAGTGTATGATAGTTAATCCTAGAAATGTGAGAATTCACTTGGACATGTGAGATTCTAATCGGGCATTTAAGTTTCTACTAGACTATTGTCTATAATTTCACATCTGCACTTGGCATATTTTTCAGCTTCAAGAGGCAATTAAACTACCTATTGGTATGCTTTAGTGACGTTTTTGTCATTAGATCTTGCATATAATGTACTTTGTGTTAGCTATGTAACTTCCTGTTATGCCTATAATGCCTTCAGAGACATATGGCATTTTATGCCATCAAGGTCAAAGGTTGTGTGATTTCACACCATGTGATGTCTTGGAGGCCAAGTGATGTCCCTTCCTCTACCCCTGGCATTGTGCTGAGTCAACATCCATGCTCGACAACAGTGTAAAATAGAAATCTGGAACGTGCAGGCAGCCTCAGGGGCACATACTGACATAACAATCCAGCTTTGTACATTTTCACATTATGACAAGCACCTGTTAATAACAGTAAAAGTAGGTTTGCTCCGTAACACTGTGCTCCCAGGACTGAATACAATACATCGATTGTCAGGAGGAGAGCTGTTGGGTGGAGAAAGAGAGAAAAGAACAAGAGGGAAACTTCCTTCTTCTCATGCATAATCTCTTCTGGCTGCAGCATTCCTCTCCATTAGCCAACCCGGTTATTCCAGCTTGCTGTGGTTTATGGCAAACATCTTTATTTTCCCGGTGCTTTCCATTTCCTGATGGCGAAAGCATCATCGGTACCAAAACAAATCAAAGACCATCACTGTCTCCTATCCTTCTGAAGTCAGGACACTGAATGCCATTAAAGGGGACACTTAAAGCTCCCAAAAACTGCAGGGGTGAGGAATTAAACCCTACATAAAAATAAGTATTAGATTTCCTATCTTGGGCCTGTGTAAGAGATGCACAGATGAGACTGCTTTATTGTCAGTAAAATAAGTATGATTGTCCGATCAAAGGTATCAAACCCTGCATCACACACTAAGTACAAAAATACAAAGCACAGCGGGTACAAGAATACAGTTAGATGAGAGATAAACTTACACCACTTTCTATTTTGCTAATTTTAGCCCTGCATCTAAAATGGTAACATTTACAAGAAACAGAAAGGAAAGAGGAGAGCACCAAACAGCCAGGATTGGCTAAACATCGCACACCTGTTGTGGGTGAACTTCAAATCTTCTATTTTAACACGAAGATTGTCAAAGTTATAAGAGCAATGGTCAGACATATTGCAAATACAATTATTGGCCTGCTTCTGTGCTATGAAATGGCACGTGTAAAGTGGGCACTACAAATACTTCCTTGTGGGTGATTTGGTCCTTGACCTTTTTCGGTCACAATATGTTGGCCTGACAAAAGTTGGTAATGTGGCGTGTCTAGAATGTTAATCAAATATAATTTTCCACCCGCCATCTATTTATATACCTACACACACACACACGCACACACACACACACACACACACACACCTCTATGTATGCACACCCACATCTGTGTGTACACACAGACATATATATGTATGCATAGTTTCTTTTGTGCCTACTGGTTTCCTTTAAATCCTTGCATCTTCGTTTTGATGAAACCCCGTTTGTTTAAACACGTTCACATGAAAAATCCATGGCGTGGATCATATATGCAAATGTAGGAGATACATCATGATTCACTTGAGGTTTTCCTTCTCGTGAGTCATGCGTGGCCTCTCCCAACTCTCAACAATGGTAATAAATAGCAGGCCACGCTCTCCACATAAATTATATGTTCATATTCTTGTTATGCCCACTTTTCTTCCCCTCCCTGCCTTTATGTGTCTCTTAGGCAGCTTCCTTGTATGTGCTGTGGTGCTGTGGAGAAGCGTGGCTCAGTGGTTAGAGGCGGCAGACCCGGAAGCTGAGATCAGCCGTGGACCAAGGTTCGATTCCCCGCCTCGGCAGGTCTCGGGCTCAAAATTCAACGGACTTGACAATTCTCGCTCCGGTGCCTACTCGACTCACGGGGTCACACTCTGTGACTCTGGGCAATAGCTTGCTTAATCTCCACTACGGCCCCTCGCGGCGGGATGCCTGGCTTTCACCTTGTGGATACCCTGCCGGGGTATCTCACAGGGGAATACCAGGACCGGTTCCCTAAGCAAGCGCCTTGATACCTTCGGGTGATACGTGCGCTATATAAGTCGCAATACATTTACACATTTACATTACAATGTTGGTGTTAGGGAGTAGAATAAGGCAGGGCATTACAAATATTCTCATACTGGTTCTCATGAGGAAGGAGCACATGTGTCAATGCTCTCTTTACTACTGTGGGGCATATTAACAAGGGATTTATCTCTGCTTTTTTGGCTTTAAAAGCCAAGAAAGCGGAGATAAAATTATCTCCCTATTACCTAGCTGTCACTAACACCAGTTAGCGACAGCTAGTAGGAGATAGCGACCATCTTGGGCCCCGCTTTGCATGTCAGAGATATTTATCACTAATGACATGCAAAGTGGGCGTGCCAAGATGTTAGCGACTGGAAACAGTCACTAACATCGCTATCTCCTATTACCAACATTTGGAGATATTCGCGCTAAGCGCGAATATCTCCAAAAGCTAACACCTGCCCTGAGCAGTTCGTAGCCATGTTATCCAATGGGAGGTGGATAACATGGCTAAGAGCATTAGCTCGGTAATGCATGAATATCGCTGACTTTACAGCGATATTCATGCATTTCGGCCGATTTTTATCGCTTAGGAGATAAACCTTGAAAATAGCAAGGCTCCTAAGCGATAAAAATCGCCGCAACACGGCGATAAAATTATTGCCGCTAAGCCAACATAGCGTTAATTATCGCTAGTTGTTGGTAATATGCCCCTGTATTCTTTCACGACTCCAGTACTTGAGAAATGTCAGCTTCATGATAAGCATACAGTAAAGTGGTGCATAGTGGAGTAGAGAAGCATAGAGGGTAGTGGTGTAGAGTGGAGTGGTGCAGAATAGAGTGCGGAGACGCAGTGTGGAGTGGCATAGAATCGAGTGAAGTAGTGTAGAGTGGTGCAGAGTCCAGTGCAGTGGTGTGGAGTGGTGTAGAATAGAGTGGAGTATGGTAAAGTGGAGAATGCATAGTTGTGGTAGCGCACTGTCATTACAGACAACACATCTTCAATTGAAATGAGCATTACATTTGAACAGACATACAGTTTTACTGATAAAAGTATACAGCGCACAAGCAATAATGTGTGGAAATGGCATCACCTAGGGCCAGATGTAAGACCCGTTTTTGCATGTGTAAATGGTTTTGCGAACCCCTTTGTGAATGCAAAAACATATTTCGCTATTTTTTGCGACTCGCTAAATAGGATTTGCGACTTGTAATTTGGAAGGTACGAAAATCAAAGAGGGCCTTGACTCCTTACTCTGGAAGGCTGAGTCCAGCTATACTAATCAAACAAAACAAATGCCAATCCTGGGACTTTGTTCCAAAAACACTAGAATTTCTAAAACAAGCTGTTTTGATTCAAGCAAAAACAACCTTATGGATATTTTAGACAAATTTATCCTTTTTATGACAATCTCATTTTTCTTGTAAGCACCTTGTTTATCGTGCATGGAAAATACAAAATACAATAAAGCATACAATTATATATACATTATATACAAGCAATTAGATCCAAAATTACAAACACACTTGGCCACTCATTCATACACCATCCATTCTCAACAATAAAACAAACAATATTGGATAACAAAGCGTCCAAGCAACGGAAAGCAATTCAGTCCAAAATATTTCTTTTCATATTTTTGCAAACTTATTTGAAGTTGGAGTTCTCACAAGATCCCTTGTGTAACCAATTAAATGCAAAAAAAAGGATTGGCCAGATGCTGGACGACAAAATGGTCTTTTTTTGCATTTAATTGGTTACACAAGGGATCTTGTGAGAACTCCAACTTCAAATAAGTTTGCAAAAATATGAAAAGAAATATTTTGGACTGAATTGCTTTCCGTTGCTTGGACGCTTTGTTATCCAATATTGTTTGTTTTATTGTTGAGAATGGATGGTGTATGAATGAGTGGCCAAGTGTGTTTGTAATTTTGGATCTAATTGCTTGTATATAATGTATATATAATTGTATGCTTTATTGTATTTTGTATTTTCCATGCACGATAAACAAGGTGCTTACAAGAAAAATGAGATTGTCATAAAAAAGAATAAATTTGTCTAAAATATCCATAAGGTTGTTTTTGCTTGAATCAAAACAGCTTGTTTTAGAAATTCTAGTGTTTTTGGAACAAAGTCCCAGGATTGGCATTTGTTTTGTTTGATTTGTAATTTGGAAGGGGCGTTCCCTTCCAAATAGCGAGTCTCAAAACAATGTATTAATGTTTTGCAACCGCAATTGGGGTCGCCAAACCCCCCCCCAATTATCACCAACTTCAAGTAGGTGGTAATGCATTTTTTTACAAATACCTGCAAAATATGTTTTTTAAGGGCAGGCAGTGGTCCCCGGGACCACTGCCTGTCCTTAAAAAATGAAACAAGAACCGTTTTTTTTTTAATGCATCCAGTTTTCCTTTAAGGAAAACGGGCTGCATTCTTTTTAAAAAGCTGCTTTATTAAAAAGCTGTCCCAGACATGGTGGTATGCTGAGCCCAGCAGGCCACCATCCCTGGGAGGGCTGGCATTCAAATGGGCTCTCAAATTGCGAGAGGGCTCATTAATATTAATGAGCCTCACAATTTGCAACCCCATTGGGAATCGCAAAACAGTGTAAACACACTGTTGTACATTTCATTTAGCATCTCGCTGTCGCAAATTGCAAAGCGCTAAATGAAATGGTTGTACATCTGGCCCCTAGTCTATTGCTTTGTTTTGATCATATTAAAATATTTGTTCCCATCATGCTTCAGCAATGCCAACAAAAGATGGGCTTCATTTGTGCTTTGTTAATTCTGTTATATTCTGGAATATCTGTACTTTTCATTTAAAAACATTTACATTTTGCTGTGTGCTAGGTAAAAAATAACATTGTACAGCCTTTTTGCAGCACATCCGCAGTAACCAGCATGATTGTCACATAAAAACTCTCACTTTGAAGTCAGAGAATGAAAAGTAAACACCAAGCTTCCTTGAAGACAGAGCCTAACATTTAACCACTGTATTTGAATGCACAGCAAATGTGACAAGAACAAGATTTAATTGCCAGTCAGTCAGATACACTAAATAAGGTATGGGCCACAGAAGGGACAAACTCAAACTCAACAGCCTAAAACAAATAAAGCCATCAAATAGAAAGCAACCAAATGTGAGTTACACCCCACAAAGCCAATGGTCAGCAATGAGGAGAATGCAATCCCAGGGAAGCTTTGAGAATGTCCCCAAGATGTCATTACCAAACCAGACAGCCATGCTGTCTGGTAGGCTTCGACCTAATGAGTATTAATCCTACCCCTCTTAGATTACAATACCACATAATATATTTAGGAGAAAGACACAATGAACTTCAGAAACTTCAGAAGATCCAGAACCAAGCAGGTCAATTGTTCTTGAGCCTAAAAGCAGATGGCTGCATCATTAAGACAAGTACACTGGCTGCCTGTACAACAAAGAATCAAAGTTAAACTGCTTTGTACTATCCAAAACATTGTTTAGCAGAACAAGCCAAATCTGCTTTTAGAAAGTAACCCAACGCTTTGTTCCTGTCCGCCTGCTACGATAAAACAAAACTAATTGGATTGTCACAATGAACTTCAAAACAAGAGATTTGAAATAAAAACAGTAAAAGGCCAGGAAATCACTCTTTGGAATTTCCTTGCATTCAAACTCTGCCATAGCTCCCAGAATTCAAAAGAGTGCTGAAATAAAAATCTTTAAGGAGCCCTATGATCCCTAAAATGATGCCTTGGGAATCCCTGAAAAAACAAACTCTTCATTGAAGAATTGGACATCATTGCACCTTCACTGGGCTCCCCTATCTTTGGGAGTGGGTCACTCTCTCCCCAACTGTTCAGAAAGGCTTAGCCCCCCTTACAAATCCATTTTCAATGTGCTGTGTAGTAGTGACATGTTAACACATTATAAATCATACAAATAAATATATTAACATCTTTGGGACATATCAAAGACATTATTCGCTTGGCTAGCCCCCAAATGAAAGACAGTATGTGTGTAGAGGGAAAGATGCATTGGGCAGGGTGTAGGAAGCTAGCTCTCTATATATTGCACTAAAAGATAGTACACTGTGTAGAGAGTCCAGGGAGTCCCGAATTGGTTTACAGAGGCAAAAGTAGATAATACTAATGCTTTATTTGTGGCAGTGTGGGTAAGTAGTTAGGTATATCAGAGGGTAGTGCTAAGCATTTGTTGTACACACAAAGGCAATAAATGAGACACACAGTCAAAGAATAAATCGACAACAAGGCCCTAACAGTTCATTTAGATAGCTGTAAAAATTCGACCTATTAGTAAAAAGTTAACAAAAGGGCAATTTTGGGATTTACTTGTGTGGTCACTTATTGACAGAGTGGTATCAGCAAATGCAAGATATTTGCAAAGTCGCAGACCCCACCGTCGATCCACCAGTGTAGAAAGCTGACTCGCTACATAGTGCACTAAAACAAAGTACACTATGTAGAGAGTCCAGGGAGTCCCCAATTAGTTAACAAAGGTAGAAGTACATAATACTAATGCTCTATATGTGGTAGCATGGGCGAACAATTAGGCTTGTCAGAGGGTAGTGCTAAGCATTTGTTGTACTGACAGAGGCAATACATGAGACACACTCACAGAATAAATCGACACCAATTTTCAAAAATAACATGTATTTTTATACATATTTTTAGGCAAAAAGCTTCGTTCAAAGGTAAATACTTAATTTCTTATAAATTATTCAAGTTCATAAGATAGTTCACAGTTGTGCGTAAACACGCACTGTGGATTCATATGGAAGAAAAAAGTGAAACTCATGGAAAATAGCACAGGCGGTCACCTTCTGGATTCGGAGTGGTAACCAACCAAAGTTCAAGAGGCCACCAGCAGCTCATAAGGAGAGTCCTGGATTCAGCCTGCAGCAGGGTGCTGCAGGCATTGGTACCGGTGCGATATGAAGGAGGCACACTTAAAAACAGGCTTTAGGCAAGTCTGAGGGCTCCCAAACGGGGCTCAGGTCACAAGGGCATCTGGAGCATAGGAGCACAACCAGTTTATTGTTACCCAAGCCAGCGAGCTGGGTGCTGAGCAGGTTGGTCAGCCGGTCTCTGTGTGCAAAGGCGATCTTCACGGTCAGGGGAAAGCAGCTTGCTGGGATGAATTCATGACTGTTGGGCCACTCACAGAATATATCTCAGGGGTCTTGATGTCCCTCGATGGGTGCTTATTTCCTGGACAGCTGGAGTCCGGATTGGACTCTGTCGGTCGGTGTTGGTTGCTGGGTATCTGGTACCAGGGGATTTGTACGGTACAGCTTCAGTGGGTCCTGTTGTCTTCACACTCAGTGGGGAGACAGAGTTGACCTTCGAGAGCATGAATACCTCTTCCTGGGCTGTTGCAAGATTGGTCGGGCTGGGGAGTTGCAAGTCAGCAAACCAGACTCTGCGGGTTCGGTGCCCGCAATCTACAAGGGAGTAGCTCCTCTACCCCAAGGGAGTTCTTGGGTGAATCACAATGGTCTGGGGGTCCTCTGGGGTTTTTATAGGTCTCACAGTGGCAGGACAAGAGAGTTCATTACAATGGTCCATTCTTGGAGCGGCAGACAGGGTTTTGTGCCAAAAGTCCACAGCAGGCATTCAGTTCTTGGGTTCAGCAGCATTTCTTTGTTAGTGTCTCCTTTAGGTCCATTGAATTGGAAGTTCTGGGTTGAGGAGTGCCACTCAAATTCTCAATTTACGGGCGTTAAGTGGAGTACAAGGTAGTAGCCATTGGGCTACATACCTCGGGGTGACAATATGCTCTCTATATGACCACTTCCTGTAGGAAGTGGGCATAACCCTGACCCTAATAGGCTAAGTCTCTCCAACACAAGATGGAGGTTTTGGAAAAGTGGGGTCCACATTTGCTACCCGACCTTAGGGGAGGTGCTGGCTAGGTGTGGGCCTAACCCTCTTCTAACTAAGTTTTCCATATGTGCTCCTGGCAAAAAGTGGGGTAAGGACAGGGAATTGGCCTCTTCCACTATCTGGAGACACCTGGGTCGCAATTCAAAGGCGGCATGGCCTTTGCACTTTCCCACCCTGGAAGGCAGTTCCTGCTTGAATCAGGTTACCTATATATCATGCAGTGTCTGTAGTCATATGCAAACAATTGATGGGCAGAATGCTGAATATTGTCAAATGTTCACCCCAGTACAGAGATCTGAGCCTAAATTCATCATGTTTTTGCTCCCCATGCCATTCCAGTTTAAACCCAGCCATATGCAAATCAGTCTTGACCATGGTCCACATGGGAGCAGTCAAGCCCGAACTGCCAGGCCCAGTCCTCCTTGGACCGGAAACAAGCATCTTAGGACCCGTCTCGGGGCATCACTCCTCAATGGCATGGAGAGCACGGGACGCACGTCTGGGCACACCCGTTCCAAATAGGGGTGATAACTGCAACAAGAATAATTGATGGACAGAATGCTGAACAATGTCAAACATTCCCCACAATACAGACATCTGGGCCTAAATCCATCATTTGTTTGCTCCCCATGTAATTCCAGTTTAAACCTAACCAAATGCAAATCAGTCTTGACCCTGCTTCCCATGGGAAAAGTCCAGCCCAAACTGCCAGGCCAGGTACTCCCTGCACCGTAACCAAGCATCCTAGGCACAGTTTTGGGGTGCTGGCTAGGTGTGGGTCCTCCTCCCAATCTAACTAAGTTTTCAAGCTGTCCTTCTGGAGAAAAGTGGGGTCAGGATAGGGGGATTGGAGTCTTTCACTATCTGGAAAGGCCTAGGTCACATTTCAAAGGCGGAAGGCCTTCGAAGCTTCTTGCCCTGGAAAGCAGTCCCTCTTGGATGAGGTGTGAACACCTCTGTCCGGAGCAGGCTTTGTTTCCGGCCTCTGAGAGAGAAGGCTCTCACCCCAGGAGGCCAGAGACTTGTCTAGTGATGGCAGGATGGTTGAGACTAGTCTGCAACACACTGAAAGTCGGAAGGTTTTCAGGAGGCACCTTTAAGGTGCCCTATGTGCGCATTCATTAATAAATTGGACACTGGCATCAGTGCAGGTGGATTAAGACAAGATGTTAGGTACCAAGCATCTTGGGGTACAGTGAGGCCATCATGAAGTTGGGGACCTCGTAATGACAAGTGTCCAGTCCATGTACTATGGACGGCTTCCCTGTTAACTTACAATGTCTAAAGACAGATTTTGCATTGCAGGGGCATATCTGCTCAGGCAGATGTGTCATCACATAGGATATAGGGCACCCTGGTCTCGGGCTGTAACACCTGCTCTAATGGTGGCTTACCTATATCTCATGCAGTGTCTTTAGGCATGGCACACAGGGTGGTGTGCCATGTCGACTCTTTAGTTTTGTCTGCACCAAGACACGCAGCCTGTAATGGCAGTTTGCATGATCTTGGTGAGGGGTCGCTAGGGTGGGACAATTCGTACTGCTGCCTTGGGGACCCTCTTCAGTCCCAATGCCCTAGGTAATAGGGCTACCATTTTTTAGGGACTTACAATTGGGAAGAGATTCCATGGGCCCTGGTGCAATCAAGGAAAACGCCCCTTTTACTGTTGTTGGGGTAGTAAAAATACAGAGGTTGTCAGGGTTCAATGAGATCCCCATAGCTTTGGGCCCGATGCCACTGCAGCTGATGCGCCAATGCAGCTATGCCCCTGGCTTTGATGTCAGCTGACCACTAAGCACACTGATGGGACAAATCCATGAAAATGTTTTCTGCTGCCTGCCTCCCAGCAGAACTGTGTTGCCAGGAAGCCCTAGATCTAGCACACAGGAATTCCATGGCCTTTCCCTTGGCAGATCGTGCCCTTTACATCGTCCTCACTACAAAGGTAGCGGGGAGGTGCTGCATGTCATGTCCTCTGCACCTGTGAATATAAGAAGGCCTCAGCATTACCCTTAATTTAACAAGGAATACATCACCTTACTAATAGCCCAGGTACTACACCAGTCTCTTACTGGCAGAGGAAACAGGGCTTCCAGGATTCAGGAACTCATGTAAGAGTGAGAGAGGCAGCGCCTGGATGCCCTCATGGGTAACAAGTAGGGCTCTATATATCTACTGATTGACTCATTGAGTGAGGTGGTGACAACAGTTTGTCTAGGGGTGCTCACTGTACCAACCACAGATGAAAGCAAAAAAAGGCTTATGTACATCTGACATCAGTCATATTAGGGGCATCAACATGCTCAAAGTAACATCCCTTAAACTATGGCCCACACCCTCCCACAATTGCAGTTAACAGTTCTATATCTGAGGTCTGACACTGGCAGGCTTAATTGAATTAAAGGGGAAAACAAAAATATACTAGATTGCTCTCTACAGTTCCCTCAACCCACAGGTAATTATCTAGCTTCATTTATCCAATGTGTTTTGCCCTGCATTAATGTGAAATTATTATTTGGGGCCCCAATTTGCAGCCAAATTCCAGGCTCCATGGTTAGCATTACGTTATACAGGTAACGCTACATACATAGATACAGGGCAACATGCTGGTTGTGCATCCTTTGTCTTTGGAGCAGAACAATGGACTTCTATTTGCGATTTGCTAATAGCGAATTTTGGTGATTCGCTATTAGAAAATCTCAAACAGTAAGGCACAATAGTGTGTTTTACACTGTTAGCGATTCCTAGTGGGTCGCAAATGACCTACCTGATTAATTTTCATGGGGTAGATTGCAATTTGCGACCCATTAGGAATTGCTGAAAACACATGTATGGTGGCCTGCTGTGGACAGCTGACCACCATGTAGGTGTTTGCTTTTAGCTGAAGCAAAAAAATGCAGCCTGCTTTCCTTAAAGGTAAACGGGATGAGTTTCGAAAACAAAAATGAAATGTTTTCTTGTCATTTTTAGGTCGAGCGTGAGCAAAACCTGGAGTACTTGAAAAATGACTTGGCTCCCACCTGCTGGTTTCCAATTGGTACACTGCAGTGTTGCTCTTTTATTCTGTGTCCTAAATGGCTCTGGTAGTGTAACGTCACTTCCGTTTCTGGTAAAGCAGCACCGCTCATCTACAGTTTCCCTTCCACTTCAATTGCTTTTCTAGAATTCCGGAGAGCTCTTTTTTTTGAATTACAGCGCAGGCATGCCCAGCCATATCTTCACCTATGGCGGCTGCACCTTTGTTTTGTTTTACACAAAGTGCATCTCGCACACCTCCATTCACTTACCCTGTGTGATGAATGGGTCCCGCTGCATGCCTTCATCTGTTTTAAAAAAGTCAGAAGGGGGCTTCTGTCAACAGATGCCAGTGTCTCGGGATGCCTGCACTTATTCCTGTGGTCCCCACCATTCCACCAATATCGTTCAATGCTTTTATTTTACAGCCAGAGCTGCCGACTTTGGAGCTGGGGAACCGGGTTCAAGCTCCGCGTCAGCTCAGCATCCTGTGTTTCTGGGCAATTCACTTAATCCCCCCGTGCCTAAAAAATATAAATGTGTCCCTCTGTAACGAGACTGGTGCTCATGTAAAGGGCGCCAATACGTAGGTCAGTAGGTCAGTTCACGCTATATAAATATTCAAAAAAGAAAACCTACATTTGTCAGATTTTGAGAAAGAATTACATTAAATACTTACAGCCTGATAACACCACACTGGAGAGACGGACATTCTTTGCTGCACACCACAACACCACCACGGCACAGGCAAGAGCCACTGATCCTGCACTATATAACACCGTAGAAGGGAGAGACTTACTACATACTCTCAGCAACACTTGAAGAGAGACGCTGAGTCAGTGCTTCACCGCCGTGCACATCAGTCCCGAGGCAAGGCCTTCACTCGCACTGGGGGCTTTTTGTCTCAGTTTCGTAGCGCTTTCCATGAGCACTAGAACATTTTTTATTCGATTTTTTAATGCCACATTTAAATAGAGGTTCATCAGTGAACCCAAACATACGTGTGAAGCATCTTAATACTTTTTGTTGTGAATGTTTTGAATCAATACAACGCCCTTGTGCGTCAAGATTGATTCAGGAAAGTACCTGGGGAAAAAACAGATTACTACCAAGGTATACCTACGTAACTGAAAAGGGGGGGCCCTCGGCCCCCCCGCACGCATGGCGGCGCGGCGACCGTCGCCCCCACTCTCTCCTTTGTCGCCATTCGGCGGTGGGGGCGTGCCCTGGGGGGCGCGGCCCACCGCCGATTGGCTGGCGGCCTCCCTGACCCGGATCCTGGGAAGTGGGTCCGGGTCAGGGGGGGCGGGCGATAGGAGGGGCCACCTGGCCCCTCGAGAATAAAGAGATAGGGAGCGCCCAGGAGACCCCCTTGTCCCTGGACGCTCCCTCGCCATAACGGTGTGCCCCGCGCTCGGGGCTTCTTTGTTTTTGGGCTCGCCCCACGTGGGGCCGTGTAATTTTATTTTCTTGTTTTGCAGGAGCCCGAGGCCCGGGTGAAAACGGATGAAGGTGACGGCCCGGGGAATGATGAGACACCAGTGTTGTCGGAGTAGAGCGGAAGTAACGGAGGGAGTAGCGGTATCCTCCGATCGTGGTGGACGGGGTCGGGAGTCGGGACCCCACCGAGGGGGTTTTTTTCATCCAGTTAAGTGAAAAAATGGTTGTGTGGGCGGGGTGCGAGAGCACAAGTACAGCACTGGGGGGGGTTTGCGGGCTTGCTTCGGCGGATGCCCCGCGGTGGCCTAGACGGCCGGTAGCTTGCAACAGACAGGGTTCAGTTTAAATGGCAGCGGAGAGTGTTCAGTTGGGGTTGCAGCCGGGAGTAAATGATTGGCAGTTTGCATCACCCTGTGTTCCTAGTCCTCCGTCAGCCGAGTGTCTAGATTGTTTCCTTCAAGCCTCTGCAGTGATCCTGTGTTGATGGGAGCGGCCACTCTGCGCCGCTCTGTCGGGTAAAGTTGCAGTCCTGGTGCGTGACTCGGAGAGCATGTGTGTTTATGCTGTCGAACAGCTCTCTCGGGAGCTCAGTACATTGGGACCTCTCTAATGTATCTAACCACTGCGTGATTAGTAATGCCAAAAAATGCCTTGTCTAGCATATCAAACTCATATTTGGTGCCAATATTGTCTAGTTACGGGCCTGATTCTCAAGGTTTTCTTCCGCAAGGATTTTCTTGCGCTTGGAAATTCAAGAGTAAGCCTCACCCACAGTTGTGGCAGGACTTCACTAAAAAGGTTTGTGAATCAGGTCAATAATGAG
Organism: Lissotriton helveticus; assembly: GCF_964261635.1. NCBI lineage: Eukaryota > Metazoa > Chordata > Amphibia > Caudata > Salamandridae > Lissotriton > Lissotriton helveticus. Next base: position 1,197,321,297 of record NC_136069.1, read on the forward strand.
TATTGCGGTATTAGTTTCATGGCATGTCCGCTATGTCGGTGACCACGGATAATATTTGGGGGGGGGGGAATTCAGTGCCACAGTTTGTGATTTCAAGAATTAACTCATGTGCAAATCTTAATCCTTAGTGATGCCAGGCCATGCATACTTTCTCACGTTGTGTTTTCCTACAATTGCTTGTCCAGGGTGAAATAAAACATGTTTTCCTGTGTGAGGGCACCCTCCTAAAGTCAAGTTGATACCATAAAACTGGACACGTGGGTCCTTTCCTGTGGTGTCAAAACCATGTGTGCACGAGCCTGCAAGCCTAAAGTAGTGGTGGAGCATAATCACGGCTGTGATAGTAGTTACATACACACCCCTTAACTATCCAGGGAACCGGATTAGCACCCAAAAAAGATGACTTCAGCCAGGAGCAGTCACGTGTGTTCTCGGTTGCACTGGGAGTTTTTTATGGTCACATGGCTTTGATTTTCTTTTGGTGGGTGAATAGCACCGCAATGAGGGGTGCGTAGAGCGGCAGTGAAAGGTGTCTCTGTTTAAGGCACTGAATACTACCAGTGTTACCGCAGCACCGGAAGTGTATAGAGTGAGGGGGAAATGGTTCTGGGCCGGATATCACACCATATTCATGCGAAGCTCAGTGTTAAGCAGTGAATCGAAATGCTTAATAAGACTTCCTTCATAGAAACATGCTTAATTTAGAGTTTTCTATGTCTTCGAGTACAGTATTGACTCAGTAAAAATTGCTACCATGAATGCCGATAGTCGAATTTTAGACTGGTAACATAGCTCAGGGGGTGGCGGTGCCTACTGCAGAGATGTGTGCGTTTTTATCTTCGTCAGTGAAGATTCTTTGGTGTCCTGTCCTTTGCATCATGTTGGCTGTGGGCGAAAGCCCAGTTAGGCAATGAATCAGTGAAGTAAGGGGTCTTTCAAAGGCGCCAGGTAGGCTAGACAAAATAATGTGATATAAGAATTTCTCGTGGGTTTGTGCATTCCTAAATGTAACCCCAACCAGCCAATAACGTGTTACACCATGTCATTAAAAATAATGTAATGTCCCAAAGTGAAGGTTTTATGTAAGGTAACTGGCGCTTTGTACGGCGCCCCTTTTTCATCAATAGGACTGCCTTAGGGGATCCTGGGAGAATCACTTACTCGCCCGTGCCTGAGGGTGTAATGTAGAGATGGAAAAATAGAATAAATAAAATATCATCCCTGAGGTGTAGGTTCCCATACCGCTGACCTGGGTGAATTTTTACTTCTACAGTCTGCTTGTTACCAGAGAAATTAGCATGTCAATTTCACTTAAATTAGGAATTGTTTCATAATTTTGGGTAGGGAAAACGCAGCCAATAGCCGACGCTGTAGGCGTTTTACAGCGTAAGCAATCCCGATAAACTGAAGAGCGAGGAATTCATTACGGTTTTCCGCCAGACAGAAGCATATAATGTTAGTAATAAAGAGTAAAGTTTACACGCAATTTTATTAGTATTGAGCATAAAACGGTTTATATTACACTCCGGGGTGAAATTACCGGCTAATGGGCATAGGAAGATCAGGTTTAATAGAGTATAAATCTCCATTCTGCAGTAGACTTAAGGGTCTGATTCATTAAACATTTATGCAGCTGCCTTTATACTAAAGCAGGGAATTCTGAAATCCAGACGTCTGCTCAAGGTCAAAACTCCCATTTTTAAATGCGCGGGAAGAGAAGACATACGCACTGCGAGAGGCTGAAGCACGTGTAAATGCCCTTCGTTTAAGATAAATCTGTGAGACAGCGTGAAGTAATTTTAAACACACACCAGAATGTCCCAGATCACAGAACATGGTTATGTCCTTTGTAGTAAATTAAGGCAGGGTTTGTTGTTACCAAATTGTGTGACTTTTAAGGTGAGGGTGATGTGTTCTGCTAATGTTTGTGTTGCGGAGTTTGTACTTCATTATTGCAAACTACTGCGCTGGCCTATAGCTGTTGGGTTGGATTCAGTTTGACTATTTCGTGATGATGTGCCCTGTTAAATTTAATTTTCTTGTTATATTACTTTGTGTATATTATTGTGTTCTATTGTTTACATTAAGGATATTAGGGGGCACGCTGCTGCCTTTCTAGCCGAAATTAGACTTGTACCTTAAAAGTTCCTTTCACCGGTAACCATTTTAACATAAATGTGGTAAAATAGCACTTATCCAGCTTTTCACGCATTTAAGAGTCCAGTCAGCTCAAAACTGGGGCACTTACTCTATCTTAAATTAACACTGGCAGTATTCACTGTATTCAACTGGATCGCATTCACATGCTGGGGGGGAGTCATCAGTATGGAGCTTGGGCTTTTTAAAAGGCTCGGGTTGTGCTTTTGTAGAATTCACAAGGCAGACGCAGCTCCCTGATGGGACGGGCCCCATCATGGGTTGTGGGTTATCCAAAAGGTGCTCTGTCGGCGCTCAAGACGTCAGGTCATTCAGTTGATGATTTCAGTTTGGGACCATTCATTGCCTAAATTAGAGCTCAGGCTACATGGGTGACATTAAATTTCACCTGGAGAATCAGAGGGATGTTGACAGTCCTGGGCTGCTTCATTGATGTCCTCTAGGCACTTGCAATACTTTATCCAAGCCATGGTTGCTGCTGATTCCTCTTACGCAAGGAACAGCTATTGACATAAGTCAAATTTTGACACTATAGAACGACTATCATTGGTGTCTGCTAGGTGATAGTTAGAACAGTCATGGAACCATTCACGAATAGGGATACCATCCTCTCTTGGGGTCAACTTGGGGATTAACGACATCTAAAGGTAAGGCTTGACGAGGCAGAGAGCCAGTTTCCCAGGTCCCAGTTCCCTGTGCAAGCCAAAGCGGAAAGCCAAACATTGTTGGGGGTGATTACCATGGGTGGTGCTGTTCACTATTCTAGGGGGGACATTGCACCAGTCCAATCACTGCACCTGTCCAAACGACCATTCATGGATGATAGGTTGAAGTCAACATCATGAGGGAATATAGAGCAGCTTGTTTGACCAGTCTTTAATATCATGAATGAATAAATGGAAAAGAACAGGGGTATGCCAACAAATAGGTATATTTGTACTAAACACACCCCTTTAGTTCAGTCAGTAAACTTATTTCACACACAAGTAAATTGGCACAAGATACGTTGAGCCTATGATGAGATTTGAGGCAAATAATTACAGTGTGGAAACTCATATAGCACACTGTAATTTAGCACCATATACGTTGAGCTCTAGGGGGGTACCAAAGCCACGTATTAATAACATGGTGGGGGAACCACGAATGGCATAGAGACAGGGCTTAGAGCCTTTGGACAGACTACTTGGGGTCCTGATAGTGATACACACCCTGATGTCGCACCTAAAAGGTGCCCAAGAGCCTGGTTGCGCATCAGATAGTTCTGGGGATCCATGTGAGCATGTCCGGTTGGCTGGGATGATATCTCCCAGAAGCCAAAGTGGCGAGCGGAAACGGTCCTTGGGCCAGCGTATGGCCTGGCGGAGATGGGGCTGTGCTAATTCTTGTAGCTAAAGACTGGGATGCTGCACTGTTAAGTAGGCTGTCTTGTTTTACACATAAGACCCTATGCATGAAGACGTGGGTAGAAAACCAGGATTAAGAGGCGATGTCCTCGCCCGCAGCACAACTTTCTCGTGTAACAATGATTGTAAAAATGGGAGGCCAATTTTACAGCCTACCAGGGTTAACATTTTCCGTCGACGTGTTAATGTGTGGTGACCTGGCACTAAGATTATCTAAAACTTAGCGACTGATGGTAATGTAAGTTTAATGCGTGTACAGCAGTTATTGCCGGAACACTAATGGTGTGTGTCTATCTTTCCAATTTATGTATGACCGGGTCCATGGTGAATACCTGGAGTGCCCCACATTACAATGGCTGCGACAGGTGGACGGCCCAAGGGATGCTTACGTCAGTCACGGCTGGGTCCATGGCGGATATCGGAGGAGTGCTCCACACCGCAACATCAACAGCTGGTGGACAAAAAATGGGAAGCAAACGTCGAGAAAGAGGACACCAAGGGCCCAGGTATTCCTGGCAGGTGTAAGTGCTACCCATTCCCTTCGGTGGAAGTGGGAATTTGTCACCCATGTTTTCTTGGTCTTTTCCTGGTTGCTGCAGTTTTCTCAAACCTGTTACGCAGGGGAGGGACTCATCACCAGAGGTGGTGGAGCTACAATGGGCCAGCACAAACAACAAGTTGGACGCAGGACAGGGAAGAGTTGGTTGGAGGGTCTGTGCCATGGTCAGTTCAGGAGCTTCTTTCAGGGACTTATAGCTCAGCAGCCCGACCTCCTGTCAGCGGTGATACTTCACCTAGGGGGGGCTGAATTGGCCAAACTGGGGAGGCGAATACTCAGTGATGGGTTCTTCTCCACTGTGGGTGGGTCTTCAGGACTTGGGTGGCACGGTAGTAGGGTCTCAACTTATCCCGGGGTGGCAGGGACTCGGTCAGGGTGTTGAATCACTCGATCAAGGGGATCAACACACAGTGGGACAAACTATTTCAAGCCCCCACTCGGCTTGCAGATGATCCAACATGGGTGTATTGGTTCTACCTGGTAATGGGGGTATGGGCTCTGCCTGGTAACGGGAGTCCATGTGACGGAGGAAGGGAGGGTCCTGTGGTCTGATGATGTCGGGGCCTGGCTGGAAGGGGTTACTAAAGGGAGAACTTTGTCGGGTAGACCTAGGCAGGGGGAGGCCAGATCGTCGGTTAACAATGCTGGCCTGTGGCGGTAAGGTCATTATCGGTGAGCACATATTTGAGGTCTGAGGGGGCGGGCATCATCCTATGGAGGTTCCCGCCCAGGGGGAGGAGCCTGCGGGCCACTCCCACAACTCCAGGGGCAAGGTAATAGATGCTGCAAAGCAAAGGAGCGCGGGTAGGAGTAGTTCACGCTTTCCTTAGGCTGGTAGCCACCCCGCGCGCGTGGACTCATGACGCCACCGGCGCAGAGTAAGGGCCCTCCTTTAGTGGGTAAATGGAGTTCAGGGCGTAGACCGGGCAATTCCCGGGGTAACACTGCGCATGCGCACATCCAGAGGGGAGGCGCAGCTTGTAGGACCTGACACCGGTAGTGACCCTGCCATATGGCCAGAAATGTACAAAAATTCTAGATGAGGATGTTTAGTATAAGTTAGGAAACAACATGTATTAGAGTTTTGTTAAAGTCAGGCTCTCAAACTTGTTGCTAAGATTTATGTACCTAAATGTCCTGCTGAATTTTTGTATAAATTGTTGATTATGCAATTAAAACCTTTTTTAATTTCATACTTTAATAAATACGGCCGGGCGACTAGCGCCCGCCTTCCAAAAAGTAAAGACGTCTCGTGTCCACGTTCCTGGGTATTGGGTGCCGGATTGGGGGGGAGGCGGCAGCTAGTCGCTGACCATGTGAAAAGGGGGGGCCCTCGGCCCCCCCGCACGCATGGCGGCGCGGCGACCGTCGCCCCCACTCTCTCCTTTGTCGCCATTCGGCGGTGGGGGCGTGCCCTGGGGGGCGCGGCCCACCGCCGATTGGCTGGCGGCCTCCCTGACCCGGATCCTGGGAAGTGGGTCCGGGTCAGGGGGGGCGGGCGATAGGAGGGGCCACCTGGCCCCTCGAGAATAAAGAGATAGGGAGCGCCCAGGAGACCCTCTTGTCCCTGGACGCTCCCTCGCCATAACGGTGTGCCCCGCGCTCGGGGCTTCTTTGTTTTCCCACCCACCATCCCTTGGAACAAAAGTTTTGTAGCAGTTTTTATGTCTGGTTGAATGGTAAGTTTTGAGGGTACGGTCCACGGGTCTCACAGGATAACAGAGATGGAACTGTTGGTATATTGTTGATGCTTTTGTCTAGGAATTTTATCCCTTTTTTAGCAAAACAGGTGTGAGGTGAATTATATTTGAAGCCATGTGTCTTTAGGCCTTTTTTCCTTTGTAGCTATACGTTGATACTGTTATTTAGCGAAATATGTCTGAAGCGAATTGTATTGCAATGCCATGTGTCGTTAGGCCTTTTTTCCCTTTGTAGCTATACGTTGATACTGTTATTTAGCGAAACATGTCTGAAGCGAATTGTATTGCAATGCCATGTGTCGTTAGGCCTTTTTTCCCTTTTTAGCTATACGTTGATACTGTTATTTATTAGCCAGTGTAGCTGTCCTTTAGAATTTTTTCCCATAGGTCGTCGTATTTATTAGGTATGGGGCATGCGGTAAGGTCATTATCGGTGAGCACATATTTGAGGTCTGAGGGGGCGGGCATCATCCTATGGAGGTTCCCGCCCAGGGGGAGGAGCCTGCGGGCCACTCCCACAACTCCAGGGGCAAGGTAATAGATGCTGCAAAGCAAAGGAGCGCGGGTAGGAGTAGTTCACGCTTTCCTTAGGCTGGTAGCCACCCCGCGCGCGTGGACTCATGACGCCACCGGCGCAGAGTAAGGGCCCTCCTTTAGTGGGTAAATGGAGTTCAGGGCGTAGACCGGGCAATTCCCGGGGTAACACTGCGCATGCGCACATCCAGAGGGGAGGCGCAGCTTGTAGGACCTGACACCGGTAGTGACCCTGCCATATGGCCAGAAATGTACAAAAATTCTAGATGAGGATGTTTAGTATAAGTTAGGAAACAACATGTATTAGAGTTTTGTTAAAGTCAGGCTCTCAAACTTGTTGCTAAGATTTATGTACCTAAATGTCCTGCTGAATTTTTGTATAAATTGTTGATTATGCAATTAAAACCTTTTTTAATTTCATACTTTAATAAATACGGCCGGGCGACTAGCGCCCGCCTTCCAAAAAGTAAAGATGTCTCGTGTCCACGTTCCTGGGTATTGGGTGCCGGATTGGGGGGGAGGCGGCAGCTAGTCGCTGACCATGCGCCCAGTGCCCTGCATGGAGCTGTGTCAAGGAAGGAGACAGCTGCTAAAAATTCCCCTCAATCAAAGAGGGATCAGCACAAGGAGGCAAGCTGTCCTGGCATGTTGATCCCTCATTACCACAACTGAACACTAGGCTAGTTAAATTTCTCGAAGCAGCTCGGTCAAAAATGCCAAACTGATTGTCATTTTGCAGACAATCACTCTACGGGGGAAATTTCACTAAGTGACTGGATAATTCCAACAGAGGATTCCATTTTTCCACAGGCAGTAAAGACAAAATTAGTCGAGACATTAAAACTGTAATGACACAGAAATGTCTTTTTGCAGCTCACGCTGCGACGCTCATGAGGGAGCATGCACTTTTTAAATATGGAACATTTTTAACATGGTTGTATTCTTTGTATGCACTGCAATGGTTTTAAGTAACTATGCAAATAAAGTTTTTTTTACCTTACCCCAGTGCCCTGTGTGTGTATGTGCTTGGAGTAAAGTCTGACTGCCGGGGCACAATGTCCTCTTACAAAAACATTGTGGACGTATGTGACCTTTTATATTCAGAAGTACTTTGCAGAAGTGCACAAGCGCATGCATTCTCTTCCTCCTACGGGATTTTTTTTCTCTCCATGTAGCCTGCATAGACTTATGTGCAAGCAGTGCTCCAACCTCAGTGTCTGTCTGCTGGGCAAGCTCTCCAAGGAGCTGCACAAGCTGCAGACTTACCCTCGACATCGGTGCCGGAACTTCGAGCAACAAGCAGACATGCCCTGTGAGCCAGAGACCAAGTGCTAAGCACAGTACTGTGCCCCCCTGAATGAGCAGTAGGCGTGCCTGCCAACCACCCTTGCAGTCCCAGCTCCATGCATGGTGGCGTCACCTCCTGGCTCAACTTTGTTGACAGCTGTTTTTAGGTTTCGCCTAGCGTTGCAGCGCATGCGCTGTCACTCGGCGAGACCTAAAGTGAGAGAGGAGATTTCAGAAGGGGACTTGAAGCCCCGCCCGTCATTTTCATTGGGTCGCGTCAGCGTTTATGCTAAATGCTGGCTTCCTATTGAAAAGGATGCTTTTGGGCCACTGCCCTTTCTCCCTTTCGTCCGGCCCATCCGGACTGGGTCATCTGATTCATGGCTGTCATGAAGCACTTTCTTATCTTTAGGGGGGCCATCTGTTTCTAATTATCGTGACCTTAGCACGGCCATGCTAATTAGAAACTGATGCTCCCCAATAAAGATATGAAAGTCTGCAGGCACTACCCTGCACAGTGAGGTCTCTTCGCTTTGGCGTCCCCGTCTCCCTCCCCGGAGCACACGTAACTTGTTTTCTCTGCCTCCTTTCCTCCTTGCACTTCCCTATTTTCTGCACCTCCTTTGTTCACCTGCACACTCAAGGGAGCTCCGACCTCATCAACAAATAGATACAGTGACACGTTACCCCGCTTCCCACTAACACCAGGGAGCAGGCATCAGAGCGGGACCTCTGCACCCCCCACTTCCTCTCTAACTCCCTCCCTCACGTGCTTCCCCTCACCCCTGCATGCCCGCAGCCTTCCCTTGTCTGTGTCTCACCTGCCACGCGGCTGAGATGCTGCCGCTGAATGGAGAAGGTGTCACAGGTGAGGGGGTGCAGTGTGTGCAAAACAAAGGGCAAGCATCTGGTTACCCACAGCCGCCTGTGGCTTGCGCTGCTCTTCACGGAGTTGGTGCAGTGCTGAGTGTGTGTGCAATTGCTATTTTAGGCACACACACACAGGCACTGCACACTCGGGAGATCACACGGGTGAGCCTAGCTCCCCCTCCCAGCTTCAGTGTAATGAAACCTGCCTTCCAGGGAGCACTCCCACCCCCTCTGAAGAGACTTCATTGCACAAAGCCCCCCCTGGGGCCGCTTCGCGTCCCTACACAGCCCATGGTGTTTGTGTGTATTGCGTGGACACCCACTTCTCCCCTACCCTCATTAACACCTTCTTCCACACCCCTTTCACTCCTCGCTCATCCCCCACCCCACTGCCGCCTCCTGCCTCTCCTCTCCTGCTGCCGGCCTTGGGGAGCCCGCAGGCAGACCCCCCTCCACCACCTCTCCCGCCATCCCACCCCCAGGATGGATGCTACGGGCCTGCTTCTAATTACCTACTATCCCCGAGTGGTGCGTGAATAATCACTGCTGAAGGGCTGCTGCTGCTGCTGCTGCTGAGGAGGGAACAGGAAGGATGAAGCAAACTACATCTGCTGTGTTTCTTCTTCTCCCAGGGATCTGACCCACGGCTGCTGAGCTCTGGAGAAGCAGGACGAGAGAGGGGTGGACCAGCTCCGGAAGTGTTGCAGGTACATACTTTATTTACTTCTCTTTCGTTTCACTCCAAACCCACTGTTGCCCCTTTGTGTTTGTAGCTTTCGCTTCATACGTTATTTTCTGATCTGTTCCCACTTCTCTTCCCCTCTCCTGGGATCGGGGTCTATGGGATGGAGGTGCATTGCACCCGTGGTTGTCGTGGTGCAGAAGAGTTCTGATTGGCCTGCAGGGGTCTTCTGAAGGCAGCCATGGGTGAAACCTGGCCATGCCTTGTGATGCTAGAAGTTATTCTTATATTTGGTATTTCTTTATTTATTCAGGTTAAAGTAGTATTTCTAGCAGACATGTTGTGCTGAAGTAGAGTGGTGGTAGATAACATGGAAGGTGGATTTCGTGACATGAACTAGGTGGGTGATGGAGGTGTTGTTCAAAGGTGCTGTTGTGTGTCACATAAAGTGCGAAGACCAGCAGCGACAAGATACATCATGGAGTTTACAGTCAGCAAACTTATACTTTGGTGTAAAGAGCGGGGTTCACCACTGCTGAGGTGTCACTTCAAAGAAGTTTAGAAGTTTCAGTGTGCCTGCGACTCATTGTGCCTGTGTGTGTGATCACGTGCTTCGGTGGACCTGTGCACCCGTGTGCCTCTAAGTATTAGCGTGTCTGTCTGACGGGGTGCGTGGGTTCCTCAGCGTGTGCATGCATGTGTGCCGATTTGTAGTGCGGTTTCTATGCATGTTTGTATGTGGGGGTCAACAGGGGGTAAAATACATTGTCATTTATAACGCCATTACTTGATTAATGCTTCACGAAGTGAAAAAAATAAATACAATTATTAATGCCAATAGCTCAAAACAATGCCATTGCGAGGCCTATTGCGTTGTAAATGCTTGTTGCCTTGTGTGGCCTAACCGATAGGGCGGCCGACTTTGGCACTAGGGAACTGGGGGGCATATTATCAACAAATAGCGATATTTATCGCTACGTAGGCTTAGCAGCAATTATTTTATCGCCGCGCATCACCAGATTTTATCGCTGAGATAACGTGCCATTAGCAACATTTATCTCAAAAGCGATAAAATTCCCGGCGATAGCGGCAAAATCCGTGAATATCGCTGAGAATACAGCGATATTCACGCATTATCGCTAACAGGGTCTTAGCCATTTTATCCACCTCCCATTGGATATAAGGGCTAAGAACTGGTCTGAGCAGGCGTTAGTTTTTGGAGATATTCGCGCTTAGCGCGAATATTTCCATCGCTACGCCTGTGTTGGTAATAGGCGATAGCGATGTTAGCGACTGCTTTCAGTCGCTAACAGGTTGGGTATGCCCACTTTGCATGTCATTAGCGATAAATATCACTGACATGCAAAGCGGGCACCAAACCGCTCGCTATCTACAAGCTGTCGCTAACTGTTGTTAGCGACAGCTTGCTAATAGAACGATAGAATTATCGCCACTTAGCGGCCGAAAACGGGCGCTAAAGCGGCGATAATTTCCTATCGCCCCCCTTGATAATATTCCCCTGGGTTCAAGTCTCACAATGATGCTCAAACATGCTATGATTCTAGGAAATCACTTAATGTCCCTGTATCTACAACTGACTATGTCCATCGGGAATGCAACTGGTGCTCATTTAGAGCTCTGCTACCTTCGGGTAGAGTTTGCGCTATATAAAGGCGCAAAAAAAATAATCAACCATGGCTGGCAAATGAACAATCGCAACATCTCTGAGTAGCCACTCAGGCATTTGTTTTCATTTGTTGGTTTGCATCAAAATAACAAGGTAAGCCCTGTCCCAGGAATATAAGTCACGTATAAAACCTAATGGGAAATAAAGCACGGTCAGTGATTTCAGAGTAATTCATTGGCGCATTACTAACACTGTCCAGCAGATATTTTAAAATAAATTACTCTTTTTATAGGTGCATCGTATTTTAAAAAGTAATATGACTAATTTCTCTTAAAGGACATAAAAACACATCAGCTAGATTGCATATGTTTAAAGTCTTAAATAAAAAAATAGTTCCTTTTAAAATGACTTTCATTCTTTATTCCAGTCTCAATATTTCTCTGTCCTTCCTCCCATCTAGTCAATGTCAGGGGCCCCTTTCCCCAATTCATGTTTACACCCCTCCCATTCTGTCTTCTTGTTTACCTAGCCCCAGTGGCTCTTAGCATCTCCCAAAGAATGCTCTTACAATGTATCTCACAGTACAACATGGACAATGGGAAGCTCTCCACTTGTTTTAAATTATCAGCTGCTCTGCTGCAACCACATTGGGCTGCGATGCAGAGAGCCTGATCCCCTTTCTTAAGGGTGACCACCTCACCCACGTGCAGGATCTGGGGGTCTTGTGTGGGGTCCTGTATTAGCTGCTTCTGCTGCTCTCCCTTCTGGCAGGTAAAACATTTCTTCCCAACTTTACTGTGTCCGTGGCAGTAATTGCTATACCGTAGCCCACCACCCATACAGGTGCCCGCCTGGTGTATTTTTGCAGTGACTACTATTTGCATTTTTAGCTCATTGATGAAAGAGACATGCAGTGAGATAAAAGTGCTGTGCACAGAATCACACATGGTGGTCAAGTGGAGATACCAAGTACTTCCCATCTTTAATTCGAAATGGAGTACCAGCACTTCTCAGCAGGTTCTCAATACATTCAAAGGGGGAGTACAGGCACTTCGCAGTATCGGGCTGGTGCTGTGGGGATGGTGTGTACTCTCGTTTCTACATTTCAGTTTGAAGCACTGGTCTTACTCCAGGGTGTGAACAGGGGCAAAGGGGTGACATAACAGAAGACCACAAGGTATCTCAGTTTGGTGGCATCCCCTGCAGGTGTTGGTGAGACATTGAGGTTACTGATTCAAATCTATGGGCGAGCTCGGCCTTTTGTCCTCCATTAGTCAACACAAGGAGTCCCATTGGTTTGTGTTTGGAATGATACCTTATACAATTTGTGATCCACGCTGCTTTAACACAATGAAATTGACACACATATGCATGCAGCCTCCTTTCCCCTGCAAACTATCTACACAGCTTGTCTTTACAAGTTCAAAACTGCCCTGATATGGGAATGAGGGACACTTTTATTTTAGTGCCTGGGCATCATTTCTATCCCAGTCCGACACTGTAGCCATGTGTTTGTGTAGCGTTTAAATGCATGTGACGGCGGGGCCGGCCTCAGGTGCGCCACAAGGCTTTCTTAACCAAGCATTTGGACACATGCTTGGTCTTGTCCGCTCTGTTCCTTGGCTGTGGGAGACTTAAATGTAATCAGCAGGTCTTTAACGCAGTTACCCGCAGAGAGAGCCACCCGGCCCTCCCAGGGAGATGGAGCCGGCTCTGCAGTAACAGGCAGTCAGGCACTTAGGGGCAGATTTACAAGCCCCTTGCGCCACTTTTGTGTCATTTTTAACATGGAAAAAGTTGCAATGATCCGTGACTGGGTGCAAAGTTCCTCGGAAGCTTGTTTCCGGTCCAGGGAAGGCATGGCTTGGCTTTCTGAACTGGGGTGGCAGAGTGGGCTAAAGAACGGTGATGGATCAAACCCAGATCTTTTGACTGGGTGCGAGTGTTTGATTGGTTCTGATGCTCCGTCCATCACCACCCCCTTTTGTACCGCGGTGGGTGAAAAGTGGGGCATTATTATAATAACGCATCGTTGAGGTTGGTGTTTCTCAGAGTCTAAAGATTTCTTTTTTATAGCAGTTACCTTTATATCCCACTCGTATCTTTACACGCAGTAGCCAGATGCTAAAATGTTGTTAGAATACAGGCAGAACACTGCGTCATTTGAAGTTGCCTTTTACTTTTGGACGTTGTGTGTGTTTACTGTGCATCACTGCAATAAAAGATTTCTCGTTACATATAGCAATCGCATTTCAGTTTTGTATCCTTATGTAGTGTACAGATGGTACAATTTAGGGTATCCTTTATTTTTTTAATAAATTTGCAGTAGTTGCATCTCTTCCTTAGCTTGCTTAGCTGGCAGAATGTTGTTGCAGCGTTGGCTAGGAGTTGGGTATAGTTCAGCTTTTCTTCTTTCAGTTAAACAATGAAGTGACATTCGTATGGCCTAGATTCAGCATGCTGCCTCCCTGCCAACATTTTAGGCATCCCTCTTTTTTAAAGTCAGGAACATTTTGTTAAAACAGCTGTTGTAAGGTATTACTTCTCACTAAAGAGACTGAATTGTGATATTCATGTGCTGAATACAGGCATGAGCCTTCCGAATCAATATAAGTAATTGCAGTGTATAGTACCTCATGTTCTATAAGCATTTTCTCTTCAGCTAGTAATTGCCATTCGATTATTGTGTGCTGTCTCACTCGAATATCTGCTTCAAACAAGCATTTACAATGCAATAGGTCTTGCATTACTGAAAGTCTGAGCTATTGGCGTTGCATTACTATTAGCAACGCCAAAAGTCAAACATTTAGTAATGGGAGACCTGTTGCATTGCAAATGCTTGTTTAAGAGTTGGCAGTTGTCCTTGGGACCACTGTCTGCTCTCAGAAAACGTTTTTGCATACATTCACAAAGGGAAAGGGTTAAAAAACGTTCATAAGGGCCACTGCGAGTCACTATTAGGAAGGGACGCCCTAAACACATCATTTCCTAATTCCAAATCACTAAGCCATTACCGAATCACAAAGTAAGGTTTGGTACATGTAAAAAGGTTTTTTCTGGTCACAAACGAATCAGGCAGTTTGCTACCTGAAAAAAATCTGTGTGCACTTTGCCCAATGTGCCTTCCCTTATGTATGGTGGAAATTATAGAGAACAGAGAGAGCAAACTGTATGGGGGTGGACACTTTCATATTTTAATCATTTATTCATGGTCCTCTTTAGTGCAAACTCCACCCAGCCGGTTTTCAGGGAGATGTACAGAGTATGTGAGTAAAACTAGGCTAAAAGGTGGACTTTGCCTTCACCGACATTTCATTACAGACAGATTGTAACACAGTACCGAGCTGGTGCAATTGGTTTCTATATTTTCAGAGGTAAGTGACATTTCGGCACGCAGAATGTAAACAGAAGCTGAGAGGTGTCATCATCACAGGACACGAAAAATCACCATGTTTCAATATAGCTCATATATTCAGAGGTTATAGGATGAGCAAACATGGCTTAGTTAGAGCGAAGTTAGGATGAGAGGCTGATATGAATAGTTTGGGGAACGGTAATACAGAAAACATTTCTAGTCATGGAGAAAGGAAGCAGGAAGGGTTACTGGTGTGTTGAATCAAGACAGCAGGAGACTGGAACACAGACCAGCATGACAAGAGAAAGACAACAGGAAAATACAACAGGTACAGGCAGGAGTTGAAAGAAGCTCTACACACACATATATTTCGCAGCAAACTAGGATGTTTGGGCAAAGATATGAGAAAAAGAGAAAACATATGAGGGAATAAATGTCATCAACGGAAGGTGTAAGGCTACACTGATGATAACATCAAAACCCTAGCAGATCGTCCCATACCATGGCCCTGATGTGACATTGTCCATTCCAAAGGGCGAGTTGGGCAGCTTTGCCTCTCCCCGCTCCATCTTGCCACACTTTGAGTTGCTTTGGGTATTCCATTGTTCTCACCATGTGCATTGCACACACATCAGTCATCATAAATTGCCATGTTTGCCTGCCAGGAGTGATTTCCAGTGCAGTGCTCAGTGTAATCAGTTCACTAGCGGAAGGCTGTATTTTGGATAATCGGGTTGGGTGTCTCAACCAGGTGACGTCATTTAATTGAGGTTCCAAACGGTCTGTCAGTTTCACAAACAGAGGGATTTCTTAACGTCCGTTTGGGATGACCTACATTTGATGTTTTTACGTCCCTGTTTCTCAATAGGCACTTGCACAATTAGATCTCTTCATAAACAAGGGCGAGTGGTGCCAGTCAGCAGGCTTTATAAAGCTCTCCTCTCAAGCAGGCAAGTCAGGAAGAAGGAAAGAGCCCAAAGAATACAATCATACATACAGGTAGGCTGGTGTCGGTAGACCGAGTGGGTAACTGATTTAGCAAAAAAATCTGATTTTACTGATCATGGGGAGTGAAGATGAACAATTGCATTGAAACAATCCATTAGTCATTGGGGTGGCAGGTGTTGGAATCGATTCCGTAAGGCAGATTTATTGTTTTATCTACTCCTACTCGACCGATTGTAGCGGGAATAGGATGTTTAAACCTGATTCATATGTTTCGATTTCAGTTCCATTTTTATTGCACACTTTATTTATTTATTTGATGAGTGTATTTACATAGCGCAGAACTAGCCACAGGAGAAGCAGAACCTTTACATAGAGTGTGATGCAAGTACTTTGGAATTAGTGGGACAGTTACCATTACATAACTAATCAATTATCTCAGGTTTCCCACTTATATGTGTATGAGTTGCTCATCCAGGCAAGGTTATTTCCTTGCACTCTGTTGCTTATGGAAAAGTCTTGGACTAGACGAGTTACAATTTCAACGACTTAGGAAACGTAAGAGCTCACAAATTGGTATTCTGGTAAATTTTCTATTTTGGTCTTATTTATGTCATGTCACGGCAGTGTGCATTTTCAGGTAACTCTTTCATACCATCCATGATATTCATTATTTTTGCGTTGTTTATGCTTCAGGTTTTTAGGCAGCTGAAAAACAACTGGCGCAATGTTGGTTGTATTCCTGTGCCTCTGCTTAGCTGGCTCCATTGGTAAGTGCTACTTTTGAGCAAATTTATGGAATTCACTTTTTTATTCGGCGTGATAATGCCCTGTGTGCTCCATTTATTCTGAGATTCTAGCAAAAGTATCGACCCATAAAAAAAGTTTGAAAAGAGAAAGAGAAAAAATACTCACTCTCTCTGAATTGTTACAAATTGTACATAAAAGATAAAATAATATTGTATTCCTATTTATAGAGCACTTTCCTATCCTGTAAAATTCCGAAGCACTTTATGGATTCTCAAGCAAATAACTACTCAGTATTAGTTATTTATATGGAGCTTTAAAGTGTTCATGAGGTGATGACTTCCCTAAACATTTCATTACACTGGTGCACAGAATATTAGAACACTGCCCTTTTGAGAGCTTCGTTGATGACAATGAAGTAGCTCCGGGCTTATAATAGCTTCTATAAAGCCTTCTGCTCCAACAATCTAATGTTTGTCTTTCTGTTTCTCCCTTTTTTAATTCAGTACATTGTACCTGTAGGGTGGTATGGAGACGGGCGGCTCGCCACTGCCGTGCTCCCGCACCGCCAAGAGTTGTGGCTTGCCGGATTACAAGTTTTCTGTAGTCTGGCGGGAGGCATGATTGTTCCCTCTGCTGTTCTTCTATAAAAGGCAACGGTGCCTTCAAAAAAGGCACCATAATGGGAACACCTAACAAGGTTCCTTCACCGCATAGACGGTAACGTCCATGCTGTGCAGGAACTGGTGTGCATGCCCACAGGGGTGCACAAGTTGTGCCCCCATGTGCAGAGGGAGAAGGGTGTCCTGTAGGGCTCCCTTTGCTTCCTCTCTTCCAGGGTTTTCATTGCAGTGGAACCGCCATGAAAACCCTGGCGGAGAGAAACTCTTAATATGCTTGATGGGACCAAGGCGGTCTCGCCATGCATATTGCGGCCTCTGACTGCTGTGCCACCGCCAGGGAACGGCAGATTCCTTCCACTGCACAGCATCACCCGCTGCTGCATTTTTAGTAACTTTTGCGGCGCTTGAGCTAGAAAAACATTTTTTGTTTGTTAAAATCAGCAGATTATGCAGCAGATGATGGATTATGTGGTACATGCGGCAAATGTATAATGATTTGAAAATTCGTGCGGCCGGCCAATCACATAATTCTAGTTGCCCTGCAAAGGGCCTTCCACTGCACAGCATCACACGCTGCTGCATTTTTAGTAACTTTTGCAGCGTTTGAGCTAGAAACACATGTATTGTTTGTTAAAATATGCAGATTATGCAGCAGATGATGGATTATGTGGTAAATGCGGCAAATTCATAGTTACGTGAAAATCGCTGCGACCGGCCAATCACATAATTCTAGTTGCCCTGGTTATATGCAATTAGTTAGCTGTCGTCCATCAGATTTATCTGCCTCCGCCACAGAAGTAGAGACGTGCTGAAGAAAATGGCCAACAGCAGTACTCTGCTAATTTGATTAAAAAAAATTAAAGAAAATGTTGGAATTTCAGAAATGTGAATGTGCTTCCCGAACTCGTGTTGATAGAGCCCGAGCTATGTGACAACTCTTGATAGATCGGAGATCCACAATATGAGATGTTTCTTTAATGTGCAAAGTTCACAATAGGTTTAAAAGCTGATACATTTCTGCAGTTGCCAAATTCCCTAAAAACTATGCAGAAGTACACATTGTTTATATTTAATAGTTATATTTATATGTGTATATGATTTAATATGACTAGTGGATACACATATAAATAGTTTGTGTTTACATGTAACCTGAATGACAGCAGACTGTCTCAGAATATAATTATCACCCAACTCTTTTTAAATCTAATTTATTGAAGAATAGATTACGAGACAAAAGCACAAGGGGTGTACTTACCCGCTTTTTCAGCCTAAGCTCCTCATATAAACAAA
The DNA here is from genome assembly GCF_964261635.1 of Lissotriton helveticus. NCBI lineage: Eukaryota > Metazoa > Chordata > Amphibia > Caudata > Salamandridae > Lissotriton > Lissotriton helveticus. Next base: position 1,197,339,076 of record NC_136069.1, read on the forward strand.
CTTGAGAGAAATCTACACCCGCTCGCACCAGAACGGGTGCTAAAGAAAACGGGAAAAAATATGGGGAAACAGTGCGGGATATGATAGAAAAAACACAAACACAGAATGGATAAAACCAGTGCATTAAATGGGAAAAATAAGTGCAGGTACTAAAAAGAGCTAAAGGTGTGGCGAGTGGACGGGTCTTAGGGCTGGACATGAGACGTGATGATACTTAATGGCTTCTTTACCAGTTGCAGCACATACTAAAACTCAGGAGAAACGCATTTATATATACAAAGCAGGTTAACTCATGTTACAGAAAATGAAAGCCACAAGCGATGAGATGTTACTATTTCCGTGTTTTGTAATATTTGCAGCGTCTTCATAGCGTACTGTTATTTGCTGCTGTTTGGCACAAAATGATATATTCTTGAGCGTGCACGCACACAGAAAAAAGCAAGCAGAAAGCATTCTGTACATTTCCTTTAAAATACCTCCTGAGAGTGTCCCGATTCTTTCCCTCTTTCTCTTTATTTTCTCTTTCACAAAAACATGCACACACAAGCAGGCAAACACACAGACATCAGCAGACACTCTTGCAAGACCAGTTTAACTCCTTACCTCAGATGGCTTTCTTAATTGCCTCTATCAGTGGGCTGCCTCAATTCCTGTGTTTGCACAAATGCACATCTAGTAATAATGTGATTGCCAGCACATTGCCTGCATGGACACTGGGTCAGTACCTGTGAGTACTGACCCATTTAAAGCAATAGATAAAACAGGACACATGGACCTCTCTAGAGCCTCGGGATGAGGCAGGCCACACAATCAGACAGCTTACTAAGGCAAACAGACCACAAGCACCGTGGTCCTCTATTTCACGCTAGACCCCAGTCAAGATTTTTAGCATCTCTGCGGTGACAAGCTGACAGGAGTCGAATAAAAAGTAGATTCTGCCCCCATAAACCACAAAGGGCTTGTCTGGGAACCAGTGTGAAACCACACATTTGTTTGCCAACATCTCTTTCTTCATAGCTTGCAGCTGTTTGTTCCTCATTTGTTTCCCATGGCTCAGTAGTCTCTCACAATACATTCATTTCAAGTCTCTTTTCCTGGCAGCTGCTCATGTCACCCTTAGTCTCACGGTAGGGGTTTCATTACACAAGACATATCTCAAAAAGCAAACTAAAATCACCTTGAGATCATTCAGTTAATATAATCAAGAACATCTAGATGAATTATTTGCACAGTTCTGGCAGTGTGTCACTGCATTTCACCTCCTGCCCCATTGGATCACTAGTTGCATGTTTTTAAAAAAAAATTCTCCTAATTTCAAATGTCATCTTCTTTAGTTCTCAACTTCAGCATTTTCTCTTCAAAGTTTTTATCCTTCCACTCTGTCCACTCTCCCTTCTATCTCATTCACACTAATATTCACCAAAGCACCACTATGACCAATTCTATTGGGTGTGGACCTCATGTCCTGCAGCACGTCATAACGTGGAGACTCACCATGGGTTAAGGAGGCCACTGCTTGTATACTGGTGTTCCGCTCGAGACCAGGTAATAAAGTAAGTCAGAATTCGATTTCACAAGTATGGAAAGTAGTCTTCTCCAGCGGTCATGAAGAGACATTTGCGAATATTCTTACTTCAATGAGCAGTATATGTAGCAAGTTTATTCATAAAGAATCTCTACATGACCGCTGGAGAAGACTACTTTCCATACTTGTGAAATCGAATTCTGACTTACTTTATTACCCAGTCTCGAGCGGAGCCGGGTCGGAATCATCACCGGCACCGCGACCTGTGGTTACATACCGTCTACCTACAGCCCTGCGGAGTCGCGGAAACAGTGTGGTTTCTTGCGACGAAACACGTGTCGGCTGGCTTTCTATGAACAATAAAAGAGGAACCGATACATTGGTGGACCACTTCTTCGCCCATGAATTTTGAACTTTATGTCCATTGAGACATCGTTTTGACTTGAATTTTCATATAAGTGTGCTGCAGAATTTGTTTTCATTGAATTTGATGTGTCCTCAAAACACATTTTGAGGGGTTACAGGGATTTTCCCCTTATCTGCATGCACCTTCTGCCTTACAGCATCTCTTTGTGCGTTAACCTGAGCAGTGCGCCCAGAATTTCCCTCACATCTGAAACCCTGTTGATTGTAGTTAGTGTTTGGTGCAGCTTGTTCAGAGAAAACCCTATAACTCTGAAACCAAAGGGTGAGAAGGCTAACCCTTATGTGAAATAAATGTCAAATCAAGCGCACACAACAATTTCAATGATATGGGTAATCAAGATAAAAAGTTCTCCAAGGATAAGATCACACACTAGTGTCAATTTTCATTCTTGTTTTTAATTGGTGTATGGATGTTTCTCCTGTTCAGAGGAGATCCATATAGAAGGAAACCAGCCGACACATGTTTCGTCAGTAAGGGCGTTAACCCAATGACTCTTCAGGGCTGCACTAGTGTATCAGGTTGTGTTTTCGGGGGAACTGTGATAATTCCAAACCGCTCCTGTTCGGTTTAGAAGGTTGAAGTGTGCACGGGTCTGCACAAGGAAAAGTGAATGGACCGAAAGTGTAGGTCGACAAAGGCGGGTAATGCCTGTTGTCACTATTTAAACTGCGTTTTAAGCCGTTTTGCTGAAGTGAAGGGTATTCACCGGATCCTCCCATAATTACTCCCTGAAAATGTAAATGAATCATGAGAGGCATGTTCTATGGGCCATAGGCAGGCCGTGGCTAGTGGTGAGTATCAGTGGCTGGCACTGCACAGTCACTTAGAAGTGGTGACACAAGGCCTTGGGCACTACTGCAGTCCAATTGGATAACCAAGCTCCTCTTTTGTACGGTTGATTTTCAAGCAGTGGAGAGTAATTCAAGTATTGATTGAAGCAGTAGAGAGTGATCAATCAAGGCTCACTCCATGAAGTGGTGTGGGTTTCGAGCTCAGAAACCGATTGGTACACAAAATTGCACTTAAATAATTCAGCTTCAGGAAAGAGCCATGTCATTGCAAATGAATAAGTCTCTAAACTTAGGAATGAGGTGGTAAAAATATTAACCCCTTCACTGCGGCGGCTATTCCGCCGCAATGGCGCGCCCGTGCTCGTGACGGAACCGCTCCGTCACGAGCCTCGGGCGCGCTGTGCTTGTGACGGAACGGTTCCGTCACGGCCCCGCCCGCCCAATAGAACACTCAGCGCAGGCGCGGAATTCGCGCCGCGCAGGCGCGGCGAGCGGGCCGTGACGGAACCGTTCCGTCACAAGCACAGCACAGGTGTGGCGCCGCGGCCAGGGCGACTGACGCTGGAATCTGGGGACCACGGTTCGATCCCCGGCTCCGGCGGCAGGTTAGCCCAGCACCATGTGACTCTGGGCAATAGCTCGCTTAATCTTCCCGACGGCCCCCCAGCGCCTAGAGACCCTTACGGGTGATTGTGCGCTTTACAAATGTGGACTTTACTTTACTTTACTTTCACCCAAGGCTTGTGACGGAACGGTTACGTCACAAGCATGCAAGGGGTTAACACACACAAAAAGAAGGGCAGCCTTACGGGAATACAGAGTAAGAGTCTTCAGAATGGTAGGAATAAGAGAGCCAATTAAAATGGTCTGGAACCTGGGTCAGTGACCCGGTGTAGAGGTATACTCCATTGTTGGTCAGGGGCTAGGGGTAGGCAGATGCATGGCCAGGGATGATAGTAGATATGTTAAGGAACCAGAGGTGCAGTGGTTAGTGAGAGTAGGACACTGGCAGGGAGCAGGGATAGTGAGTGGTCATGCATCTACAGAAATAAGGGCACACACTACTTCAGTGACTTAGAATATGTGGGATAAAGTACCCCCTACCGTAAATGATAAGGATATTGCAAGTTAGGAAGGCGTTCCATGAACATAAAAGGAATGAGGCTGAAGGTCAGCTTGGTAGCTTCAGACTTCTGGTTGTCTTTGTCAGATTGTCTGTGCAGTCAGTTGCATTGTCTTTTTGCATCACTAACTAAGGATTGAGCAGGTCTAACTTCCACGGTTGAAGCATCAGACCTTGTGCTCCTCACTTGCCTTTAAGTTGCACTTCCTGATATGTCTGCTTCCTTTAGGTTCTGCTGCATGGCAGGGGTGTCCAGCAGAATCTCATAGTTCGTTGCCATTATTCAGTCCCACTGTGAGTGGGGCGCATGTGAGAGGAGTACCTGATAAAAAGACACCAAGATAGGCTGGCTGTTCAGCGTCAGGGCCTGCAGAAGCCTGTGCCTGCAGCTGTTTATTAACCTCATGACCATGGCACACTTCATTTGGGACATATCACTGGCACACTCTTGGCCACAAGTGTGCAATGCATGATTGGATGCAAAACTGCAGTGTCCAGAGACACACCTGAACTGTTTATGAGCATTAATAATGTAATAGTGACCAAATAAGATAAGACAACTTAAATGGCCACCCCATGCAAGATTACCAGCATTGATCACTTCAGTGCACCATGTATTAATTTAGAAGAACATTCCATTTGGAATTCTTCTACATGGGTACTACTAGGCAGTAATTGTTGCAATGCCCCAGTCACCACACTTATATTAGTAATATTGCATGATTTATCACTCAAACATAAGCTTTACATTTACTTTGAAAAACCATTTTTCTCTAAACATCAGCTTATGAGCTATAGCAACACACACATTTTCATTGCAAAGACACACTTTTCAGTTTTGGGAGCTACTTCCAGGTAGAAGAAGCGCTATAAGGAGCTCACGAGGTACTTGCCGGACAAGCCTGGTGTAGATTCAAACAATCAAGAATGTTAGGATTTTAATTTTGCAAATGCGGTACAAATCATTTGCTATAATCTGACCCATGGCCAGTCCACAGAGAGTAAATATACGACACCACATGATCAATCAAAAATCTAAAATTTTGCATGCAGTTTGAGTTAGGTGACATTTTTTCTTTCCTCTCTTCAGGTCGCTCCACCGGAGTTGGCTGCTATGGAGATATCAAGAAGGTTGGCACAACTGGGGCTAGTTGTGCAACTGCAAGGCAAGACAAACTGGGTTATTGTGGTAGGTGCTATTTTATTCCTGATGATCATAAACTAGCAGGCACATTCTCTGCCTCGCTTCATTTGCATATGCTTTTAGTGTGCACATCTGTCAGGGGTATAAGAGAGTCACCAAATTCATCAGTCGTATGATTTTAGCAGTTCTAGTATCCTTACTTTTAAATCCCTACAGCCAATTCTGCCTTCTGTACAAATCGACTTCACAGTTTGCACAGAGACGTTACACCACAAACACATAGTCCTAAAAAGCTTGAAATGGCACTTCAATGACAAGATCATTGTCATTTCCTCTCCAGTATACCCCATAACGGGTAAGAGTCAAGCTTAATTAGCCTTGAAAGTTGGTTCCTGGTGCATATGCAAAATACCTCCAACATGTTCTAGGAAAGGGCGAGGGCTTAGCAGGTTTCAAAGCAAGACCTGGGGGCAGCCCCAAGGATATGGGACTCCGGGCAGGAGCAAAGCGAGTCAGGTGATCAGAGTCCAGATGTAAACCTTTAGGAAAGCGCATAAGATGACAAAAAACAAGGCTCAGTAGAATACCTTCAAATTATATGACCAATATACCATCGCCAAAACACTTCTGGACATGATACCTAATTACCAATATAACGATCCATTTCCCTCAAAATGTTTGAAAGAGACAAAAAACAAGGCTCAGTAGAATACCTTCAAATTATATGACCAATATACCATCGCCAAAACACTTCTGGCCATTAAACCTAATTACCAATATAACAATCCATTTCCCTCAAAATGTTTGAAAGAGATCAGCCATATCATCATTCCAATTTGGACAAAAATAATAAATGCCTCTCTTTCCCAAGGGATCCTGCCAGATTGCCTTAAAACTGGACAAGTAGTCCCCATCATCGAAAAACCTACAGCGGACCCGGCAGATCCTAATAACTTTCGCCCAGTTACCAATATCCCATTACTTGCCAAAATAATTGAGAAATGCGTGCAGAATCAATTGAGCAATCACATCGCCAATTTCACGCTATTGGACGACTGCCAGTCAGGTTTCAGAACAGGACACAGCACGGAAACAGCGATCCTACATATTGTCAATGACGCACTACAGGCCCTAGACCAGAATCAAACATGTCTGCTAGTCCTTCTTGACCTGTCATCGGCATTTGACATGGTAAATCATGAAAAACACTCCATGGGCTTGCCCCATGTGAAAGGACATATTGCTGGAGTTGCGTCACTTTAGTGACACACTCCAGCAATGCGTCACTTTTGCGCCATACAGATACGTCAGAAATACTGACGTATCTGTAACTCCTTGCGCCATAATGCTTCATACTGTAAATATGACGCATCATTGGTCTCGCAAGGAGGGTGCAGTGAAAAGTGACGCATCGCTGTTTTCACACAGCGATGCGTCACTTTTCATAAATGAGGCCCGTAATTAATAAAAACAATGGTTTGGGGTTGGAAGGGGAGGAGCACAACAGAAACGCATCTTTGGGGATGTGAGTGCTGATAGGCAGTTGGGAGAGGGCAGATAGTAGAGATAGCAAGGAAAGCCATGTGCTCCCATGCAGTGCTAAAACACAAATTAAAAATGAGTTCCATGAGATAAACAGTGGAAAGATGCATGTTATCCAATCAAAATAATGTTACAGGATCTAAGTTGGAGAGCGGTCAAAGCAGAAGCATCGAGCTGAGATAGACAAGCAAGCCATCAAATCATGTGCAAGGGTCTAACCCAATAGGTCTTCAAAAGTTGCAGGTGAGACCTAAACATAGATCGCTTTTTTATACAATTCATTTTTGAGCTAATGAATTAAATATGTGATGACAGAGTGGAGTTTTCAGATGTAAAATAGTCCATCGTACATTCCAGTGGAGGTGGAAGGATAAGCCAGGACAGCCAATACTAAGAAGGTGGGACTAAAATACTCCTAAGATTTGATTGACAATGTATCAAGCCAATGGCTCAAAGTTTATCAGCCAAAGAAGCCAATGGCAATGGTTGAACTAAAGCCCCTTGGTGTATTTAAAGAATACAATATATTCACCATGAATAGCAGATGCATCATTTAAGGTGAAACCTAAGTAAGCATTTTCATATCCTACGTGTCTGGCTTCCCTGTAATAAACAAACTAGGCATAGGGTTACACCTGTATTCTTTGCAGCTTCTCTATAATCAATCTATTTATTGATTTGTGCTTTGAAATCAAAGAACACATCAGTCTACACACTGCTGCATAGAACACCATTATTGCGTGCATTTGCCCTCGTGGAGAGGAAAGAGACTGCAGCTGCTTCACCTGTGACATAATGTTTTTGATTGTTAAATGTATCTGTCTGCATTATGCTGAGGCTCTGGCAGTATGGAACTCATTAGTGCTGCTAGAAGGTAACCACAGCTGTCTATAGCCAGAGGTGAAAACTAGCATATGTCAGAATTGAGAAAATGGGGAAAGAGGCACAGAGAAAATAAAGTTGCAGTTTAGTAGCCTCCTATATATTATTTAGATTGATGCAACAATATGTCAGGGACACATCTAACACCTATCAAGGTACAGCTATTATATGTCAGACAGTCACCACATGTCCAAGTTGAACATGAGATGCCTAATTTGAGTTTTAAATGCCTACGGTAGTCTCTGGTATCCCGCAACATTATAAGCTAACACACTCTTCACACAAGAGTTCATTCAGTGGACCTCAGTCCTACCTTCCCTCATGTAAACAGCTACAAAGATCACACAACCCACCAGAGAACAATGAGATCTTCATAGAGCTCCCTTAGTTCACCTCTACCATGGTTTGTAGTGCACTGTTAAATAATAGAAACAAGTAATCATGAATATATAACATGCACCATGATATTGGAGAACAGAGACACCCAGAATGGTTTCAAACAGCGCTTCTATTTTGAGTTGCATTATGTGTGGCGCACTAGTGTTTTGAGTACTGAGACATCACACAGCGCTCCTCTTATGAGATTTACAGTGGACCTTACAGGTGCAGTACTGAAACAAATATTTGTAGAGTACTTCTAACCAACCCGAATGCTAGTTTATCCTAATATCCCAGTACTGACACATTCACACAGCTCTTTCTTTCTTTACGTACACTTCTGGTCAGAGGCTAATGCACCAGAAAAGGAGCTTTAAGAATAAAGGCACTTTCCCCAAGGATGTGTGTGTGCAGTGTTTGTGGGGTGGTGACTTTATGTCCCAGTTCCGCTCCAATGCTAGGCTGAGAAAGGCATGGTTAGACCTGGCTGTCCGAATATCACCCTGAAGGAGTTCCACAGAGCTAGTAATTCGATGTCACAAAATATCTCTGAGAGGCTGGGGCTGTCCCCATGTAAAGACTATAACACAGTGGAAGGTGCTGTGTGGAAAGAGCTGGGCCCCAGAGGCCAATGTAATCCCAAGTCTGTGGAAGCAGTATTTCGTATTTGGCCAACGTGAAGGGATAATATATGCTATTCCTAGTGTTTCTTGAGTAATGTCCCTGAGAGGGAATCGGGAGATAGATAGCTGCCATGAACGCGAAGAGGGTGACCCCTAATCTAAATAAAGAAGAACCTCAATACCCTGAGGTCAGTGACCACATTCTGCAAAAGTAGATTAGATATAATTACAAAGTGTTGGACTTGGCCCTTTTTGCAGGGTCATTGATGCAAGTAAATCAATAGATGGACTCGAAGTCTTCAACAGGTAAGTGTTGATTTTATTGTAGAGCATAGGCAACAGCAAACACTCCCCAGCTGACCAGACTGGTAACTGCCAGATCTGGAATCCGCTGGCTAAGAGAACACATAAAGAACATTCTATAGTTCTAGAAGATAAGTGGGAATGGACACAAAGGAAGGGCAAGAACCATAAGGAAACTAAACAACATAAGCATTTACAACAGTCATCCCTAAACTCTTTGCCTTTCTCCTAGCCTTTTTTCTGACATGGTGTTGATGGTTTTAGGACTCTGGGCCCTTTAGCACTGCTGTCCTGTGCTCTCTGTGTGAAATATGGTAAGATTGTGGTATCTCATATACCGAAGGCTGGTAAATTAAATGCTACTGCTGGGCTTGCAGCGCTGATTGCACCACCCACCAAAGTAGCCTTGCAAACCTATCTCAGGCCTCTGCCATTGCAGGGCCTGTGTGCGCAGTGTCAATGCCGCTGTGACGTGGCACCTAAAGTGTGTGCCATGTCTGTGACCCCCTATTTACTGCATGTCAGTCACCCCTAAGGTAGGCCTTAGCTAGACCTATGGGCAGGGTGCATTGTAGGTAAAAGATAGGACATGTACCTTAAGTGTGTGACATGTCCTGGAAGTGACAAACAGCCATTTTGGTTTCTCACTACTGTGGGGCTGCCCTCCCATAGTAATTCCTTGGGGATTCCCTGATAAGAGTTTCAGTGGTAAATCCTGATGTGAGAGGCACAGCGTGGTCATGTTTAGAATGTTTGTAATAGTGATAACAAATGCTCCGCAATGGTGTCCGCAGATTTATTATGAATATTTTAGAAATGCCACTTTTAGAAGGTGGCATTTCTGTGTGCTATGTGTCTGCCTGCCTGATGTGACTTGCATGTCTGGCTTTTGAGTGACAGGGGCTGGGAGGTGTGTGTGGCTCCAGGAGAGGCAGGGTGAGTCAGTGCTAGGCTGAATGGGACATCTGTATTTGGAGTAGTGGGAGGAGAAGTCCCTGGTCCTTTATTAGGATTGTGCCTGCCCCAGTGAATGCTGGCTCTGCCCCCCTGTAGTGTGTCAGATGACGAGGCCCCACCTAACAATGGAGAAGAGGAGAGTTGCATCTGGTTCCCCCAATTCCCTGTACTGCAGACAATGGAAATGTTAATATAAATGTAGGGACTGTGACCCCATGTAAAAGTGCTGTTTCGGGACTTGCTGGGGGCTTGCTGCCACTGGGGGAGCAGGAGGAACCGCCATGAGGGCTTGCCGCCCTGCTGCAGGGCCCTGTGTGCTGGCCTCCCTGGGCCCAGCTATGCCCCATGGACCTAGGACTATGCTTTGGACTTTGTGCTCCTAGCGCCTCATGAGCGCTCTGAATTTGCATTCCAGAAAGGAGCATTGTGAGGGTCTGCAGCCCTGCACGGAGAGAGAGGAAATCCCTGGTGTAGGTATTCCCCCGAGTTGCAGCAAGGAGCGGGTGCCCACCCTCTTGGCGTGCTGTGGTGGGATCCCACCCTGCAGTTTGGTGCCTCCGTGAAACGGGTGCCTACCCCGCTTAATGTCTATCTAAGCAGTGGATGTCCACCCCGCATTGTGTGCTTTGCAGGAGCCCACCCCATTGTTTGGTGCCTCCTTCAAGTGTGTGCCTACCCCAGTTTATGCCTATCTAAGTAGCGAGTGCCCACCCTGCATTGTGTGCTTCGCGGGAGCCCACCCCGCACTTTAAAAATAGCTGGAAGAGCTGGTTGAGGGCGGGGCGAAGCGGAAGAGGCGGCGTGGCTGAAGCGGAAGAGGCAGCGGAGCTGACCGGAAGCCAGCATCTGGCCCGAGTGGGGCTCCCATGAGCTGTTGGGAGCCCCGGTGCCGAAGGTAGAACCAAGAGGAGAATCCAAGCGGGAGCCCACTCCGCAGAGGAAGGTGCCGGAAGAAGAGCGGGAGCCAACCCCGCCTCCCTGCACACTGAGAGCCTGCAGAGCCTGGTGAGTGGGGCTTTAATGTGCACATAGAGAGGAGACTTCCCCCCCAGCAGAAAGCCCGTTGAGTGCGGATGGCTGGGGAGGGAGCAAGATAGAAGCACCATGCTGGTGCCTATTTCCTGAGCGGCCCTGCCTGATAGAGGGCTGCTCCAATGTTGGGGCACTTCTGTTTTCACTCTCAAACAAGAAGAGGTGTCGAGGCACATTGTCGGTGCCCTCCCCTTGTGGTTGCTTCGCCAGAGCGGGCCCCAGGGCCTCCTGATTTATTTGCAACAGCTGCCCCACCTGACAGAGGGCAGCTGCAATGATGGGGGCATTTTGTGATAGAGTCCTAGTGGGGCTGGAGAGGGACAGTGGTGCCCGGCCCTTAGCTCATTCACAGCTGCGCCACACCAGCGAGGGCAGCTGCAACATTTTGCACATTTGTTTTAGAATGTCCCAGTGGGGACCCACCCAGATGGCACGGTGAATGCCCATGCTTACTGTTCATCACAGCTGCACAGCAATTAGTGGCAGCTGCCACGTTTCGGCCTGTGCAATTGCGCACTTTGGGATTCTGCTGCATTGGCAGCCAAGCATTCTGGACAAAGGGCGTTTAGGGCCCAGGTGAAAGGCCAGATGGCCTGGGGTCATTCAGGGTGAGATTGGTAGAGTGCCAGGCACTACAATGCTACACAGTGTGTTTTATGCCTCATGTGAATGTGATTGCATAATGTGATTTATGTGATGTGATTTCTGCACCCTGATTTATGCCTCTAATGATGTTTATGGTTATTAGGTTATTGCATACTGTGTGTATGCTATTGAAGCCGAATGTGTAATGTGTTTATGCTGATGAGGTTTGGGCCTAATGTGGATATGCCTAATGTCATACTATGATATTTTAGGATGGTGTCTAATGCAAATGTGGTAATGCTTAGGTAATTATCATAACATATGGGGGTGGGCTGCACACCGTCTTTCATCAAATTCCTCCTCTTTCTCGTTGTGTCGTTTAAAAAAGCGTGCTCAATGGTAGCGTGCCCAGCTCCTGGGCACGTATAAACATTAAGTCACTGTAAAGGGACACTGTGTCGGTGTCCCAAACCAAGGCACTGTTGCTAGTGCAAATGCAACCATTTTTTGGCTTTTTTTTCATCTTCTTCCGCTTAAATCAATTATATACCATGAATTATATTCTTCAACCATCTATAATCATGATTCATCCACGGGCAAGGGGATGCCAATTTACTTAGATTTCTCATATCCTTGATGGGCCATCCGAGCCTCTTCATTCAAAAATACGTACTAGAGGCGTTTTTCATCATAAGCAGTTTATTAAAAAACCCAATGCATTTCTGGCCTCCAGGGGCCCTTCGTCAGGGGTAACTGTAAAATTAATTAAAGATATATTAACATACATTGCGCTACTGGTTGAACTAATCAATTGTCACATTGTCTCATTTTATTTATTTAGGAACAACTAACATGTAATTCATAAGTGTTATGCACTCTATCTGTAGAATATAAATGTATTCTTTTATATCAATTTTATGGCAACTTCTAATTCATTACTTGCAGTTACATGATCGCCTGTGTACAAAGATATCCTCACAGTGTAACTCCCCTGGTCAACACATCTCTTTTCCCCTAAATGTCGTTACAAGTCTTCACATTATCCTGCTACTACATTGTTAGAGGGACTATCCTAAGCAACTGGTGTTCCCGTGATTAAAAAAACGCACTAGCCGCCTTTTCATTGCACTTCGTTACATACAATCAAATGGTTACGTAATCCATTTTATATTTTAAATTTCTATACAATCTTCCACTGTTGATTACCGTGTCTGAGTCTAAATCTCGATGAAACACTATAACTCGAGCGGCTGAGCATTCATAAGACATACTGCATTCCCTCCCCCAATTCTCTCATCGCTTTCCTAGATCACGTACCTGCTACAAAATTGTCGACCTCTTAACCTGACCATGGTGAGACTAACCCTTGGCGCGCTCCGCGCTTTGCATTTAAACACCTCATTTGCCCCTCCTCCAACAGCTAACCTCCCATTAACGCGATCACATTCACATGTGTATAACTCCAATCAAACAGGGTCTCCCCCGCTACTCCAACACCCAAGTTGCACCATAAAGTACTCTGCTCCTTCCGTGACCTTAATAAATGACATTGTCAGTGTTCACAAAACCAACTCTACTGTACTTCCGTATATAAACAAATGTTTAATTAACTCTAAAATTGTTCATGCCGAGAGCATTGTCATTGTATGTCAAACAAACTAATTTCCAAGAAACTTCTGACGTATCTGAAAATAAACGTGCCGAATGAAAACCGGTGTTTACGCCTTGCTCGTGGTTTAGAACTGTTCAATCTTCTGTGAAATTCTGTTTGTCCAATTTTTGTGGGTGCTAGCCCCATGGAGCCGATACTTTGAAACAACATATGGGGGTGGGCTGCACACCGTCTTTCATCAAATTCCTCCTCTTTCTCGTTGTGTCGTTTAAAAAAGCGTGCTCAATGGTAGCGTGCCCAGCTCCTGGGCACGTATAAACATTAAGTCACTGTAAAGGGACACTGTGTCGGTGTCCCAAACCAAGGCACTGTTGCTAGTGCAAATGCAACCATTTTTTGGCTTTTTTTTCATCTTCTTCCGCTTAAATCAATTATATACCATGAAGGAGCACGCTTTTTTAAACGACACAACGAGAAAGAGGAGGAATTTGATGAAAGACGGTGTGCAGCCCACCCCCATATGTTGTTTCAAAGTATCGGCTCCATGGGGCTAGCACCCACAAAAATTGGACAAACAGAATTTCACAGAAGATTGAACAGTTCTAAACCACGAGCAAGGCGTAAACACCGGTTTTCATTCGGCACGTTTATTTTCAGATACGTCAGAAGTTTCTTGGAAATTAGTTTGTTTGACATACAATGACAATGCTCTCGGCATGAACAATTTTAGAGTTAATTAAACATTTGTTTATATACGGAAGTACAGTAGAGTTGGTTTTGTGAACACTGACAATGTCATTTATTAAGGTCACGGAAGGAGCAGAGTACTTTATGGTGCAACTTGGGAGTTGGAGTAGCGGGGGAGACCCTGTTTGATTGGAGTTATACACATGTGAATGTGATCGCGTTAATGGGAGGTTAGCTGTTGGAGGAGGGGCAAATGAGGTGTTTAAATGCAAAGCGCGGAGCGCGCCAAGGGTTAGTCTCACCATGGTCAGGTTAAGAGGTCGACAATTTTGTAGCAGGTACGTGATCTAGGAAAGCGATGAGAGAATTGGGGGGAGGGAATGCAGTATGTCTTATGAATGCTCAGCCGCTCGAGTTATAGTGTTTCATCGAGATTTAGACTCAGACACGGTAATCAACAGTGGAAGATTGTATAGAAATTTAAAATATAAAATGGATTACGTAACCATTTGATTGTATGTAACGAAGTGCAATGAAAAGGCGGCTAGTGCGTTTTTTTAATCACGGGAACACCAGTTGCTTAGGATAGTCCCTCTAACAATGTAGTAGCAGGATAATGTGAAGACTTGTAACGACATTTAGGGGAAAAGAGATGTGTTGACCAGGGGAGTTACACTGTGAGGATATCTTTGTACACAGGCGATCATGTAACTGCAAGTAATGAATTAGAAGTTGCCATAAAATTGATATAAAAGAATACATTTATATTCTACAGATAGAGTGCATAACACTTATGAATTACATGTTAGTTGTTCCTAAATAAATAAAATGAGACAATGTGACAATTGATTAGTTCAACCAGTAGCGCAATGTATGTTAATATATCTTTAATTAATTTTACAGTTACCCCTGACGAAGGGCCCCTGGAGGCCAGAAATGCATTGGGTTTTTTAATAAACTGCTTATGATGAAAAACGCCTCTAGTACGTATTTTTGAATGAAGAGGCTCGGATGGCCCATCAAGGATATGAGAAATCTAAGTAAATTGGCATCCCCTTGCCCGTGGATGAATCATGATTATAGATGGTTGAAGAATATAATTCATGGTATATAATTGATTTAAGCGGAAGAAGATTAAATAAAAAGTCAAAAAATGGTTGCATTTGCACTAGCAACAGTGCCTTGGTTTGGGACACCGACACAGTGTCCCTTTACAGTAGGTAATTATCATACCAGTAGTTACTGGTTTTATTTTACATTTACTTACCTGTTCGGAAGGTTCTGACCCTGGTTGGATTGGCCTGGTCCTTTATATAATCCCCTGTTAATATTGCCTAGTGCCAGTTGGCACAGTGTAAATGTGTGATTATGTTTCTAATGTGTTTATGATAATACAAAGGCTATTCTTTCTATAACATTAAGTGGAGTTCCTTTTTTTGTGGTGTGCCTAGTGTGTTGCTGCTGTGTGTGTGTGTTGAGCAAACGCTTTACCCATTGCCTCTGGGATAAGCCTAACTGCTTGTGCCAAGCTACCAAGGGGCAGAGCAGGGGTTATCTTCAGCGTGTAACTCTCTTGCCCTGACTAGAGTGGTGGTTTCTGCCTGGCTTTGGCGCAAGCCCTAGCCAACCAGAAATCCTATTCCTACCACACAGAATCTTGCATAATTCTGCAGTAAATCTACGTAATTATTCTATACAGCAAATTACGTGAGTTACGTCCACCCCTAATCTCTGGGCTGCACTATTCCACACTGGCCAGGATGAAGATGGCAAGGAGTCTGTGAATATGCTGAGGTGGGAAGTGTGGCTTCACTCATCTGCCTGCTAGATCAGAACCCTGCTCTTTGCTGCTTGTTTTTTTTATTTCTTCCAACTGGTACAGGGAAGAAAAGCTCCCATATTTTGCTTCCACTAGCAGCTCCTGAACAGCAGATAGGAGGCTGCTGAGGTAGTAAGGAAGGGACAATGGGTCAAAGTTCCTGCACACTGTGCCTTCTTGAAAACCAGGGTACCCTCTTATTTACTGGTGAGATGTTGGATATTGAATAATGGTAAATAGAAAGGGTTAAAAGAACTCAGCCAGCCTCTACCTTCTGTTTTGCTGCAACTCTCCTGCATCCTCTGAAGCTATCGATCCCAATAGGAAAGCCTGAGGTAACAGCAGCTGTGGCCATACCTGTCTGAGCTACAGGCAGTAACCCACTGTGAACTGCTTATAGAAGTGAGCCAGGCAGTAAATTCAGCTTCCTGTATGCTGTGGTAGTAGGGAGGAGTAGGGTGACCAACTTGCATAGATTCAAATTCAGGACAGTGAGCATAAAAATTTAGAACAAAGGGTCAAAATTCAGGACATAAATTCAGGACTGAAGGTCAAAATTCAGGACACAATTTCGGGACCAAAGGTATGTTTTACAGACACATAGAGGATGTCGCGCAATAGTACATAAGTAAGCAAATAGACAACCAACATAAGTAGACGACAAAATAAGTTTATATTAGGTTGAGACAATCATAAACTTCCCTCTCTGTCACCGCTTTTGGCTATTTTGGCACCCTTTAGCCCCCTCCCCACAGCTGCATCATGGTGATTATTCTGCTGTGTTCATTTGTTATTCTGCGTTATGCTGACCTGTGAGCCACAGATCAAAGACAGAAAGGGCCAGGAAAAACGTATCTGACCCCCCCTTGTGACACCCCCACTTAATCAGATATAGCGGGTGCTTCCCTAACCCTTTGGACCATTGTAATTCTTTATGTGATAATCATCCACAATCAGAATGACAATGGGCCTGTCCTCAGACTGAGCGAGATCGGGAAGGGGCTGCTGCAGCCTCATGTGTTCAAAAGATAAGTGCGAGCTGCCTGGGATTGTGGCAGGGGAACAGCACAGCTTGCTGCCATCCCCAAAATTACAGACAAAAGGCATCCGTGCATGGAAGAAATCCTCATGGACAACGGACAAGAGGTCCAAATAATGGGCAGTCTGTGAAATTTACGGACGGTTGGGCACCCTAGGGAGTAGACAGGTGGATTTCACCAGTCGGGAATCTATCAGTGGGATGTGGCAGGCAGGGAGATTTCCTCAATGAAGAGCTGAAAACGTGAGGTATGTTGGAATAGGATTCCCCCCAACTGGAATGTTCGAGATGGAAAGCATGTGTAAAGAAAGAGGACTGGAAAAGTACCGCCCCCTATGTGTGGTGGATGTTGGCATAGATAAGGCAGGACACACACCCAGGAGTAAGCTGCTTATGGAAGGAAGGGGGAGGGGTGGGAGTTTCCATGGAGAGAGTTGCCAGTAGGAGAGAGCGTGTATGAAGCTTTCCAAAGAAAGGAGCTGATGTTGGCAGAAAGCAGGCACGAAACATTGCCTCATAGGCCACTGCAGGTGATGGAAATGAAAATGGGTAGGGGGACTTACCTCCCAGTAACCTTCCCTGACTGCCTTGCACATCCCGAATCCTGCAGCCACACGCTGGTCATTGTTTTAGCGAATGCTGGTGCAGCCAGTATCATGGGGTGATTGACTGTTCCATGTTTTCATGCTCCTGCCATTGGATCACGAATTCTGCCTCAGGAAAATGTCAATTATCTAAACAAATTGCCAACAATAATCTTTACTATTTTACTTTATTCACCACAGGGGTCCGTGCATCCCAACAGATGGCAGCGACTGACCTGGTAAAGATGAACAAATTCAAAGCAATGATGAAGGCGGTAGGCAAGAAGTTGTGCGTGGATCCGGCTCTCATTGCTGCACTCGCTTCTCGTGAATCCCGTGCTGGCTCTGCCCTCAGGAACGGATACGGTGATGGAGGAAATGGATTTGGTTTGCTGCAGGTCAGAAATCAAAAGAGCACTGAGAAGGGATCCGATATGTATCCCTTGTTGAGCATCTAATCGCCAAAAGTGTGTCTGAACTGGTCATACAGATACATAGTACCAATGTTGCTTTGTATTTTAGGTTGACAAACGCTACCACAAACCCAGAGGTGCTTGGAACAGTCAAGAACACATTACCCAGGCTATAGAGATTCTGGTCAGCATGATCAAGGCAATATCTAAGAAGTTTCCGAAGTGGTCGGTGGAGCAGAAATTGAAAGGTCTGTATCAATATGTGAGGACTTGCTTCCCCACTGCTCACCTTCGGCCTCACTCCAAATCCACTACCCACCTCTGGCATCTAGGAGTGAGAACATTCATGAAATGTGTATTTTCTAAGGAATAAGCTCCACACCAACCCTCCAATATGAAAGATATTTTACCTTTATATGTTGTGACACAATCATTTTCCAGGTCCTGAGGCAGTGATTGGGGTGAAGTACATTTGGTGCCTCATTTATGAGGTTTTGGAGCAGGGCAGCACCACAACAAATCTTCCTGCACTGCCCTGCATCAAAAGAAAAGTGCAGGAATGCGCTGTATCTATTAGATACAGAGCATTCCTGGTCTTTTCCCCTGCGCTGGCTCAAAATAGGCTGCCATGCGCCAACGCAGGCACCCTTGCCCCATGTTGCAAGGGTGCCTGAGTTACGGGGATGATCTATTTTGTGCAGGAAGGGAAACCTTTCTGCACAAAATCAATCAATGGAGTCAATGTCCTCCTTCTATGTGTGCTGCAGAATGCAGCACACATAGAAAGAGGAAAAAACAAGTAGAAATAAGGACATTTCTCTTCGTTGCAGCTCCCTAAGGCGACCCCTGGGGAATGTTTCAGATTCCATGGGTGTTGCATGGGAACACTCACACCAACACCAATGGAACGCACCCTTTCACTCTGTATTCTGCGTAAAAGGGGCACCTATTTCCAAGGCATGCAAAGTGGCTTTGCATGACCTTGTAAATATGATGCTGCACATTGAGCCAACGCAGCATCAAAAAAGTTATGCTCCAGAGGCGCAAACGTGCAACTAGAGCCTCGTAAATGAGCAAGGATGAGAAAGCAGTAGAGACACATTTCCTAATAATGACCTAATGCTGCTGACCTGCCCTGCACTGGCACAGGTTGCTTAACACCATGCACACACCTTTACACCATTGGGGAACAGGTGTCGGTATGATGTCTAACATAGGTTTTGTACTAAAAACACACCTTTCCTGTGCACAATCCTAAGCATAGACAATTTTTATAATTTCACACAAATTGGATGTGTTGATGTGCTCTGTAAAGTGCTTCACACATGCAATATGTGAAATGTTTGGAGAAATAAAAACATTTCTCCAAGTTTCCACCTGCCTCACAGATGTGTTATTTTTTTTACACAAAGCATGACCTGGCTGCCTTAGTAGATCGGGCTTACCATCAAAGCCCATAGGTGCTTGTGCTGCAATGATCACTTCCCACCCATCTAACACCCCCTTGATGTAAAGTCGGGCGAAGCAGGGCAAAATGTTATTTGCCTTAAGAAAAGGGTCTCTTTTCAGTGCTGTGAACTAAATCCCTTTCCAGACTTTGCACTACTGTGCCTTCCTTAGCGTGACTTTTTGCAGGGGCACATGAGCAGAGTAAATGTTCCCCATGCTCACACATTCATCATGACTCCTTTTAACTGATGTCTGCAGTCAATGCATTTTGTCCCCATCTGCAGCTAGTCTTGCCCTGTGATGTGAAGACATCCTGCTGCCCAGCCAGACAAACTCCAACTCCCCATTGCCTCACAGAATTTAAGGCTCAAAATTCTGCTTTACCTAGGCAGGATTCCACAGTTCTTAGGCATAATACCTGCCATGTGTTTTATATTTAGCCATTCTGGAATAGCCAAGATCTGGTAAGTGAAAAATAATTCCTGTAAAATGGTCAGGATTCTTTAGTAACATCACAAAATAAAATGGTGGACTAAGTGTTGAAACTTTTCAAATCTCAACTCCAGTCACAGATCTGTGTTTAATCCATTGCTATTTTGCTCACCACACCACCCCAGTTTGGACTCAAGCCATATGCAAATCAGTTTTGACCCTTCTTCCCATGGGAAAAATCCAGCCCGCACGGCCCAGGCAGGTCCTCCCTGGACTGGAAAGAAGCATCTTGGGACCGGTTCCAGGGTATCACCCCTAATCAGCCAGGCTAGCTTGAATCCAGGGGTACAGCTAGCAAGAGACCCACATCTGGGCATACCCTTAGCCACTTAGGGTGCACATAGCAACACCACAAAATAAAATGATGGATGGAGTGTTGAAACTTTTCAAGCACTCATCTGAGTCGCAGATCTGAGTTTAATCCATCAATATTTTGCTAGCCACATCATTCCAGTTTGGACCCAGTCGTATGCAAATCAGCCTTGACCCTGATCCCCTTGGGAACAGTCCAGTCCGAACTGCCAAGTCCTCCCTGGAATGGAAACAAGCATCCTGGGACTGGTTTCAGGCTATCACCCCTCATCAGCCAGCCTCATCATCTTGTTGTATTTAAATAGGATTCTTCAGTAACAGGGAAATTATCTTTCTATTCGCTCCAATCATCATTCTGGGATGATTTAGAGAACCCTCGGGTACTTTTTAATTGCTTTTCTTTGTACGTGATTGCTATTTTAGGTTTATGTTTCAGTAAACAAAAAATACCAGCAATTTGACTGCTTTTCCAGATATTTGTACTGGTCTGGACTGGAAAATACAGTTAAGGCTTGTAAAAAAGCAACAAGGTGAAACCCCTAACTCCCACGTGACCACCCTATGCATTAACTCTTACTCACCACAAGCCTCTGACTTTGCTCTGACTGCACATAGGGTCCATTGCTATGTACTCTGTAAGTATAGTAAAGAGCTACACACCAAATGCATCATCTTTCGTAACTGCAATGAACACTGTAAAACCTTCCTAAGACTTAGGAACAGTGTCAGACTGGGACAGAAAAGAGGTCCACGCACCAATATAAAAATCAGCCCCTGTTATTGAATTTGAAAGCTTAAATAGTGTTCCACAACTTTAAATCAAGGCGGTTTTGAACTTGTAAAGGCCTGTTGTATAGGTGTGTTGCAGGATATGAAAAAAACATGCATTTGTGCGTGCTGTAGGCAATGTTTATGGTTTTATCCTGGAAATCAACAGTAAGACGGACTCACCAAACTATAAACAGTCCTACTACCAGCCAAAAAGCAGCCCACACACTGACCTGTCAGACCAGTCCTTCTGGCACTGCCAGATGTCCCTAAAGACCAATCTAACCCTGCATAGGAATCCCCCCAAGATGTAAGGAATCCCCAGACACTTTAATCTGAGTAAGACCAATATTGTGTCCTTAAAATGGAATGATCATTTAAGCCTCCTGCAGTGAGAACAAGGCTGAAGGCAGGAGTTCTCAAATGTAAGAGTGTGCATTGAGGTGTTAGAAGACAAGTTAACGAATCAGAGCTCCTTACACAGAAAGTAAATGAAGCAAATGTATATTCAACAATGCATCCTTTGTTTTAAATAAACTCTCAACAAGACAACCACCAATTTGGAAATTGTGGTAAGGTGATCTCAACTTAATCATCAGGCACGAAGGCTTTGGAAGTTTTAGTCACCTGATTACCTTCAGCCAGTTAAGATGTGAAATTGGAACAGAAGTCTTCATATTTCTAGTACATGTGGAGAGTCTGGGTGAACAGTGTCACTAAAGAGGTCTCAGATATAATGAATGAATATATTACTATCAAATGCACCCGTAAATAGTTGCCAGAATTTACAAGATTCCTTAATTAGTTGCTAGATTTACTTAACTCTCTAGTTTTTAGGCACCAAACCTTCTTGGAACTTACAATGCCAGCCAAAGAGGGATAGAACTCTAGTGATACATAATCAGAGAGCCCGTCATATGTTTCCAGCAGTCATGTCCAGTGACGGACGGTGCAGGTAAGAGCGTTGGGAGAAGGTGGGGGGAGATGACAGACGAGGAGGAGGGAAAATTAAATTAAAAAAGAAGAAAACCACCTACCTTGCACTTGCCACATCGTGGACTCTGCAACGCGGCGAGCTCAAGTTAAGTGTATTTCTTTTTCTTACATTTTATTTCCCCTCGTCATCGTTTGTCAACCTCCCTACCCTGCCCTCCGCTCTTGCCTGAACCGGCCGTAACTGGTCATGTCTTCTCCAAAGGTGGTGGACACCAAGCTCAATCTATGTAAGGAATATCCCTTTGAAATAAATTCTATCAATTACATCATGGCAGAGGGTCCATAGTTCTGAATGAAACAACATGTGGAATGTTATTACATTTTATTAACCACCCACTCTTGTGTCTCCCATACAAGCTTAGGCAAAATCAATGCAGACTCCCCTATTCGCACAGGGATGGCACTTTAAGGATTGGGGAGCGTTGACACAAATTCTAGCAGGATATCAGCAGGCTGCAGTCTTTCCTGGTGCCATTCCGCCTTCCCTCCTGCTTCCACCACAGTCTGGGACCTTTTAAAGGTGAAAGCTCCTCCACCCTCTCACAGTAATCCAGCTAGGAGGTGCAGTGGCTGTGCTGGGTGCCTGTCCTAGGATTCAGATTACTGGTCTTCCCTGCAGCAGTGCAATTCCTGTCCCGACACACAGGCACCCTGAAAGCTAATATGAAGAAGTTGTAAATCCTTTCTAATCACACAGGGGAAACGATAATATCAGGAGCAAGCGATTAACGTTTTTCCTTAGGTCTCACCTAGGCAGTGCGCATGCGCTGCTCTAGGAGATGACCTTTTGGAATTGGTCTGCCCTTTTCAAGCACTCGTGCTTGTGCTGGCATCCACCTTGCAGGAGCGAGCAGAGGCGCGCAGGGGCCATGTGTGTGCAATTAGCGTGGCCGCGCTTGTTATAAACTTGTAAATTACTCCACTGTGGCATTAGCCTTTCCACAAACTGCTTTGCACGTAGATGCTAAGTTAGCAGAAGTTCTAGGATGCACCCCTGATGCTGCACTGAGCTGTATGCACAAAACGTAGGTACAGAAGACTTACGGTATTTGAAGGGCTGAGCAAAAGTCTCAGTTGTAAACGTTTAACATAAATAAACATTATACAAAGAAGAATATCCCAAAAGTTAATGAACATTTTCACCCTCGATCTCTCATCAATACTGTTGCAAGGGCAGTATTATTAACTGTAATATGTATGTTATATTTTACACGGTGTTCCAATCCATGCATACAGAAACTCTGTAAATACAACTATTATCATCACTCAAGTTAATGTTCCTCATTTTATCAACAGTGTGAAAGGCTTAGGTTTCACTGCTGGATTCGAACTAGTAAAAAGTATGTTACGCTGACCTTGGCTGCAGAGGCATTAGCCCGCTGAGCTCCACTCAATCGTAGAGACGCTATACTTCCTTTTAATAATACCATTCTATCTGCTGATTGTGAACTACTGGTTTGGTGTACATTTGTGTGAGATGTGCTCACAGGAAGAAACATGAATGCACACACTACATGGATTAAACTAACAGCTACGGAAAGGAGAGCAGCCTAATGGGATTCTTGTGATGATATTTTCAAAGAAAACTTAAATGCACAAACCTTTCTGTAAAAAAAATGTCCAGCCAGATCAGAGTCCGAATATAAATGCAGTATCAGGAATTATGTCTGGTGAATAAATTGTCCATTGACGCAGTGAGGAGAGTTAAGACTTCCTCAAACGATCAAATGGCATGATCTGGGGCATATTTGTCCCTCCCTGGGTACTGGTAGCTTGGAATATCAGGTCTGACGATTGATTCCAAGGTAAGCAAGTTTAATATCTCCAAGTTGTTCCCTAAAAGAAGTTTCCCAAGGTGGCATGAGGGTGTGGATGAGTGCATGGTTGGGCATCTTAACCTGGGATAAAAACCGAACTTTATAGCCCCAGGCAAAGCAGGGTGAGTATTTATGTTATATATATATTTATTATCAAAGTCAAGCCGCTTTGACTGCATGCAGCAAAGTACCAGAGCACAACTCGAACCCTGCATTCCCACATGCACAGCCCAACCACTTCAAAGGCAATGCGGTGGGGATTCTATACTAGGGCTACAACTACATCCCAGCCATCTGTGGACCACTATTTCCTCACGGAAGATAGGCTGCTGCTTGGCACCCAAATGCAGAGGGTTAGACCGCTGCCATGCATATTCTGCTCTGAATATTGCATGTCAATTCGAGTACATGGAAGAAGCACAGTATACAAGCAAGTCGTAGCTCCACGCAGAGATAATGCGGCTTGAAGGCAGAGGACTGCATACGACGAAGGTACATTTCGCATCTGTACCTGTCTGACACATTCTGTGGTACTTTGGACTTGGTGAAAGTAACTCATTTGCCGCATTTTCAATTTGTGTTCTAAACTAGCTCATCTACTTTACTCCCAACCACTATTACTCAACAGATAGATTTTAAAGTATCCTAACTCATTTTCACACACCATGAATGGTTCAAGCAAGGCTTCATCCCCCATCTATCCGCAAATTATATTTTGCATGCAGGTCCTCGCGGATGTACACACGGTATTAATAAAACAAACATTGGTATAGCCAATAGGTCTCGCTTTTGGGACCTTATAAGGGATGTATGACGTTTCAACGCATGCTTTTACCACGCATGCCTTTACAACGCAGGTTTTACAACGCAAGTCATTACAACGACTTGCGTTGGGGGGCGCTGGATAGTGAATAGTTTAATTTACTATTCCAACTCCAGTCCCCGTGGATAGTAGGGAAGGTGTTGGATAGTAAATTAAACTATTCCCTATCCTAGAGCGCCCCCCAGCGCAATGCGTTGTAATACTTGCGTTGTAAAAGTTGCGTCGTAATGGTAGTGCATTGTAAAAGTTGCGTTGTAAAGGATGTTCCCCCCTTATAAGTGTTTAGTTATTCAGCACAATATCCTTGGTGCAACAACATCAACTGTTGCATGGCTAAACACTTATAAGGTCCCAAAGGCGAGACCTATTGGCTATGCCAATGCTTGTTTTAAGTTGTAGTGGGACAAACATACCTCAACAGTGTATAGAACAAAAGTATCTCTCCACCAACAACCTATCAGCTTGTAAGAAATAAAAGACTCTACACTTGTGTGTTGTTCATGTTTTATAATGGTTCGGTCTACATATTAAGAAATTCCCAGAAAATGTTTTGTGCTCACTTACCTGTTTTCTCATGTTTTTAAAATTTTAGGTGGAATTGCTGCATATAATGCTGGCCCTGGAAATGTCAGGAACCTAAACGTGGACAGCTACACCACTGGAAAAGATTATGCGAGCGATGTTGTTGCTCGAGCCCACTATTATAGTGGAAAAGGATATTAAAAACGTGGATCAATTTCATTTGCAAAATGTCAGAACATAAATCTGTTTCACGTGAAAAATTGTTAACAAATATGATTTTCAGAATTGGTTTTAAAAGCCAAAATTGTGATGCCAATCACCCCACATAATGTAATCTTTACAAATGAACACACTCAATAAATAAGTACCGTAATCTAACTTCATTACTCGTGTTGTGAACAAGAAAGAAAGAATGCTTTCTCTGTTTGTGTCTGGAGAGTCGAAAAGGTATTGTAAAAGGAATGCTAAAGGAAAAGTTAACATCCGGGGAAATGCAGGGAGGTATCGCTTGAAACTTAACCTCAGTGTTTCCTTCTCATAAGGCCTTTTGACCAGCACAGTCTGCTCCTAGGCGGAGATTCAGAAAAATCCATGGTCTTGCAGATGTTCCCTCCACCCAATTACTTGCAAGGGGAGAATTGCAAACTATTAGCAGCTGTTGAACTGCAGCAAAAAATACATTAAAAAAAAAATCAAAAATGATGCGAATCTACCTAGAAGTCACTGCTGGAATGGTTTCCTTGAGGTTTCTGAAAGTTTTGCATCATGTGTTCATCTTTCCTCGACTTATAACTCGTTCTTTGTGGCAGTCATGTTTACAGTAAGAAACTCTACGTACACAGCAAATGCAGTAAACATATTAAAATAATTTTAGGTCATTTTTGGTGATCCAGAAAGGGTGTGTGGAAACTGATGTGCATTGGCAAAATAGAGTAGGGTTCAACAGATACATACCATACAGAGGTGGTTCAGTGTATGGGGTTTACTCACTGGTGCAAGAAAAGCAACAAAAGAGATCAATAAAGAACAGCAAAAAGAAAACCCAGTTAAAATAATCAACTTGCTGGGGTGAATGGGATATAGGAGCCCAATGGAACAGATGTCCGGGGTGGAATCCTTGCTGCTGCATTGAGAATGAGAGCGCAAAGAGGTGTGGGAGGATGCACAATACTCAGGAAGGAGGGGGATAAGTAAGTATGCAAAGAAAGTTGAGTCAGTGGTAAGGTAGCAAAATCAATCGGAGTCTCCCTCCTCATTCTTGGGGGCAAAATGTGAATCCTGAATCATCTATCTTGGGCAGGGCCGGACTCGGAACCCAAAGCAGCCCTCGCGTTTTTGTGGGACCAGCCACCCACACAGGGTGTGGCGAAGGGTGCAAGTGTACAAGTGTGAAGCACTGCTGCTTTTGCTACTGTAATAAGTAACCAGTAACTAAAAAGCCCCCACTGCTGCAAAACCGCCCCTTACCCTTCCTGCCTCTGGAGAAAATGCCCAATGCCCGCTACGGCCAGTCCGGCCCCGACCTTCAGGCAGTCACACTACAACTGCTAGGTTCCAGAGGGCTTTTAAACCCATCGCTAGTTGCCGTCATGCCATGAGCAATGCCAGGTCTATGATTTTAATCGCTATTATCTTTGTCCGGGGTCTGAGAAAAATTCCCAGCAAGCAATAGATTGGCCTTTTCAGAATTGGCTATGGGAGTGCATTGTGTCATAGAGTCACAGTATGAGTGGCTCTCTGGGCAACATCAAACCATATGGAAAACATCTGCCCCCTCTCTGGAGCATCTGGGGCATGTCACGTGTAGCCCCGGGGAACATTGCATTGATTCTCTTCATGGTGAGGTAGGTCCTATGGAGGAAGTAACATTCCATAAGTTTGAGCCTGGTGTTTCTGGATATATGTGGAGTGGCGACTAAGATGCTGTCCCAGTCTTTGCCCGACTGGGCATGGGCAGCAGCACAGGACCAAACACTCAGCCCACCAACATAAAGCCCGTACCATTATGCCACAGCCAGGACATGGCACACTAGTCCTCTTGCCCATCTAATGGAGAGCAATGCATCTCGCTGTAGTTGTGCCCACAGGCGGGCACCTCCTCCCCTGTGCCTCTGTGCTGTGGTGTAGCGAAGCGAGACATGGGGACGGGGCCCTCCTCCTATGGTCTCCTGTTGAAGGAGACACATTCTGCAGGTTTACCCTGCAATCAGGCCTCCTACCCTGCGGTGCAAACAGAGGCACCATAGGGCGCCCACTGTCCCATAGTTAAGTGCCCCAGCAGTTTTAACCCTCTCAGCCTACACGTAAAATTCACACCTTCAGCCCTTTTCGAGTTGTAAAAGGAGTGCTTGTAGTGGGCTGTGAGGGAGGGGTTGTAGCTCAGGTGAGGTGTGTATAATGCAACTTCAGGAGCAGGGTCATCTATAGTGATGGAAACACCTCTGAATGTGCTAAGTTGTAGGCAAATTTGAAGGGCCTCACACATTCCCTTTCTTTCCCGGGCTCCAAAAATGCTAGAACCACCCCAGGGGTCAAGGATGTCCACAGTCCAGCGAGTCCCCAGCTCTCTTAAGTCAGTATTGGTCTGCTGCAATAATGCACTAGAGAATAATGGAATCGCCCTGGTTTTACCTGTCATCGTGCAGGTGATCTGAACGTCATGTGTGCCAGAGGTTCTTCAGAGCCAAGATTCCAGTCTAATGGAGCCATATGAAAAGAAATGGTGGGGGGGCACAAACTCATCAGTAAGGGCCTGGAGATCTTTGAGCGTGTCATTTTCAACAGATCCCCCAATGTGCTAATGATCAAACCTGACCAGTCCCACAACCCACTCCAATCTCCTAAAGGATGTATGGCAGTTAATGCCAACAGCAGGACTTTTTGAGTGTTTCCTCACTGAAGCACTTGGACTTAGGAGTGATTGGAAGTATCGAGTAGACCCCCCATTGCCCCCAGTATTGTGTTGCCTTCTCGTGGTATGGAGAAGCAAATGAAACAGGGCCTCGTATCTAGGGGTTTCTATGGTCTTGGCCCCATGTGTGCCCCCTGGAGTCTCCCTCCATAGCATTGTCCATGCAAGCTGGGGGCTAAGTAATAAAGCTCAAAGTCTGGGACTGCTAACCTGCCCTCGGTAGTGGTGAGTTTGAGCTAGGTCGATTAAACCCTATGTATTCCACCACCACCCAACGGGGTCAACAGCAACCCATCTATTTCTTGAAAGACAGCCTGAAGCACACATAAGGGGATCGCAGTGAAGAAATATAACAGGTGGGGAAGAACCATTATCTTCGCAAGCCACTGCCAAGACCCATACAGGACATGGCGATGTATAGAAAGTCTCAAAATATGAAGTCGAATTCTTACTCTATGTCGACTGCTAGTGGACTTTGGGTACTCCTGGTTTAAGGAGTGTAAAATATGAATAAGCTGTGTGATTTTAGGGACTGTGCTGCTTGTCAATTCGTGTGCATCAGCGTCAGGACCCAAGGCAGCTGTCGAGTGACTAGGATCTTGCTTAGTAACTTGTAGTCCACATTTAATATTGATGGTAACCTGTAGGAGGAGACCAGATCTTACTCATTGCCCTCGTTTAAGGAGTGGGACAAGCAGGGCATCACTTTCCCTCACGGATTTGTAGTTTGGTTAATTGGGTCACTAATTTGTCCAAGAAGGTCAATAACAATTCGACTAGTAACCCATCCGTCCCTGGCACTTTCCCCCTTGCCAGGGACTCAATAGCCTCCCTCACCTCTTGAACCCAGATATCTACCCCAAGCAGGCCAGCCATGTCTTTGTGCAGCATGTTAGTTTCAGCGACTATAACATAAGCATACAATTCTTGTGGGTCGAGCCCAGGATGGGCAGTGTAAAAGTAAGCTTAGTAGTCGCGGAAGGTGACAATCATGGCCGCTAGTGTGTGTACTTTTTGGCCAGTATGGTCTACCAGGGAGAGTATAGGTGTATGGTGTCCATTGGAATTAGCAAGCCATGCTAGTAGGCTCCAAGCTTTATCCTGTTCTCAGTGGGCCTTAGTTATGTCTAGAAAGTAGTCGTGGCCCTTAATTCTCTCATTTAATGCCAGCAAAGTCTGTCTCTCGAGCATAGCCCGCTGTCATGCAGCAGGGTCATGAGTGTCCCAGCCTGTCTATCTTGTAAATAAGATATTCTTACTGAATTATTT
The DNA here is from genome assembly GCF_964261635.1 of Lissotriton helveticus. Classification (NCBI taxonomy): domain Eukaryota; kingdom Metazoa; phylum Chordata; class Amphibia; order Caudata; family Salamandridae; genus Lissotriton; species Lissotriton helveticus. Next base: position 1,197,367,901 of record NC_136069.1, read on the forward strand.
CATGCTGAAGCTCCGAACGTATTCAGATAGATGAGGCTATGCATTGGCATGAGTCACCACTTTGAGGGCCACCCAACCAGTCAGGAAAGAGGACGCAGTGCCCTCTATTCTTCGATAAGTAGTTCTGCAAAGTGGGCCCCAGAGTTTCCCAGAAGATTGGGTCCTCCAGGGCCTCCGTGCTTAGTTTTCTAGGGCCTCATTTATGAAAAGGGACGCATCGCTGCGTGAAAACAGCGATGCGTCACTTTTCACTGCGCCCTCCTTGCGACACCAAAGATGCATCATATTTGCGGTATGACGCATCATTGCGCAAGGAGTTACAGATACGTCAGTATTTCTGACGTATCTGTATGGTGCAAAAGTGACGCATTGCTGGAGTGTGTCACAAACGTGACGCAAATCCAGCAATGTATCCTTTCACATGGGGTAAACCCCATGTGAAAGGGCCTGCGTCAGTCTTACGCCTGCTGTGAGGCAGGCGTAAGAAATTTACGCATTTGTGTCCTAGAAGTGGCGCAGTGAAATCTTATAGATTGCACTGCGTCATTTCTATGACCCTTTCTTGCGTCAGAACGCCCCCCCGCATACATTATCACTGGCATAGGTATAATGTAGAGCAGGGGTTTACAAAGTGACGCATCTACCTAGATGCGTCACTTTGTAAATATGGTGCAACAAGGCACATATTTTACGCTGCTGGTGCGTCACAAAAAGTGACGCACCAGCGGCGTAAAAGTGACGCACAGCCTCATAAATGAGGCCCACAGTTTGGATCAGCAGTCTGGAGAGTCCTGGCAAAGGGTCAACAGAAAGTGGTTGTGAGAGAGTCATAGCAAGATATTCTGAGTGGGTTGCCCTATGTCACGGAACCTCATTGCATAGTAATGTGCCTAGGCTTACAAAAATGTAACATAACATAACACGTATATTTGTAAAGAAGACGTTCACCCAAGGGTATCTTGGTGCTGAATAACTGATGTTTATTGTTTCCCAACACAATGGTACTCATTTTTATCGACCTCAGAAGGTTGACAGGCTGAGTGGCCCTGCTGGAATTTTAACATGTGACCAGAACGCACAGGCCCCTACAGTGGATGCATTTGTCCACTAAGCCACCAGACATGGGTGTCATGTAAGCCAGAGTGATTTGAGTATTCCCAGAAAAGTGGGTTGTCCTCCCTTCATGTGTCAACAGGTGTCAACCAGACTCCACTCTTGCATCCAACCTCAGAAAATGTTTGCCATGCAGTGACTCAGAGAGGAGGACAGAGATGGGTGGGTTCTGTCCAGCCTCATGTCCACAATGTCATAGAAGTTTGACCAGAGGGTAGTGCAGAAGAGTGTAGATGTTTGTGGACCGTTTGGTCTATATTTGGGGCATAGAGATGTATCAATGCAACATTCTTCTCCTCTAATTTACCCCCTAGTACTATATATCTTCCCTCTGGATCGATCCTCTCCATCTGTGGGAGAAAGGGTACCCTTGGCAGTATCCAAATAAGCGCATCCAGGGGAGATAGACGAGAAAGTTGTGTAGTAGGTGAGACCCTGTCATTGTTGTTTGTAGTACAAGCTCCTCTAAGTTAGTTAGGACAGTTCTTGTAGAAAAGCAACCTGTACTTTGCTCCCTTTTATGTAGGCCTGCACTCTGCAACTTTTTAGGCCCCTCACATTCCAGGTAACGAGTTGGACTGTCGATCGGCACTAGTCGTGGTCCTGTCTCTTTGCATCCAGTCACGGGCTCTGGTTCCTGCCCAATGTCTTCGCCCCCTCAATGCAATACTTTAAGGAAACTCTCAGCAGGGACAAAGAAGAACCTTCAAGATCAAACCACAACTGACCCCTCCCAGGACGATTACATCAACGCATATTGTTCACACTGATCAAAGAATATACCATCTAGGTGCCCTCAGAGAGGAATGCCACCCTGCCACTCTCCCATGGCACCACAGTGGGTGAGAGTGAATCATAGCACCGTAGGACGAGCATCCTACTCAAACCAAAAGAAAACATGCGGTCCAATTGTCAATCACTTGGGCGCCAGGGCGCGTATAAAAATGAGTCCATACCTGGAAGAACAGAAGTGAAAATGGTGAAGTTACAGTCTTATAAGTCCATCAGCCCGGCCAGGGTTCCCCACAGGCAGGGGCGCAATAGCATCCAAGTCAGTGCTGCTTCCAGGGATGGAATCAGAGTTTGCTTTGGAGCCAGTCGTCTCCCTGGGACTGCCTTCGGGCGGTATAATTGTGGCTGCTGCCGCCACCACCTCATCACAGCCGACATGGGCCTGTTGTTGCATGGGCTGAGCCCCACTTCCTCGATGTGGGTGAGGTTTCCTGTGTTTACGGCATTCCGATGGGGCAGGGTCTGGGTGGCAGTGGCCATTCGAGTCATTGTCATTGAGCCATTGCCATGCCTTCTCAGGTATGAATAAGCAGATTAACTTCCCATCAAGGAGGACCACGACTTAGCCAGGAACAGCAGTGCATACGGGGAACTTCCATTTCCAGTAGACACTTTTTTTTCAATAAGGAAACTCACTGCTTCTGAACTGAGGCTGTAAAATAAGGGAAAATCTAGACTCAAGCATTTTACCCTTTGTAGGGACCATGGTTACATCGTGTCACGGCAGAAAGTCGCAGTCTCTGTAAGGCAAACGTTGTGACCCCCACTGGATGCAGGGGCACTCCAGGTGAGGGGAGGCACTCCAGCACTCTTTGGACTCGCTCCTGGGCATAGTATTTGGGCAAGCCCTCCAGGGCCACCATTACCTGCAGCCTGTCTGCTATGAATGAGATCGTGGATGATCCCTCGATCCTGCACAGGTAGGCCCACCACACTAATGTTGTAAACACCTGTGTTATTCCTGGCATCCTTGGAATGGTTTCCCTCCGACTTTTTTGCCTTCAGAATTTTTGTTTTTGCTGGCCTTAGGAGTCTGTGCAGTTTCGCACTGCTAACCAGTGCTAAAATGATTGCACTCTTCCCTAAAATATTTTTACAATGGTTCATCCCCAATTGGCATATTTAATGTACTTATAAGTACCTACTAAAGTGCAGTACATGTGCCCCAGGCGTGTAAATTAAATGCTACCAGTAGGCCTGCAGTACTGACTGTGCCACCCACGTAAGTAGCCCTTTAAACATGGCTCAGGCCTGCCATTGCAGAGCCTGTGTGTCAGTGCTTAATTTGTATACAAATAAGTGTTGGGGCCCTCTTCAGGAGGCCAACGCAGGTTGCACCAGACATTGCCAATGAACGTACTCAACTACTAACCATCACACTGCTACATGTGTGACAATTCAGAATGTTCGAGGCTGCCATAGCTTTAAGAATTGATTGGGTGGCAGGTATTAGTTGTTTTGAATGCATATTGAGTTAACAAGCAACTGTTTTTCTGCTTATCTTTAAATTACACAAACAGCTTCACCATGTGGCGCCTGTCATAAGTGCAGGTCCGACAATTAGGTGTCGGTGTCAGCAATTAATTGCTGGTGCTGAGCACCGGAAACAACGAGCTCAAATTAAGCACTGTTGTGTGTGCAGTTTTAATCTGCCAAGTCAACCTGATAACCTGAACCTTTTGCTGGGTCTAAGCCTTCCTTTTTAATACATACAAGTCACCCCTAGCATAGGCCCTAGTCAGCCCCTAGGGAAGAGTGCAGTGTATTTAAAAAGTCAGACATGTACTTTTAAGTTTAACATGTCCTGGTAGCGAAAAACTCCTAAATTTGTTATTTCCTACTGCAAGACCTTTCACTCCCGTAAGATCACATTGGAGGTGCCTTATTACCTTTTATAAGTGTCATTTCCAAATGGGAAAATATAACTGGGTCATGTTTGATGTCTCTGGAATTCTAATTTAAAATACTAACTTATGGTGAAGTCGTATTTTAAATTACAATACCTCAATAACACATGACTGGGTGTAGTTGGCACTGGGGCTTTGTATATTCTTACTAGAGAGCCACACGCAATGAAAACTTAGGTGTGACTGGATGAGCCATTACTGGAAGAATGGGAGGGAGTAGCTGGGCCCAGCCCCACTTACACCAGAATAGGCTCTGTCCTGTCACATACAAAGGTCTGCATGCCTACCGTAGTTAGTCTGTAGCCAGGATGGGGAAGATACAGCATCTGTGCACTTCAAAAGCATGCCTCTAGAAGCTTCCCGCCACTTCAAAGACAAAACTCTGTATAAAAGAAGGACCTCCAGTAAGCGCCACAGAGCTGCGTTGCAGAGAGGTGTAAAAAGGGGTACGGCCTGGACCACCTCACCTGACCTCAGGCCCTGTCCCCTCCCTTCCCCACTGTGTAAACACGCCCTGTGGCCATTTTAAGTTGGGAGATTAAGTCCCCTTGAATCCTGAGAGTCCCTATGGTCAAACTTGCCCACTAGGTACCTCCAGTAAGCGCCGTTGCAGAGAGGTGTAAAAAGGGGCACGGCCTGGACCACTTCTTTGCAATGCAGAGCAGTGGCACTTACTGGAAGCACCTGATAGGCTAGTTGTCCCCCAGGGGCCCTCAGGATTGAAGGGGAATTTTTTCCCCAACTTAAAAAACACCACAGGGTGTGTTTGAACATTTTAGGTTATGTTATGTTAAAAAGTATTTGTGAAGCGCATCGTTCTCCGGATAGGTTTCTTGGCGCTAGAGGGGACGGGCTCCTGATGAATCAGTGGTCAGGTTAAGGTAGGCTTGTTGGAAGAGCCAGGTTTTTAGTTGCTGTGTAAACTGGGAAAAGGTGCCGGTAGTGCGTATTGAAAGGGGAATAGAGTTCCAGAATTCGCGGGCAAGTGTCGAGAAACGAAGGCCTCCGTGTTTTATGCGCCTGGACCTGGGAATGGTCAATAGGGATTGGCCAGCGGATCGAAGAGTGCGGAGGGGAGTATATTTCTTGAGCCTGTTGTAAATGAACTTTGGGCGGGCATCAGACAGCGCCTTATATGTAATACAGTCAAGCTTAAAGGCACCACGCTGGCTCACAGGGAGCCAATGCAATTTCTTCAAAGAGGGTTTTACATGCTGGTGGGTAGGAAGGTGCAAAATTAATCTGGCCGCCTGGTTTTGAATGAGTTGCAGGCGCTGTGTTTGATATGCCGGGATGCCCACATAAAGAGAGTGTCACCTCAGGCCCCATCCCCTCCCTTCACCACTGTGTAAACACGCCCTGTGGCCGTTTTAGGTTGGGAGATTAATTAATCTTCAATCCTGAGGGTCCCTGGGGGGCAACTAGCCCACCAGGTACCCCCAGTATGCGCCAGAGAGCTGCGTTGCAGAGAGGTGTTCAGAGGCCTTCCACCTTTTACAAGATGGCTGCGCTGTAGGAGCTCTTGGTGAGAGCTCCGGGGTTCGGGATAACATAAGCAGTTGAAATCCCTGAATAAACCCTGCCGTCCACCCTCCGGCCACACAACTAACATCGGAACATCCTGGAGCTAAAAGAAGTTAATTTCGGCTTACCCTGAGAGGATTGACTCCAGTCCAGCGCGACTTCTCCTCGCCAGACTCGCTGTTCGGATGATTGAGGCGTGCACCGAGCCTATCCCATCGTAGGCATCAGAGGGCACTCGAGGACATGGCCTGGTGATTCTCCAGATCCGTTCTTGCACCGGGGATCGCCACGTCGGAGGCATCGGATGACGCGGGACACCGGTTGTTAGCTTGCCGCTTTGCCCCAGGCTGCTCGGTGCCCCCCATGGAGGCACTGCCACTGCCCCACGATATCCTCTGCGCTGCCCTGGCCCCCAGGAACTTTGGGTGAGATACTGAGCCCGACCGATCGGAGCCCGAGTACAAACCGGAGTGATATGCCACGTCGCCAAGCAGCGGAGCGAGGAAACAAAGATCCCCGACCAGCGCAGCTACGCTGCATTGAGCCGAGGTGAGGGACGGGAGCGGAGGCGGGGCGGCGCTGGACTTGAGGCACGTTTAAAGGAATGGATGGACCCTGCGCTCCCTAGCGAAAGCTGTGTCTGAATACAGAAACGAGTAATAAAGCCCGGAAAGTAAAATGAAGGGGAAACTACGAAGCGGCGCGCCTGACCTTAAAATGACGGCCGCATAGGACAATTCTATTTGCAAAAAGGGAAGGTAGCTCTTGATGCCTATTATGACCAACTGTTCATAAAATGCTTCAGAAATAGTACTCCAAAAATGGCGGCATGATAGAGGAGCAATTGAAAGAGGACTGATGAATCAATAAACATGGAGAAAGGAGCCAAATCTAGGACTTAAACAGACTATGACAAGGGAAAGAGGACAAATATAAATTGTAGAAAGAGAGAAAGACATCAGCCTAAAGAAAGATAACGAAAACGGCAGACATCTTGGAAAGTCCACTCAAACATCATAAGAAAATAGTAATTATTATATAATCACTTGTATTGGAGAGGGTATTTACCAGAGGAATCTTGAAAAAAACTACCTGGAAGAGGAATCTAAAATCAGATTCTACTATTTAATTACTTATACTAAAGAGAATATTATTATTATTATACTACCAGGTATAATTATAATTATTATTCAGTAATTTATGCTAAGAGAATACTCATACCACCAGGAAAAAGACAACTAATTTTTAGTACGCTAACACACATCACAAAATGGAGGACAACTACCTGGAACGAATAAGTAGGAACGCCTATATCATAAAATACCCTACCTATCTCTCTAAAAATGCAGCTCAAAAATTTAAGCATAACCTCATGAGGAAAAACCCTGACACATTGATCTCTGACACTTCCTTTTGCATGGATAAAGGAATCATCATGAAAGATATGATATTCTTCACCAGAAGAAGGGCGAAATGGCGCAAGGCCTTTACAAACATGCTATATATTAAATCCACAACCAACATCCCGCATGGCACAAAATTTATGACCAGAGCATCACCTAACCTTAGAGCGGACATTTGCATAACTATCTTCAAGAATGGAATAGTGTTGATCCAAGCCTCTAACGAAGAACTGGAAAAATTCGACAACATCTTCTCATCCTTAAAAAGAAATGTGGAGAACACAAACCCACTACTACACCAGATTCATATAGAAGACAACCTTGTCCCACCTAACAACCCCACTATAAGTAGCACAACAATTAGAGACCACCAGGAACCGGATCAAGTTACGCAAATAAGAGACACTAGGCTGTTACAACTCCAGAATCCGTCAACAGACGACCTAGTCTCATCCGACACTAACCGTATAAGTGTTACCCCAACCAGAGACCGACAGGAACCTGAACAAGTTACGCAAATAAGAGATACTAGGCCTTTACAACTCCAGAATACGCCAACAGACAACCTAGTCTCATCCGACACCAACCCTATAAGTATTACCCCAACCAGAGACCGACAGGAACCTGAACAAAACAACACTCCATCTAGAGACCCACAGGAACAAGTCACTCAACCAGGAGCCATATGCGGAACAGAAAATACGTTAGTCAGGAATGAAGCAGAGAGAACGCGAAACACAAATAATAACAACAACAGCAGTGGTTCTCCAAGCTTTGATAGAGCGGCTAACTCCACAATCAATGACAGAGGTGAAAATCGACCAAAGGAAAGTATCAAGAAGTCAATGATACATGGCTCAGAACGGAAATTCGGGAACAAAAAATGTGAAGATCGAAATCATGAGAAAAATCTTCGAGATCCAAACACAAATCAGCAACCTATCACAGGAAATACAAAACACCCTGAAAGGGATAGAAAAACTATGTGATATCACAGAAAATACTCACAATGTAGTAGAACACATCAGAGAGCTAGTAAACACAAGCACAGATATAAACAATAAGAGATCAATGCCATTGTCAAACAGACAAAACAGACCGGATAGGAATTAAAATTATTTAACTGAAGAAGACATACTATCACTACTCCGGGAATATGAAACATCAGACCTCATGAAGGCACAGGAAATCAAAAGTGTACCGATAGGCGCCTACAGAACATCCACGAGGAATGAGAGGAAACTAAATCTCAACAACTTACAACAAATCCAACTAACCACTGATCCGTTAAACATGATCACAACCAGAACGGAGAAATATTTAAAATGTCTACTGCTCAACTGTCGATCTGCAGCGAAGCATGCTTCTGACATAGCTGACATCATCATCAATCAGGAAATAGACATAACAATCCTTACCGAAACATGGTTATCTGAATCATCGTCCCCAGTCTTGGACCTTCTGGTGCCACCGCACTATAACATAATGAGACTGGACAGATAGAAAAAGACAGGGGGCGGTATTGCCTGTATCCACAGATCGAACTTAAAAGTTGGCCAATTTCAATCCGACCCCCTCGAATCATGCGAATACCTAGGGCTCAATATAAGATCGCCAAACAAACAGATTTGCAACTTACATGCCCTATATCACCCACCAGGAAACAATTTGAACTTCATTGACCAACTGATGGAGATCATCACTGCTAACGCCAACACCGACATTAATAAGATATTTTTAGGTGATTTCAATCTACACTGGAACAACAACAACGACAAACAGGTCAACGCCTTTAAAGACTTTTTAATTGAACTAAAACTATCCCAAGCATGTCTTCAACCAACACACTCGAAAGGAGCAACATTGGACTGGATCATCTTGAAGAATAATGACATCTCAAACCTCTCCATAGAACCTTGCGACTGGTCAGATCACCACGCCATAACCTTCCTAATACCATCACGGGAGAAGATAAAAACCATTCAAACTAACAAAATGAAAAGATGGATCCGAGATACCAGAGACTCAAATATGGATCTTCTAATTGAAAGCTGCAAGAGAGACTTAAACCCACCTGCCAACATGAATAATGTGAATGATCTAACGAACCATTACACTACCTCAGTAACGGAAATAGTCAATGCCACCATACCACTCAAATTGAAAAGAGTTACGGAAAAGATTAAAAACCCATGCTTTAATGGAATATTGAATGAAGAAAGGCGTAATTTGAGACGGGCAGAAAGAAAATGGAGACAACACCCATCTTCCCCTGAACTGAAATCACTCACAAAAATCAGAAATGAATATAACAAGAAGATCATCCACTCAAAAAAGGAATTTATCAGAACATAATTGGATAACGCCAAAAACAGACCACGGAAATTGTTTGAAATCATAAAACAACAATCCAACAAGATGGCAAAATCTGTCCAAGAGGTCACTAAAACGCAAATAAGTTGCGAAGAATTCTCTACCTTTTTCACTAACAAAGCCAATAAGCTGGAAGAAGAACTTAGGATCGCTGCAGATAACATTGACGACAATACACCACCATCACAATCTGCCCCCGAATTATGCGGACAAGACGACTAAAAACAAAGCACACTGGGAAACTTTCGAATTATTGGACCAGAATGAGATTGCTAAAACGCTAGTGATCACGAAACCCAACAACCATTATAACGACCCACTACCACCAAAATGCCTAAAAGAAATCAGCCATACTTTGATTCCAATATGGACTGAAATTATAAACGCCTCACTCTCCCAGGGGGTCCTCCCAGAAAGCTTGAAGACAGGACAAGTAGTACCGATCATCAAAAAACCCACAGTGGACCCAGCAGATCCAAATAACTATCGACAAGTGACCAACATCCCTTTTCTTGCCAAACTGATAGAGAAATGTGTGCAGAATCAGCTGAGCAGGCATATCGACAACTTCTCATTGTTAGATGACTGTCAATCGGGATTCAGAGCAGATCACAGCACGGAAACAGCAATCCTACACATGGTCGATGATGCACTTCAAGCACTAGATCACAATCAATCTTGTCTACTCATCCTCCTAGACCTGTCATCAGCATTTGACACAGTGAACCACGAAAAATTACTGAACAGACTTCACGACAGGATGGGAATGTCTGGCACTGTACTGAAATGGTTCAAATCATTTTTACAGAACAGAACTCAGAGATTCCTAGTAAACCAATCACTTTCTCCTTCATGCCCAAACACAATCGGAGTACCTCAAGGATCCACTTTATCTCCATCATTGTTTAACTTATACATCAAACCTCTTACAGAAATTCTGCAGAAATCAAAAATATCTTACCCCATGTATGCGGACGACACGCAACTTTACAACAAGATTTCAAGCCTGGAAGACATAACCACAATGAATGAGGCCCTCAAAATATCGCTAAAATGGCTAACTAACAATCATCTCAAGCTAAACGCAAATAAAACAGAATTCTTACTTATCACACCACAAAAGAATCAATCCATAGTGAAGGAATGGTCCAAAATGATCACTGCGTTAAATTGCATCCCTACTCTAGTTGATTCTGCTAAATCACTCGGAATCACACTGGATGAGAACCTTGATATGAAAACCTGCATTAAAATAATGGCAAAAAACGCCTGTTTTCATTTGAACTATTTGAGAAAAATGAAATCTTTTTTAACGGAGACCGACTTAAAACTAGCTGTGCAATCACTGGTTATTTCTAGGATTGAATATGGACTACCAAAAATTTCCACAGCACCTCTAAAAGCTTGCCTCAATGCAGCGGCAAGGCTTATTACAGGTTCGAGGAAATTTGACCATATCTCCCCTCACTTGAAAGCTTTTACGAAGCTAGAGTACAGCTGAAAATGGCATGTATCACCCATAAAGCGATTCATCACAACACACCTAAATATCTCGCCCACAAAATAGAAACTTCAGGAGGAAACAGACTTGCCAGGAGTGCCAATTATCTGCTCCTGAGACCACCTATCTTCAAGAAGAAAAAAACCTATGGGTGGACGTTCTCAGGCGTGGCTCCCAGAATTTGGAACTCTCTTCCCGCAAACATCAGAAAAATTGCAAACTCTGTAAAATTTAACAGGGAAACTAAAATCTTTCTTATGAGTAAGTTCCTCCCATAGGTACGACAAATTGCCACCTAAGACTTATCACTGAAGTGATTACTAGATACTTATCATGGGAATGGAGTTGATAGAGCCTTAAAGAAAAGTCGTTAAACTCTTTTCAATTACTACCTCAGAACATTATTTACTCGTGTTTAATCGGTACTGGCCCTTTATTGTTTTCTTTATATTAGCTAATTATAGACTAGGTCTAAAGTAATACTAATTACGTTTTCTAAGATCTTATTGCTTTTTATGCATTGTTGTTTTAACCCATGCCATGTGATGTTAAGGGCTCTGATACCCAAGGGTCCTGTTCGCGCTATAGAAAACTGTTAATAAATAACGCAGCTCAGTGGCACTTACTGGAGGTACATGGTGGACTAGTTCACCCCCAGGGACCATCAGGATTGAACCAATCAAACACTCACACCCAGTCAACAGATCTGGTTTAATCTATCACCGTTCTTTAGCTGACTCTGCCACCCCAGTTCAGACATGGCCATATGCAAATCAGTCTGACCCTGTGCCTCATGGGAACAGTCCAGCCCGAACTGCCAAGCCATGCCTTCCCTGGACCGGAAACAAGCTTCCGAGGCTTAGTGTCTGGCATTTCAGCCGTCTTCAGCCCGGCTTGCTTGAATCCAGTGAGAAAGTGAGCAAGGGACTCACGCCTAAGCATACCCTGCCAGCTTATGGCGAACAAAGTGGAACAAAAGGGGGTGGTGATGGACGGAGCATGTGAACCAATCAAACACTCACATGGACGGAGCATCTGAACCAATCAAACACTCACACCCACCCCCTTTTGTACCACTTTGTTCACCATAAGTTGGCAGGCTATGCTCAGACGTGAGTCCCTTGCTCACTTTGCCACTGGATTCAAGCAAGCTGGGTTGAAGACGGATGAAATGCCAGAAACCGGTCCTCGGAAGCTTGTTTGTGGTCCAGGGTAGGCATGGCTTGGCAGTTCGGGCTGGACTGTTCCCATGAGGCACAGGGTCAGACTGATTTGCGTATGGCCATGTCTGAACTGGGGTTGCAGAGTGGGCTTAAGAACGGTGATGGAATAAACCCAGATCTGTTGACTGGGTGTGAGTGTTTGATTGGTTCAGATGCTCCGTCCATCACCACCCCCTTTTGTACCACTTTGTTCGCCATAAGTTGGCAGGGTATGCTCAGACGTGAGTCCCGTGCTCACTTTGCCACTGGATTCAAGCAAGCCGGGCTGAAGACGGCTGAAATGCCAGAAACCGGTCCTCGGAAGCTTGTTTCCGGTCCAGGATAGGCATGGCTTGGCAGTTCGGGCTGGACTGTTCCCATGAGGCACAGGGTCAGACTGATTTATGTATGGCCATGTCTGAACTGGGGTGGCAGAGGGGGCTAAAGAACGGTGATGGATTAACCCAGATTTGTTGACTGGGTGTGAGTGTTTGATTAGTTCAGATGCTTCGTCCATCACCACCTCCTTTTGTACCACTTTGTTCACCATAAGTTGGCAGGGTATGCTCAGACGTGAGTCTGAACTGGGGTGGCAGAGTGGGCTAAAGAACGGTGATGGATTAAACCCAGATCTGTTGACTGGGTGTGAGTGTTTGATTGGTTCAGATGCTCCGTCCATCACCACCCCCTTCTGTGCCATAATGTGGATGCAAGCAGGAGTCCTGATTCAGGCTCTAATTGTTAATGAATTTATCATGTGGCAATGTTGATTTTCCACGCAAAAATCTGTTTTTACCTTTACTTGATTGAGCTGATGATGTCTCATTACAGAATTCTAGCAGTAGCTTTCTGCCTATTAGTCCAACAGATGATTTTATCCCTACTGTTACTTCTGTTACTGATTGTATTCCCCTGATAATGGAACTCAAGGTGAAGGTGGGTGAGTTAAAAGCCATTATTAGCCAATTGATGCAACAGTAAAACAACTTCAGCCACCTAAAAATTTAAATTCAAGTGTAACTTCTACGTAGGCCCCTGAGAAGATGTTAGTACCATCATTACCTCTACCTTTACCTTCGACTAGTATACCTGCGTTTCATAAGTACCAACTTCTCCTGAGTACTGTGTACTCAGGCTACAAATCCTGTGAGAGAGGTCATAGCCCCCTGAATGTTGCTGGGCGTATGACTAAATCCAATTCCATTCACCAAGGTTGTACTGGGCCATTACTTCATTCCTATGATGGACGTCCATGGAGACATATAGGGGGCGCAGTGGGGTAGAGCAGTAGGTCTAGGTCTAGTATAAGTCAAAATAGAAAGAATTCACAGATGCATTATCCTTCTGTGAATAGAATCTTTATGGTAAATGTCCAGAAACCCCATTCCTCAAAAGGGAAGTATGAGTCAGAAGATTCACTTATTTACAAGGAAACGCACTGGATTAGATACATCAGAGGATGTCGCTCTGTGATTTCAGATAATATCCTTAGTGCAAGTAGGTGTCCAATGGCAAACCCACTTTATGATCTTATTATGATCTTATTGAACAGTTTTTGAAGGATGGGGGACTTCGGACAATTTGGTTTCACTTGATGCTAGGAGCTGTCCACCTAACAACTCAATCACACAGTTTAAATATAGAAGTCAAAGATGTGACCTGTCCGCTGGGGTTTACTGGGGCATGTGGATTGACTTGGGGCATGTACTAGAAACATTTCCCCTACGTTTCTCAAAACATCTGAGGGCCTAATCACTTGGAGTAGGCCTGGATCCATGAGTATTCCACCTGTATGAAATGCTAAAACTGACCTAGCCATTTCATTTGATCCTTGTAACTGTGCGGGACACCTTGTCATAGCAATAATGGTGTGGCTGCTGCAATTTCTCCGCCTATGGTAAATGATAATAACAAAGATACTTTTTCTGATATTGAGAACCTGCATTCTGTGGGGTCATTAATCAATGCTTAGTGGGTAGTATGTACCACTGATTCTAAATGTGTGCCTCTAGACATTTCAGAAACTGAGGACCCAAGTAGTACTGGGGAGGAAGATTTATCTTTTAGCTCCTGTGTGGTAATCATATTGTGGAATATTGCAGGGATTCACCCTAAACCTTCTGATCCTGTGTGGCTTAAGCTCATAAACAATATTTACATTTGTATATTTCAAGAGACCTGGGCCACAGAGAGGTTATTTATCTGTGGATAAACTACATATAGTTACAAGGCGCTAGTCCAAAGGAATACAGGGAGGGAAAGCAGGAGTCTAACAATTTAAATATATGTATATATATTGCGTGCACTCACAAACAGCTGCAAACCAATTCAATGGATTTCATGGGGATTCAGGCTCCTTTTCCCTCAGGGTTAGTTATATCTATCTGTAATGTTTATGTTAGGTCTGTTTCTTCAGGGAATTACTCACCTACTTTACATATGCTGGACAAACTGGTAGGTATTTACCAGCCACAGACTAGGGTTCTGGTAGCTGGGGATTATAATTCCACGTTTGAGCCTTCCACGGTACTTGATTCCCTAACTGAGAATGGGGATGAATTTTGGGAAATCCCTAATTAAACTAATGAAACAGGAGGATCACGTCATACTAGAGTAGCCTTCCAGCTTATCTTGCTAGTAGTGTGGAAGTCTTGGGGCAAGTAACGGTAGGACAAGCTCAGACCTCAAAAGACAGATTACATTCAAGAGAGGCTCTAGTTCTAATGTCATCGACTATATTTTGGTGGATGTTAGATTGTGGCCCTTGGTGAATGACATGATGATTACAGCTCGGTCTGACAGTGACCACAATCCCCTCCTTTTTTCCATTGTTGGTACTCCCCTTAGCAGGGGTGTGTCTGGTAGCCTCACAACTCAACAAGAAGCCTTCATTTCTAATACATTTAGAAGTGTTTTGTGACCCAGAACCCAAAATGATAGCAGATGTCAAGCAAAATATATGAATTATATGTACGCCATCTTTCTAGCCTTGATTCAGCCACATTATTGCCTGATCAAATAATAACCACCCATTTGTTGTTCTTCAAGGATCTGAAAGGTGGGGTTTTATCACAATCTGCTGTGAAGAAACCCAGGGATTGGAAGAAATGTTTATGGTTCAATCATGAGTTCAAACAGGCAACATTTTATTTAGAATCAGTGATCCAAGAGGGGCAACCAACCAGCTGTTGCCCAATCATGCAATAGATATAAAACAGCTCTAGAAAAGGCCATGCACAATTGCGCTGATAAGAACTGGCAGTATTTACTGACCACTGCAAGCTGCAATGACAATTGAACATTTTGGCATATAATATCACACAGGAGTCTAGAAGGAGTCACCGCACAGGATAATTTTACTCAAACTGAGAAGTGGGTTGATCACTTCACCTTACTATATGATAAGAGGGAAGCTATCCTCCCTGTGGGTGGTACTGATAATTTGCTCAGATGTGAGCTCAATGAGACAAGGAGAGGTGCCAATATTGACAGACATCTTTTTAACGTAGACAATACGGTTAGGGCTATCGAGAGAATGAAACCTGCAAAAGCCACCCGGCCTGATAAGAAACCGGGTGACTTGAATAAGTCAGAACCGCTAGTCTGGGCTCCTTACCTAAATCTTCTGTCCAATGCAGCTGATGATGGGGGAAAATTACCTGAGACCTAAAAAGGGGCGAAAATAATAACTATAAACAAAAAAGGTGACGCTTCCGCCCCATAAAATTACAGACCGATCAACCTATTAGATAACATGCAAAAATTGCTCACTAGACATGTTCAGGGCATATTATTATTCTGGGTGGATGACAATGAGATCCTGTCTCCCTATCAAGCAGGCTTCTGCACCAAAACTAGTACATGCAACAAGGCTTTCAGGCCTATTTTACTTATTTGGAAATACATGCAATTAAAAAGCAAACATTGTACATAGTCTTTGTTGATCTCTGTGAGCGCCTGTGACCTGGTGCCACGGAAAAGGCTTTGGCTAGTTCTAAAAGGATGTAAATTGATTGGATGAGTGGCAATATATAGACATAGGCAATTAAGTATACATGAACACGTCAATTAAAGGCATGCACATTCGCAGATAAACATTTCTAATCTTTTTATTTTCAGATATGCTTCTTGTGATAAAACCAGCAAATGCTTTCACCCAAACATGGGCTTCTTCAGTTCTGTAATGGCATACAACATGAATGTGTTTTAGAATAAAGGTATAGCACCACGTAAAACATTGTAAACAATTAGAGAAAATTACGGGGCATATTACCAACAACTAGCGATAATTATCGCTATGTTGGTTTAGCGGCGATATTTTTATCGCCGAGCTGCGGCGATTTTTATCGCTTAGGAACCTTGCTATTATCAAGGTTTATCTCCTAAGCGATAAAAATTGGCTGAAATGCATGAATATCGCTGAAAAGTCAGCTATATTCATGCATTTCCGAGCTAATGCTCTTAGCCATGTTATCCACCTACCATTGGATAACATGGCTATGAACTGCTCTGGGGCAGGTGTTAGCTTTTGGAGATATTCGCGCTTAGCGCGAATATCTCCAAAAGCTGGTAATAGGAGATAGCGATGTTAGCGACTGTTTCAAGTCTCTAACATCTTGGCACGCCCACTTTGCATGTCATTAGTGATAAATATCACTGACATGCAAAGCGGGGCCCAAGATGGTCGCTATCTCCTACTAGCTGTCGCTAACTGGTGTTAGCGACAGCTAGGTAATAGGGAGATCATTTTATCTCCGCTTTCTTGCCTTTTAAAGCCAAAAAAGCGGAGATAAATCCCCTTGATAATATGCCCCTAAGTTAATAGAAAAGGGAGATAATAGAGAGGGAAAGAGAAAAGAGTAAAGAGGAAGGTGAACAATTTAAAAATAGAAGTGTGCATAACAAGGAGGTTAGATCAAGTGAGTAGTGCAGTATCAGTGAGCAGAAGAGTGTGTGATACATAGAGCCAAGCACATCTTACCAAAAGGGTGAGTGAAGTCATTTGAAAAATGATACCTTAGAGCCAAGCACATGTTACCAAGGGGTGAGTAAAAACAATTGAAAAGTGACACCTTATGTGGGGATGCCTCTAGACCAGTGTCAGCGTGCACAAAAAGATCTGTTGTAGCTAGATAAAACTAGCTTACCAATGGCGTATAGAGATGAAATGTATCCTCAGACGCGTATGTCAAGGAGGATTGAAGCAAATCCCTAAAAAACGCCAGAACAAAAAGTAAATAGGCGTGTCTACAACCAGACTGATACAAGTGAGCTCTTTTATTACCTAATTTTACCAACTATGGGGATAATACTCTATGTGAGATTCAGATTTAGCTATTTACCCTTAAGGTCATTCAACGTATTGGAAGTAGAAACAGACAGAACTGGATATCCAGCTTGTGGCTACGCATTGGAGACAGTGGAACACATACTTATTTGTTTGCAAAGGGTATTATTTTTATCGCAAAAAATGGAGTTGCCCAATCTGTTGTAGACTTGGAATTAGGCAATATAGAGTTGCGCTGAGGATATTAAAACCTGACACTAGCATATATTGTATTTGCCATAAGTAGGTTTTTGTTGAGTATCTAGTTCAGGCAACAGAAGTTC
The DNA here is from genome assembly GCF_964261635.1 of Lissotriton helveticus. Lineage (NCBI taxonomy): Eukaryota > Metazoa > Chordata > Amphibia > Caudata > Salamandridae > Lissotriton > Lissotriton helveticus. The sequence goes on from NC_136069.1 coordinate 1,197,385,326, forward strand.
ATGTCCCAGGTTGTTCGTGAGGTGCCAGCCTTAATTGAATTGCAAGTATAGCCAGCACTCAAACAATTGCCAGCTTAGTAACTTCTATTCAGGAATGTTGATGATTTGAGACACAAAGCACTATCCCCTAGATTCATCAAAGTCCCATTTTGCGAGTCTGTAATAGCGATTATTAAGGAATCGCTATTACAGACTCGCAAAACGGGAATCATGTACAAATCGCAATTTATTTTGCGATTCCTACAGCTTTCTTATTTGCGATTAGCTAATTGCTAATCGCAAATAAGGAATAACTCCCAATTCATTCCTATAGGCCTAAAGGCCCATAGGAATGAATAGGAAGACATATCAATGTCATTTGAGTTTGCGATTTCAAGGGTGCAGGGGTGTCCAAGTACACCCTGTTGCACCCCTGAAATGATATTGGACGCTGGTGCTATGCACACACATGTCTCAAGGACATGTGTGTGTGTAACATACAACTTAGAAAAATGCACTTAAGTGCATTTTTCTAAGTTTCCGCTATTTACCAAGAGGTTTGACTTCGAGGTAAATAGCGGCCCAAAATTGCGAATTCGCAATTTTTAAATGTTTCATGAATTGCATTTAAGGAATCTCAAATAGAGATTCCTTAAATGCAATTCCTCGCAAAAGTGCGATTTCTATAATAGCGATTTTTGCATTTGGGATGATGAGTCCCAAATGCAAAAATTGCGCTCGCAAAGGGCCAGATTCTCAGAATCTGGCCCTTTGCGAGCCGATTTTTCAATGATGAATCTAGCTGTATATGTTTATGAGTTGCAATTGTAGCTAGATAAATTGATTATTATTATATTAATATCCAGTAAGAGGGATTGCCGACTATTGAGGTGTCCAGTTTTATAGGATTAAATACTGATATGTTTTATCTAAGGTTGTTTAATACTAATTTATGACTGTATAAAATCGGATATCCTTAATATCATTGTATAGCAAATATGTATGTTGTAGATTCATATGAAGAAATCAAATAACATTGTACCAGTCATTTTCTGATGTACTCTGATTGTGTAGATCTGAAATGTGAAGATGCAAGGTACCATGTGCACACCGGTTGTTAAGAGGACATTGTTCATGACAGACTTTTTTAATTATTTCGTATATCAATGGCGTTTTATTAAGGATTTTACGGTTTTAATGTATTTATTTGTGCACTTTTAAGGTCATACGACCGAATAAAGGTAAATTGAAAAAAAATACTAATTTACTAACTAACTACCACTATCTTAGTGACAGGACAAAGGAAAGGAGTCCCCCTAGTCTGCAACACCTAAATGAAGTTCTTATATAATCTACCCAAGCGAGCACAAAGTTGCAAACAAAAGTACAATTAGGTAGTGCCGAGCATTAGTACCTGTCTAGAATAACAATCGCAACATAATATAACATTTGTAAATGTAACTTACCTGCATGTGAGCAGCATGATTTCTATTTGGGAAAAAATATTAACAATAACATCGAACACACAAGTAAAATAATATTATTTATTTATTTGTACTTATTTATTTATAGCGATTTTATATAGTGCAAACATTACACGAAGGTGTCAGAGCGCTTTACAAAAGAACCAGTTGCGTTACATAAGGACTTTGGATTAAATGAGTTACATAAGAGATATAAAACAGGAACAAAATTGCAAATGTACAAGTGGAGCGAAAGGAGGGAAAAATTGCAAATGTACAATTTGTAAAGTCACTCAAGGAAGAGATACACACAGATAAACTCTGTACTTACAAAAGTACCAGTTACATTACATAAGGACTTCTGAGTATCTGAGTTTCATAAAATATACAGACAGAATAACTCTAAAATCACAAAAGAACATTAGTCAGTACATACGCCTACCACAGATACTAGGGGTTAGAGTTGCATATATACAAATTGAAGATCCACTCAAGGTGAAGAAACAAACAGAAGAAACTCTAAAATTACATAAGAACACTAATAACGTCTACTACAGATTCTAGTGGATAGAATAATAATATGAATTAATAAATATTAATCAATTAAAAAATAATATTAAATAATTAGCTACTCACCAAGCCCTGTGAACTCAAACACCTAGCAGGTCCAGCAAGTCCTGCTTTTGGTCCAGGATGTCGTACCACCGGTGCATCAGCTGGTTGTGGATGTGCAGGTCCCCAGATCAGTGATACACTGCCCACTGCTGCTGGCACTCCCCTAGCACCTACCTAGACCCATGCCTGCTGCCTGCTGCCTGCTGCCTACTGCCAGGGTGGAGGGGAGGAGGCGCTGAACAAATAATTTAGCACTGCCACCTCCACCTCAGAAAACAGGGCCCGTCCTGCACCCCTTCCAGGCACCAACTTCCTTGGCCTTGCTATCTTTCTCTACCATGATGCTGGGTGGGTGGTGGGGCAGAAAGTATAAAAAAAGAAGAAGAAGGAAGGAAGGTTAAGGAAGTAGCAGTATAGAGAAAAATACCATGAAGAGAAAAACTCACAAAAAAACACACAAAAAGTAGAAAAAATGCAAAATATACACTTAAGAAAAAATAGGGTTAGATAATTAATAAAAAAGATCAGAAAAAAAATTGGAGAACAAAGGATTGAAAATATTTAGGCAAGATTGAAAAGAAGCTCCAGCACCATAACAGAGAAGAAAAACAAGCTGTCCAAGCCCATGCACAACCACATGATGAAGTTTGCGCAATATTTCCCTAAACACACAATCCGCGTTGACTTACGGTGAGAAACGTCACACGAATAGGCAGGACAAGCAACTCCGCTAGCTCGCAGAACTCCACGTAGCATGGTGGAGCTTTTTGCAGCTTCGCAGAGTTTTGCATAGCGCCGCTACGCGAATTCCACCCAAAATCAGTCACGACAACGTGACGCTAGCTGTGCCACTGCCATTTCCTGATGAACTGGGACATCCATTGTGAAGCAGGAAAATTAAAACCAGGATGCCACCTACATGTAGCAGGACCAGCCGAAGCCCTCCAAAAAACACTTCCCAATAAGGAGTGTTTTAAAGCTGGAATAACTCAGAAGATTGTCTGAAAGGTACCCAATAACCCACACCCTATACATTAAAATAGGGGAACAATCCCCATCGTATCCGACATGTTAAAGATACAGTGAACCATTTACCTGAAATGGTGCGGGAAGTTCTTACGGACTTATGCCTGTATCTCAGATGAAGACCTTGCCACCTGGAGAGCAAACGTCTCTCGGGCTGAGGTTAGGGCCACACCTTTTAGAAGAAGCTTGGCTTCAGTCTGCTCCATGAATCAAACCGTATAAAGGGAACATTCAATGAAGGCAATAGTGTTGCCTCCACATCTGTGTGGGACGGTGGAAACAATTACTTGCATATAACAAGAAAACCTGGAACTCACTGTGACCATTCAAGAGCAGCTCGAATACCGGATGAATCAAGGCAGCTGGGGAACCCTTTAAATGACAGGATAAATTAGCAACCAAAGCATCACTGGTTCAGTGAAGCTAAACATCCTTACAAACTAAGGATCCACTTAAGGTACTTTCACAGTTTGAACTGCTCAGAAAAACTTCAGTTACCCTATTCCTGCATCTAAATCTGTATGGTAATTCCCAGTACTCATGTATGTGTCCTTCTCCTAGCACTTTATATCTGCCTACCTGGTAATACTGGAGACAGTATTGAAATTGGAAAGTTGTGACTGCCGGTGTAATGTAGCCATGGATTAACTATTCAGTAGAAGGTGACTCAGCCACGGTAAAAGGTAATTGGTCCAATTTTTCAATGTACAACATGGTATATTTTGTATTTCTTTGTACCATTACTATCTGTCTTTCTATCCGATTGTATGCAGAAAACAGAGTTGTGATGTTGACGTAAATCAGTCAAATTTACTTTATTCGGTTTATGTGCAAACCATAAAAGCATACTAAAAGACATATAATGTCAGAAGAGATATAAAACCATGATTTACATGTAAAACATGTTTAACAATATACGAATATTTACATACATAAAACAGTCGAAAAGGCAGTTTGGGTAAATTTCATCAGGACACGACAATAAGTTAAAACATATATAATTTGAGCTTAGCTTATTTTCCTTATGATTCTAACAGCCGCAGAGAGAAAGTTGGCAATGTTAAAAATTTCCCATACATTTGTAAGCATCTTCAAATAGAGTAGAGCTGGCGTAACTTGCACAAAGCCCTTATTGGCTAAAATTGGGAGAATAAAGCGCTTCCGAATACCAGTAAGATGCTCGCAGAAAAACATAAAATGCATTATGTCCTGCCCAGAGAAATTGTCACAAGTACAAGCCCCAAGATCTTCAACCCTCTTCCAACCTGGCGAATCACCAAGGAGAAAATGAAATTGTTCTAATCTAAATCTAATCAATAAAAATCAGTGATTAGGGTTTGTGACAATATCCAGGTATGGTTCCATGGACAGGGTAGTTTTCCTCAATTGATGAGCCCTTACTGTCGCCTTTTCCATCTCCCTCTCTTCTCTTGCCATAGTGGCTACTCGCAGGTATGTTTCTTTCGTCCATTTTACATCTCCCCTCAGTAACTTTTCTGGTGAGTTATATAATTCAGGTCTACCCAGCTTTTCTGATAGGTTGTGGACATATTTAAGCCAGGGGATACAATGCCCACGATCAAGTGCCATACAAGATTTCGTGGTTTAGCACTAGTTCAGGGTTTAGCCAAGTCACTATCCATTTTAACAAGGGTGCCACAGCAATTGAATCTTCAACAAAGCCAATTCCACATTCCTGATGGACAATGTAATTGGCTGTTGAATATGGGACGGATTAAGTGTTCCTAAGGAACCTGTCTTCAACCATCTGAACGACCTTCACATTCTTAATGCCCTACAGATCAGCCCCATACATTACAAAGGATACACATTTAGCTCTGTATATTTGAAAAAGGGCCTTCATTGGCCTGGCTCCTAGTTTGCGAGTAAAACCTAGGACAGCCGATGTTGCTCTAATCAGAACAGTTTTTTTAGCTAAAATTTGAGTTCCCCAAGATCCCTGATGATCAAATAGAACTCCTAAATATGGAAACGTCGACACCCTGGTAAAAATGTTCCCCTCACAATGAAGAGATTTAACCTTTGTGGTTCTCTGACCAATGGCTATTACATGAGATTTGGAAAAGTTTACACTCAGATCCAGTAATCTCATGAAAACCGCAAAGGAATTTAAAAGTAATTGGAGTCCTACCGCAGTTCTAGCTAAGAGAGCGGCATCGTCCGCATAGAGGAGTGCCGGAATCATACGTTTCCCAGCACAGGGAATATCTTTACATGAAGCACGTAAAGTGGAATCCAAATTGTTAATATAAAGTGCCAAAAGCAGGGGCGCCAAGATACACCCCTGCCTAACGCCATTGACAATGGGTATTCCTTCGGTGCAATTGCCCAGCTGGTCGTACCTCACATTAGCAGATAAATCCCTGTGTAGATCTGCTAAAAAGTGGACGATGTTTTTGTCAACTCCTAAGGTCAGAAGCATAGTCCACAATTTGGACCTGTTCACTCGGTCAAAAGCCGAAGACAGGTCCATAAAGGCCAGGAAAAGTGCACCCTTCTTGGCGACTGTATATTTCCCAATCAATAATTGCAGATTTAGGCATTAGTCTATCATGCCCATCCCCTTTCTAAAGCGATACTGCACGACAGAGAGTGTTCCCATCTCCTCCAGCCAGCCAGTTAATTGGCTTAACACCACCCTTCCTAGTACCTTAACTGAGGAATCAATAAGAGATATCGGGCGGTAGCAGCTAGGATCCCCTCTATTACCTTTTTTTAAAACTGGAACTATAACGGATTTTGCCCATGTGTTAGGCAGACCCAGTTGACAGGCATTGACGAAGACATTATACAATATCTTTGACGATGTCTTAATGTCGGATTTAAAAAGGTCTGCCGGCACTCCGTCCGGTCCAGGGGTCTTATTGCTCGTCATTTGGATTATTGCCTCCGATACCTCTGACTCAGTAAAGGATATGGTGTATTCTTCAATATTAAGGTCCAGGTTAGCATGCATATCTTCCCCATCATAAACTTGTTTAAAAGGACTGTGCCAACCCTGTTCCTGAATACCACAATCAAGCTCGCTATTACAGGTTTCGTGGAAAAAGGGCCTGTTGACCACCGCCCAAAATTTAGCGCTATTGTTGACAACATCAATGGATAAAAGCTAATTCCAAGTAGGGCTGGGCGTAGATTGCGTAGTGCCACTACGCACACTACGCAAAATTTTGGAAAAAAAAATCATGGAAAACGGGAGCGCGTCCTGAGGGTCCGTGTGCCCAGGACAGGGGTCCCTCGTGCCTGGGCAGACTCCCTGATTTCCCCGGCCTGGTTGGAGCCCGGAAGCCCTGCAGCCCCAGAGCCCGGGAGCCCCGGAGCCCTGCAGCCCCCAAGCCCTGCAGCCCTGTAGCCCCGGAGCCATGCAGCCCGGGAGCCCTGCAGCCCTGGATCCCTGGAGCCTCGGAGCCCTAGAGCCTCGGAGCCCTGCGGTCCCCGAGCCCTGCAGCCCCGGAGCAGTGGAAGGGCAGGCCGGAGCCCTCCCGCGGAGGCTCAGGGCAGGCGGGAGCCCTCCCGCGGAGGATCGGGCAGGTTGATTGGCATCATGTGGGTCCCGGCCATCTGGTCGCACCTTTCCACTCGGCCATCTGGTCGCACCCAATGCTTCCCAATGGGGCGACCAGATGGCCGGGCTTCCCTGGAAGTCCCGATGAGGTGACATTCGCCCACCGGATCCCAACCAGGGCGCCAGGAGGTTGGGCACGTTGGCGCCCAGGGTCCCCTACGTCACTCGGCACGCACAGGTTCCCAGAAAGCGTGGTAGCATTCCTCCGGATTACTAGGGGCAAGGGAATGCCCGGACACCCTTCCGGGGCTGGCGGTTCCCTGCCGGGGACCAGATGGGCGATAACGGGCAACACCTCCCAGGCGTCCGGAGCTCCCTCCTCCAGCCCGCGGCGTGGCAAAGTACCTGGGATGGGCTCCATGGGTCCCGGGCAGTCCTCCCCATGCCTGAGGCCCAGCGTGGGGTTTCAGAGCTCCCCATAAGCCCTGCGGCCCCGGAGCCCTGGAGCCCTGTGTCCCCCGAGCCCTGGAGCCCTGCGGCCCAGGAGGCCTGCAGCCCGGGAGCCCTGCAGCCCCCGAGCCCCAGAGCCCCAGAGCTCTGGAGCCCCGGAGCCCTGCAGCGCGGGAATCCTGCAGCCTGGGAGCCCTGCAGCCCAGGAGCCCTGGAGCCCCCGGAGCCCTGCAGCCCCAGAGCTCTGGAGCCCCGGAGCCCTGCAGCGCGAGAATCCTGCAACCTGGGAGCCCTGCAGCCCAGGAGCCCTGGAGCCCCCGGAGCCCTGCAGCCCCCCGAGCCCTGGAGTCCCGGAGCCCTGCAGCCCCAGAGCCCTGGAGCCTCGGAGCCCTGCAGCCCTGGAGCCTCGGAGCCCTGCGGCCTCGAGCCCTGCAGCCCTGGAGCCCTGGAAGGGCAGGCAGGAGCCCTCCCGTGGAGGCTCGGGGCAGGCTGATTGGCGTCATGTCGGTCCCGGCCATCTGGTTGCACCTTTCAACTCGGCCATCTGGTTGCACCCATTGCTTCCCAATGGGGCGACCAGATGGCCGGGCTTCCCTGGAAGTCCCGATGAGGTACCTTTCGCCTCCTGGATACCAGCCAGGGCTCCAGGAGGTCGGGCACGTTGGCGCCCTGGGTCCCCTCTGTCACTCGGCACGCACGGGTTCCCAGAAAGAGGGGTAGCCTTCCTCCGGATTACTAGGGGCAAGGGTACGCCCGGACACCTTTCCGGGACTGACGGTTCCCTGCCGGGGACCAGATGGGCGATGACCAGGCAACACCTCACAGGCGTCCGGGGCTCCCTCCTCCAGCCCGCGGCGTGGCAAAGTACCCGGGACGGGCTCCATGGGTCCCGGGCAGTGCTCCCCGTGCCTGAGGCCCAGCATTGGGATTTCAGAGCCCCCCCTGAGCCCTGCGGCCCCAGAGCCCTGTAGCCCTGCATTCCCGGAGCCCTGGAGCCCTGCGGCCCAGGAGCCCTGCAGCCCTGCAGCCCTGGAGCCCGGGACCCTGGAGCCCCGGAGCCCTGCAGTCCCCGAGCCCTGGAACCCCGGAGCACCGGAGCCCTGCAGCCCGGGAGCCCTGCAGCCCGGGATCCCTGCGGCCCCGGAGCCCTGAATTCCCGGAGCCCTGGAACCCTGCGGCCCAGGAGCCCTGCAGCCCTGGAGCCCGGGAGCCCTGGAGCCCCGGAGCCCTGCAGTCCCGGAGCCCTGCAGCCCCAGAGCCCTGGAGCCTCGGAGCCATGCAGCCCCAGAGCCCCGGATCCCTGCAGCCCCGGAACCCTGCAGCCCCGGAGCCCTGCAGCCCAGGATCCCTGGAGCCTCGTAGCCTCAGAGACCTGCGACCCCCGAGCCCTGCAGCCCCGGAGCCCCCGGAGCCCTGCAGCCCCCCTAGCCCTGGAGTCCCGGAGCCCTGCAGCCCTGGAGCCCTGAAGCCCCGGACCCCTGGAGCCTCGGAGCCCTGCAGCCCCGGAGCCCTGGAGCCCTGCATTCCCCGAGCCCTGGAGCCCTGCGGCCCAGGAGCCCTGCAGCCCTGGAGCCCGGGAGCCCTGGAACCCCGGAGCCCTGCAGTCCCTGAGCCCCGGAACCCAGGAGCCCCGGAGCCCTGCAGCCCGGGAGCCCTGCAGCCCCGGAGCCCTGCATTCCCGGAGCCCTGGAGCCCTGCGGCCCAGGAGCCCTGCAGCCCTGGATCCCGGGAGCCCTGGAGCCCCGGAGCCCTGCAGTCCCGGAGCCCTGCAGTCCCAGAGCCCTGCAGCCCCAGAGCCCTGGAGCCTCGGAGCCATGCAGCCCTGCAGCCCCGGAACCCTGCAGCCCTGCAGCCCCGGAACCCTGCAGCCCCAGAGCCCTGCAGCCCCGGAGCCCTGCAGCCTTGGATCCCTGGAGCCTCGTAGCCTCAGAGCCCTGGAGCCTCGGAGCCCTGCGACCCCCGAGCCCTGCAGCCCCAGAGCCCCCGGAGACCTACAGCCCCCCGAGCCCTGGAGTCCCGGAGCCCTGCAGCCCCGGAGCCCTGCAGCCCCGGAGCCCTGCAGCCCCGGACCCCTGGAGCCTTGGAGCCCTGCAGCCCCGGAGCCCCGGAGCCCTGGAGCCCTGCAGCCCTGGAGCCCTGCAGCCCCCGAGCCCTGCAGCCCCAGATCCCTGGAGCCTCGGAGCCCTGGAGCCTCGGAGCCCTGCAGCCTCGAGCCCTGCAGCCCCGGAGCCCTGGAATGGCAGGCAGGAGCCCTTCCGCGGAGGCTCGGGACAGGCTGATTGGCGTCATGTCGGTCCCGACCATCTGGTCGCGCCTTTCAACTCGGCCGTCTGGTTGCACCCATTGCTTCCCAATGGGGTGACCAGATGGCCGGGCTTCCCTGGAAGTCCCGATGAGGTGCCATTCGCCTCCCGGATCCCAGCTAGGGCTCCAGGAGGTCGGGCACGTTGGCGCCCCGGGTCCCCTCTGTCACTCTGCATGCACGGGTTCCCAGAAACAGGGATAGCCTTCCTTCGGATTACTAGGGGCAAGGGTATGCCCGGACACCTTTCCGGGACTGGCGGTTCCCTGACGGGGACCAGATGGGCGATGACCGGGCAACACCTCCCAGGCGTCCGGGGCTCCCTCCTCCAGCCCGCGGCGTCGCAAAGTACCCGGGACGGGCTCCATGGGTCCCGGGCAGTGCTCCCCGTGCCTGAGGCCCAGCATTGGGTTTTCAGAGCCCCCCTGAGCCCTGCGGCCCCGGAGCCCTGGAGCCCTTCATTCCGGGAGCCCTGGAGCCCTGCGGCCCAGGAGCCCTGCAGCCCTGGAGCCCGGGAGCCCGGGAGCCCTGGAGCCCTGCAGTCCCCGAGCCCCGGAACCCCGGAGCCCGGAGCCCTGCAGCCCTGGAGCCCATGGAGCCCCCGGAGCCCTGCAGCCCCTGGAGCCCTGCAGCCTACCGAGCCTTGGAGTCCCGGAGCCCTGCAGCCCCTGAGCCCTGCAGCCCCGGAGTCCTGGAGCCTCGGAGACCTGCAGCCCCGGAGCCCCGTAGCCCTGCAGCCCCGGAGCCCTGCAGCCCCGGGGCCCTGCAGCCCCCGAGCCCTGCAGCCCCGGATCCCTGGAGCCTCAGAGCCTCGGAGCACTGGAGCCTCGGAGCCCTGAGGCCTCGAGCCCTGCAGCCCCGGAGCCCTGGAAGGACAGGCAGGAGCCATCCCACGGAGGCTCGGGGCAGGCTGATTGACATCATGTCGGTCCCGGCCATCTGGTTGCACCTTTCCACCCAATGCTTCCCAATGGGGCGACCAGATGGCCGGGCTTGCCTGGAAGTCCCAATGAGGTGCCATTCGCCTCCCGGATTCCAGCCAGGGCTCCAGGAGGTCGGGCACGTTGGCGCCCTGGGTCCCCTCCATCACTTGGCACGCATGGGTTCCCAGAAAGAGGGGTAGCCTTCCTCCGGATTACATGGGGTAAGGGTATGCCCGGACACCCTTCCGGGGCTGGCGGTTCCCTGCCGGGGACCAGATGGGCGATGACCGGGCAACACCTCCCAGGCGTCCGGGGCTCCCTCCTCCAGCCCACTGAGTGGCAAAGTACCCGGGACGGGCTTCATGGGTCCCGGGAAGTCCTCCCCATTCCTGAAGACCAGCGTGGGGATTCAGAGCCCCCTGAGACCTGCGGCCCCGGAGCCCTGTGTCCCCGGAGCCCTGGAGCCCTGCGGCACAGGAGGCCTGCAGCCCGGAAGCCCTGCAGCCCTGGAGCCCGGGAGCCCTGGAGCCCCAGAGCCCCGGAGCCCTGCAGCCCTGGAGCCCTGGAGCCCTGGATCCCCCGGAGCCCTGCAGCCCTCAAGCCCAGGATGCCCGGAGCCCTGCAGCCCCGGAGCCCTGCAGCCCCGGAGCCCTGGAGCCTCGGAGCCCTGCAGCCCCGGAGCCCTGCAGCCCCCGAACCCTGCAACCCCGGATCCCTGGAGCCTCGGAGCACTGGAGCCTTGGAACCCTGCGGCCCCCGAGCCCTGCAGCCCCGGAGCCCTGGAAGGGCAGGCGGTAGCACTACGCGGAGGCTCGGGGCAGGCTGATTGGCGTCATGTCGGTCCCGGCCATCTGGTCGCACCTTTCCACTCGGCCATCTGGTTGCACCCAATGCTTCCCAATGGGGCGACCAGATAGCCGGGCTTCCCTGGAAGTTCCGATGAGGTGCCATTCACCTCCCGGATTCCAGCCAGGGCTCCAGGAGGTCGGGCACATTGGCGCCCTGGGTCCCCTCCGTCACTCGGCACGCGCGGGTTCCCAGAAAGAGGGGTAGCTTTCCTCCGGATTACTAGGGGCAAGGGTATGCCCGGACACCCTACCGGGGCTGGCGGTTCCCTGCCGGGGAACAGATGGGCGATAACCTGGCAACACCTCCCAGGCATCCGGGCTCCCTCCTCCAGCCCGCGGTGTGGCAAAGTACCCGGGACGGGCTCCATGGGTCCCGCGCAGTCCTCCCCATGTCTGAGGCCCAGCGTGGGGTTTCAGAGCCCCCCCTGAGACCTGCGTCCCCGGAGTCCTGGAGCCCTGCGGCCCAGGAGCCCTGCAGCCCGGGAGCCATGCAACCCTGGACCCCGGGAGCCCTGGAGCCCCAGAGCCCTGCAGCCCCCGAGCCCAGGAGGCCTGCAGCCCGGGAGCCCTGCAGCCCTGGAGCCCCCGGAGCACTGCACCCCCGGAGCCCTGCAGCCCCCGAGCCCTGGAGTCCCGGAGCCCTGCAGCCCCGGAGCCCTGCAGCCCTGGAGCCTCGGAGCCCTGCAGCCCCGGAGCCCTGCAGCCCTGCAGCCCCGGAGCCCTGCAGCCCGAGCCCTGGAGCCTCGGAGCCCTGCAGCCCCGGATCCCCGGAGCCCATGGGGGCGCTTACACCCTGCGGACCACTGAGGAGAATTGCGCTAATTGTAAAGCGCTTAAGCCGTACCTCTCAAGTCCGTACTGATGATGCACTCTTAACACCCCCATTTTATTCGCCAAATGGAAAGTATGTGGTAAATAAATAAACATGTATACTGGACAAGTTTATCTACTGGTGATGTAGGTCACGTTTGATGTATTCTATTTTTGTATCTAGTGCACATTAGGCACGCCCATATTCCATTCATCATTTCAGAGTGTAGATGAATTAAATAAACATTAATACTGGACAAATATGTTTACTAATGATATGTTTCTGTGTATATGTAGCATTCAGTGTATGCCTAAGAGTAATGGACTATCTAGAATTAAAATTAAATTTCCCCTGGTGGACAAAAGGATTTCTAATAATAGTCCCTTGCGACAATGACTCGGAATCAGTTCTGCTGGGTATAATACTAGGGGCCAGATGTAGGTAAATTTTATTTTCCGACCTCTTAAATACCGAGTCATACCGACTCGGTATTTCAGAGGTCGGAAAATAAAAATACCGAGATGTAGGTAATTGCAGATGTGCAATTACCGAATCGGAAACAGTCGGTAATTTCCGACGCGGTAAATACCGACCGGTAAATGCCCATGCATTCCTATGGGCTTTGAAGCCCATAGGAATGATTGGGCATTTACCGGCCGGTATTTACCGCGTCGGAAAATACCGACTGTCACAAGGGTGCAGGGGGTGTCACTTTGACACCCTCTGGCACCCCCAAAAGAGGCTCGGGTGCCATGTGGCAGGCATACCTGCCCTCAGGGCAGGTCTGCCTGTCAAATGGCATAGGTGTGCATGCACACATGTGCATGCACACCAGAATCGGTATTTTACCATCAAGTATTATTTGATGGTAAAATACCGATTTTGTACTGCTTGTGGGACTCAGAAGAGTCCCACCTACATCCCAATTTACCGGAATCCGTAATGTTACCGACTCGGTATTTTACATACTCGGTAAATTTACCTATCGGTAAATTTACCGAGTCTGTAAATTACAGGGACCTACATGTCAAATTGCTTTTACCGGGTGGTAACGGCCGAATTCGGCCGTTACCACCCGGTAAAAGCCTACCTACATCTGGCCCTATGTGGCTTGATTAGATCATGACCCAAGGAATGTCGTTGTTTAGTCCATTTACATTGCATTTGAGTTTAAAAATCCACCTTTGTTCCTTCAAGAAAAGGTAGCGTGAGACGTCACTTACATTTTGAGGCACAAAGGGTTGCTCTAAAACTACCCATCTCATTTCTTCCGCTTTGTGTCTCATGTGCATGAAGTGACTAGTTAGGCGGGTCGATTGTTTGTTACACCTAACTGTACTTTTGTGCTCATTTATTCTTGTCTTGACTTTCTTTGTCGTCATGCCTACATATCTTAAGGAACATGGACAGGTGATTAAGTAAATGACCCTCTCGCTGTTACAGTTTGTATGTTTGTTCAGAATCCACGGTTTCCCCGTGCCAATGTCCACTGTTAATGTTTTCGGCGTTTGTGGACATGCAGTGCAGGACCCGCATGGATAGTGGCCCTGGATGGCTGGAAGATTCCAAAGTGTTCACCAGGGCCTGGTCTGAGCTTTTCAGTCTCGGTCTTGTGTGCGCCAAGTTGTCTCGCAGGTTCGTTCCTCTTTTGAAGGAGAAGAGAGGTGTCGGAATAGTGGTACCAGACACATTCAAAATTCTCCAATTTCTGTGAACAGACTTTTGTACTTGATTAGAGAGAGTACTAAACGTGGTAACAAAAGTGAGTTTGTTCAAAGGAGGTTTTATTACTGGAGGTCCCAAGAGAGCATCTCGATTGTTGTTGGACGCTCTTTTAAAAGCTCTCCGTACCAATCGTTTTGGGTACTCACGTTGGCTCAATTTGGTTGATAAATCCCTGGAGGATTCCTCAAAGTCTCGACCAAACGGAAGGTTTTCAAGGAGGGATTTAGGGTGATGGCTACTGAAAGTTAGCAAAGATTTTCTAGCCATTGGTTTGCGATATAGCTTACTACCCAGTGCCCCTCCTGAAGGAACGATTAAAATGTCCAAGAATGGAAGCTTTATTTTGCTGAATTCAACCGTAAATTTCAAGAACTCGTTCTTACTATTTAGCCAGATCTGGAAATCAAGTATGGTTTGTTCTGAACCCCACCAGATGACCAAAATATCGTCAATGTACCTCTTCCACAGCAACACCTGATCGAAAAAAGGGTTGCTGTGGTTGAGGACACATGCCTCTTCAAAAAGATTGACATAGAGATCGGCAAGACTAGTGGCAAAAACACTGGCCATCCAAGTACCCGATGTTTGTAAAAAGAGGGTTTCTTCAAATCTGAAGAAATTCTCAGTCATAGCGATGCGGGCACACTCCATCACAAAACTCACAGGGGTGATGCTATCAATGTTGGTTTCTTCCAGGAGACCCCTGACTGCTTGGAGAGTCTCATCCTGAGGAATACATGTGTACAATGACTCAACATCGAAACTGACCAGAAGGTCAGTCGCGATGTTGAACTCCACCTCGGGAAGCAGCCTGAGGACATCCTTGGTGTCCTGGAGGTAAGTAGGCATAGTTTTAACTAGAGGACTTAGGAAGTGGTCTGCAAAGGTGGAAAGAGGCTCCAAAAGTGAACCAATGCCTGAGATTATTGGGCGACCTGGAGGAGGTCTCTGTGTTTTATGAATCTTGGGCAAGATATAAAAATATGATGTCACTAGATGAATGGTTATGAGAAATGTAGCCTCTTCTGCTGTAATCCACCCTTCCGCCCTCGCTTCCTCTACCAAGGTGCCAATCTCTGTTGTAAGTCTGGGCGTAGGGTCAGTGGTCAAACGACGGTATGACTTCTGGTCATTGAGCTGTCTTAGGCATTCTGTGCAGTATTCATCGGTGTTCATAATAACCGTTGCCCCGCCTTTGTCGGCGGGCTTGATAGTGATCGTGGCGTCTTTTGCCAAGATCTCAGCAGCCAGCTTCTCTTCGGACGACAGATTCTAAAAAGTGTGTTGTTCAGATCTCGATGTGTTCAGACACGTAATGTCATGGGTATCTGCTCTCGCACCCAATGCTTCCCAATAAGGCGACCAGATGGCCGGGCTTCCATGGAAGTCCCGAAGAGGTGCCATTCGCCTCCCGGATCCCAGCCAGGGCTCCAGGAGGTCGGGCACGTTCGCGCCTAGGGTCCCCTGAGCCGTGCGGTGCACACTTGATCCCAGAAAGAGGGCTAGCCTTCCTCCGGATTACTAGGGACAAGGTACTCTGGGACCCCTCTCGGCCTAGCGGTCCTCAGCCTGCAGCTGGATGGGCCAGGATGCCGCACCAGCCCCGAGTCCGTCCCCAGGCCTGCCGCGTGGCAGGATGCCCTGGACGGGGTCCGGGAGGGCCCGGGGAGGTGTCCCCTGCACCTCCGGGCCTGGGTGCCCCCTTACTGGCTGCAGGGTTCCCGCCGGGCTCGGGCCGGGTGCTCCGACCCTGGGCCCCGTCCCCCGGCCTGCCGGCACTGCCAAATGCCCGGGACGTGGGTCCGTTCTGCCTGGGGAGCCTTCCCCTGCTTGGCTGGTTCCAGGAGCTCCGGCCTGGGCCCCCCGATGGCCCCGGGGAGGGCGGCCTCCCCACCCGGGGCTCCGTCCTGGGTCCTGCCACGTGGCAGGGTGCCCGGGATGGGGTCCAGAGGGCCCGGGGAGGCTCCCCCTGCGCCTCCGGGCTGGGGCCCCCGGCTGGGGCCAGGGGCCCAGCCGGGCCCCGGGTCGGGTGCTCAGGCCCTGGGCACTGTCCCCCGGCCTGCCGCACTACCAAAGGCCCGGGACGGGGTTCTGTTGTGCCCGGGGAGCCTCCCCTTGCTTGGCTGGGTTCAGGAGCTCCATCCGGGGCCCCTGAGGGCCCCAGGGAGGGCGGCCTCGTCACCCCGGGCTCCGTCCTGGGTCCTGCCGCGTGGCAGGGTGCCCGGGATGATGTCCTGCGCCTCCGGGCCTGGGAGCCCCAGCTGGGTCCAGTGGCCCTCCGGGCCCCAGGTCGGGTGCTCGGGCCCCAGGCCCTGTCCACGGGCCTGCCGCACTGCCAAAGGCCCAGGACGGGGTTCCGTTGTGCCCGGGCAGGCCTCCCCTGCCTGTCAAGGTGTGCGCGGGCCCCGGGCCAGAGGGCCTGTCGGGGCCCCCTTGCAGCCTCCATGGCTGGGGCCCAGCTGGGCCCCCGGGCCTCCGGTCCGCCATGCCACGGCGCCCGCTCACTTCTTCGTTGGGGCACAGGGTGTCCAGATGGCTTCCCATTCGTGCCCGGGCATCTGGTCGCCCAGATCCCCTCGGCCATTTGGTCGCCCTCTATGCTTTCCTATGGGGCGACCAGATGGCCGGGCTTCCCTGGAAGTCCCGATGGGGTGGCATTTGCCTCCCGTATCACAGCGAGCGCTCCAGGAGGTCGGATACTTTCGCGCCTTGGGTCCCCTCTGTCACCACAAGAAAGGAGGGTAATTTTCCTCCGGATTACTAGGGAGAGGGTCAGTCAGACCTCCGTGAGGTCCGGTGATTCTGAATCAGGGGAAGGCAGTCCCGGGGCCCGCCCGCCGGTGCACCCAGGGCCCATGTACGCTCCTGCCTCTCAGCCCCTTGTCGATGGTCCTTTTTCTCCGAGTTTTCTCAGGCAGACCTCTGTGAGGTCCGGCCATGCTGAGAGGGCAAAGGCAGTCCTGGGGCCCACCCGCCGAGGCCCCCAGGGACCCGGGGACGCTCCTGCCTCTCAGCCCCTTGCTGATGGTCCTTTATCTCCGAGTTTTCTCAGGCAGACCTCTGTGAGGTCCGGCCATGCTGAGAGGGGGAAGGCACTTCCGGGGCCCGCCTGCCGGGGCCCCCAGGGGCCCAGGGACGCTCCTGCCTCTCAGCCCCTTGCAGATGGTCCTTTTTCTCCGGGTTTTCTCAGCCTGCATCTAGGTTTGGGACTACTACTGATCTAACAGTAGTACGGGTAGCACCAGTATCAATCAGAAAGGTGGTAGGATGACCGCCAACATCTGCTTCTATATACGGTCCTCTCTGGTCTACCTCTAAGACTGCTCCATGGGTGCAGCCTTCCTCCCCCCTCAGGTACCATCATTGTAAGAGGTCTGGATCAAATTCATCGAATGTCTCAATGAATGGCATATGTTAACCTGCCCTGGTAGTTTGTGGAATTCTCAGCGGCTGGGAAACTTGCACTTGTGGTCCTAGCTTTCCCCCTTGACCAGATCCTGGCCTTACTGTGGCATTCACCATCTCAGGTACCTGTATGGTTTCCTCATGTTGGACCTGATTGGCAGGATTCAACCTACACTTGCGTTTTCAAAGCCCTGTTTTGTGACAATAATGACAGGCAGTAGTAATTTTCAGAGTACCAACATCCACTCCTGTCTTGGGGTCTATAGGTTTCCCTGTTCCTTGACCTGATGAATTTTGGGCCCCCCTCTGATTGTTTCCCTGTCATTGATCTAATGTTCCTCCACTCGGCTGTGCTTGGTCTACTCTTTCTGCATTTCTCATTTGGACCAACATCAATTTATCTTTGAGCTTCTTATACTTTGAGTCTACTTCATCACTGCAGTACCTAGCATAGCGTAGAACTTCGTCCACAGATTTATTCTGCCAACAGATCAGATGCTGTTGAATCATGAAGCTAATCTCAGGCCTCAATCCTAACACAAATTTGGAGACAAACTGTCCTATATCTTTTGAATGCAAGGTGTCTAGCCTACTGTACTGCTTCAAGGCTTGCGAGAGCCTCTCGTAGTAAGCATGAACTGATTCCTTAGGCTCTTGGGTAGTCTGATCTATCTTAACCCAATCAATATATTGGGCCAAATCTTTGACTGTAGCCATATGATTACCTACTCAAACTTTTTCATAACCACAGGTGAAGAACCACATGTAAAAGGATCTCCTCTGGTTCTGATGTCGGCCATTCTACTAAAGTTTTACACGCTGACCACAAATTACTTGGTACTACGATATCAAACAATGTATTTAAATCAATCCACAGCACCTTCAAGATTTTGACAAACTGGTCAACTTGCTTGTACCACTCAACAGGTTTTTTCCTCAGCCAAGGAAAATCATTTGCAAAAGCTGCCAAATTATTTTATTTATTTGTTTGTATAGTGCCTGAATCGACCCCCAAAGGGGTATCTCTGCGCTTTGAACGGGCGGCAGAACATGAGGCTGAATTGCAACATCACAGATGGAAAAGAGCAGTTTTAAGCTGCTTTCTAAATTGTAGGTGGTCTGAACATTGTCTTAGAGGCAGAGGAAGCTTGCTCCAGTATAGGGGAAAGAGATGAGAAAGAGCCTTCCCACCCAATCTGGATTTCTTGACTCAAGGGATCACAAGAAGAGATTTGGATCCCGAGCAGAGGAAGTAGAAGCCAGATTAGGTGTGAATTTCTCAGAGAGATAGGTGGTGCCAAGTTAAAATTAAGCCTTGTGAATGCTACAACAGACTTTGAACTTGACGCGCTCGCGTATAGGAAGCCAGTGCAGCTGGCAAAGAAGAGGGCGGGAGGCAGTCCTGGGAAGGGCATTGAGGACCAAATGTGCTGCAGTGTTCTGGACTACCTGCACTCTGATAAGTGAGACCTCATTAGCAGAAATCAACAAGCCATTGCAGTAGTCGAGACAGCTTAATATAAGTGCCTGAGTCAAGGTCTTCAGCGTTGAGTCAGGAAGCAGAGGAAAGACTCTGCGTAGTAGGCCCATTGTATGAAAACAGGAACCGGCAGTCTGAGTGGCATGCTCCTTTAAGGTAAGAGCCTGATCAAGACGAATGCCTTGGTCTTTGACTAGGGATTTAGGATCAGGGAGAATCACCCCTGCTCCAAGGCACATGCACATACCCTCCGCTTGGTACCTCTCACAATGGGTAAGCCTCTACTCCTGCTGTTCCTCCTTCCGGAGGCGACGAATCACCTATACCCTTCGTGACGCTCTTTTTCTTAGCAGCTACTATCCAGATGAATCTCTGACCTTGAAGTGCAGTCTATAGGCCAGTGAGCAAACTCTTGTTTGCCTAGCAGATTGTGAATGAAAACCAATATGTGGGGCTTAAAATAGCATGGGCTTTTACTTATAGTAGTCTCTGGCCAGAGGAGCTTGACAGGAAGTTCCTGGGCCATCACCATATTGCTAATTTTATCTGCAATTTTGTGGCTGGGTTGAACCAGCCGGAATGCTGCTGCGAGACTAATCATGGTAATGGACTAGAACTTTTGACATAACTAAGCAACAGAGGTAGTATCCCAATAGCTGTGTATCTGAAAACATCGGTGATGCCTCCTGTTTCAGTGTGCCATTCTCAGAATGCGTGATTGAAGGTCAGGAGAGTAGGACCTGCCTCTCAGATCTCGAGGTGGTGCGAGTAAGGAAAGGCTTAACTCTAGACTGTAAGTAAAGACTCTACAATCAGGGTGGTACTTCTAAATGACGCTTCTAAATAGTTGATAAACGTTTGTGTTCTCGCACCCTGAGAGAGTTAATGTTATTAGTGACAGTGCATGCATTGCTCTTAAAGTGATCAATTCAGTTGCAAAATGGCTTATTTGCTATTGGTTCATAACCACATATTAATCTAAAGTTCTAACCTTAACCAATCGAGATTCAAAAGGGTTTGGCAGTATGAGAAAACCATAAGTGCACTACAGAGGGATTGATTAGCTTGCTTTTGGCAAGATCCATACTTGATGTTTGCATTTCTTCAATTACCTTAAAAGAACACTCACAGGACTAGCTCTGTTTATAAAGGAAGAACCTGGTGCCAGTCTACATAAATCAGCAGAATATATAAAGCTATACATCCATGCAGCCACCCGCAGAGGGGAGGAAAGAAGTTAAGAGTAACATTAAACAGGTAGGTTGGTCCAATATTGCACTCTCAAGTAGTAGTTCTGTAAGATGTGAAATGGGGTGAAAGGGGCAAGGGTAGAGGGAGCGGGTAAATGACGTGGGAGAAATGAGAGTTTACCTACCATTGGATCATGAGAAGCAGAGGCATACAAATGTATAGAAATTATCATTGGGGCAGCCTGTGTGTTAATAGATTCTGTTAGGCAGGTATATATCATTTTACACATGCCTGCTCAATCAATTGAGCTAGAGAATATGCTTTGCTAATAGGATGTACTAGTGGTGTAGCGAGGGTGCCATAGGTACCAATACAAGCAAAGGAATCCCCTCACCCCCTGGAGAGATAGTAGAAAACTCCTAAAAAATTGACTCAGTGTACCCCTCACACCCCCTGTGCCACAGCTTCTATTGCACTATTGATAGCTACGCACCTGGGATTTACATCACCTCTAATGTAGGCACTTTATTTGTGACATACTGTACATACAACTTCAGAGCCCACAGGTTTTGTCTGTCCATGTGTGAGTAGCTCACCCCAGGGGCATAATACAGGGCTCAACATACCCCGAGGTGCTGTGAGCACCCAGGCGTTTGGGATGGCAGCCACCTGTCGTCTTTGCCCTGCACCAGCTGCATTTATTTAAAATGCACTCAGGCACACCCTTATATTTATCTATGGAAGTCTGCTTTTGTGTCTATCATTATTATTATTATTATTATTAATATTATTATTATTAATACTATTTTTTTCAGCATCTGAATACTACTGGCACGATGTGGGTTGTACTCGTCAGCCTGTGTTTAGCTGGTACCATTGGTAAGTGTAATTTCAAGCACAGTGCACATCTGCTGAATTCACTTTTTCAGTCGGAGGATAATTCGCTGCATTCTTCTATTACTGTAGATTCAGACAGAAGTATGGCTTAAGAAAAAGTCAGAAAGAGTGCAGAGGGACACCTCAAAGCTTCCACAATGTTCTAATTAAGTGATTCTTAACCCCTGGTCGAAAAACCTTGGGGTCAGCTAACCACCTACTCAGGGATGCGCAACTGTTTAGAAATTAAATAATATTTCTAAATTAATAAAATATATATACATGAAAAGAAAAACGCGAAGCTGAAAGATTTTAAATACTACGTAAAAGAGATGAAATTTGAAACTGGAAAATAGAAATTAAGAGCCAGATTTACTAAATCTTTTCATTGCCATTGTGTATTGTAAGGTGGTGTGGGTCAACTTGAGAGTTTAAGTCCGATTTACTATGCCATGCAAATCCACCATGCATGGCTCTGCGTGGCGTAGTAAATGTGGAGTAACGCAACACTGCAAAAGTGGCTCCCTATTGTGACTCTGCATTGAGAAAGCGTGCCATGGGTGGAGTGTGCATGTTCTCACACAGCTACTTATGGATTTTGGCATATTCCCAGATTTCCTAAGGCTAG
The DNA here is from genome assembly GCF_964261635.1 of Lissotriton helveticus. Lineage (NCBI taxonomy): Eukaryota > Metazoa > Chordata > Amphibia > Caudata > Salamandridae > Lissotriton > Lissotriton helveticus. The sequence continues at coordinate 1,197,406,574 of NC_136069.1, forward strand.
CAAAACTGGAAATGCCTCGACATGCTAGGCCTTCTCAACAGAGGCCTAACTAGGAGAAACATCATTATTTCTCCTCGTTATTTCCTTTGTTTACATGTGCTGCACTCTACAGCCCATGTAGAAAGAGGAAAATGCCCCATGGAGTTGTTTTGGTGCATGGAGGTGCCCCTTCTTGCACAAAACAAACCTGCCTGTAATGAAGGCACCCTTGCACCATGGCACAAGGGTGCCTGCGCTGGTGCTACAATGTGTGCGCTAAAGCAGAGAAACCGCAGGAAAGCGCTGCTTCTTAATAGATATGGCACATTCTTGCTCTCCCCATTTGACAGAGCGCAGCAAGTTGTCCTGCTGCATTGCACTGCGCCAAATCTTAGTAAATCTGGGACTAAGTTGGTATCCTTATCTTGATTTGGGGGAGCAGTGCAAGTGCAGCATACTGGTTCCGGTATGGACAACTGGTTGCCTCTATTGAAGATGCACTGGTATGCACAGACAAAAAGAGAACACACACTAGAAGAAAAAAAGGACCAAGTGAAAGGCTACAGTCTAGCATATTACTTCATCTTTTAGAAATGCATTTTGAAAAGCTCCACATTCGAATTAAGATGAAAATAAATGTTTTATTTTTGCATATGATTTGTTTGTGAACGAAATAAAATACTTCATAATTTGTGTATTTGTTTCAGGCATAATAGTTTCTGTATTTTAGTGTATTATTTTGAGACTCAAATCATGGAAATAGCTTACAGTGAGGGTCCACAGACTTTCCAAAGTTAAGAACCACTGTTCTAAATGGTATTTGAAGGAGCTGCAAAGTAGTCATAATGTTATGGTGAGCTTATCAAACATAATCTGCTCTAAAGTCATTAGGCTTTTATTTATTTATGTTCAGAGGTTGACCAAATAATATATTTGGAATTCTACCAAACACCTGAATAAAGTGTTTAGCTGAATCCTGAGTCAAATAGTTGTTTTAATAAATAAAGTTCAAAACCAGATAAACGATACATTTATGGATTAGTGTTTTCTTACTACAGATGTAATATATGCTATTTTATACTTCGTATGTTGGTAAAATAGGCCTGGAAATGTATAATGTTCAAAATACTATATGGTGTGTATGTAGTTTAATTGAGTGAGAATGGCAGGAATGGGAGCTACGGTTAAGCTCTTGCCATAAACTGCGAATTATAAGATGTCATGTAGAATGTTAAGTGGGAGGAACAGTGCGACGTTGGAGAGCCAGAGATCGGTTGTGCCTGCCTGGTCTCCCTTTTGTGGATGTTAAGCTGTTCTCCATCCGAATAAATCATCTTACAGATACCTATGTTCCTGACTTCTTTTCAACAGTGGTGTGATGCCAAATTTGGCAATGCCACACTCCGACATTTTCAAAACACAGGGATGCACCGTATTTACAAAAATACGGCACACCCCTGCATTTTCCCTAGCGCTGGCACTAAAAAGTTGCCTAGCGCCAGCACAGGCACACTTTGCCATGTTGCAAGGGTGCCTGGACTGCAGGGGCAATTGTTTTTGTGCAGGAAGGGACACTTTCCTGCACAAAAACAATCTTTAAAGGCAATTTGCTGTTTCTATATGTGCTGCAGAATTCATCACACATAGAAAGAGCAAAATACAAGGAAAAATTAATATTTTCTCCTTATGTCGACATCCTACTGTATATGTCCTGATTTTTTAATCTTATCAGGACATATACAGTGTTCACTAATCTCTGCATGTATAATGTATGACTTGAATAAATATCTTTGTTGTTTCTTTCTGTTCATCAACATGGTGGTGGGATGCAACATATCTCACAACTATTATCCTCTCTTAATACTTAGTTTAGTTTTAGATTAACACATTTTTTCATATAGCTACATGCATGGATAGTATTAAAGAACTAACAAATCAAGTACAGACACCTGCTAAAAACAGATTTCCAACTAAGAAATACATTTTTTATAATTTATTTCAGGACATCTTTTGTCTTTTCAGGGTGCAGGATAATGTTTTCTCTCATATCTCTCGCTATATATATCTGATCAGTATTGTCATCAATTATGTAATTTTAGGTGTCACGAGTGATGTCATAGAACATGTCATGAGTGATGTAATATGCACGGTCATAAGCAGTCCACAGTGATAGCATGAATTATAGTTATTTCTGTTAACTATAACTGGTGAATTTCAGTGTTTCTTTAATTCAAAATGTTACGTTAAAACTGACATTTTCACCTGACTATAACCGCATTTTAACTTTTGGGTTTTTTCAGTGATTTTCTAGAGTTTTTTTTTAATATGAAGTAATATTTTATTATCATACGTAAATATACGCCGCCGCTGCCACGCACTGCCTGCAGCCTGACCCTGTGGCATGTACTGGAGAAATTTTGTTTTTGATCCCCAATTTTTCTCGATCCCTGCTTGATGAATCACACCAAAACTTTCCAGGTAGGAACTGAGGTGGATGAACATTTTTTGGGAACATTTTGTGAAGATTGGTCAAATGGCATCAAAGTAATTAGCAGACCTTATAAGGCTTAGAACTTTAGGACTGTTTCATGAATCCTCATGACAATTTCCAAAAAGAAGTCTCATCTACCTCAGCTCCTTCCTGAAATGTTTTGTGGTGGACCATGAAACAGATACAGAGAAAAAGGGGCTCCCAAAGCACTTTTTGCCTCTTATTTTTTTCCATAATACTATTGAACAGCTATACCGCAAAAACTGCTGAATTGAATTACACTAATTTAGCAGAAAGGTAGACATTGGTACAGAAAATGTGCTTTTCGTATTTAGTCTAAAGCCATTTAGTAGTTTTTGAGAAATTAAGGCTAAAAAAGCTTCATATTTCTTGCCATGGAGGATCTGCGGTGGAACTGACAGATCTTAAGATAAGATCTGACTGGCTGCCACCAGATTAACAAAGATATGGCAGCATACATTTTAGGAATTGGGGACTTTTTCCCATACTCTGGAAATAAGTTTAAGAAAAGATATAAGGGAGCATGGTAGTGATACCCTGCCCCCACTATGCCTGATGAGGGGTCCTTTTATGGCCAGAAACATTTTTTTGATAACATTTTAGCATAAATTTGTTGAGGATCCGCTGTATTTATTTTCTACAAAAAAGCGCTGTCACCTGTTCTCTAAAAAAAGCACTGCGTGAGCCAGTGCCTGGGGTAGAAGGGAGTGGTGGTCTGTTCTTTTTTATTGGAGAAGACATGTGACCCCCCCTCTTTGAGGCCTCTGGCACCCCATCCCGGTTAAACAAATAGCGGAGGTAAGTGTGCAGCCTCCCTCTCCTAACGTATTTGAAACCCAGAGACAGGCCTATGGACAGGTTTAGCTGTCTCTCTCACAGCTGATGAAGCAACAAAGAGAAAAGGAGAAAAAGCGCAGTCCTTTTTAGCCATTGGCTGTTTTCAGCCAATATTCAGAAACCAGTGGTTGACAGAGCAACCACTCTTATGGAGCTATGCACAATTTATGGCCTTTTCATTGGTGGAGCCATAAAATCAGTCTGCCTACGGAGTGCTTATCGTTCAATATAAGGACAGTGAAGACTCCATGTATTGCAATGGAGGATATACTGAGCTCCTTTATGTAAATGCCATCTGACATTACAAGCCTTACGTTTGACCTCAACTGGGTTTGAGTCTCGGCAGGGATGCTCAACATTCTGTGAAACTTGTTAAATCTCGTAATCTTCACGTGCCTAACAAAAAATGAATGTGTCCTTCTGTAGCGCAACTAGTGCTCATGTAAAGCTCTCTGATACCTTTGGCTCAAGTTTGCGCTATAAGAAACAAAACAAAAAAGGCATTTGATATCCCCTAATCCCGACTTCTCTCTCACCTCAGCTTCCACCACCTGTATCATGGAAGTGAAACTACATTCCTGAGTTTGCATTCAGTTAGTCTTCTCTGCACCAGTAAAGGCACATCCCACTTCCAACGGAGAGCACCATAAACACTAAAGTCTCCTGGTTAACCATTACTGAGCCTTAGGCAGCCACCTGTGGCCTCACTGGTAGTGTGCAGAAAAGGCTTGAGTTTAGGGGCGGTTCCTCCGCTAAGGTGGAGGAGTGTTGCACCACTGCCTTTCAGCACTGCAAATAAAGGGGAAAAGTTATAATACCACAATAATAATGGTGGTCCGACCAATCACAATGTTGCATTGCAGCATTGGATTTTGCTTAGGGGACCCTGGGTGCTTCATGTATCTACAGAAGGAAGAGGACAGAGGAGATGACGGCCAGCAGGTAAGTGATTTTTTTTCTAAATCACCCCCCCCTGCCCCACTACTGCTTCCTGTGAGCAGCCTCCACTCCTCAAGTTTCAACTCATGTATTGTTTTTGTGGAGTGTGCCTAGCCCTACACACCGACACGCAGGAGGACAGCAGACCTGACAGTTGCTGCTGCTGTCTAAATTCTAAATCATAAACAAATCAAGCCATGATTGGTCTAAAAGGACTACCATTGAAGGGGGTTAAGTAATCAAGACCAATACACCTCATCCCCACATTGATTGAACCCCTGCTAGGGTCTGAGATGTCATGGTACTTAATTAACTTATACCGTTCTGGACACATCAGATGTGTCTTTCTTTGAATAATATTTAAGGCTGCCCTTTGGTCTGTCTTACTCCCTAGGAAGACCCGCCATGATGTATAATCAATAGCACTTGAACACAGGGTCGAAACATCACAACATTATGTTATGGCCTATGTCAGCTATCCTTGGAATATGTAATGAAGATAAAATGATAAACGGAACATATCATTTTGAGGATATTTTCATTATAAGTGATTTCAAGGTCTCATGGGATCACTGGGAGATTTATGATTTCCACATTGTATATGTTAATATGAAGTATTGTTCTTAATGTATACTAGACAGCCGTGGAAAAGAGAAATATGAAAAAAGAGATACATGCACATGTTTTGATACATGAACAATAATATATTTAAAACATAATTTAATGTGTATCCTAAACGATTTATGTGATTTAAGTCAAGAGAAGTTTCCCAAGGATCACTTTTAGGCCCTTCGAGTATTTAATGTTTAATGTAAAACATTAATTATTTTGTTTATAAAGTTTTGTATAGAGCGAACAAGACCCACACGGTTATTGGAGCTTTTCACATTTAGGATAAAAATGATACAGTCGAGGCAAAAGAACATTCATTACAAATGTGAATATAGAATGGCAACATTGGTTAGCCAAGTGTCCAACAATGCAGTCCAGAATCATGGCATTAGAAGAGGGTACATGGAAATAAGCAGTTTACCCAAGGCTCGATAGGGCAGAAACATGTTCATTAGTATTTGCTTCACTTCCTTTTTGAAAGAAGCAGTGGATGAGATTTGACGAACCTCCGGTGGAAGCGAATTCCAGATCTTCAGGGTAATGCCCGAGAAGGCTCTGTGACTCATTCTCTTTTTGTGGAAGATCTGTGGTTTCAGAAGCAAAGAAATTGCAATTCATGATGATCTGCAACCCCCGTATAATTCTAGCTTTTGAGCCAGATAAATAGGGGTCTTGAAATAAGGCTTTGTGAGCCAAGCAGGCAATCTTGAGCTGTATTATTGCTTCGTTGGGTAGCCAGTTTAGGGTTTTCAAGGATGGGTATATGTGATTGTTTCTTTTTGTACCAATAATGAATCTAGCTACCGCATTAAAGGAAGCTCTTAGGGGGGCCAGACTCTGTTTGGGAAGACCATATTGTCAGGACTTGCTCCGCAGGATCCGGTTGTTGCAAATAAAGGTGCACCTCCTGATGTTACCAACACTCTGAATGTTTTATACAGGGGGTTCGAGCTATCAGGTGAGGGAAGGGAAAGGGGAAGGACAGCAGGGAAGCGAACCTGTAACAACAAAACTACATAGATATAAGCAAAGCCAAAATATATATCTACTCTCATGTGTTCTCGCTAGAGCCTTATATACCTGATGGGGATTCTGAACACAACGTAACATGTATATTCATCCAAACGGTCTAACAGTCTTATATGTCTGTAAACATAAAAAACATCACATGAATACCTTATACTACATACCCCTTCAACAGTATGTGTGTATGTAACATTAGCCCCAAACCACATACCCTAGTCTGAGAGAGAATACTCAGAAAATAGTGGGGTCATTTGTTAAATGAAAATAGCACTGTAGTTCCTTCCTTAATCTTCCCTTAAAGTAGTTAAATATCTTGGTATAGTTTAGGACTCCTTCCTGTCCCAAATCACTAATTCCAAAGAGAGTCAACTTCCAAAGAATAACGAATGTACGTGTAGTAATTCTACTACCAGCTCTCTTATTTAGGAGTATACGAAAGGATTTAACTAACAGCAGCGCGTAGCTGCGACCACCACAGCGCGGCGCTGGAATAGATTAAGAAATAATAATTGATTGTATGGCAGCGTGTAGTTGCGACCACCACTACGCTCTGATATTCAAAACCCAAAATACCAATGAAGAATTAATGCAACGGCAGCGCGTAGTTGTGACCACCACACGCTCCGTTACTTTAAGGAATATGCTGAATAAAATAAAACGGTAACGTGTGGCGAATAACCACAGCGCTCCACTTCCGAAAATCACTTGCGAGCAAATGCACCGGTAACGCGTGGAAGAATACCCCACCGCGCTCTGCTTCAAATACAATGCAGAATCTCTTACCGCACATGAATGTCAGGGTCTAGCGGTTGAGGATGATGGCGGCAGAAGCAACAGAATACCTTCTTTCCCGCCGTAGCACTCGTCATGACCGTCAAGACAAAACTCCCAGAATTACGCGCACCAGCCCATGCGCTGTCATTGCAATTATACTTCCTCTCACTCGAGGATCATGGGACATGTAGTTCTTTCCTGCTATGTAGGGTCCGTTTGATCGATCCTGATACATAAAGCGTGACGCTCCCATAGCCTAGCCTTGGGAGTACTAGAGATTTCACCAGTTGCTTAAAGTCATCCTGTGGAAGAATTGGTTTGAGATTCCTTAGTAAACTCATCTGGTATTGAGCTCCCTTTGTTGCATTGCGGATATGATTCTTCCTGTTAAAGTGCATGTCTATTGTCATTCCAAGTGATTTTGAAGACTCAATAATGTGGGGAAAGCAGTTAAAAGCTGAGAGATGTTTCCTCCAGAGGTGGATCCTGGGAGTGTGATTAGGAGGAGCGATGAGGAAGAATTCAGTTTTGGAGGTGTTGAGCAAGAGGTGGTTCTCGGTGAGCCAATTTTGTGTGTAGAGTTGAGTGTAATGAAGTCTTCTGTAGAGGTGATTTTCAGATATAGTTTAGTGTCGTCCGTATACATATGAAAAATAATGTTCGTGCAGTTCAGAACATTTGCTAGTGGCTCCAGGAGTAAATTGAAGAGTATGGGTGACTGGGTGGACCCTTAAGGAACTCCAATGGTTACTGTAGAGGGTTTAGAGAGGGAAGGATTCAACTTGATTCTTTGGGATCTGTTGTGTAGGATTGAAACAAAAACCATTGCAGAACAATCTCTGAAAGGCCCATCCTGTGTTCAAGAATGAATTGAAGTTTGATGGGATTAACAGTGTCAAATGCAGATGTCAAGGTTAATCAGAAGGCAAGATTCATTTTGGTCTAGCATTTCTAAAATGTCATTCATAATGTAAATAAGTGCAGATTCTGTGTGGTGCTGTGCCATCGCCGAAAGCCAGAATGATGGTGATCCAAGAGTACGAATTTCTCAAAGTGTATGCAGAGTTGCGATTGCATGCACTTTTCCAGATGTTTTACCAGAGTGGGAATGTTGGAGATGGCCCGAAAGTTGTTGTGGTCTGTACTGTCGTCGTTAGTTTTTTTTCAAATGGGGGTTTCAACAAAGAAGGTAGCCAATTCGTCACATGTTGGGTAGCGGTCACCAAGACCAGGGCGGTTAGGTGTGTTGGCCAATTGTTGTTTAACGATTAAGAAAAGTTTCATGGGGCAGTTTTCGGCTTGATTAAGCTGGGTTCTAAATAAGTCTGCCTTTTCCCTCTTGAGTTTTCTGTTGTAAGATTTCCTAATAGATCTAAGGTGATTCAGATGTTTGGTGGAGGGTATGGATCTCAACGATCTTTCGGCTGTACTTAGATTGCACCGTTCCGAGTTTAAGTTGACGTTGTACCAAGGTTTGAAAATTTTGGAGGAGGTATTTTTATGTTGTAAAGCGGCTATAGAGTCCAGGATACCAGAGATAGAGGAATTATAGAAATCTATGAGGACAAAAACAACTTTCATGTCTGCTTGGCAAGAAAAGGCATTTTTACATTTTATTGCTAGCTCTTCGGTGTTAATGTTTCTGAAGTTCCTTTTCCATTGCTTTGTTTTCTTAGGCTGGTCCTTTTTCAGTAACACCTCACTGTTGATAAAAAAAATTATCCTGTAATGGTCAGGGCAGTCACACAGGATAATGGAATCCAGTGTGATGGTGTATCCTTTGGATATGATGAGGTTCAGAGTTTTACCCTTGTTATGAGTTGGGCTGTCGCAGAATTGGAGTAGTGGAGTAGTGTGGAGTAGTGTGGCTCACTGGTTAGAGGCGGCAGGCCTGAGAGCAGAAGTCAGCCTGGGACCAGGGTTCAATTCCCGACGCGGCAGGGTCGAGGACCTTGGTCAGCGGACTCGATAATTCTCGCTTCGGTGCTTACTCTAATCAGGGGTTCCACTCGGCAACTCTGGGCATTAGCTTGCCTAATCTCCACAACGGCCCCACCAATTCCGGGGATGCCTGGCTCCACCTTGGGGACTCCCAGCAAGGGACCATCCCACAGGGAAAGCCAGGACGGGTTCCCCAGAGTTATACAGCGCCGGGACGCCCCGTTGCTGGGGCAGCTGTGCGCTTTACAAGTATATTACATACATATTACAATTGGGTCAGATCATGGTCCACTAGGAATGGATTTTAGACAGTTTATTGCTTGATCATTTGGGTTAGACCATTAGAGGTTGAAATCTCTAAGGAAGATTTGGGACACTAACGGGTCGTTGTTGGAAAAGATGGTTTCCATTAAATGTTCAATGAAGGAGAGGTTGTCTCCAGGAGGGTGGTAGAATGTGTGTAGTTTGCAGACAGGGAGGTGTTTGCTTGTGATTTTGAGGGATAGATATTCGCTAGATGTCAGAGTGAGGGTTTCTGAGTGTGAAACCAAGAGTGTATTTTGGTGTATGCAAGCTATTCCTCCACCTTGTTTCTTAGTTCTGTTCAGCCAAATTATATCTTGGCTTGGCGGAACTTGCAGGTCAAGAAAAGGGATAGAAGAGCTGTTCAGCCAGGTTTCCATGAGGATAATGATATCAAGCTCGCTAGTAAGGATGCGATCATAGATATCAGGGGCATGTTTACTAGCTGATCTGCAGTTGAGTAGTACACATTTCAATTGGTCAGTTGAATTGGAGGTAGGCATTTGAAGGATGTTAATGCATTTGAGGTTGTCACTTTGTAGAACTCTGGTGTTGTGGGTGGGTTCTCTGAAAGGGTTGGCTTGAATAGCTTGGATTTAACCCAGTAGGGACTTATCATAGTCAAATGGGGGGGTAGGAGAGGAGTAGATCATAAATATCAGAGGCCGATGGCTTAGTCTTCAGTCTTTTGAGTCAGGAGGAAGAATTTGGGAGGGGGGAGAATTTTCAAGGAATGGTGAGAGTAATGTGGGTCAAGGGCAGGAACAGAGCCTGTATGGGTGAGTGGTTGGCTAGCTGAGGTAATAAAGGTTCAGAGCACGGGAGATGTTCTATAGTAATGTCTTTCAATTTCTTGATTGTCTGAGAATGGATGGAAGTCTGTTAAGGCCATCAGTGAAATCTTTGTGTTGGTTGTTCGGAGAGGGCTGTGTGGATTGTTCCAGCAGATGGAATGTGTTACGAGTTATAGCATGCCGGACGGAGGCAGTAATAAATGAGTCCGGGGGAGCAAATGACTCACTGATGTCTTGTGGAGAGGCAATTAGCGTGGAGAGATGAGCCGGGGATGTAGGGAGGGTGAGGGGGCATAAGTGAGGCTAAAAGGATGTGAGCAAAGAGCAGACAAGAGGGTTGCGTGTGATAGGTTCGCAGGGTGTCTGTAATCTGGTCTCGGCCTGATCTGACGGTGTGATAGGGAAGATCCGGCAGGGAAGTTCCCCAGGAAAGAGAACAAATGGGGGAGTGATAGAGGATGCCCTGGCAGGCGACACAAGGTGTGAAGGTATATAGCTTGGTGAGGAGTGTGTCACAGTACAACAACTAGCCACAAGATTCAGTGATCATGTGGACAGTGATGGTTCTGCTGACTGCATGGGGTAGAGATCACATAAGGAGTGCAGAGGGTTATGTTAAGTTGGAGTAACCCCAGATGTTAGGTGAGCTGCGATAGTGAGATCATGGGGAATAGGCAAGTCTAATAGGGTCTGAGAGGACTTAGTAATTACTGCATTCTTGAGCGAAATTAAGATATTATCCATCTTAGCTAAATTATCATTTGAGGTTTGGATTAGGATAATCTGGTTGTTGTAGAGGGAGATGGTACCATTCGCATTAAAGAAAGGTGAGGGTGAGACTGACAGTTTGAGTCCATAAGAAGTTTTCCTGGAGCCATTTATACGAAGCATGGAATAGAAGACATTCCTCCATCGTGTCCATTTTCTGGAGTAGTAGATGAGGTAATTTGTTAGTTTACCTTTGTTAGCACAGAAGTAGAATTCTGAAATTAGTGTTTTGGTTAATGATTTGAGTAATCAATGTTTGTGCTATTTGGCTGCATTCTTAAAAATATTAGGAGGGTAATTAATCATGAAGGCATTGAGACCAACGGGATCAAGCTTTGAATCCATTATAAGATGGGGGCAGAGTGTCCTAGAAGGAGAATCAGCTTGAGTTACGTTTCTCTTGAGGGGATTTCTTTCGCCCAACAAAACTGTTTGTAGCTCATAGCCCTACACACCTTCAAAGGTACACACCAAACAGGGTCAGACTTGGATAGAAAATAGGCCAGGGAACCAAAATAAAAGAGGCCCCATTAATGAATCAAATCGTTTTTAAAATGTCCCATGTTTGTAAATGGGTGCAGTTTTGAACTTGTAAAGACACTCCGTATAAGTGTTTCCGTGATGTGTTTTGTTACTGATTATTTAACAATATAAAACATCTAAATCACAAATGTAAACATTAAAGGAGGCCTCAGAGGCAGATTTACACAAAGAAACTGAGATGATTGTATTTTACATATTCTTGCATTGGATTAGAAAGGTGTTTTTTATTGCAAACATTTTTTTATTTTGTTTTCAAAAGGCACTGCGAGGCATCTCATTAATCATGCTATTACTTCTTTGCAGTCAGCCCATAAAACCAAGTATCATATACATTTATATGCATTAACCACTACCATTGGTATTTCTCATAGCTCTGTGATCTGTGAATGTATGCCACCTACCATCTAGAGTAGCCTAAATCGTTGTCAATTCCATGGTACTCCATCCAGTCTCCTCAGGCTCTAGAGGGCTCATGTGGGTAGCCCCAGGGTCGATATTGGCATTGCACGCAGTGATCCTTCCCGTGTGCCTAGACTTCTAATAGTGATGTCCATGCATGTGCAATATCATGTTTTGCCACTGTGAGACTCAGGTTGAGAAAGCCCAGTTTGTATATGTTTGAGTCTATACTTGAGCTGATGTATAGGAGAATGAGTTTAGAGTCCATGCCAATTTGACAATTAGCAAATTCTGAAAGTGTAAAGATTATATCCTGACTGCACCCCAGTATATTGGGCACAGCAAAACATACATAAAAAGTCTCCATGTGCACTATGCCATGTGAGACAGTCAGGGGAGTCTGCCTTACCAAATTGCCATAATCGTTGAGGTGCATATATACCTGGCGCAAAAACATAAATTGGATCAGTCGGAATTATGCTGCTAGACATGCCCCAAAAAATCATAAAAGTTTTACTAGACCTGCAGGTCTAGTGCCTTAAATAATCTACTCAACCTATTTGTAATGCTCTTGACCCATAAACTGGTTTCAAATGATATGATTGTAGGCAAATAATGTAATTCATTGAACCTCCATTTTCTTCATTATCACATAGCAGAGCACCTTGAAATGGGTGAGTTCAGTGTGTCTGCTGTGCAAAAAAACTCTTTTGTTTGATTTATTAGACTAAACTTTCTTTCCATATATAAAACAAATCTAGCCACATGTAGGATACACATGACCCCTGACTTGCTTCTAGGCCATTAACAGTATTTCATCAGGGCAAGGGCAGGAATGTTCCTAAAATCATGTTTAAAAACTATCACTTTTAATAAATAAATAACTAAAGCATGAAGTGGTAACACACTGTCATTTGTAATCAGCAGATTATACATTGAAATGGTCACAAACGTCCAACTGACAAACAGCTTTACTGATTAAACTATAGTGTACAAACAATAATGTTTGAAAATAGAGTTTCTGCAAATATGTGCCATTTTTACATCACCAAGTAAAGTGTTCTGGTTTGTTTTGCTCCTATTTAACTCTTTATTTGCATCACAATTCTTAATTACAAAAAAAAATTGCTTTTATATTTCCTGTTATATTTTTTAATATTTGTAATATTAATTTGACGTCTATTTTTTTAAATGTTATGGTTTAGGGGAGCATAACTGACATCTTCAGACAGCATACTTAACAAAAACCTCCACCTCTAGTATGAGAGAAAAAAAACCTCATTATACAAACTGATATTTAACCTCTTTCCTTGAACAGACAGCAAGTGTGTCAAGATAAAAACAATATTTCATGGCATCTTTATTGCTCATGCAGTTTCTGCGTGAACAGAACATCTGTTCCTTTCCAGCCTAAGTTTCCTTGCCAGATGGGAAAAGTAGGTGCAAAAATAGCTTGTTTTGGTAAGATTTTACTGTGAGTGGGCGAGTAGATTTTTCAAAGCCTGCTAGAGCTGATTCTAGGTGCCATTTTGACTTCTTGGGAATTTGGGATTTTCCCCAACATCTCCTTCCCATGCCAATTTTAACTTTTTGAAGGTGTCCAGTGTATGTATCATGGGTGATGTATATATGTTAGATACTTTCGTCCAACCCAAATTTCCCCATCAGTAGTTTGGATTTTAAGGGGCTGTGATCTGGCTAGTCGGGATAAGCTTTAGGAGATAGAGTGTGCTGTATTTGTAAGTATCTAAAGAATGGATGCGTTTGTAGATAATATGTTTCCTGGATTCACTGACACAAATATTGTGGCAAAGAAATATCACTACCAAAAATATTTTTATCGAAAATATCACTTACCACGATATCATGCTCCTATACTTATAATAGTAAGAACAAAAATATCAAAGAAAAATATAGCTGACACTAATATCATCCAAAAATAGACAAAAAATACACTTTTGAAAATAGAATTTAAAGTAGTAAGTGTGAAATATTTGAATAAATAGCTTATGCAACAATAGGAAAAGTGTTGGACTTCTGAGTGGTTAGATTTGCTATTCCTACTGCAGTCACTGCAATGATATGGAAAGCGTTGGACTTCAGAGGGGTTAAAGTTACTATTCCCACTCCAGTCTAAGCAACAGTATGGAAAGAGTTGGACTTCGAAGGGGTGAAATTTACAATTCCCAGTCCAACCAGTGCAACAGTAGGTAACATAATGAACTGCAAATATGTTAATTTTACTGTTCATAGTGCTAGCTAAGCAAGAGCAGGGAAAGTACTTAACTTCAAACACATTACATATCTGAGTAACTTCATGGATGTAAAAAATAACTCTTAATATAAAAGTACAAATATATATATCCTCAAGAAATGAAGTTTCACTCGCGCTCTCGGAGTTTGTTATGGCGCATATACCACAAGTTTGGTACAATAAAGTTGGGGGTTTATTCAATGCATAAACCCGCCGTGATGCGTTTCACCTCTGAAGTGGCTTGTTCACACAGTGATAGTACAGACAGAGATGCCATTTACATACAACTCATCATGGACATAGTAGAGGGACTTCATGGTTACACATCCTTACAACATAGTGCGCGCCATCTTTAAATGGCAATTCATTATATATTGTGTCGTGTTTCATGTTGTTGATATAGGAAGTACCCCCGTTAATGTTGTCAATGGTGGGATTGTGGGTTACTCAGTGTAATTATGGGGGGAATTCTGCGGGAGGAAATTGTGATGTGCCCTAATGCCGTTATCCATGCCATGTGCCAATGTCGTGTAATGGAATACCGCCCACATGGGATTATGGTAGGTATAGTCCCGTTGCTAGTCGAGAGTGGCAAATTAATCCTGATTCCTAGTTTCGTTACTGTTCAGGATACAGGAGCAATGCCCTATCATGATTCGTCCTCAAATTGAGAGCATTTGTGGGTATGACCCTGGTTAGTGAGTTAGAGGATGCAGGTCCAATACCTGTATCGTAGTGGCAAATTAAGGGAAGTTGATACTACTGACACCGGTTGGCGGGTTGTGTATGGGAAAAACTGTGTCCCCGTATCGTTTGAGAAATCCTTGACACCCAAACATGATCCAATTGCGGTAATTCTTAGTACAGTATTATATGGACTTCCCCAAGTGGAAGTGCTAACCCTGGTTAGTGGGTATGGAGCTGCCGCCCCATAAATCGTGTATTCTATGTCACCGTGGTAAGGACTATTGTAAAGTAATACCTGACTCTCGTAGTGTATTTGGTGATCTGGAGAGACCATGTGTGTCTCACTGTCCATGTTGTATGTTGGTTTGTCTGCTGTTGTGTTCACCCCCTTGTGTCATACCCCTAGTGTATTTAACATAAAGTGCTCATTGAAACTTATCTATAGTTCGAAGTGTGACTGAAGGATGGTCTGAATAAAAGGGTAGGGATCCCGTTGCCACTGGCTTGAGAAGTATTCCCTTTCTTTCCTTCTGTAAAAAAAGAGAGATACAATATACATATTCAGACAGGCTGTAAGGTGATTAAAATCTGTAAGAAATATCTGTAAGAAATATGCATTAAACTATGCATTAAAAGACTAAGCATCATTCAACTTGTAAATGTATCACCATTTCATCCTCCAAGTTGTGTCCATTAGGGAAATGGGTACACATGCCTATAATGTGTCTCGATTCTCGCTGTCTAAGTCTCAACACTCGGTTGCCTCCCTTAGCTTTGGGTACAACCTGTTCTATCGCATAGTAGGACAGTTTTGTACAATCTGAAAAGTGGTGGCTCGTGAAGAGATGGGCAATGGGATATTGCTTATCCTTGTTCGTAATCGCCCTCATGTGTTCAAGAACACGTTTCTTGTCCATGTGTGTTGTGCTTCCAACATACCTCAGTTTGCACGGGCACTCCAGTACATATATAACAAAGGTGCTGCTCCATGTAAGGAACTGTGCTATATTGACCATTTTGTTAGTGCTGGTGTTCCAGTATTCGATGACAATTTTACTAATAGTGCACGCTTTACAATGGCCGCATGGAAAAAATCCTTGCAGATCAATTTCTTTCCTAGCTGTGTTGGGTGTCAAATCACTGTGTTCTAATAAGTCTTTTAGATTGCGGCCTCTACTGTATGTGATACTGTGTTTATCAGGTAGTGTCCTGCCTATCGGCAATCTAAATTATTGTACCAAACTTGTGGTTTTTGCGCCATAACAAACTCCAAGAGCGCGAGTGGAACTTTATTTCTTGTGGATATTGTTTGCCAGTTTCTCCGCCGGTCTCGCACAACCCTGAAGATTGGGAGCACGCAATGGAGTTTCTTGGATGGATATATTTATATATATACATATATGTATTAAAAAAATAAAACAATTAATCATTTAAATGATTACTATTTAATAAAAGATTCATCAATTAGTAAGTGTTTTTTAATTATGAATTAATTAAATTAAATTGAACCCTTTACCCCCACAAATGTAAAATCCTACACCTAAAATATAACTAAAAAGACTATTCGATAACATACATAATTAAAATGAACTAAATTATGAATTGACAATTAGTATTAACTTCCCACTTTAGACTATTACAAACCTAGCATCCCATAGCTAAAATAAAATGAAAATAAATACATATTCATCAATTTACATATTTAAAATTGAATTGAATAATGAATGTCTAAATAATAAATAGTTTTTAAATGATTACATAATCAACTTCCCATGCTATACCCCTACAGACCCAGCATCTTGCAACTAAACTATAAGTAAAATAAATAAGTATGCCATAAAGTACACAGTTAAAAGTAAATTCAATAATTAATTAACAAATAATTATTTGTAAATTAATTATTACTTAATTGATTTTCCCCATACCTCTACACACCTAACAGCCCACAAACAACACATAACAAAATGATTACATAATGTACGTATTAAATAGCAATCATTTAATTAAATAGAATTAATGAAATAATCCTTATTTAATTGTTACCTATTTAACGTCCCACCCTATACCCCTACAAACCCAACCACCTCCTAGTATACTCTAAATTACTATAAAAAATCTGATATAAAATTCTAAATCACTTAAAATTGCAAGCTATATTTAAAAAAATAATAATACCATTTACATAAACAATAGTAACACAAAATTAATATATCAACTAAAACACATTAATATAATTAAAAATATATATTCTTACCACTATAATAATGAAAACAATATGAAAAACATTGATATTATTTAAAACAATATTTTTTACCTCAAAAAACGATATTCACGTCAGCGAGGTTTGTGTCACGAAATCGAATTTCCGATATTGCTGTCTCCTGATAATGTTAACTCGATATTTTGTCAAAAGACACCATTTCCTGTAGGCAACTGAAGGAGCACATATGGTTCCCTGGCATAACATCTCCTAGTTCATGTGTACCAATGGTTGCCTAATCACAAAATACCTGCAACCGGGCCACTTGTGGCATGTGAATACCTATGTCGAAAGGGGTTTCTCTTGTGAGTTTTTTGTGTCATTGTATATTTTGCTCTTTTTACCACCACAGCTGCATCACCACTCTAGTTGAAGGGAGGCCCAGGGTAGACCTTACCCCCAAACAATACTGAAGGGTCTCTAAGTTGCCCATAGCCCATCTTTCAACTGCGCATAGTGGTTCGGTTTGAGGCTCGTTAAGCCATTTGTTTGCCACTTTTACATGGGACACATTGTAGTGCTTTTGGATATCTGAAACTGTCTCATTTGGCAAGAATTTAACATCAAAGAATAATAAACTTCATATGCAGGTGTGTAAACTTTTTTTTATTCGAATGATCAATGTCCCACCTTCATGTAAAAAACATCATGGCTATAATCATGACTTCTGAATGCAGAGTCCAAAACAATTGTTATTTCTATATTGACAATCTAAAGGTGGTACTTTAACCCTTTCCGTGCTGATGACGGAACCGCTCCGTCATCAGCCGCGGTGGCGCTGTGCTGATGACGGAGCAGTTCCGTCATGGCCCGCCCGACGCGCCTGCTGATTTCGCGCCTGCGCGGCGCGTTCTATTAAGCGGGCGGGGCCATGACGGAACCGCTCCGTCATGAGCACAGCTCAACCGCGGCTGGTTACGGAGCGGTTCCGTCACCAGCATGGGCCCGCCGCGCCCCCCCGCCCCCTTATCGCTGCGGTGGAATAGCCGCCGCAGCGATGAGGTTAAAGGTACAGTTTCTCAGTCCTTATTTAAGGAAAACTTATTTGTTTGAATAGTTCACTAGTTATACTTCCTAGATCTTGACATTAAACATAGATGGTTGCAGCCAGCCAACACGTTTTGCAGGGACCATTGTCTTCTTCAAGTCAGGAAAAAATGGTTTACCACGGATCTCAATGAGAGTATCCTTGACTTTTCAACAACATGAAACCATCACTTAGTTTGACCATGTTCCATACTTGTTCATCCGTAGACAGTCTGTAAACAAAAGCACAGCTTTATAATGAGATTCGTGGTCACCACAGTTTCTCTTATCCAGTCTCAGTGTAATGTGTACATAAACAAACAGACAATAATTTTTTTTTGTATTAGGCTGCACTCTCATGGCTAAAGCTAAGAACTTTGCTAATTTTTAACCTTAATTTGAAATGTTAAACTTTCCACATGCTTGGAATAGTAGCTACTCTTAAAATCACTATGGTGATGGAGTGGTCACTCTTTTTAAAGGGGGACATGAAATCGTCAATAGTTGTAATGGAAAAAATTATTTGAAACTATTTGTGTTGTTTAACTGTGTTGTGGGTAGTACAACCAGAAAGCATTGTTATTGCCTCGTATTTTATGACTATGTTTTAATAATTTCTTCCATGAATGCCTTCAGTGTGTCACCAGTTGGGTCGCCACTTCTCTCATTAAAAAAACAGCCATTTGTTTAAACTTCAATATTCTGGAAGGGCCAGGAGCTGGAAGCTGAGTACGAATTTGTGTAGAATCATCAGTACTTTATAATGTGGCAATTATCCCTATGTTTGCCTTATAATCATTTAGCAATAAAGATACGTAAGGCACAAAAATAATTTTCAGGTTTTTCTTAATGTGTTTGCTGTGTTAGATTTGTATTTCAAAGATAAAAAACACTGTATGTACCATTTTAAAATTGGTATTTTCATAAAACCTCCAGGTAGGTATCAATTGCGGGTGAATATAAACAGAAATCAAAAACTTTGAGTTCTAGGGTTTTATTGTCGGCAATTATTTTCTCCTGTTACGGATGATGGTCCTTAAAACAATTGGGTTGTTCACTGATAAACTCCAAAGGGGTCTCATGACAGAAATCATCTGGTTCAAACGATGTATCATTTCGTCTTCCTGTGTGGTCAAAGAATGGTCACTGGGATGTGGAGGAAAAGAAGAGGGTTCAGGTAAGTCTGTCTCATGTAGAACCACCCAGGAAATGTTACTTTTTTGTTCTGATTTACTTTCCTGTTCACATATCCCTTCCCTGAGATTTTCCCATTCAGGGAAAAGAGGCATCATTGACAAAAAAATCTGCGTTTGTTTGGTCTTTACCACTCCTATGATGCACCTCAAATTGGAAGGGCTGAAGAGAAAGGAACCACCGGAGTACTCTAGAATTGTTATTCTTTTTTCTGCTCATCCATGTTAGAGGAGCATGATCAGTATAGAGTATAAAAGGGCAGTCCTCCAAATAGTAGCTTAACTTTTCAACTGCCCATTTAATAGCAAGGCACTCTTTATCAATACTATCGTATTTGTGTTTGCGGGGTAAAAGCTTCTAAACAAAATCGGTACATCCACTCCTTAATCTTTGTGACAGAAAAAGAAGGTGCACTCTAAGAAAAATCAGTGTCAGGAGTTGCTTTTTTGTATAAATTCTTCTTTATTTTGAATTTCTTTCAAACATCATAGGCACAGCCAACGCGTTTCGTTCCACTCTTTGCCTTTTGGAACTTCGTCAGGGCAATAAATAATAAACTTGAGACTTCAAAGAAGTAAAGTTCGAAGTGCCACACAGTTCCACATATTATGCTGTGCAGGCCGGACGTGCGTTCTCATAAATAAGGATAGCGTATATCAGCCTGTAGGTCCTGGAGTAATCTTGTGTTTCACGCAGAGAGATTAAGAACCCGTTTTCAAATTGTGCCAGCCTCTATTCGTATTACAAACGTCGAGGTTCCCCGGAATGAAATCACAGACCAAGTGCTTGTGAGCAGTACCGGAAACTTAAAGTACAACGTGCCAAACCTATGATAGGGTATCGGCTCTCAGACCCTCGGCGTGTGCGGCGTTCGCGTGAAACACCAGATTACTCCAGGACCCACAGGCTGATATACGCTATCCTTATTTATGAGAACGCACGTCCGGCCTGCACAGCGTAATATGTGGAACTGTGTGGCACTTCGAACTTTACTTCTTTGAAGTCTCAAGTTTATTATTTATTGCCCTGACGAAGTTCCAAAAGGCAAAGAGTGGAACGAAACGCGTTGGCTGTGCCTATGATGTTTGAAAGAAATTCAAAATAAAGAAGAATTTATACAAAAAAGCAACTCCTGACACTGATTTTTCTTAGAGTGCACCTTCTTTTTCTGTCTCAATATTCTTGTAAATCACGCATCCTACGGCAGCGGATGTTAGAAGTGTTTGCACCACCATTAATTGGGAAACAAATGAATCGTTGTGCATGACCAGGTCTGCTGCTTTGGTCCTTCTGTCTAACTCCTTAATCTTTGTTTTGAGAGAGAACAGCTCTAATGACACAATCTGAGGTGTTTGTCTGGAGGAGAAATGGTTTAGAGAAATCTAGCGAGGAGAAGATAGGACTATAAGTGATGTCTTTCTTAAGTAATCTGAAGCCAGTGATAGCTACTTGTGACCAGGTTTTTAGGACTACCTTTGGATAACTTCTTTTTTAAAAGGTCAGTGAGAGGGGCTGCAATGTCTGAATTTTGGGGAATGAATCTGCAATGGTATCTCAAAAGACCCTAGTGGCGAGACAAGAGTGTGCCCTGATGCCCTTGGGCTAAGTTGCGTGGTATAAATTCCCTATCATCATCATCATCATCATCATCATCATGGTGGCCGAGCTCTACCAGGAAATTCTCCCCCTTGCGGTAACCTAGCTATGCCGTGAACCTGCCGTCCAATTATTTGTGGACATCACAAGACTTACCAGAGGTCTCCAGGGGCATGCAATGTGAGGCAGCTACAGAAGTGAGGCTGGAGCAAGCAGAGCAAGCAAACCCTACGGATCCAGAGGCTCAGCTGCAATGCCCCAGAAGGAGGCCGGAGGTAGAGCACGCACATCTACTGAAGCAGCGCCTATGGGGAGAGCTGTCCAGTCGCAATGAAATACAAAGAATTGCACCACAGGAACGGCTGAGAAGGCACGAGAAAAAGAGGATGGATGGGAATAATGGTGATGGTGGTAATCGCAGTATACCTGCGTTATTATTACCGAATAGAGGGAAAAAACAACATAATTCTGGTAACATTAAGGGGTCAAAAGGAGAGATAAGAAAGGGGATGAGCTTCACTCCAAACGCTCTACAGGAGGAAGGTTGTATTGATGACCCTAATGATGAACAATGCAAGGCTCAGCTAAAATAATCCAGTAGTTGGCACCTCATGTAATTCATATCAGTACAGATACAGGGGGACTGCTTGATATCGAAACCTCTATACCGCAGATAAAGTGAATTGCTTCACTTAACATGGGTATGAGGAAGTTGGTGCACAAAAACACACTGAATGATAGCATACAGAATACAGATGATATAAATGGTGAATTCAGTGGAGATGGTGGCGACAACACCCTGCAAGCTTCAATGAAGGAAATTGATTCTGGCGACTATTTTGTTCCCTTTCTGCCCCTCAGATTCTTCAGGAAATGAAGATGATTTAGGGTTCAAACTGGGATCTATGAGGGTATCATCGAGTAGTGAATCAAGTAATACAAGAACCACCCCTTGGACAGTCCGAAAGAATGTGGGTCATATAGATTATATCTACCCAGATGAAAGGGATGGAGGGGATGAAGCTCTGGTATGGGACTATTCGTTCTCAACTGGGACAGGGGCTGATGAAGGGGCTAATGAAGGCACCACAGTTAAGGAACTGACTGAAGAAGTAACAGGAAAACCTGAAGAGAAATCACGAAACTTGATTTACGAGACCATCATGGCCCCCAGGGAAGAAACCCGTGTAGAGAGCCAAAGGACACAGGGGGCGTGCCACAAACTGCAAAAGTCAATAAGATGTATTGCAAAAGCCTGCTCCGAGTTTGCGGAGAGAGTCACAGAAGCAGAGACATGGATCTCTAAACTAAAGGATGAAAAGGCAGCTCAAAAAACGGTGATGAAGTCAGTGTAGGCGTCAAAGGAGGATATGTTATGGAAACTTTCAGGACTTGAAAATCGCCTTCGGTGCAATAATTTAGGAATTTTGGGTGTTGCAGAAGGTTTGAATGGCCAAGACATAAGGAAATTTGTGATAGATATGTTCTCAGAGGCCTTCCTGGAATTATCAAAATGGGAATGGAATATAGAAGTACTGAGAGCCCATAGATTCCCATTCACACAGCGAGCAAGACCTGCGCAGGATACTACTAGATCTAGAGCGATCTTGATATCGGTTAATAACTTCCTAGCCCAGCAAGCAGTGTATGAGCTGGCGCGGCCCGATAAAAAGGAAAAGGGAAAGGATCAGAATCTTTTGTAAGGCAGGATTTTTGTCATCAGACGGTAGAGAAGCGATGGCAACTCAGACAGTTTATCAGTCAGTTTCAGAGTAAAGTGCTCAAGTATTTCTACTAAATCCGGCCACACTAAAAGTGACGTATAAAGAACAGACTCGGTTTTTCACGTCGGAAATCAAAGACAAGGAATACTTGCACTCTATTGTTTAGGATTATTATGAGTAAAGAAGAGACACATAAAGTCTTTTTTGCTAGATGTGACATCCTATTACAGAGAGCTGTCTCTTTCTCCCCCCTTTTTTTCTCCCTCTTTCTTTTTCTTTTGTCCTTTTTGGAGCGGGGGAAACATAACTATAAGGATCTTATAAATATCTTGGAGATCCAAAGTCTTGTGGTTGCAGACTATTTGAATAAAGATCATATTATGTTAGGCTATTAGGCTATTAGGCTATAAGGGAACGTTTTGATAACATATATTTTCTGGGTGATTGTATAAAGTTAATGCTATGTTGGGTTAATAGGAACTTTATTCGTATGTCAAATATATGGGGGGGATCCTTTGGGAGAAGTTAGCTGTCCATTACTGGGACCCTTGGTCCAAAAGCCTCAATACAGGAGGGGTGGGCGGTGGGGTGGAGTCAGTTCACGGACTGCACTATGGGTAGATGAGGGGGTGGGGGATAGGTCAGGAGAAGGGTTGGCTGTACGGCGGTAAAAAAGAACATGCAATCCACAACAAATTGAAGATGAGGATGAGGATAGGGAGATCAGGACATAGGGTCATAAATTGGAGAAATATAACAGTTTTTGATGGGGAATAAAAGCGTCCATGGTAATTTACGTTTATGTTCATTTAATGTATGCGGGATAAACAATAATTTGAAATGGCAAAGAGTAGTTGCTGAGCTGCGGGTGATGCAACCTGACTTGGTATGTCTCTAAGAGATACACATAACATGAGATGGGGTATACATTATTAGCTTGCACACAATAGAGCACCACAAATCGTGGACTAGCCATCTTAGCCAAGAATGGGATACAAAGCACTGGTAGAATATCGGTCGGTAATCAGGGCCGCTGGGTGGTTATTGAATGTGCCAGAAGGGAATTCATATTTACTCTGTGCTCTATATACGGGTCTAAATTCGACAAAGCCACAGTGTTAGAGGGTCTTAATCTGGAATTAGCTTCATGGCCTACCCCATTGATCTTGTGTGGTGATCTTAATTTTCACTTAGATAGTCAAGATCTTCAGAAGGGGTGGAAACACTATACAGGTAAAAAACCACGAAGAGCAATGCACTTTATGTTATTACCCCATTTGTATCACTGAAACAACATGGGTGTATACCCAATAGGGGTACTGTACACCACATTAATAGGGTGGTAGCACTGTTGGACAAAGCTAATGTACAGGGCACTACCCTAGGTCAGGTTTTATTAGATGCCGAAAAGGCATTTGACCGTGTGTCATGGAGCTTTCTTTGGGGGACACTACGCTCTATGGGGTTCGGCCATGGTTTTATTCAAGCAATTCAAGGCGTTTATAAGACCCCCAAAGCTCGAATCTGCATCAATGGTTTAGAATCAGCATCAGTGTATATAAAGAGAGGCACGAGGCAGGGTTGCCTGTGCTCTTCACTTTTATTTGCATTATATATAAATCAGTTTTTGACCATGTTAGAAGGAAGCCCGAGAATTAAATCTGTAGGATGTGTATCGGAACAACTTTGAGTGTTAGCATATGCAGACGACTTAGCAGTTGTAACAACGGACCTGGCCATAGCAATACCCGAGAAAGAACGAATGGCACATACATTCGGAGCTGTTTCAGGGTACAAACTTAATGCATCCAAGACACAAATATTATGTACCAACCAGACCTGTGTCTAAGACCCTAGAGTGACTAATGAAGTAAATTATTTGGGGATTAAAATTAGGGCATGGTTAAATGAATCGGTAGAAGTCAACTGGAATTCTATTCTCATAGGTGTAAAGAGACAACAAGACAGAATGGAATAATTGCACCTCACAATGGTGGGAAGATGTAATGTTTTAAAAATGGTAATCTCGCCTAAAATCTTAGATTTTTTTAGTCTGTTCCATTAGAACTATCCAGGGGACAGTTACAGCAATTACAATCATGTTGCACAAGATTTTTATAGGCCCAAGGGACACCATGAAGAGCAATGCACTTTATGTTGTTACCGCGAGAGAAAGGTGTGTGGGCTGTACCCGATTTTACTCTCTATTATCATGCATGCATTTTGCAAAATATCAGGATAATGCTTACCGGAAAGGATATTGTTAACCCTGCAGAATACCCTTTTATACATCAGATGTTACTGGGGCCAGAAGTAAGGAACTGTTTATTTAGAAAGTTGGAGAATAAATATTACAAGAGAACCCGCTTCAAGGTAGTAAGCTGCCTATAAGGTATGGAGAGCAGTACAGAAGAAGGTATGAATTGAGGGGTATGCTTTTCTACTCCAATAAACACACCCATTTTACTACCTGCTGTCTTCACTGATAGAGTTGCTTATAGCTGGAAAGACAAAGTAATTACATGTATAATAGGCAATCCATATGAGGACGGAGGTCTGCTCTCCTTTCAGATAATAGCAAATAAATATAAACTCCTCAAAACTGATTTTTTTTAAGTTCCTTCAGATGAGGGACTTCTTGATGAAAAAACAAAGGAAAATAGTGCCATACTCGTTAGTCAAGGCCATTAGACGTAACCAACGGATTGGTAGGTTTTATAGCTGCTTATTAGATAAACAGAGAGATGATCTAGAGTTCCAAAATGTCAGATGAAGGAATCGATTTGGCAAGCAAGACATATACATAGAACAATTAATCGATATAGTAGGGACAATTTAAAAATCAGCCAATCTAAGAACACAACATTTTAAAACTATATTTGATTTATATCACACCCCGACAAAGATGATGAAATGGGGGGGGCCTAATGATGAGAAATGTATTAGATGTGCGGCAGAGACGGCTGATATTATACATTTTTTTAAATGTGTGTATGAAGTTAGCTCAACTTTTGGGCCATATAGAAAAATTCCTCTCTGAAATCACAGGAGTAAAAATTGATATCACACCGTCCATCATGCTGATGGGCATAGACGTGACTGAGGGACGTCCTGCTTTTGAATTTAGATATTTAATTTTTATAGCAATAGCGGTGGCCCGTATATGCATAGCTTCTTTGTAGCTACAAAAGGAAGTCCCAACCTTTGAAATCTGGAGAGATAGATTCTTTGTTATTTTTAATATGGAACATAGCTTATATGCTCTCAAGGGGATACGGAAACGGAAACTAGGTTTGTCAATCTGGTGGCCTGTGATTATTCATATGAAGGAGTAATATGAAATTATTCATTTATTGTCTCCCGGTGTTGATTTTTTGGGGTCTATGTAGTTTTTATATTTATTTAAGAAATGTATGTTATCAAATCAAATCAAATAAACGTTATTCGGTTACACAAGGTCAACCATAAAAGTTACATAACCACACATACATATAATCAAACAGATTAAAACACGCCATAAAAAACAAACCCACTCCAGGGTAATTCTCAATATTAAGAGAGAGGGGCCAGAAAAATCAAAATGTGCATAGCTACTAAATCATAAGGAACACACGTCCCATAAAACATCATAATAAAAAAAATATAGGCCTGCTTTCATTTTACACCCTATAGAAAACTAGGCCAACATGCTGTTAACTACCCAGTGAAACAACAACCCCCACATTCTACATCCATACAAGCCCTTGATTTCATTATAGATTTTAAAAAACCAACAACAGACAATATGCAATCCTCATTCAGTAGTTGTAGATACAAGAGGTCTGGGCGAGCTTGTCTAAAATGCAACTTCTTTAAAATTGGGACCAGGAAATATTTCCGTGGAACTGAGTAAAATTTGCAGAAGAACATGAAGTGCAGCAAGTCCTGTGGAGACTGACCGCCACAGCCACAGAATACTAACACTTGTCCTCTGTAGCAGCCCTTGGGTCTAACCAACAAAATATGGAATTGGTTCATCCGGAACCTGGTTAGGAGAAACTTCTTGTGTGTGGATAGGGACCCCAGGAGGTACAGCTCCGTAGTGGAGTTGTTTTAAGCATTAAAAACCTACAGACACTTGCTTTCTTGAGTTCCTGCTCGTCCCTATCCAGTTTCTTTAATGATAAGAAGGCTACCCTGACTAGTTCCACATTGTTCTTGGTAATAGTTTCAGGCCTATAAAATAACTCTACGCGACCTACCTCTTCCAGGCTTCTTTTAACATAATTAAGCCATGGAATTTGGAGTACTTTGTCAAGTGTCAAGCACTCTCTCATTATCATATGGGTGAGGTTTAACTCCTGATTCAGCCAGCATTTTAACCAGAATACAAGAGGGCGCGAGGCCAGGGTATCGCTAAAAAACGGGACCCCCAATTCTTAATGGGCTGCCAAGTTAGAAAGGCTCTGGGGGCACACTACAGGCGCTTCAGGAATTTATTCTTTGGCACCTGTAAAGGGTTCACTTTAGTGTGACCCCAGATTTCACTCCCATAACTGGCTGTGGCCAGGCTTTTAGCCTGATACACCTTTAAGATGGTACCAATTGGTTTCCTCCCTATCTTTGTGGCAAAATTAAAAATTGCCACATTTGCCCTAACCAAGGCCCCCCTATTCTTGGTAATTTGGGGCCCCCATTGTAACTGATCATCCAGGAGAACCCATAAATATGAGAAAGCATGTGTACGGGGGATAGTAGAGGAACCAGCCCTAAATTGGAAGTTTTTTTTTGGTCGCAATCCCACTTGCATAACGTAAGATTTCGTGTTGTTAATGGTCATCTCCCAATCTGACATAAAGCTAGAAAATGCTTCAAGTAAAGATTGAAGGCCTAATGACTTTTTCGCTAGAAGAACAGCATCATCCGCGTAAAGTAGGACAGGAAGTCCACGCCGCCCTACGTATGGGAAATCTACCTCCATGTTACTTAGTACTTTGTCCAAATAACTTATATAAAAAATAATTAAGAATGGAGCCATTATACACCCCTCTCGTACTCCCCTTTTAGTATCCAGGTCCCTGGTCACCCTGAGGTCCTGAAGAGAACCTTACTTTAGCCTTGGATGACCTATGCAGATCTTCCAAGAAGTCGACTATGCCATTCTCTACCTCATTGCCCTCATAGCCTGCCACAGCTTGACCCCGTTTACACAGTCAAATGCTGAGGACAGGTCCATGCAGGCAAGGTACACAGTACCTGGGCGCACAACTGTGTATTTACTCAGTATCAGGGGGAGATTTAGGCATTGAGTCACAGTAGAACTGCCCACGGCATAATCCAATCTGGACATCTGATAACATTTTTTGCTCCTCCACCCAGCTAGACAATCTGTCCAGGAGTACACGACCCACAACCTTGACCACTAAATCAAGAAGGGAGATTGGCCTATAGCAATGGGTGCTATTCCTGTCCCCCTTTTTGAAAACAGGAACAATGGTAGAGATCGCTAAGGACTCAGGGCACCCATTTTTTTGCGGTTGCGTTAAACACTCCCACAAGTATTGGGGCCCAGAATGAACGGTGATACTTAAATAGGTCTGGGGGAATACCGTCCGGGCCCGGGGCTTTATTGCCTGTTAAGCCTAAAATGCCTTCCACCACCTCACCCAATTCAGAATTCACTGTGGGGGTGTTCATATCACGGCTGACCTGTGGGAGGAGCTCCATTGGACTCTCAAACATTAATTTAAAATGAAGCACCCATTCCTCCTCTGTTATATGGGATTCAAGGGCCCTCACACTATCCTGATTAAAAACAGGCCCATTCACAATGCTCCAGCAGCTGGAGTTACTCCGCAGGGTACTAGAGTTTTTCAACTCCCTCCAGGCCTCTTCCTTCATGTCTACTTTCATTGTTGCCAAGAAATCCTTGAATTCCTTCCGCCAAACTTACACCTGTACAGAATTTCTTGGGTTTGCTGACAAGGATTCCCTTAGTTTTTTAGCGGCCTTGGAGCAAGCGGAATCAAACCATCTCGCTCCAGGGTGCGTAGATCTGCCACCGGGGACACTTAAGATCTTTCTAACTTTTTTTACAATGGATGCATAAGCATTAATAACCTTGCCTGGGGAAGAGCCTTCATCCAAACACAACCCTACCTCAATAGTGCATGATTCTCCTACCTTCCGGTAAAAATGATCTGGCGAGATCTGGGACCATTTGAGACAGCGTTAGCCATCCGTTGCTTTGAGCGTTCCCGTTGATGCTACTCCGCTGATCTGGGCTGACAATGGTCCCTGCAGAAACACATATAGAGGGTTGTGATCACTGAATACACTGTCCTCAATATTAAACCGCTAAATAATGTGTGTGAAGAGGAGGAAATTAAAATATAATCAATAAATGACCCCCTACCTCTCCCATTGAAGGTGGGCACAGGGAAAGTGCGAAGTGGATCAGAGATGGTCATGGTGCATATCATGTCCAGATCACTAATCAGGTTATTTAATGCCTCCCTGTGTGTGGAATGTTCAAAATGAAACCCCTTATGGCGCGGACAACCCATCTTGGAAACTCTGGTAAGCATGAGGTTTCCGGAAGGGTGGATGTTGAAATCCCCAGAAAATGATAACTTATGAAGAATGGAGCCATAAGATTGATAAATAAGAGTGCCCAAGTTAGCGATGTTGCTCACACCGGATGGGCAAGTCGCAGAGTTATGAAAATTATTAAATCTCCAACTTTTGTTTCCCCTATAAAAAAACAATGGCAATATACCTGGGATAGGGGATGGGATGACCTGAATCTGACAATCAACTGTTAGGGAGATATAAGTTACTAATCCTCCCATGGGTCTACCCCCAGCTGAGGGGATCGCTGGCACAAAAAAAGCCCTGTAACCCTCTAGGAATAAATCACATTCCACTGACCAGATATCTTGGAAGTTAATCACAAGGAATTTTAGTCAAAGAGGATCCTTGAATTTGCTTGCTAACCCTGCAATATTCCAAGATACATATATATATATATTTTTCCTACAAGAGTGATAGAGCGCGCAGGTCACCCGACCATTATTTTACCATATACGTATCGGGCCCATAAAAATTCAGTTTTCACTATTCATTAACCCGGTGACCTTACACTCTACTACCAGTATCCCAGTTCCTTCCTATTTTACTTCCAGTGTACCCGACTTACCAAACCACCGTTATGGGTACCTATGACCACAATGGATCAGGGAGCTAGCTGTAAAGAAAGGCAGACACAAAATACCAACTATTGCAATTTCTTTGCACTGATATAATGACCACAGACTCAAGAAAAGTTTTAAAACCTTTATCTAAAGTTCATCAGATTCCGTAAGCATAAGATTTACAATAAGTAAGCAATCAATAACCAAGATTACAAAGAGCACGTATCCATAAAGGAAGTATATGAGACCAACCATTTGATGAGTCTAAAGGAAGGTAAGAACAGGGAACATGCTAGTAAGAATTTTCAGATTTAGACTAGGCATGGAACAGCTAAGGAACGGGGAGAATAAGGAACATACCAGAATAGTACAAGATTTTTATCAGTCTATGGAGACTCGAAAGATAACATGTGACTATTAGGAAGGGTGGAAGTGGCACATACACGCTATTATTTCAATGCAGATTTATTATAATTTGCTAAAGGAGGGTAAAGAAAAGGAACATCTATATATCATGAACTGAAAAGAGGAATGTACTTAAAGGATGGGTAAGAAATGGAACATGCTAGTATAACAACAATAATGTATGACTTGTTCACTTAGTGGTGCGAAAAGCATGGAAAAATCAATTATGCAAGAGTATGATTTTTTTGAAGCAAAGAAAGGAAATATAGAAGATGCAGAGTAGACTTTCAGCACTATATTTACCTAGTATGGTGTGAAGACCAACACTGGCCACGGGTCAGTTAAGGACGGGAAGAACCCCAAGGGAAGACAGTCACCAGTAGACCAGCAGGTGCAGAATGGACACCCCAGGACAGGACAGGGAAACCAAGTTAGGATCAGGACGGGACCCCCAAGGTAAGACCAGCACCCGCAGTTCGGAAGCAACGCCTGCGCTCCACCCTCTCTGCAGCTATCAGTCAGAACCCCGATTGGGTTATCGAATTCCCCAGCAAAGTGCTCCGCCAGCACTTAAGGTTCAAAACCCCGCTTGGGTCTTTGGAAATTACGGACAGAGTGCTCCGCAGCAGTCTGTATCAGTCACCTATTGAGTGCGTTGGGTCAGTGACAGGTCAGCTATACGGACAAGTCGGACGATTTCTCTAGCTAAACCTAGGCTAGTTATACTGTTTTCGGGTCAGTGTACCACCCCCAAAATGTTGCAAGTATAAGAATCCCCAATTTCGATTGGTCCTCAAGTAGGATAGGTCAACACACCAACCACATTTCACCTTTACAAGACTTAATTTGCATGATCTGGGACCGCCTATTTGAATTTGGGGTTCCCATGACCTAACTCTCTTATTACAATAGTACATCTATGAATTATGATACATTGAAAACAGTTCAGCTTCTTCTGCTAGGCGAAGGTGCATCTTCCCAGGCACATCTTGGCTGGGACTTCGGGTTGGCAAGTTTTCAATGCTACCGGCAGAAGACTGTCATGCGCAGAAGGGCTGTTCAATATGGAATCGCGAGTGTTCCTCAGGCCCCAAAGAATACGATACATGAAAAGTAAGCGAAAACAATTTAGAAATACAGAAAAAATGAATACACTGTATACCATGAATAGCTACTCTATACCCCTTTACTTTAATATAACTATAGCGTTAGGGTGAGTGCATAACAAGTAGCTTTGTGATAGCAGCTTTGCAAGCACGGAGCATATGAGGAGACAAAGCAGCCATATTAGCAGTATTGCGCATGAGCAAACTTTTCCCACCAGAACTGCAAGTGGGTCACATCACATGACTATGACCGACGCATGCGCAGACTAAATTCCCGCGAAGCAGCGGCCATGTTTAGTGGCAAGCGTTATTACGTTTTAGTACACATATGCAAGCGTCTCTGGGACACCCCTGTGTAGTGTAAAAGTGCAATATTAGTAAGACAAACGTTTTGATTAGATTTATTAACGCTATTCGAGGTTCATGAGTACAAGCAAGTCGCGTAACGTTCCGAATCCTTGCTCCATCAAGAGCACCTGGGTTCTCATTCTCTACATCTTGTGGTTGCTGAAGATTCAGATCAAGGTTGGCCCTCTCTCAAATCGTTTCTCATGTCATTTCCTAGTCAATTGTAGCCCTCCATCCCTGTTAGTAATGAAAATCTATTATGCAGGTTTATCATGGAACCTACACCATGCTGTCCTACAAATAGAGCTGGGGTATGGACCGCGGGTGTTAACTGTTGCATATTCACAGGGATTAATCCTTGTGACCACCCACCTTGGACAACTGGCATTTTACCGTTGCAGGGTCTTTCTCTAGGTTGATCTGGTTTATAGAAGTAGCCTAGCGGGAAGGCCCTGATTACTGATCCTGGCTTACTGGAGGCTTGATGTGCGTCCCCAAACAATATCCTACCCGCTGTGTGAGGAGTGTCAAAATTAATAATAATACAGTCACCCATGCCTGTTTTGATGAGGCTCCCGATCCAGCTAACCCTGCGGACCATGATGATATTTTTGGCCACTCTAGCCCCCAGGACGGTATTAATTGGAAGCCAATGAATTATTTTATTTTTAAGCTGTCCATAGTCCTCACTACCCCCTCGGGGGAGAGATGGAACATTCCCCAGAACCACAACGCAGGTGGTAGATACAGGGGGAAGATCTATTACTGGTAAACTCTCTAACTGCACTACGCTATTCTCAAATTTCCCGTCCCTGGCTTGATGGCAGATGCCAGGGACACTACCGGGGCCGCTACCACTACAATGGATGGGTGTATCCCTGCTAAAACCAACTGCGGCAATCCTGTCATCATACCCCACAGAAGCTTCAGATAGCTTTGGCAGCTGAATTGGGGGTGGGAACTACAGAGGTTGACCGACTAATCGATTCAATGGTCCGAGACCCAGGTACCCTTGCATTGTTTTGACCGGGGTCAGCACTTATATCTCCTAAAAGGGATGGTGTGGCCTTACTGGTATGCAAAGCTATGGAATCCTCAATCCGGGTCAGCCTCTCAATGATAGGGCCTAGTTCTGCGTCCAGTAAGTTGGATAAAGAAACCTGTAGTGTCACTAACTGCCCAGAGAAATCCAGGGTTGGGGGACCAATAGGGGTAACTGCATTGGGTACAGAAGGTTTAACACCCGGAGGGGGTTCATTTTTTTTATTGTCCTGCTATAGGTTGGGTTTTTCTTTTGGTGCCACCCCCAGAGTGCAGAATCCCTTTAAATATATGGGCTACCTTTTCTCTCGGTAAAGCAGGGGGTGGTTTCTCTGTATTGGTAGGTAAACTGGCATCAGCTCCCAAAGGGTCACTTCCCCCACCTCCTTTGTTACTTATTACAATGACAGGTGATAAAGGAGCCACCAAAGGGGGCTCATCAGCATAAGTAGGTGACAGGTTAGAAGTCCCAGCATCATACTCAGAATCAATGCTTGTATCTACGCGTAAGCTCACAGTAGACACAGGGCAATGACCCCAGGTAGCAGGACCAACAATCGCTTCAGTCAGTTCGCAATCTGGAACAAACAGGTGCTGACTGTTATTTGGAGACCTTGAAAGGCACCTATTTACCAGCTCAATTTCCTTGTTCAACACAGAAGCGGCCCTTTGCAAGAAAGAATCCATGGGGGAGACAGTTGCGGACACACACAGCTTCCCCTTCGCTGTATTAGCGGGAACAGGCACGACCTTACGCCTGCCCATAATTACTAAAAAGTGAAAAATCCTTTAAGGTGTTGAAATTAAAGAAACAAGATATCAGTTAAAAAAGAGACGCGACCACAACAGGTTAGTTACATGTGAAACAGGAGATGGGCGGTCTAAACGGCAAAAAACACATGTGATACATGCGTAGTGGATGACATCAAACAGCACTAAGTTGTCTTTCAACTTTAACTTGGAGATCAGCCACAACCATGATCAATAACCGCAACTAAAAGCTAATTTCCGGGTTTTTAGGAGCCCAGATCCCACTGGTCAGAGAGGGGGCCCTGCCTACTCTGGCCCCTGACGGGCATAGACGGGACTGCCTTTGGCCCACAAGCTTCCCGCACTGCGGGGGTAGTGACAGCGCTTTATAGCGTGATCACCACGCCTCCCCCAGCGGCACCTGCAATCAATGCGGGCATTGTGTCATGGTGTACCCTGTGACAGCAAGTCCCACCAGGGTATAGAGTTTGTGGCCTCAATGTCAGCATGGCATAAACAGCAGCCCGGAGCCCAGCAGCAGAGGCAAACAGTAGCGGCAACAGGAATAGTGGAAATAAAGTCCCCTGGTGCGTCCCAGCCACAGGGGTCGGGTAGCGCTTTATAGCGCAGTCACTACGCCTCCCCCAGTGGCAGTTGCAATTAATGCGGGCGTTATGCACAGTGTACCCTGGGACAGCGAGTCCCACCAGGGTATGGAGTTCGTGGCCTCGATGTCAGCAGGGGCGTAAACAGCAGCCTGTAGCCCAGCAACAGAGGCAAACAGTAGCGGTGACAGGAATTGCGGGATTAAAGTCCCCTGGCACATGTTAACCTATTTTGAAATAATGAGAACTTTTATATGATGCTTACCTCATCTGCAATATGAATTTGTTTGTATGTATTTAAAATTGTGGACTGCAATTTTAAAAAAGTATTTCAAAAGACCCAAAAAAGCCTGTATTTCTTTAAGGGTCTTGATAAAGGGGCCTTCCGTTACAGCATAAACTTTCCATTCCTATGATTCAATCAACCCATTACCTAATACATATCCTAAGTACTTCACTTAGGTACATCTGATACTGGATTTTTTTGCGTTAATATGTATTGTGTGGCGGTGTTGTAAATGTGCCTCCCAGTTGGGACTAAAGGTGACTATCCAATCACAAAGGAGGGACTCTGGGCTTTTCCGACAGGTACATCATGCGTGCACAAACTTAGTAAAGATACTGAAAGTATGCTGTTCCAAATTACGAGACAAGGAAAAACTAGGGGAACCGGTTTTGCATGGTCATGAGATGTAGCAAGATGTGGATTCATTCTCTTGGAATTTGGGGCCCTCACACACCTGGCTGCGTGACATGCTTCATCATAGGGATGCTCATCGTCAGGTCAGCACTGCAATACCTGACGGGCTCCCTATGAGGGGCTCTTTGGTGGAGATATTTTATTCCAAATTGCCGTTTGGTGCAGTGAGGGGCCCAACCATTGTGGATGAGTGAGTAAAGGTGTGTAACCTGAAGGTCTCCTAACCTCATTAAAAGAGACAACAGCGCATGTCTGAGGTTATGTCTCAGGTAGGACGCTCTATTGTGTGGTCAACATGTTTCTCGCCTAGTAGTCAATCAATCTGGTGGCAATTCATCAGGACCTTATAAAATCAAATCTATCTACACACGGGTAGTTATATGGTGTAAACAACCTCTTTAAACCAGCCTAACACAAACTCTGTGTAGTACCTGATAGAACATGACCAACCTCGGTTGGGATTCTCATTTTACTTAATTAATAACAGGCAGGTATCACACATGGAATTTCACTATGTCGTTTGCTGATTCAGCAACAGGCTTTCTGACCTACCCACTTCTGCCGAAATCAGGAGGTGTCTAATTACCATACAAAACCAGTTCCTCTAGTTTTCCCTTGTCTCGTAATTAGGAACAGCATACTTTCAGTATCTTTGCTAAAGGTGAACTTATCATTTAAGTATGCCGAAGAGTAGGGTTGATGTGCCTTTAGTACTTCCTTCGTCAACCTTTAAAAAGTGGTTGGGGCTCCATGTTGTCCAAACAATAAACCGGTAAATTCAAAAAGACCGTCTGCGTGGCAACATTTTTTTTTTTCTGATCTTCTTTTTTTAGAGGTACCTGAAAATACCTTTTTGTCAAATCTAAAATAGTGATGTTGTTAGCCTCTCCTAAGTTCTCAATGAGTTCATCCACCCTGGGAAGAGGGTAGGCATCATACTTTGATATCCTGTTAACTGCCCTAAAGTCTATACAGAATCGGATAGGCCCATCAGGTTTAGGAACTAGCACAATGGGAGATGGCCAATTACTTTTAGATGGTTGGATTACCCCGATTTGCAGCATTTTAGATTTTTCTTCACTAACTGCCTCTTGTCTGGCCATGGGTAAAATATAGGGTTTTTGCCAGACCACAACCCCTTATTCTGTGGGAATGGCATGTTCAGCTAATCTAGTGTGACCAGGGATGTCAGAAAAGATAGAAGAAAAGGATTGCAACACTGGTTGTAGGGAGTCATTTTGTCCTTCATCAGTTTAATTACTCATTCTTTTAAGGTACTGGTTAGGGAAACCGTACAGATGGTCAATCAACACTTTTTTTGGTGGGGTACCTCTACATTATTTAACATGTTTATATGGTAGATTTGCTCTTCTGCGTATCCAATTTTTATTTTGTTAGTGGTTGACCCTACTTTCTCAACTATTCAATAGGGGCCCCTCCATTCAGCCTTCATTTTATTTTTTGAGGTAGAGACGAGAACAAGAACACAATAATGTATTTGATATCCTCTCCATTTCCTGACCTTATCACAAAATTACATTTGTCTCTTCTGGCTTTTTTCTAATTGGGTGTAGGCTAAGTCTCATAGTTTACTAATACGAGGCCTTAATTGTTGCATATATCGTAACAGATCTGGGTCATCTGTCCCATTATTCTTCCCCAGGTTTCTCTGGTTATCTCGAGAAGGGTTCTGGATTGTCTCCCATAAAGAAGTTCAAATGAAGAGCAGCTTAATCTGCTTTGAACCTGGCCTTTGATAACAAACAAAAGTAAGTGTAGGTGAAGATCCCAGTTCTTTCTCTCTACCAGGAGGATTTGTTGGGGGTGGTATACTGAGGTCTTAAGATGTTTCAAATTAAACATTGTACACATTTCCTGTATTAAGTTAGACAGAAATGGAGTACCCTGATCAGTGAGAATCTCTTTAGGGAA
Organism: Lissotriton helveticus; assembly: GCF_964261635.1. Classification (NCBI taxonomy): domain Eukaryota; kingdom Metazoa; phylum Chordata; class Amphibia; order Caudata; family Salamandridae; genus Lissotriton; species Lissotriton helveticus. The sequence goes on from NC_136069.1 coordinate 1,197,442,801, forward strand.
CCCCACCCTAGAGAATATTTCAATAGGAACTTTGGTAATATTTCTGATAGTGGCTTACTCAAGGGGAGCCACTTCAGGATAGGGAGTGGCATAGTCGACAACTACCAAGCAATAAGTGTTACCCTGTTTGGTTCTTCGAAAGGGACCAATCAGGTCTATTCCAATACGCTCAAAGGGATGTTCTATTACAGATAAGGGTTAGAGAGGGAATGTGGGAGGTCTATATGGGTTTTTCTGTTGACAGAACTCACAACTCGCAATATTTTTTATCTTTGCATGAATGGCAGGCCAATAGAAATACCTTTGCACCATTTGAGATGTTTTCTATTGTCCAGTATGGCCGGCCAATAAATGTGAATAGTAGAAGAAAATAATTTGTCCTTAAACTGTTTTAAAACTAGCAGTTGGAGATCTGCCCCTATATTTTCTATTCTACATAGAAGCCCATTCTTTTTATAAACTGGGGCAACTGAGACTCAGTGTTTTGTTGCCTCTCTATAGCAATTTTCGAAGCATTTTTCAGGGTACTGTCATTCCTTTGGGCATGATGGAAATCACTATTTATCTGCAAAGGTTCAGCTGTGAGAAAGGCATTTTGGGATCTTGAATAGTTCTCCTTTTTAAGTAGAGAAGAAGACAATCGGGCCTTAAACATAGTGAGAAATGCTGCGTTATCTGTGCCAAGTGTCAATTATTCAGGCAGAGTTGTCACGACTCTAGATTTTATTTGTATCTCTCTACCTGTTTGAGTAGTCACTGTTATCTCTGCAATTGGATTCTTCCTTATATCTCCATGGGGAAACATCCTAAACAACTATGTTTTCCCCCCGACCATACGCTCATGGCCCCCTATTACTCACTCGGGACAAGGAAAGCGGAAACAGTGGATATGCAGAAGATTAGAAGGTCTGCAATGAGTCACTGACAAAAAACAACCCCAGAAAATCAAAAAGAACAAAGGTTGCCATTAACTCTTTAGAACTTCAGCAGGCATTCAATAGCAAAGCAAAGCGTGAGAATTGTTTAAAATGTTATGTTTATGTTGGTTTTGAAGAGAAAATAATCAAGGTAGTCTGAATAGAAATTACGCTTACAACCCTCGTGGTATAAAGAGCATTACTTGAATAATACATTTCTTAAGTGCAGCCAAAAGAAAAAGCGGTCTGTTTAAAGATCCAAAGAACAGCCAGCCTTATTCAAAACTATCTTTATGTATCTTTAACATGTTGATTTCTACGCAACATGTATGGAACTGGCATGAACAGATTATTGTGATGCAACACTACCATCTTGTGGCCAAAAGTTTTAATTGGAAAATACGTTAATTAAAGGAATATTCGCTACAAAAATTAATGTAATATTACGTTTTTTATAAATGTCAAATAATGTGTATTTCAAAGAACACAGTGACGAAAAATGGTAATGAGCAATTGATAGATTTTTTGTGGTTAAGGAACTCGTTGATAAATAAGTAGTGGTTTGGGATTGCTCGTTGTTTCGCCTTCGTGGTTAAGGAATTCGTTGTTAAGACAGTCGTTGTAAAATCATACATCCCTGACTGATGACATTCTGAATTTAACAAAGGCTTAATCCTGTAAACTTAAATGTATAGACTTACATAAAAGCAGTGTCCCAGCTATTGCGTATAAAGAATGTTCCATGGGATACAACTAAAGTCCATGGGTTCCTCAAATATTTTTTTATTGGGACAGGACCGAGAAATGTGTCCTTATTCACCACAGTTGAAACATTGGGCATTTTTAAAGGTGTTTGGCATAGTTAGAAAGGTCCTAACTTTAGAAGGTTCTGTGAACATTTTATTAGGTCTTTTCTCATTTTTGAGAGGAGCCTAACTTTCCTCTTGGTTAGGTTCTCTGACATTTAAGCGCTGCTGGGCTCTGGAAAAAGTTGTCGCCATTTCTACATCTTGTTCCACGGTTAGGCCTGTATGTTGTTTTTGTGTTGCTAGGGTAAAGCCTCTAGATACTGTTCCATATAAATCAAATTCATGATTTCTTCCTTGGAGTTCTCAAGGGGTCTGAGCCATTTATCTGTGGCCATTTTAAGTTTGAAGAAAATAATTTTGGGGTTATCCCCTGCTATGCTGCATTCCTTTCTAAACTTCAGGTGATAGACATCTGTGTCTAATCCCAGGTGGTCAAATATGATATTCTTGACTTCTTCATAGGAAGTGGCACCATAAGGATTGGCTACCTGGTAGGTGGCCTGTGCTTCCCAGACTCGTAATGGAGCCAGGAAGAAAGGCCATTTGTCACAGGGTCAGGCAATAGTCCTAGCAGCCCTCTAGAAATTTAAAAGAAAGGCATCTGGGTTGTCCCCAGAGACATATTTCTATAATGATATGATGATATGTGGGGGCCTGTGGACGAGGTACCAGTGTCAGAGAGGTTGGACGTTAATTGAAATTGATTATCAGAGACCTCTTTGCAACTTCATAGTGTCCTCCTTGGTGGAAGACATGTGTCTTTCAAGAACCAATTCTAATTTTCTCTGCCCTTGAATGAGCAGTTGTACCATGGTTTCCTTTTTAATCAATGGTCTATTGTGCCGGCATTCCCCACCACTTCTCAGTTGCGGGTGAATATCAACACGAATAAAAGAAAATTGATTCCTAGGGTTTTCTTGTCCCTCAATTATTTTCTCCAGAAGTTCACACAGATTTTAACTAATGTTAGGAAAGTCGAATTGTCTTAATATCTTTTATCTCCTTTCTTTCTTTTAGGGTCAGTTGATTCCTACAGAAAAAAGATCAAACCCCAGGGTAAGTCACTTCTCTTTTACCCAATTGAATAAGGATAGTCTAATCACCAAGGAATAAGTCACCTGTGTTCCTGTACTTTCCCTACAAAAAAACAAAGACGAGGGGTGGTTTGTCGCTTTCTTAAAACAAGTACTAATTTGTTAAGTCACAGAGAAGAAAGAAAAAAAATAAGAATTACTCTTAGGTACAAATAAAAAAAGGTCTTCCCTTAAGAACCTGAAACCATTTTGGTGAGAGAAGAGAAAGAGAGAAAAAAAGAATAGGAAAATGTGAGGAACTTATGAATGGGTAGGTTCTTCTACCTTCCCGTTTTCCCAAATACAGCCTGTACTTGGCTGTTGTAGTGTGGGCTCAGTCCTAGTCTTCCATTCCGTGTGGAACTCAGGGACGCCGATTCCAAGAAGTTACTGGTCTTCTCTTCGCAGCTGTTACCAGGGCTGGGATTCGATATCTGGCTTCTAGCATCTAGAGGGTTTGGATCACTGAAAACCCTGGTCCTACCTCTCTGCCAACTTTGAGAAAGAAACCAGGTCAGTCTTGGCTCCTGGCAGCCTGTGGGATTCTTGATCTTCATGGACCTCTTTTCCAGATTAATTTCTACTTCTTTGTCCTCTGGTTCCAGATGACGGTCCTTAAAACAACCGCATTGTTCCCTGATTGGCTCCAAGGGGGTTGCCTGACCGAAATCATCCAGTTCAAACAATGTTATCATTTCATCTTCTGGTGTGGTCGAAGGAGCCCGTGACTCTTCAGGGCTGTAAGCACAAATGGGGTAATGGTCCGTACAGCCGGTAATATTTCCGACCCGGTGTCTGGGTTGAAAGATTCAGCGATAGTGAGTTCCTGTGGACTCAGAGACGGGCGGGTACATTCGTCTCAAACCAGCTAATGCCTGGGATATGGCAGTGGAGAGACGGGGGCTGCAGCAGTAGCGCAATCACGCCATCGGGCAGCCGTGAGGGAAACGGCGGTGCAGTTTGTTTGTCCTGGCCAAGGGAAGCGCCGGGAGGCTTCTCACTACCATCCTAGCCATGAGGGAAACGGCGGTGCAGCTTGCTTGTTTCTTCTGGGCGTAGGGAAGCGCCGGGAGACTTCTACGCCACCGGGCAGCTGTGAGGGCAACAGCACTACATCACCCAGAAGCCTCAGGGGTGGCGGCGCACCGTGACGAGTGCAGAGCGCCAGGAGGCGGTATTTAGCACCCCGCGGCAGCGAGCGCTGTGGGGGCTGCAGCAGTAGCGCAATCACGCCATCGGGCAGCCGTGAGGGAAACGGCGGTGCAGTTTGTTTGTCCTGGCCAAGGGAAGCGCCGGGAGGCTTCTCACTACCATCCTAGCCGTGAGGGAAACGGCGGTGCAGCTTGCTTGTTTCTTCTGGGCGTAGGGAAGCGCCGGGAGACTTCTACGCCACCGGGCAGCCGTGAGGGCAACGGCACTACATCACCCAGAAGCCTCAGGGGTGGCGGCGCACCGTGACGAGTGCAGAGCGCCAGGAGGCGGTATTTAGCACCCCGCGGCAGCGAGCGCTGTGGGGGCTGCAGCAGTAGCGCAATCACGCCATCGGGCAGCCGTGAGGGAAACGGCGGTGCAGTTTGTTTGTCCTGGCCAAGGGAAGCGCCGGGAGGCTTCTCACTACCATCCTAGCCGTGAGGGAAACAGCGGTGCAGCTTGCTTGTTTTTTCTGGGCGTAGGGAAGCGCCGGGAGACTTCTACGCCACCAGGCAGCCGTGAGGGCAATGGCACTACATCACCCAGAAGCCTCAGGGCTGGCGGCGCACCGTGACGGGTGCAGAGCGCCAGGAGGCGGTATTTAGCACCCCGCGCCCTCTCGCACCACGAGTCGCGCCCGCGGTAGCGCCCGGGGCGAAGCCCGGTCAAAGGGCGGGCCCTCTGTGGCCCTCAGAGGCCTGAGGAGACTGGACTGGGCCAGGAACTTTATATTGCCTCTTCTGGATCTCTAACGTGCTATGTGCATGTAAGACATTTTACTCATTACTAGTATGTTATTTTCGTTTGCTTTTATGTGAGTGTTTAGACTTAAGGGTACTTGTGTGGAAGTTAACATCATCACTGCTCATAATGTCTAAATCCAAATCTGACAAAGTGACGGTGGGCCCTGCTACTCTAGACCATTTCCTGGTAAGGAAAGTAAATCAGATTAATAATGATAGACGTGTATCTCTGGGAAAAGGCACTGTGATAGGGGAAACACTATCTGAAAATTCCCCTATTAGTCTGACCCAAGACTGTGAAATTAACACGAGTGATGTCATCTCTACTGACCCCCCAGCGCCCATTTTAGTGAATGTGGAGGTTCATCCTGACTCACGGGCGCTGTCAAGTTCAGATATTGGTGTGCTGAATGAGACCCAAGCTGAAACCAGGCCTCTGAGAACTTGTAGAACACTGTCTCAAAGGGAGAATGACAATTCTAAGTCTAAAAAAAAGGATGGTAAGGCAATTATCAGTCCTGCTATAACAACCCCTTTTGTATTCACGGGCACTAATGGTAATGATAATGGCAATGGTGTAAATTTAAATCCTGATCTGCTTGCTTCATTTATAAAAAACTTAGAAGTTTCTTTAACAGCAAAAATGGAGGAGCTTATTAAACCATTAACCAACAAGATAGATAACTTAGTCAAGGAAGTGACAAGGCTGGGTGGTCTGTTATCGTCACAGAAGATTGTAACATCTAGTGGAAATGTACACTCTGGGGGGGAAAGGGAGAGATATTGCTGAAGTTAATGATACACGAAATAAGGGGAGGGGGAATATTGTTGTTGCAGTGGCCTTAGGGTCTGAAACACCTATTCGACCGGATATCCCTGTGGCAACTGCCTCGCAGCAACAACCATCTACAGACCCCCAAAGCAGTAGAGCTCCCAGACCCCCGAGGTACAACCGCTATCTTAATTTACCACCAGACTGTGCTCCGTTTGTGGCAGTACTGACTAATGTGCCCCCCTGTGGCACCCATCCTGCATCTCCTTTTGATGAATCTCAAACCTCTTTGAAAAATAAGACAGTGTCATGGCTCAACAAAAACTGTGGTTTTCCCATCTCATATTCTGACCAGATAATTACAGTAAGGCGTGTAAACTGGGTGGGGCCGTCCAAAAAGACTGGGTCTGGGAATTGTATAGTTGTAAATTTCAAACACCCCCAGCATGTGGCAACTGTTCTTTTGAGAGCTTCTGCACTGGTATACGATATGAACAGTATCTGTGTACGCCCCCTGGGTTACTTTTATGCGCATTTGTGCAAACCTATACCACAACAGAGTTTAACCAGGCGGGGGCTTGAACCTTATACTCCTGTGCAAGAGACTCAATTCCGTTATAACATCACTAATCCCTGTGGGTCAGGCGGACCCATTGGTATTTATAACAGGAGCCCCAGTGCTGGACACTATCAATATGGGTCGAACTTAAACACACAGAACAGGTATGAAGTGTTATCCGGTCTTGAGCTGTGTGATTGACGGGGGGCACCTGCGGCTCAGGATACTAGGGCTACAGGTGAATCTATAAACTCAGATAACCCGGTGGGCAAAATGCCAGGATGTCTTGCTGTCTCTTGGAATATTGCTGGTCTTGCGGCCAAAATGTCTGATGCAAATTGGGTGATTTACATTAAGCAATTTTCGATTATTTGTTTACAAGATACTTGGGACCTGGGCTGTAACCTCTTCCTAGAAGGGTATAAGGCCTTCTTTGTGCCAGCCTTGCCATCATTGCGGGGTAGGCCCAAGGGGGGTCTTGTAATTTTTGTTTCCATACTAATACCCTGTGAAGTACGAAGAATTGAAGCACAACATACAGGTGTAATGGGCTTAACTCTAACTGGAGGTAATGTCCTTTTGGGCCTGGTGAACTTTTACAATGCTGCTTATGATAGTGTAGGTAGGAATCACATTCATATATTAAATTCTTTTGTCTCTAATTTTATGGAAAATGTGGGCCACAACCTCATGATAATGGGGGACTTTAATCTGCATCCTTGTATAGACCCATTGCACAAGTGCTTACCAGAAATGACTTGTGAACGTGCGGACTATCTCCATATGGAGCACACTAAGGAGGGGGAATTGTGCAATGACCTATTGAATGACTATGACCTCTCTCTGGCTATGTCATTAAAGGACCCGCTATATTGCTTTGATACCCCTACCTTTAAAGGGCATGGCAGGGGTAGCTTTATAGACCATATACTTGTCTCGCGGACGATGCAAACTTTTTTAGATTCTTTTTGCATTGTTCCTAGCGAATTCAGCGACCATAACCCTCTAACAATCTGTTTAAAATGTCCCTGGGTAAAAAAAGGTAATAAGATCATCAATCAAGGTAGATTGGGCACAACAGATGGGAGGAGGCGGTTAAAATGGTCTATGGTCTCTGCGGATATCCCCTATAAGAACATCTCTGAAGGGTGTGCAGAGGATATTAAAGTCTGTACCAATGGGGGGGTGAACCTAGGCTGGTTCTAGAGGCTTATCAAAATATTTTGGAGAAGGTGTCAGCGTTTCTATCGGTCCCTAATAAAATTCAGGTTAATATAGGCCCGAGATGGTTTAGCGACGACTGCACTAAAGCTGCTCGCAAACTGAGGCTTGCACTGTCAGCCTCCCCGAGGAATCGGGATGTCGTAAAACTCTGTAGAAAGGAATATAAGGCTATTACTGTTGCCCGCAAGGAGTTTCTGAGGAAAGAGGCCTGGGAGGAACTGCTTGATCCCTCTACCCTGAATAGCAGCACCAAATTCTGGGCCCTGGTTAAAAAACCTTTTTTGACCGAGGACCCCGGAGATGGACTTGTCTGTTGCATAACCAAAGAGGAACGGGAAAGTCACTTTAAAAGTCTGTACTATTCTGAGGGTTCTGGAACCATGGCTGCTGCCCCCTATGATGAAAGTGAGGTCTTGGCTGCCATAATGGGTCTCACTGCAAATAAAGCGCCAGGTCCTGACGGAATACCACCGGATCTTTACAAATCTGATCCAGTTTTCTGGGCTCCCATTCTGGCTGCTGTATTTAATGCTGCGGCCATAGTGGGTTGTCCGGGAACGTGGGGACTGTCAACTATAGTTCCTGTCTTCAAGAAGGGAGATAGGGGAAGTGCTCTTTGTTACCGACCAATATCCCTAATTGATTCAATGGTTAAGATTATGGGGAGAGTTATACTTCAACGCCTAACAAGCTGGTCGAATGAAAATAACACCATGCAGGGCTCGAAAATTCCACTCGACCGCTCACATAGTCGAGCTAAATTTAACAAGGTCGAGATGGTTTTAAGTCCTACTCGCCCTTTATGGCAAGTAGGAAAACAAACCAACTTGTGAAAACGGAGCAAATGTGACAAGATAACAAGATTTAAAGGCATTTTTATTGCTCTCAAAGTTAACGAGCAATAAAGGTGCCTTTAAATCTTGTGATCTTATCACATTTGCTCCGCTTTCAGAGACGGAGGTCAAGTAGGTTGCAGTTAGGTCGAGAACATTTTTTAAGGTACTGGTCCTGCAGGACTAGTACCATTTTTCGGATTTTTCTAGCCCTGCCATGTCGATTTCTCAATACGGCTTTTGTGAAGGGCGCTCTACCATAACTCAGTGTCTCAACCTGTTCCTTATTCTGAATAAATATACTGTCGTACAAAAAGGAGTAATTCATCTTGCCTTCATGGATCTGTCCTCAGCCTTCGACTGTGTTAACAGGGGGAGGCTGTGGCAGACCATGAAGGATAAAGGTATTGATAGGGGGATCGTGGAGTTCCTAGCGGATCTGCATAATGACACAAGAGCCAACGTGAGGTTCTCATCGACTGGGGAAACCACAGGAAGTTTTAGCATTAATAAAGGAGTACGTCAGGGGTGTATCCTGGCCCCTTTTCTTTTTAATTTTTATATAAATGATTTAGAGGCTGAACTACAAGAGGTAAAATCAGATTGTTCTAGAGCTGGTGCGAGGGGTATTCCTTTACTTTTATATGCCGACGATGCGGTTTTAATTTCACGAACAGAATTAGGTCTCCAGGCACTTTTGAATGCTTTTAATAATTTTATGTCTGACAGGGACCTTATGGTCAACAATTCTAAATCTTACATAATGCATGTTGGCCGTCAATCTAAAAAGAAGTTCAATTTTAAACTGAATGATGTTCAGATCCCCATCACCCAGACGTTCTCATATTTGGGTGTTTTATTTAATACAAAGCTTAGTTGGGCTCCACATTTGGCCAAGAAGAAGGGGGAAATGACTAGAGTAAATGCCTCCATCTTCAACTTTGCCTCTAAATTGGGGAAAAAGCCAAATGTGGCTATGATGAAATTATACAACACTAAATCTATAGCCACTGCAGAATACGGAAGCGAGATATGGGGCTACGTAAATGGCGAACAACTACAAATAGTTGAAAATAATTTCTTAAAGCGTCTGTTATGTGTCCCAGGTAGCACACCGAATTTAGCTGTACATGAAGAACTTGGTTGCCTGCATCTATCCGACATTGTTGGACTGAAACCACTGTTATGCTGGGTAAAATTATGGTTAAGTGATAAAATTCCTTTAACCCACCAGATAGTGGAAGATCTTGTATCACTCGATCATGCAATGTGTGTACCTTGGCTTAAATATTTGAAGTCCCAATTTCTGAAGCTTGGCCGCCTGAACTTGTTTGTTAACCCGAGGGATATAGTTAAGGGTGATGTTGCAGCAATTAAGAGAGCTTTCTTCTTGGATTGTAATGCCCCAAGAGATGAAGTTGAGCTCTCGAAACCCAATGTTAGAAAGTATATCATGTTGAGAATTTGTGATTCTATGGAAATGTACCTAACATGCTCCTTTACCTCCCATGAGAAATTTTTGCTGACCCGGTTCAGGTTTAACCTCTTTCATCATCTTTTAATTAGACCCAAGTCGGACATTTTTAAGAAACCTGCAGCTCCCTGTGGCTGCGACGGGAAGTCTCCACAGGATATGCTGCATTTTATATTTTTATGTACATTTTATGAATATCCCCGTAGGCGGTATCTTGTTACTCTTTTAAAGAAATTACATTTTAATCAAATTAGACCCGCCCTTATGTACTTACAGCTGCTGCACTCTGATAGTGTCCTCCAGGTGCTAGAATTTTTAAAACTAACCATTAGATTAATGTTTAGATGAGTAATTGTGAATCATCTGCAGCCCAATGCACTAATGCACTTTTCTGTTTGTGGGCACTACTTGCACTTTTTCTTGTACTGATTTTGTCTATGCACTCTTTTAAGAAACATATGTATTGTATGTAACCTAGATCGACTTAGTAAGTATTGTGATGTTTTTAATATGAATTGTTTAATGTTGTGTACTTTTATGGATTGCAATACATCCGAAATAAAGTCAATTTGATATGATTTGATTTGAGAGACGAGTCCTGTCTTCCTAAGGGGCTGGCAAGCAGACCATTACCCCATTTGTGCTTACAGCCCTGAAGAGTCACAGGCTCTTTGCCCGCTTGAAGAAACATGTGTCAGCTGGTCATTTGCTTTTGAAGTTACCTTTCAACAAAGGAAGGTCAAATACAATCCTTTGAAGAACAAAAAGACTTTCTATCGTGTCCACTTTGTTTCATTTACTACCTATTGTGTTCTTTTGATTAAGCATGATACATGTATACACCTCGCTTAACGTGTGCACAGGATTCTTGTCATAATTACCGAGTGGGCCCCGGCGACTCTCTGCAGAGGTTTCGGGGTCTCCTCTGACCTTGCTGCACCGTCTTCATTATTGTTGTTTTATTACCTAACACATACCGCTACAAGTTAAGGCGCCACACTTTCTGTATACGTCAAAACCTCCACAGAACCCGCAACAAAAACAAACATTGACAAAGAAAATGTTGTGCCATGTATAGTGAAGAGGTCTTGTCAGGTTTCATTGACACACACACAACAGGTACAGCACCACAGCAGCAGTGTGGACAGCAAGAAAAAAGGGGGCACTGTGGGGGTACTTTATCTATCCCAGGCTAATGGCCAATGTAATGGTTCACATCCAAGTAAACGTGCAAGAGGAAATTGCCTGCACTGTAGGCGTTCTAACTTGTGACTTGCAGATTGCACACAGATCTCTACAGCAAGTGCTTAACCCACTGACCAATGTTAGTGGCTCGTCTATCCCTGCAATCTACAAAGTCAGTTCTAGGTCGTCCCACAGTGCACTGCTACTGGAGAAGGTGTTACATGCTTTTGTGATCCTACACCCTAGCGCAGAGAAAGGTTCGATCTCTATCTCTCACTCTCTATATATATTTCTTTCTTTTTTGCTCTCTCTCTTTCTCTCCTTCTTTCTCTCTCTACCTCTCTTTCACTGTCTCCAAGAGAAAGTGAGAGAGAGATAAGTTAATTAATTGCCACATTAATATCCACCCAAATAAAAAGCAATTGCTCACACCATCAGTCATGTACAATAATGCTGATTCTGACCACCAATGTTACATCTCCCAATATTTATCACACACCATAAAAAGGCAGGGTGACTAAAGATATGTTTCAGTAAAGGGATGAAACGAAGAAGTGACAATTGTGAGAACATGAAGTTAAAGAATATGATGTGACAAAAGGGGGCGGTGTGTGGGTCTGGGCAAGAAATGTTAAATAAAGTGGTATTGTGTAGTTCCTACTAATCCGTAGGATCTGCACATTGTTTGGGCAACAAAAACCAGGGGCTTGGTGCCAGGACTAAATCTGGACACCCCAGCAGGATATGTTGGCCTATAGACAAGCTAACTTATCAAGGAGTGAACAGTTTCCGGCAACCACTAAACATGACAATCCTGACCCCTCAGGAATTGTGAAAAAAGTACAGAATCTTTCGCTCAGCCACTCGTGCTCACTTGTTCTCAGAGAAATATACAGAGAATACACAGTGGAACATTTTCAATAATATTTATTGAACCAATGGTATTCTTGCATAAAATACGTGTGCTGCAAAGATTAGGAGACAGAAGCAAATAAAGGAGATTATAAGCACCAACAGAGTAAACATTAGATACCTTTCTACCATGGTCCTGGAGCAATGAATATATACAGGCATATATGGGAATATGATAATCTAATGTACTCCTACGATACAAACCCTACTCTAAGTGTACCTAGAGTCTGTGTAGGTGTAGAGCCAAGAATTCTCACTAGGGACGATCAAACCCCATTACCTGATTGGAGACTGTGAAGGACCCCGTCTTGGTCGTGACTTGGATACCCCTCATGGAATGTCAGACCAGTGTGTGATGATTTCTCAGCTGGCAGGGACCTTCAGTGGCAGCAGAGGTGACTCCTCTACCAATCTTTTCAGATGCATATTATTTATAATAAAAAGCAGCCTTCACGATGTGCATGCTAGATTAGTGATGTTATGGATATATGGATAGTGCTGTTGCCCTTTGGATGAAGATAGGACGACTTTTGTAGCTAGTGCGTAGAGAGGTCTAGTACATGATATTAAGGCATCATGGCAATGTTGTGTGAATCTGGATGCATATACAAAGTAGTTTCAGAGAAACTGATCCAACATTTTTGTGCTCGCAAATGTGTGCAAAAGGTCACTGCTGAAACATTATTTTCTAGGACGATGTAAGGAATAAATTGCTTTGCTACATAGGCCTAACTCGGGGATATGACACCCAATCCTCATCCTAAGGGTCCATATATAAGAGCTATCTAAAAAGACAGTATCAAAATCAAATACAAATTAATAACATACTCTAAAAGCAAGCTTCTCCTTTAAAATATTCTACAAAGCCTTACATCATTATACTATATGAAATCCTAAGCAGTGCGAAAGCCATGGTACCTAAAAAAAGGAAAATAAAACTAAAATGTTTTGGTTGAATTTAGTTTATAAAACAAGCTGAATTGTTCCCACATGGAAAGGCCAATTATTTAATGTGTTCCAGGTGACAGACAAAACATTGTTCTTGCCCATATCCACAAATGATGATCCTAGAGTTGCACCTAGAAACAGATTATTAGAGCGAAGGTGATTACATCCAATTCCCACAGAGGACGCCAAGGGAGAAAATGCATCCTGCATGCATATTGTGGAGCCATTGTCCAAGTCACTAGGAGCTGAAGTACCGCAGGGTGGCTCAAGAAAGGCATTCATCAGCAATGTAAGATGCTAGGGACACCAATACCCATGGACCATTAACGGGTCCAGTAGTACATCAATGTCCAATGGCGTAACCAGTTGTGATCCTAGGCATATGTCTAATATGCATTTGTGGCTGCAAAGCCGGCAGTAGACTACAGTTTGCATGCTGTTCTGCCAAACAAACCTGAAGGACAGGAACCAGTGCTCATCCAGTTCTGAAAATCATTATGTCCCAAACATGTGAACCATGTGCTCACTGCATTGTAGCATCAGGATTCCCGCCAAAAGTAGCAAGACAAGTGGGAGCCCTCCAAAAATGCTTGGAGTGCTTGAATGATGGACTAACTTCAAACAAACTGAACGGTTTGCACTGAAAGGTGCTAACGAGTCCTGAGCTAATACATTTTAAAAAATGCACTAATTCTCTTGTTTGAGAAATGTTAAAGATACAATGGACTTGCTCCTCAAATGTAGTGTGGAACAGTGTCTGTATCTCCGACGAGGACCTTGCAACCTGGAGATCAAACGTCTCTTTAGCCAAAGTTAAGCCACATTCTGTTGAAAAAGTATGGCTTTCAGTCTGCTAAGGGAATCAAAGTGTTACCAGATTAGCGACACCCAGTTCAATTCCACAGCAACCTTGATCATTCAGCATCAAGTAGCTCCCATTCAAGAGCAATTTAAAAAACGGACGTATCACAGCAGCTAGGGAACCCTTCAGATCACATGACAAATGAAGCATTAAATGCCCTGTGAAGAGAAATGTCCTTGGAAACTAAGCAACTGCTTAGTACATCCTCACACTATGAAACCCTAAGAAAAACTTCTGTGTCCTCTTTAATGCGCTTAAACCTGAAAGGTAATTCCCAATACTCATGCATATATCCTTCCGCTAGCGCTTTGTATCTGCTTGCCTGTTGGTATTGGAGACAATATTGGAATTGGAATGTCCTGACCGGTAGGCTGATATAACCATGGATAATCCAGTCTGTGGATGTGTGGAAAATTAGTACGATTTTGGTAAACATTATCTGCGCCATCTTGCCTTTCCCCCTGATGCCACACTTTTTGTCGTGCGCGCCCGCCATTTTAGGTGCCTCGATCAGAACAGCCCTTTTGCATGCCACTGGCCCCCGACATAGCCCTTCGCCCTCACCAAGCCTGCACGCTGACCAACCCCCCCTGCTCGCACCTGCCTTGAGTCATAAACCCCTCTTCAGCGCAGCTCTGCCTCAGAACCCCATCCTGTTCCCAGGGCGACACCTCCCTTCATTCCTTTTCATGGTCCCAGGCCCTTTGATGCAAACCCCTTTTTCCCTGTGTGCCCGTTTGTCTTCCTCGTTCCCAGGCCGACACCCAGCTCTGCCGATACTATTCCTTGCCCCTCCCCGTACAGTAGAAAGCTTCCCTCATCAAAGGACCCCCGAGTTGATCAAAGCCCCCACCCCATGAGATCCGATCGAACCCCCCACATTCCATGAATCGGCGGAATATCCAGCTGCGCGATAATCATCACCTGTTGTGACCGGGGTGGGGACTTCTACTGTAAATGTGTGTGGGAACGGGCCCGAAGGGGAGATTCCGGGAATGTCTTTCCGTACATCAAAGCATTGCCATGAATATGTAATCTGTAATAAAGCAATAAAACCTGTATATAAAAGGCCAGGCCTCAGAGATGCGGTTAGAGCACCTCAGAACGATACCTGCTGTCTAACTGATGTGTTCTCCTCCGGAGAGAATAAACCTTGTTTCCTGCCTTCCCGTCTCCAGCGCCTGCCTCTTCATTGATTAATGTTTCATGGGTTTAAGAGGCGATACCGCCGGGCAAATATCGATTGTCCCCTGACCCTAGATTCTACAATTGGCGTCCCAAGCGTGGGGCCCATCAGCGACTCGTGGATCCAGTGGGAGAGGTCCTGACGACAGAGTGAACGACTGCAACGATCGGGAGAGCTCTTGCCCAATAGACCCTCGTCTGGCAGCCGATCATCCGAACTTCACTAGTTCCGAACAGACCTCTCTCTCGAGTGATCTACGGTCCTGACTGGGAACCATTAGGAGTGCTGCGAGGAATACGAGAAAAAGAGGACGATCGGGCGCTGGATTCGGAAGACAAGAAACTGTCCATACGGTCCGGGTAAGGTCGTGTAAACACGACAAACTGCAAAATAATTGATCGATTGTTCAGAAAATACTAGTATTACTCTTTGTTAACTTATTTGGAGATTCACTGTCTGCACGCGGAGAAACAGTAGGCTCTTTCCCTTTTGCAAACAGTGAAGGATAGGTAACGCAGCCGTCGTGCCTATTTTTCTCCCCCACTGAATCCTATTATTTATTAACGGTTTTCGGGAGATTCCCTCTCCCACACTGATTAACTGGGTTCTTTGACCCCGAACTACTGTTCACGGATTGTTTTCTGGAGATTCTCTGTCTGCAAACAGGAAATAACAGATTCCTCTTTACGGATAGTGAAAGGGTAGAGGACGCAGACTTTTGCGCCCCTACTTATTCTCCCCACTGATTTTATTTTATTTTTATTGGTTGTTTTTTTGTTATTGGTTCATGAGGTATTCACTGCCTGCAAACAACGTAGAATAGAAATATTCTGTCTAGTCTTTGCACACAGTGATAAGATAGGCAGTGCTGACTTTTGTCCATCGTTGCGAGCCGTCATGTCTGTCTTCTCCCCACTGATTGATAACTGGTTCAGCCCGGACCGTTTATTAGAGGTGGATCATCTAGCTCCGCTGGAAGGCACCCCTAATAAGGACATGTTCATAAACTATGGATTAGTTACCATAGCCTATAATAAATTGTGGCACAGGTATACCAAAGAAAGTCAAGACAAACAGTGGCCACTGGTAGGATCCTTTGATCTTGATAAAATAGAAACGTTAGAAATAGCCCTTCGTAATAATAAGACAACGCCTATTATGCTCGACAGTCTCGGTATGTGGCGAAAAGAGGCAATGCAACGAAAGAGAAGAGACGAGGACAGAGCAGGTAGAGGAATATATCAACAGGACAACCCCAGGACACCACGACCCGAAAGTTATCCCCCGACACTACGCACAGGACGGCCAGACTTAGGGCAAGACCAATGTGCTTTTTGTAAATGTATCGGACACTGGAAAGCCCAATGCCCGACTTTACTGAGCGAGAGTAGGAACAGAGGACCGACAGGAATAGCAGCCCGGAAGAAAGGGAAAAAGCGCCAGACAAAGAAGAATCAGACTGACATGGTCAGACCAGATAGAACCACCACGTTTGATTATGCCCGATGGCACAGATTTCGCCAGACCGATTTCAGCGACATGTTCGAGTTTTCATAGATCGGACAATGTTAAGACGGGAACCCAGTCTAGCTCTAAATTAACAGACGGAAAAGGATAATTATGGCCAATAATTGTTTTATATTTGTCTTGGGTCTTTGTATGTCATACTTGTACTGTCTCCCGTCTGAGTTTATGTGTATGTGAGGCATGAATCTACGTCATCCCTCTGCATGTGCTTCCGTGTTACTTAAACTCTGTTAACAGAAACTTTAGCATGAAACAACCTGGAAAGAAAGAAATGGGAAAACGAAATCCGTAGGCCACTGATGAACTTGAACTTTTATTTAACATAACGAACAAGAAATAAATAACAATACGTAATAATAAACACCTATTAATATCCTAACAACAGAAAACGTTTGAAACAAGAACGGTAAAACCTAGAAAATGAAAGTCAACAGAACATTCGCCCCCCCCCACGCTCTGGAACCTTCCAAAGTAGGGCAGGGTTACGGCTACGCCCAACCAGCAGCAACCCATATAAGGCGGGCCCTGCTGCCAACAATCGGTCAGGAAATCATAACATAGGGGGGAGCCGGAGGAGAGGCAGGGGCCAGCGGAGTCCGGCCGCAGCAGCCCTGGATAGCTGCAGGCAGTCCCGCCACATGCCTTCCCGGCCCGGCCACGGTGGCGCATGGGAGTTTCAGGTAGTCCCGCCACATGTCCTCCCGGTCCGGCCACCAATGGCCAAGGACCGGGGCCAACTGGATCCGGCTGCAGCCGATAACCTAAGGAAGCCCGGCCCAGAGAAGGACGAGACACCTCTTTCCTTTTCCCCTCCGTGACAGCCGCAGCAACACGCCAGGCGCCACTTCTGTCATGAACAATGGCCGCGACAACTCTGGGCGGCGGGATGTCCTGTTCATACCTCCACGAAAATTAGTCCAAGTTGGGCTGGGAGGGAGAGGCGATGTGGACGAGCCTCTCCCACCTCCATGGATAGGAGGTCTCCCAGCCCCCGGCCCAGCGCCGAACTCCCCCAGCCAGGCGGTGGTGCCAATACCTGCGTAGCACCGAACATACCATGGTGGCGCCCCAGTACTTGCGCAGCACCGAACATGCAACGGTGCCCATATTTTCGGAGCAACGAATATGCAATGGCTGCACCGATACTTGTGCAGCACCGAATGTGCGCCGCAGGTGGCCGTACTTCCACAGCACTGGGCATGGGCCTTGTGGAACACAGGGTGTGGAGAGACCATCGTGCATGCCCATGAAAGAGAGCGGCCTGGAGTGCGCCGGGAGAAGGAGACGGCGCGAACGAGTCTCCCTCGCCCCCCAGGTGGGGGCATCACAGCTGCACCCCAGCCGAACGTCCCGCTTCCACAACACAGAGTTCCATTCCCTATTTGTCCTCAGAAAGGTCTCTTCCACTCTTGCAGACTCGACGAGAGGGGACTGCTGCAGGGCCTCAAAATGGCGTCTGGGCCCGCTGGAAGGCGGGTCTCGGCCGCTAGAGTAACTTTGAACAGCAATGTAACTCGGTTGCTTGCCCACCGGAGCACGAGCCCCCACCTCCGACAGCATCTCCACAGCCTTGAAGAGTCTACAAAGGTCCCCGGCGGAGCCCTCGGCCCCTGCAGGCTTCCGGTAAGGGACGACTGCCTTGATCACTAACGAAACAAGCATGACATTGCCACTCTTTCTGTTAGCAGGAATTCTAGAACTGCCGAAAAGGACTCTGGTCCAACTGCCGGTTGTAGGAAACATTTTTCCCTGATGCTACTTCCGGACTAACCCGGCCCCGCCCAAAATGGCGCCGGTATCAATAGGAACTTACGAACACCTCGTGGTGTTCCTTTTTACTAATACAAAACTTGATGTTCTGAGACATATATGATCCTTTGTACACTTGACAAGAAAGAAGGAGAGCTCACTCGACGAACATGTAAAAGGATCCCGTTAAAAATGTTGATTACAAATGTACAATGTATTATATTTTTTTATATAGCTGATGTATAACCTCGCTTATGACGCACGCACACGGTATGCATATAGGAAATCTGATTGCAACTAGTCTGACTATGCTTCTAAATTATGAAATAAATGCCCCCCGATCCCCCAACCAATTGATAGATGTTTTAGTTTCCTACGAATGAATGGATAAACCTTTCTAATGTTTTATTGTTGCAAAACAACCCCCCCACTGTACGCACTTTAGCCATTGCCGTGTCCGGCCAAATACGACTGCACCCTCATAATCCACGTGCTGAAATGATTTTGCAAAATAAAGGTTTTCGAAACTATGAACGGGTATTGCATGCTTTTTTTTAAAAATGTGGGATCGGCGGGAGAATTCTTTTCTGTGCACCCTACTCTGCTCTCTCTTTAAGGTTAATAGAAGATGGTTGCCCAGCCCCGGATGGAGGATCGAATCTGAGACACGACACCCTACCGTCAAATATGCGACTGACTCAGGGACTCGCACATGGAGGAAGACCTCGATTTCCGGGGATGGGTAAAAGCGAAATGGTGTGAAAAATGGAATATAAAGGATGGGTAAAGTGAAACGATGTAAATGATAGAATATTATAAAGATACGACACTCAAAGGTACTAGGGAAGAGAGTTGACCGAAGAGCTGATAAACCTTAAAACATCACAGCGTTGAAAGAGATTTAAGGACCCCGATAGTTAAATACACCTACCAACTAGAAACTTCGCGCTAAGTACTTCTGATTCTCTAACGTTTTCCTACTCACAGCCTATAAGGACACACTGCCCCCCCCCGGCCCCAGAAACCACAACCTCAGGGATTCTATCCCGAGGAGATAAGACGGGTATGAGGTAAGTAAAGGACTCTTGAATCCATGTATTTGATATGCGCGAATGTTGTCGCCCTCCCTTCCCCTCTTTTCCCTCCCTCTGCAGGTTACATCAGAGATCACAACCGAGGTGTGGCGAAGATCTGAAGCCTTGCCATGTCTGATACGCGAAGCAGACTAGCGCCGCAAGGTGGCACCTAAGCACACCCACCAACTGCTCATGTAACAAACGAGCCAATAAACAGTATGACTTGATGAGAAATGATCACCCTTAATCCAGGTTGCGCGAGTGGACACATGCCACGTATGTCTGAAACTATGAAAGAATGTTTGTGCGTGACTGAAGCGTCGACTCAATTGGTCAAAGGACCAAGAATGCAAGGAGTACGACACAATAGTGCCCTTTTCCTTTTTCTCAATGCATGTCCCCCGTACCCGACCTAATGCTCGTCCGTCCTGAACCGCATGCTTTCAAAATACTAACACAGACCTGCGATGTCTTGTATCGAGTAATGCGCTGAATAATCTATCTTAAATACACGGCCGCTCCCTATGTTGCACGTGTACTATCTAGCCTATTGTTGCACATCTCTCTCTATCTCTCTCTCTCTCTCTCTCTCTCTCTCTCTCTCTCTCTCTCTCTCTCCTCCACACTCTCACTCTTCCGAACGACTAGCACCTAAATTGGCAAACCGCCACCCCTAGCACACCACCCAATTGGCTTCAAATACCGCCAGTATTTCCACAAAACTTGTCTTTAATACAATCACCCTGAGACCGTGTCATTGCCTCTCCTTTCTGCTGAATTAACGAAACCGAGAGTTGGCGATGAGGGAAAGGACAGGTAAGACGACTGAGGTTCCCTAATCTGACCCGTAATAAGGGAACTACATGTCAGCGGCTCCTATGATGAAATAAAATGCCTCAGAATACGCGACCTTCCCCGTCCCGAATTGTCGCAATACCCAAACAGTAAAAATGATCGAAACATCCTCATATTCCAGGAACGCCCCCTGTTTCGTATCAGCTGCCCCAGACGAGAGTTATAAAACTGTCCCTCACCCCCGGTCATAAGAGATGGGTCTACTTACGCCCTTACCACAGTTTTCTATGTCCCTAGTTGTTTCCCATAAGACCCCTGTCTTTTCTAATTTAGTAATCAGGCCATAAGAGGCTACATAGGAACCAGAATGATGTTTTACAAAGTTAAAGGATTAGACCGAAGCGAAGAAAATCATTGCAATGAACACTGTTGAAAGCGAAAATGTTTAGTTGAAAGGCAAGATGCATTGATAGAATGAAAAATGTTTAGCCTATGTTCGTCCCTCAGCAAGATACCTATTAGTACCATGTTGATAGCTCACAGCACCCTTTATACATATAAAGCCCTAGAGAACGGTATAGCTTTGTCAGGCTCGTATTACGAAGGTGGGTCTCCATCAGATGAACTGTCGTAACTGTAATAAATAGTTATGAAGGAAAGTCATAGTAAATCCAACAGGCCCATCATCGGTAATTTATATGTTAGTTGTGAACCTTAATATAACGGACGTTTTCATTTTGTGCCTGGAGCTGGGAGAGAAATAGACTTATGTGATTACCTTCCTCTACCAATTCTCTAAAGACTGTCTTTTCAAACTCACGACTGTCGGAGGAAAGAAGGACCGGATGTGGGAGCACGTGGCCTGACTACAGACTATGGAACATCTGCGACATTGGCCAAGGCGAGACCGCGACAGAAAAGAGCTGCAGGACGAGGCACTATTTCCGACAAAATGAGAGGAAAGGGCTGACCTGATGTCCCTGCTCAATGTTCAAATGTGTGCCGAAAAGTCCCCGCTCTCTGAACTCAGTCATGAGCCCGCCTACCTGGAATTCTCCGCCCCCTGGTCTGTTCCCGATCTGGCCCTGCTCCATCCCCCTTTTTCTCCGACCTACCCTATGGACTACTTACACACTCTTCTTCCACCTGAACTCTTTGACTATCGACTCCAAAGGACACGGGGCGAAAAGGACCTTTTTGACCGGGAAAGCAAGAAAAAGGTCATGCCCTGCAACGCGGAATCTAGAATAGAGTTGGACCCATAAGCTCCACCGCCGGTGCTCCACAGTGCCAACGGAAGACGGAAACAAAATGCTGAGAACTCGCTAACTTCGAACATTCCTTAATTATCGTTTCTACTATGTCTCATTTCTCTCCCAGCCACCAATGTATTGATTATGCAACAACCAACAATGAACAGAACTCGGATATGTAATAACCTATCAGTTTACATTCCAACCGACTATAAGTAGCTATGAAATGTACGCAATGCTCTCACTACAGAATCATTTTTTGTCTGCATTACTATAACTTTCCTGCAAACGAGTTTTATCGATGGACCCGCCTCCTAAGATGAGCGATTTTGAAATGTAATGTTTATAGCTCCTTCACCTGGGTTCCTACTTTTTACCTATGACCACCACAATAGACATGAATAGGAAATAGACCAGCAAGATGTCTTGAATATGTTAAAGGGAGGACTGTGGAAAATTAGTACGATTTTGGTAAACATTATCTGCGCCATCTTGCCTTTCCCCCTGATGCCACACTTTTTGTCGTGCGCGCCCGCCATTTTAGGTGCCTCGATCAGAACAGCCCTTTTGCATGCCACTGGCCCCCGACATAGCCCTTCGCCCTCACCAAGCCTGCACGCTGACCAACCCCCCCTGCTCGCACCTGCCTTGAGTCATAAACCCCTCTTCAGCGCAGCTCTGCCTCAGAACCCCATCCTGTTCCCAGCGCGACACCTCCCTTCATTCCTTTTCATGGTCCCAGGCCCTTTGATGCAAACCCCTTTTTCCCCGTGTGCCCGTTTGTCTTCCTCGTTCCCAGGCCGACACCCAGCTCTGCCGATACTATTCCTTGCCCCTCCCCGTACAGTAGAAAGCTTCCCTCATCAAAGGACCCCCGAGTTGATCAAAGCCCCCACCCCATGAGATCCGATCGAACCCCCCACATTCCATGAATCGGCGGAATATCCAGCTGCGCGATAATCATCACCTGTTGTGACCGGGGTGGGGACTTCTACTGTAAATGTGTGTGGGAACGGGCCCGAAGGGGAGATTCCGGGAATGTCTTTCCGTACATCAAAGCATTGCCATGAATATTTAATCTGTAATAAAGCAATAAAACCTGTATATAAGAGGCCAGGCCTCAGAGATGCGGTTAGAGCACCTCAGAACGATACCTGCTGTCTAACTGATGTGTTCTACTCCGGAGAGAATAAACCTTGTTTTCTGCCTTCCCGTCTCCAGCGCCTGCCTCTTCATTGATTAATGTTTCATGGGTTTAAGAGGCGATACCGCCGGGCAAATATCGATTGTCCCCTGACCCTAGATTCTACAATTGGTGTCTCTGCCACAGTCAAAAGTAATTGGTCTAATTTTTCAATGTGCAACATGGTGTATTTCGCACCATAGTTATCTGTCATTCTGTCAGATCGTATTCAGAAAACAGAGTGGTTGCAGTGATGTAATGCCACAGCACATGGCCTGAATGGAGTGTTTGCAATGTCCAGCTCAACATTACGATGGAACATAACTGTGACTGTCCATTTTATAAAATAGACAAGTCCCGCTGTATTATGCCAACTGAAGAAGACACAATTTTGGATGATAAAGTGGTCATACTGTTGTCGACCATGTCCAAAGCGTTTTTCATATATTCCCTGTCAATCTTGCGTAATCCCTCTGCAGCTTCTCGCCGAGAAATCTTCAATAGCTTGTTGTATATTCCATATAAGAAGCCCTTTTGTTGTGGGTTTCTGGGACCTAGCAGGGAACATCTGATAGCCAGGTCATCAGAAAGAATGGACAAGTGTTTCACTTGGGAAAGTGTTGAGGTCTTTAGGCAATCTAGGTACAACTTTTCAACACTATATGATATCACCACCCCTGCATGTTCTATTTGTGCATAGCATAGGCCAGGCCTGTTTATCTGAAACCCTCCCGTTTTACCCAGGAACCTAGACTG
This sequence comes from Lissotriton helveticus, assembly GCF_964261635.1. Lineage (NCBI taxonomy): Eukaryota > Metazoa > Chordata > Amphibia > Caudata > Salamandridae > Lissotriton > Lissotriton helveticus. Next base: position 1,197,465,828 of record NC_136069.1, read on the forward strand.
ACATCTGTCCATGTCTAGAGGCCAAACCAACCAACCCTGCTGATCAGGGTCTGATGTATTGTATGACCCAAAGCAGAGCATAGCATCCAATGTATCCTTACTGTACTTTGTGTATTGTTGCCAATTTTCAAAGGGTACAAATGTGGGAATGTGAGGTATGTTCAAATCCTTTGTCTTAGAAAAACAAGAGAGGTAGTCTGATGCACTGTTTTATTCATGAAAATCATTTGATATGGTGTGAGGCATGCTTTGACTAAGGCCTCTTGTCCCTGAACCTGTCACTCTTTTGTTCCCCAGACAGAATTTGTGTCTAGCGTGTCTTTCCAAAAGTCAAAACCTTGTGTGGATAATTGGGAAATAAAGGAAGCAGAGTACATCAGATTGGTATTTGTGAGCATATTCTTCTTTGCAGGTGTAGGTGCAAGCTTATAGTAATAAAAGGCTCGGTCTGATCTGTCAAAACAAGAAAAATATGTAAACTTCCGTGTAGATGTTTTTGAACTACTTTTGGAGGTGTTGGGTAATATTTCCATTGGGTGTAGTTGTAAACAACACATGGGATACTAGCTTTGTGTACAAAATGGTGACCATAATGTTGATAACAGAACATATCTCCAAAACTACTTTCGCCATCATACAATTCATCATTAGAAAATGCTACTGATTGCTCTAGATCTGAAAGCAAATTATGCAGAGTTTCAATGTCCCAATCATTAGATAATGTACTAGAGGTGATGATATAATTTAAAAGATATCTTAAACAAATATGAAATTTGCAAAAGTTCAGTAGGACCATATACATCATGTGATATCATATTCCATACTATGCCATACAGAATTGAAACTGCCATACTGTTCACCAGGGACAGGTACCTTACTTCACAGTGCAGTGACGCATGTGGTTTTAGAACCAGCTTCACATGTTTGACTGCAGAGCATTCTGGGAGATAATATCCATTTATAAGTAGAAAAAAAACACTCACCAAACCAATCCACAGTACAGGGAAAAGTAATCCAATTGTAATCCACAGGTGTATCCAGGAGGCAACAAGGTATGTCTTTTTCAGCCAAACAGAGAGAACAAACTTGTAGCTTGAAAAGAAGAGGCGATGTTGGCAATCCAGGTTCACTGGGATCCGATGAAAAATCATCATAATGCACAAAGTAGCCAGATGTGCTATTTTTGGCAGATTAGCAGGTTTTGTGGAACTGGGAGATAATTTGATCCTTGGCATGTTGACATAGACGTCATAAATGTTTCGAATTGAAACTTTTGTACTTGTTGACTGTACAGTTGTAGTTGTTTCGATGAGGAGAAGCAACATCTAGTTTTCTTCGACAGCCTCTCTTTGGAAAGTAGAGTCTTCAGTCATTATTAAAGCTTCCATCTTGACTTCCTTTATGGTAGCGAGAAGAGATCGTTGGCTACCCAGGAGCCCACCTGGCCTACTGTTGAGAATCGGCCACATATTGCGGTTTAGTCAGATCTCTGAACACAAACCTTTTGTCTCAGCAACCGGCAAGAGGCGAAAGAAGTACAGTTCTGGTACCTTCAACAGCCAGGACAGGTAGAGACCCTCTGTAAGATGGCCCACATTCTTTCATGTCCTGTAGTTTTTTTATTTGACCAGGTCCCCAATCTTTGGGACTCAGGCAGGTCTTGCCGCTACTGCTTTCACTTCACCAGTGGTAATGCATTTGACTTTGACGCTGCTTCGTAAAGCTCTGTATTATTTTAGGTCCTGTAAAACAGAGTTTCAGCCGCCACTGTGCTGAGACTATCGAGGTGTGAGACCCACATCCTCACCCCAAACAGGCTCTCATAGGGTATATGACCCCCCCAGCGATTTACTGGGCATGTTATTAAGTGCCCTCTGGACCCCATAAAGGTGATTGACCCAACTGCCACCTGAGCCTAATACCCTACCTTTTAAGGATTGCTTTAAGTCCCGGTTCTTCCTCTCAGCGAATTTCCCTCGAGATGATAGGGGGAGGAATATCTCAAGGCCACACCCAAACTTCCCAGAACGAAACACCGGTCCCTGGTTGGAATGTACTGTGTCAATTGCTCACATCCCGATAAAGACTCGCAAATCCTTTATAACAGTTCGGGCATGAGACGAGCGCTGGGGCCCAACCCATAGGAATCTAGAACATGAAACCACTGCCACCAAGATGTACTTCTAAGCCATGTCTGAGTTTAAGGAGCCACAGTGATCCAAATAGACACAAGTGAGAGGCTTGCCTGAGATCAAAAAAGTTGATTGCGGTGGACGTGCTACGGTAGAGCCTTTCATCTGCTGGCAGATATCGCATTTAAGGTTAAAGTCTTTGGTCAGTTTAGTGAGACCTGGCCACCAGTAGCACTGCTTCAGTTATGAAACTATAGCAGTATTCCCTGCATGTGCTAAACCCAGACCCTCAGTTACAGCTAGACTTAATTATATTCTGCAATCAGTGTTTGTTATTACTCTATCCCCCCACTCCTGGAATTTGAGCATACAAAATACTTTGCACATCTAACTTGTAGGAGTACTTGAGTGGAAAGCCTTTTGGTGGTGCTGAGGTGTTGCACATGGCATTGACATCTGTCATAGTTGTTCCGTCTATTTCATGCTAGAGCTAGTGATTGCAGCAATGGCAGCAGTTCACACTGTTGCCTTGGCAGCTTCATCCACCATTGAATTCTCTGCAATGTGTACGCCACCACTCTGAGGACTAAATGTATGAATAACATGAGCCTGTGGAAGGCCTTCTTTCAGCTTTGCTACTTTTCCCAAAGCATCTTGTAATTGATTGTACAACCCTTTTAATCTCAAAACCCATTTGTGCCCCAATAGTGAAGATATTCTTTATAAGATTGCACACAGTAAATTTAAACACACACTATAAGTGTGGGGAATTTGGGATCTGTATTTTGTAGTGTCAGTATCAGGGCTTTTAGTTCTGCCAACTGCACTGTGTAGTCCCCTAGGGACTCTTTGTGTGTTATTCTGCATGCTGTTGAATATTGCTGTTTCAATACTATGGCGGGTTGAGCAGATCCGTCAGTATAAATGATACATTCATAACAATCTAGATGCATATTTTCATTCGGCAGAGGATATTCCTGTTCCTACTGCAGGAACACTTGTGTTTGTAATGTAGCGTCAAATCTGCAGTCTACATCTGTTGCAGTGAGAGAGTTAGCCCACTGAATCCATCTTGGATGTAGAGCTAAGCATTTGGAATGCTTGCTTTAGTAACCGCCTCTAGAGTCGGTACTGGGGTGATGACAATTATGTGTTTTTCCAGAGCTAGGGCTCTCTCTCTCTTTACAGCCGTCTGTATGGCTGTGAGTATTTTCTCAGTGGATGCAAAATGCATTTCAGCATTTGCGTACAGATGTGATTTGTATGCTATAGACACCGTATCGCCTTCATTGAAAGTGATACCCAGTTGGTCCAGCATCTATGTGGATCACCAGGTTATTTGTGTTCACATGTGTATGTAAATGCCTTATTTATTTATTTAGAGAGTTTTGTACAGCACAAACATGACCCTCGAGGGTATCAGAGCACTTTACATGGAGATAACACAATTAGGACATGGTCTGATCAACATGCAAACATATTCATGAGAGACAAACAAATCAGCGATTATGAATAGGCTAACTATGGTTGTAGTAGAATAAAGCCAGTACTAGGCAGGATAGTCTACATAGGAGTTTGAGATATGAATCTATTTAATGTCATCAATATGTTGACTTAGGGTAAGAACTTAGTCAGTAGCTATGATTTGGCTTCTCTTTTGAAGGCGTAGATGGAGGCAATTAGGCGAAGGTCCTGCAGTAAAGTGTTTCAAATCTTGGGAGCGACAGTCAAGAATGCTCTAGCCCCAATTTTCTTTTTGTAGGTTCATTGGGGTTTCAGCAGCAAAGTGAGGGCACTTCGTGAGGAGCTGCTGCTCCCTGATTTTTCTAGATTTTAGGCCAGGTAACTGGGGGTGTTGAAGTGTAACGCGTTGTGCGTCATGCAATCAATTTTCAGTTGGATTCTTGTTTCATATGGTAGCCAATTTAAGGTTTTTAGGGCTTACGAGATGTGCACATTTCTTTTAGTTCCGAGGACAAGTCTGCATTGAGAGAGGCTCTTAGTGGTGCTAATATGTATTTAGGTAGGCCACATAGCGTGGCACTACCATAATCCAATCTGGGTAATACTAGGGCTTGGACTGCTAGTTTTAGATCTTCATGAGGCAGGAATGGTTACAGTTTCCGCAGAATGCTCAGGTGGTAGTTTGTTCCTTTGGTGGCAGCACTAATGTGACCCTGCATATTTAGGTGTTTGTCCAATGTAATACCTAAGGATCTGGCAGAGTCTAGGATGTAGAGCGAGCATTTGAGGGCTGTAAGATGATTCAGCCACAGATCAATCTTGATGTTGTTATTTGGTGGAGAGATGTTTTGTCAGCATTGAGTTTGAGGTGGTTAACCACGAACCAGAGGTGTGTATTTTGTAGGGTGGAATTGAGGGACATAATGTCATTTGGAGAGGCAATTTTTAGATATTGCTGGGTGTCATCCACATACATATGGTAGTGGATTGTTAGCTGATTTTAGGAGGTTTGCTTGTGGTTCCAGGAATAAGTTAAAGAGAATGGGGAGAGAGCGGATCTGTGAGGAATACCAAGAGTTATTGCTTGTGACTTACATAGAGATTGATTCCTTTTGACTCTAAAGGATCTGTTTTGGAGGAAAGAAGCAAACCATTGTAATACGGCCCCTGATAAGCCCATTCTGTGTTCCAGTAGCTCTAGTAAGGCATGTGTTTGACGGTGTCAAAGGCAGCAGATACATCAAGCAATATTAGAAGGCATAATTCGTTATTGTCCAGCATTTTTAGTATGTCATCTACAATATGAGTAAGGGATGATTCTGTGCTGTGATCTTGACGGAAGCCTGATTGGAATTGATCAAGTAGTTAAAACATTTCTATGTGCCTGCAGAGTTGTTTGTGTACACATTTTTCTAAGAACTTTGCCAGTATAGGGATGTTGGAGATGGGCCGTAGTTGATAGGGTCAGAGCAATCTGCAATAGTTTTTTTTTTAAAATGGGTGTTACTTGACCGTTTTTTAGACAGTCTGGTATAGTGCCTTGGCATAGAGAGGTGTTTACTTACCAAAAAAATGAACAGAAATTGATCATGAAATTCAAAGAGAGGAAATATCCTGATACCGTGCTGGACTCAGCCATAGAAAGAGCGGGAGCCATCAACCGCAGTAACCTCCTATCTTCAAGCCGACGAGACAAATGTACATACAGACCAGTATTTATATCGAAATTTTCTACCAAGAGAAACCAAGTCAAAAAAATTATCTTAAAGAATTGGGAAATGATACAACATGAACCGGATTTTAAGGGCATTTTTGATCACAAACCCCTTTTTGCATACCAGCGATCAAGGAACCTGAAAGATTTACTGGAAACTAAGCCAAGAGAAACAACCATCAGATTTACAGGTACAAAACCATGTTTAAATTGCAGCCACTGCATCAATGTTATCCAAGACAACATATTGAATCATCCAACATCTGGGAAACCAATTAAACTTTTCACCAACGCCACATGTGACACAAAAAACCTGATCTATTTACTAAAATGCCTATGCGGTCTCCCATATGTAGGGAAGACGGAAAGGAAAATTAAAATTTGTCTAACTGAGCACAAAAGCACAATCAGAAACAAGGTCATGAAGTCGCCATTCGCTGCTCATTATGTAACCCAAAAACACAACATTAGCCAAATAAGATGTTTGGTCTTGGAGGTTGTCCCTGTTAAACAGGGGACAGACAACAGAAAGAGATTGTTACAACGGGAAATGATATGGATGAAGAAACTGGATGCCTGTCATCCAAAAGGACTGATCGATAGGATTGAATACAGTTGTTTCTTGTAAATATGTATACATGCTCTGTTTTGACACTTCCACTTCACACCCATGTTTATCTTTTCATTTTTTCGTTTGAGCCTCTTCACACTAATTTACATGTTTTTTATTTCCTCTTTCCTTCATTTTCTTGTACCTTATTGACATTATTTGTTTCTGTACCTTTCAGCTCATATTGTGACAACAATGACACTCGTTTAACATCGGCATTTTGTCACCAGTTTACCATTTCTCACATTTACCTTTTCTCCAGTCCAATTCTATCTACGCCGTTTTTATGTTGTTTATTATTCCTACCAGCACTTTATACCTTCTGTGTTTATTGTTTTTTCCAGCAATTTTAGTCATACACGCCCAACATGGCCGTTCTGCTGCAAGTCCACCTTCTATGTCTACCACATACACTTTTGAGTTACATTGATCAAAATACCAACACGTTACCTTCACATTACTTTTTATGTTCACCATCGGTCTGTCATTTAATACATCCTCACATACAATACGAATTATAATTTTTTTATATCACACGCCTTGTCGTAATTTTTACCCTTCCAAGATGGCCGACTGACACTCAGTCCTCATTCCGTCTTTATTTAATTCACCCACCCGGAAGCCACCCTTACACACGCGCGTTATCCAGACACGGGTACGCGTTTTCGAATTATCAACTTGCGCGGAAGAGACAGACCAAAGAATCTATGCGGTAAGATTGCATTAACTGGGCATTCAGCCATCCGCATTCACCCCAGATCGACGCGAGCACTATTTTCACCTGCTCATAGCCCATAACATTGGTGGACCTATCATAATACGGGGTCCCGCTGAGTACCGTTAATGCTTAGTCACGCTTCTAAACAGGCACATCTTTAGGCAAATTTTCAAAGCACTTTTCACGCCATGGGCACCAGTTTTTGTACGTATCCCGGACCATTTTCCACACATATTCTCGAACAGATCAGGGCACAATAGTTATCTTGAATTCACAAAGTTGATCCCGGTTTTAATGTTTCACCAGCTCACTTACCTTTTTTCCGTTTTCTTCTCCACCCACATTTTTCGCCACAACGTTACTTTCCAATATTTATGCTGCAATGTGGAATAGCCACTATATCTGGTCTTTACCTGGTATTTTTCCTTCTACCCCGCAGATCATATGCAAATCCCCTGATGAAGGGAACGGTCCCGAAATGCATAGGGATACATATGCATTGAAATTGATCGCAGCTTTGTGAAGAAATTATACTTCAGTTTGTGTGAAACATTTTGAACACTTGACAAAAACATTGTGAAAGCAACAATGTACAAATTGAATTAAAGATGAACCAATAACAAATGTCATGAAATGAAGTTTATTCAATTCTGTCACAACAAAGAAAGCATCAAAATTACACATACAACGTGAGACTACGTCTCGTAAGGAGTGCCATAAGGCACAGTGTCATCGAGGTGTCACTGCAATTCTCATTGTTTCAAGTTTTAACTCCCCATAGTCAGAGGGAGCACACCCAGTGGCACCCAAAAGCGTTTCAAATTAACAAATATACATGAAGAACTAAGTCTACACTAAGTAAACCAAGGTGTGCCGCATATCACGCATCATTTCTTTAAACCAAGCTGTCATTAAACCATCGCTTTGAGTTTTTTACAGAGATGTTTTTCTATAGTAGGGGGAGCAATAGAGTCCATGACTTCTCATATCGAAGTATTGTAATAGTCTGTGAGGTCATTGACATCCTCCATATTGGTCTGTGGGCTCAAGGTGTTGTTTCATAGAATGGTTAGATCATTGTGGTTTATAGTCAATTGATTCCTTTTCCATTGTTTGATTTTCTTCAGTTGGCCATTCCTTGGGATCTCCTTTAAGTTGATGAGGAAGGTGATGTGATAATGGTCTGACCAATCACATGGGGGAATATACTCTAAGGAGATAGTGTCCAACTTAGAAATTATAAGGTCCAAAGTCTCTCCCTTATTGTGTGTGGGACTTTCACAGATTTGGGACATTTCAAGGTTTAATAGGAAGGATTTTAAGCTATTCACGGAGGGGTCATTTAGGTCATTCCAGTGCAGATTACAATCACCCAGTAAGATATGGGGTCCTCGAAGATTAACATTTATTGTTAAGATTTCCAAAATTTGTTCGATGAATGCCGGGTTATCACACAGAGGATGATAGAAGGCATGAAGATCACAAATAACTTTGTTGTTGCAAGAGATGATGCTAAGATATTCACATGTTGTTACATATATTGTTCCCAATTGGCATAATGATAATGAATTGTGGTAGAGGCATGCTGTTCCACCACCCTTTTTCACGGGTCTGTCTAGTCTTATGATATTGTGACTTGATAGGACTAGTAGATCTATGATGGGATGGGGTGAGTTGTTTAACCATGTTTCAACCATGTTTCTGTGTGGATAACTATATCAAACTTATGTGTGAGAATGAGGTCGTAGATATCTGCTGCGTGTTTATTTGGTGAGCTGCAGTTGAGGAGCATACACTTTAACGGTTTGTTATTGTATTGAGAGGCCATTTGTGATAAAGTGATTTGTTTAGGGTTTTTCTTGTTTATTCCTCTGTGATTGTGAATCGGTTCTCTGAAAGGGATGGATGGATTGGATTGGATTTTGATCAGCCTTGCTCGTATTTATTCCAGACTTATAATATAGGAGGAGTTCATGGACCTCATTGCTTGATAGGTCTTGCTTCCATCTCTTTGGTCTGGAATAATTGTTGGGGGTGAGTGTAGTTTGTGATCCCCGGTTGGCTGTGTGAGTAGACGGGGGTGGGGTGGGGTGAGGTGATGTCTTCATTGGTGTCCTTTCTGGTTATCTTGGGGCTTTTTGCATTGCGAGAGGGCCAAAGATTGGCTGTGATGGAAGTAAGTCTCTGCATATCCTCTTTAAGGTGTTTTAGGCCATGATCATTGAGTCGCATTATACAGTACTCCGGGTGTTGTTGCCTTGAAGCTAGCATGTCAATTTGTACTGAGCGTAAAATATCAGTATGTTCCTGTGTCCAGTGTTGCACTGTAAAGTCAAGTTTAATTAAGTTGTAGAATGGTTGTACCCTTTCTGCATAGTTCAAAATATTAGTTCTCCAAACTTTAAAAGTCCCAACATGGATTGTAGTCTCTTCAGTGTTGTTGGAGGTTGGAGTAATGCACATCAAAAGCCTCTGTTATAACTCAAAGGCTGTGCATTTCAACTAGCTGCATGATGTGAGACGCGTGTCATTGCGGCACACAAAGAGTAAGCCTAATCTACTTGAGAAAAAAGGCAAAGTGTTGCGCTCATTTCTGGCTAATACACAAGCCAGACAAAGCACAGAAACAGAACTGAAAGTTTGCGGAACAAAGTTGGCGGCCATTTTGAAGATCACTCTTCAAGGAAGAAGTGTTGATCTTCAGAGGAAAAATATTCAAATTACATTTTGGTAGCATCTTTGAAAGAAACGTAGAGAGAGCGGTGATAGGCACACCTTGTTGTTTGTAATATCGGTGACTGGGTCACCAGTTTATTTAGGCTGAGACTGACTCACCTGTGTGTGAGGTTTGGTTTGTTAAGTAAAATGTTTTTTTTTTAAATATTAAAATGCATAGCTTAACATGTCTAGTTTTGTAGCAAGCACAATATTCATTAGTTGTACGCATTTGGCTTACTATTGTTTTTGAATGTTTTTTGTTGTGGAAAGGTCATTAGATGGAATACTGCAGAAAATGCAGAAGGTTACAGCTCTCCCTTTTTTTATGTCAATTAAGTCCAGTGGAACCATCGGTGAAGTGGCAAAAATGGAAAGAGATTTTTGAAAAATATGGAAAGGCTTGTGGGATAAATCTGAGTGCCATTGCTTCACTGTTTGGGGGGTGAGGGGCAGGAGATTTTAGAAAATGTGGCACAGTTGAGTCCTCTTGTCCAGAGAGGGTTGAATGAATATGATGTATGTATTATGCAGCTTGATCTTCATTTTCTACCAAAAGTGAGAACTATTATGGAAAGCTGCTATTTTAGGTTGAGAGAGCAAGGAAAAGAAGAGACTGTTGAACAATATGTGACTAGTTTAAAAAAATCAGCAGCTAGTTGCAAACTTGGTGTGTTGATTGAAGAAAGGATTTGTGACCAGTTTGTACTGAATTGTTCAAGTGATAAAATACGGGAAGAGTTATGGCTAAAAGAAGAGCCACCTGTGGATGAGGTTATGGTCATAGCCAAACGTGTGGAGCACTGCTAAAGTGTGTGAGTGAACTGAGTATGGTGGGGAAACAACAAGCATGTGTTAACAAGGTGCATGAAGTAGTTTGTCAAGTTAAGAAGAAGTCGTTCCTATCAACAATAAGGGTATTGAAGAAGAAGCAAAACGGTTGACTGGAGTTCAGGGAACATATTTTCGCTGTGACAAATATGGACATTAAACTTATTTCAATATGTGTCCAGCTTTCAAGGTGGTGTGTAATTCTTGCGGAAAGAGAGTTCAATATTTCAAAAAACTGTAGAAGCAGGAACAAAAGAGAAAGCAAAAAAGAAATCAGGGAAGTTGTTTATCAGGCGAACAATTGTGCTGCGGAGCATCCTTCAGAGTGGGTAAAAATTGGGAATATCAAACGTCAAATGAAATTTGATTCATGTTCCCATCTTACCTATATTTTAAAGGATGTGTATGAGTGAGAAGTTTGGGGAAAGGTAAAGGTATTATAGACGGATGTGAGACCAAAATGTTATGGAGGATCGCCAATAAAAATGTTGGGATATTTTCAAACATTTGTACAGTGCAGTGGAAGATATGTGGATGCAAAGGTTTATGTTGCTGACAAAAATGATGATTTGCTGAGTTGGGTGCCTCAGGCACATCTGGGTGTTACCCTCAATCTGAATGCCTCTCTTTCCATCCAAATACTAGCAATAGAGAATGCCAAAATGAAGTTTGCATTTTATTTTATTCTTTGTTTAAGGATAACCGTGGGCATTTAAAAGGCTACAGTCATCACATAAAGTGGAAGTTAGGTGCCAAACCAGTCATAGCAAAGGTAAGGAGAATTCCGATAAGTGTGCAAAATGCTGTAAGGAAGAAAATTACTAGGTTAATTGATTCTGGAGTGATTGAGTCTGTAGAGGCAACGGAGTGGTTGGTCAAAATGTGGTGGCCAAGAAGAGTAATAATGAGATTTGCCTCTGTGTGGATCTGGGAGTACTCAATAGAGAGGTTGTAGTGGACAAATTTCCACTTCCAAATATAGATGAGATGATATCAACTTTATAGGGGATGGTTATTTTACAACTCGGGAGATGTCCTCTGCATATCATCAAGTGCCTTTGGGCAAATCTTCTCAAGACTTGATATGTCAAGGACAGTAGGTTTGGTTTAATCTACCCACTTAACGGTAAGCAAGAAATAGAAGGTGTTTTTGTGAGAGAGAGCCTTACAGTTACTGGTGGTTCCCCCCTGCACTCTCAAGTAGATGCCTCATTGACAGAGAAAGGGAAAATATGTCTTCATTGTATGGAGAAAAGCGACGGGGGGTTCTCGAGGGCCTGGGCATGGGCCCTGTCTTTGTCCAGACTTTGAGGAATTGTTACCCTGGAGCCTCCGCAAAGATCCTGTTGAATGGCACCCTGACTCCTAGCTTTGACATCCAGAGAGAGACTAGGCAGGGGTGCCCTTATACTCTCTCTTATTTGACATTTATATTGAGCCTTGGCACAAGCTATTAGGTCAGATGATGTAATTCGCCCTTTCAAATCACTAAACTATCATTGTAAATAGCATTGTATGCTGACGATATAATTATATATACTAGTGATCGGAGACAACTATTTAACGGCTTGAGAATCTGTTGGAGGAATTTGGCTCCATTTCTGGCTATCTTGCTAATTCCTCTAAAACGGAAGTGATGTGCTGGAACATTGATGACAGGGAAGACCCCATCAGCAGCGAGTTTAAGTTTCTGGGTATTAAAATTGTTAAAGATCTCAATAAAATTCCCATGATCAACTTGGGGAAAGTTATTAAGGAAATCGATCACCTCATCGCTAGATGGAGGAATCTTTCCCTGACGATTAATGGGAAGGTCAACTTGGTGAAGATGAGTATTCTCCGTAAGTTGACATATCTGTTCAACGCAGTCCCTTTAGCCTTCCCCAGTAAAAGTATTAGTAAGATCCAGGGGAAAGTCAGGAGTTTTATCTGCGGGGATTAAAGTGCTAGGATGTCCTGGAAAAAGCTGAGGAGGAGGCTCTTGAAAGGTGGTTTAGCCCTTCCCGACATTAGATGGTACTTAATTGCTTTTCAATTTAAAGGTATTAGGATGCTGCTTTGAAGCCTAGATGATACACCATTAGGTAGGCTCCTTGGTGAAATGGCAATGGTCGAGGGGGGGAGTAGAGGAGAAGGTTTTTTATACAGGTTCGGAGCTCCAAGATTTTTTAAACGTGTGTGTCTCAAGGTCCTTAAGGCTTCTTTGGAGACATGGCATAAAGTGAGACGCCGATGGGGTATTGGATATTTTTCTGATTTGCTCTCATATGGGATTCTCCTGGGACCCCACTCTGCCATAGCGATATCTTGGCATTACCAATCACGAGAGAGCAGGTGTGGTTAAGTGGTCTGACTTGAATGATGTAGATGGAATTCTTCCATGGGAGGTTCTAAGAGCCTAGATAGGCCCAGCACGCTCTAAGTTTGAGTTTTTCCAACTTAACTCATGGTATGAGGCTGAAAGGGCCGAAATAAGAGGCAATTGGGAGCTAGAGAGGCTATTGCAAAATGTCCAGCCACAAAAAATAAGGGATATCCATGTGGTACACAATGCTTCTTGAAAACTTTACTATACCCCAGCCAAGATAGCCAAGTTTGCTCCGCTCCCCCTGCCTAAATGCCCTAAATGTAAATTAGCAAATGTGGATGATATCCACATCTGTTTTGAATGTCCGGAGTTAAGATCGTACTGGAAGCATGTGGGTTACTATTCATCCAATATCTTTGAAGTCAACATAGAGATCAACTGCCAGTCGGTGTTTTTTGGGGGTTGTGATGTGATTAACTTGGCTTTTTCTCAGATCCATAGGGGACTGCTGCTATACCTCATATTGCTCGCCCGGAGAGTATAAAGTGGAAAGAATCTATCCCCCCGAGCAGAGAAGTCTGGCTTAAAGCTTCATTCAAAATGGCACGATTAGAGCAAGAAGGGAACAAGGAGTCATTGATTAACATTTGGCAACCTTTGTTAAGATGCGGCCGGGACTTGCAATTCATTTCTCCTGGACATCAGAAAGTAGAAGATTGATGGTCTTCCCCCTCCCTGGGTCCTCTGATTACACCAAGCCCCTACTACCCGGGGCAGGTCGGATTGACCTAGGCGAATACAGTTAGCCATGGGGCTCCCAAATGTAAGATATGACGGCTTTTTAAATCTGATGTGAGTAAGGAGGAGTTTGTAAGGTTGACGGCTGATCTGACTTGTGCTCCTGATCCTTAGGCTTTGTACTTGGTGATGTCAAGTACATTGTCACTGATGCGAGTAATAAAGGTTTGGGTGCTCTGTTGGTTAAAAAAAGAAAAGGTTCAGAACACCTTATAGCTTGTGCTTAAAGATGTCTAAGAGGTGCTGAAGTAATGTATTCAGTTATAGAGAAAGCGGCACTTGCTGCTATTGTTTAGGCTTTAAACAAATTCAGAAATGTTGTATGGGGGACCTCTTTCATAGTCAGGTCAGACCATAAGCCTTTGAAGGAAATTTTTCAGCAAAAGGGTTTGGATTTTATCTCATCAAGGATAAGAAGGTGGTTAATTTCTCTGCAGGACTTTGACTTTTCTAGGCAATACATTCCTGGTGCAACAAATGTAATGGTAGATTATCTTTCACGCCTTGTTGACATTGTATATTCTCAGGATTTTGAGGATAAGATGGATGATTTGAGTGAGCAAGATGTGAAAGTGTGTGAGATCACGTTGGGTGCAATCAAGGAAGAAGAGTGGAAGGAGGAATTAAGGATGGATTCTGATCTACTGAAAGTGATTCATCTGATCTTGTTGAACAAGGTGGACAAGCTTGAGAAACCTTGGTCTTTGTTAAGTGATGAGCTGGCTGTCAATAATGGAATGTTGTCAAGTGGCACTAGGTTAATTCCACCTGTGAGTTTGATGAGCAACATCATTCAAATGGCCCATGAAGGTCACATGGGGATTTCAAAGAAAAACGAACGCATTAGGTAGGACTTTTGGTGGCCAGGAATATGTCGTACTTGAGTGTGTAACTTGTTCTTTGAGTGACAAGGTACTTAAGCTGAGACATGTTCCCATCGTTTGCAGGAGATTACCTATGTCTCCTTGGAAAGAGGTAGCTATAGATATTGTTGGTCCACTTCACTGTCGACATTTGACACCATATTTGATTGTCAGGTTCAGGTTTTAAAGTCTTTATTTCGATATCAAAATCATAAAAGACAATATTTAAAACACATTTCATTGTAATTACATTATTCCTTTAAAAATACATTAACGCCATTGTTTTAAAAAGTTATTAAACATACAGAAATACAAGACAAACCTGACCATAGCATATTAAAATTTATAGAACAGACGAAAAATACAGGAGACATACCTCGGACTATATACAATATTACAAAATTAGTTAGGGTTGATGTAAATGATCCTTTACATAAGAATTAGGAGGCCCTATTAGTTTGTCTGCTTCTTGCCCTGATAACCCAAGCCCACCCTAGGAACTTGGCAACACTCACCACGAACTTCTCTGAGGTATTGGTTTTTAAAACCTGAATAGCCTCAGAGAACCTTCTATAAGGGAGATGCTGGAACAGAGGTTTTAGCCATTTTGTACGGGGCACAGAATAGAGCGAGCAAGCAAACAGGAAATGACCCTCAGTTTCTTTGTAGCTTGTACAGCAACTACAAAATTCATTTGTTCCGTTAGCCCATTTTTTAGTAAAAGAGTTCAATGGCAATGATCCTACCCGAAACTGGTGGTAAAGCTTCTTGTCCAGCTGTTTGGTAATAATATCCCAGTAGATCTCACGGGAGGGATCCAGCTTATGATTCAAGAACCTCCCCGTGAGACCCGCGGAGCTGGAGGCAGTAATTAATGATGAACGGGCCGAAGCCCAGTACAGTGCCTTAAAATCCTGTTTGGATGGGAAAGCATTAGTGCTCGGGGAGATCCACAGTTGTTCTAAACCCATTTCCCTCAAGATGGTTCTTATACTTTTTAGCCAGGGGATTCTCCCCGATCCCCCAATTGACCTGATTTCGGCCAGTTCCCTAGCAAAAAGGGTAAGGTCAGGGGATGTCCATATGCGCCTCCAAAAGGCCACCAATCTAAATCTAGCCATCTCGTTGATAGGGTTACATCCCATATCCAAACATAAGGGTATAGAAGGTGAAGATTGGGGTAATCCAATCAAGCCCCTTAAGAACATACACTGGGTTCTGAATAGGCTGGAGAGATCGGTATAACCCCAGAGGTCAGCACCATATAAAATTGCGGTGTTGATCTTAGTCTCATAGATTTTTAACGCTGGGGAGACCCGTTTGGTGATTGATCTCCTTTGCTCACTCAGAAGACAACCAGTGAGTCGAGCAAACTTAAGCTGTTGAGCGTCAACCTGATCTTTCCAACCCAGGCGGCGGTCCAGAGTGACCCCCAAATACGTCATGGTTTCGACTTGTTCCAGATTAACTCCACTCAGACTTACGGAGCTCCGGACAAAATGCCTCCTGTTGAGGACCATAAACTTAGTTTTGCCAACGTTTACCTTGAGGTCATTAATGGCACAGAACTCCTCAAAGCGGTCCAGCGCCCGCTGGAGTCCGCTACGTGTTTTCGAGAGGAGCAGAGTGTCATCAGCAAAGATAAGCATTGGAAACTTCAACCCTGCCAACGACGGGGCGTCTGTTGGGGTATCTGCAAAGAACTTGACCACTTGATCAATAAACAGCAGGAAGAGTGTTGGGGCCAGGACGCAGCCCTGGCGGACACCACGGGTCACAGGAAAAGATTTAGATACTTGTCCCTGGCCTCCCCATCTCACCCTAGCATAATTATCCTCATGCATTTTAACTATCAGTTCAAGAAGTTCCCTTGGTAGGCACAAGTCCCTCAGGACGCACCACAGTTTAACCCTCGGCACAAGATCGAAAGCAGACTTCAGATCAATAAATGCGGCGAAGATGGTACCACCGCCGAGCAAAACCACCTTCCAGTAGATCAGACAAAATCTGAACACCTGATCGATGGTGCTCGTTCCAGATCTGAAGCCTGCCTGCATGGGAGAAAGGATGTCCTCTAGTTCAATCCAACCTTGCACCCTGCTTAGAACCATGCGTGCAATAATTTTTTGGAAGGAGTCGATAAGGCTAATCGGGCGATAATTGCCCGGATTAGACCTATCGCCTTTTTTGTGGATAGGGAGTATCTCCGCGCCCTTCCATGACCTAGGGATTCTTGCCCCATTAGCTATGGCATTGGCGATCTTTGTTATGAAGGGCACCCAAAGAGTGGGGTTGGCTTTAAACAGGTCTGAAGGGATTAAGTCCATACCAGGTGCTTTTCCCCGCTGGGACAAACCAAGTGCTAACTCTACCTCGGTTTCTGTGAATATAAGTCTCTCTCCGCGAATGGGTTGCAATAGTACCTCATTCAAATTAAAAGGAGATTCGGATGTTTCCGCACGAAATTGGGCCGAATAGTGGCTCACCCAGGCTTCTGGGGAGACATGGTTTGTGGGGGTACGTGAGTCGGAATCCCTACCCCATTTCACTAAATTCCAGAACTTAAGCTGGTTATTTGAGGTAGAGGCATCCAGGAGATCAGACCAATGCATATCCTCCCACTCACGTTTGGCTTCCCATTGGGCTTTCTTGTATTGCACCCTTGCTGCCTTAACCGCACAAATATTACGGGACTTAACCTCTCTAACAAGATGGTTGTGGGCCTCCCTGCACTTTTTGTTATACCATTTCTGGCGAGTTGCATTCTGTTTAACAATACCCCTCTGACCTGGTAGGGAAAGAAGGAGTTTGAGCTCGTGAAAACAGCGCTCATAGAGGTCGATAACAGTATTTGCAGATCCGCCCCCCTGCAAGTCCTCACGCATAATGTCGCCTAACGAGTTAGAAACCACAATCTCAACACAATCCTGAATGGTCGCATCCCCCGCTAGCCTAGACCATTTTAACCTTCTGCGGTCATTGGTCAAGAAAACGTCCCCTGTCCGGGTTGTCTCGGGATCTTTTAATCTCTGCATCCCTGGAAGCATTAATTTAAGTGAGAGGGGGTTATGGTCGCTTTCTGGGCGAAGTACAACTTCCATATCCACCAGCTGCGGCCAAAATTCCAACTTCAGCAGGAAATAATCAATTCTGCTTTTCCTCAAAACATTATCAAAGGTATAGTTAGCACCCAGATCGGATTTTGACCGGCCATTTATAGCCCTGAACCCCCAATAAATCTGGGATGTTCCAAGCTGCGTCTTCTGCAGAGCCCCAGCTGTCACCGGCTACATATAACGGCTCAAAGGTGCAGTTAAAATCTCCTGCTAGGAGGACAAAATCTTCTCTACCTGTCCTGCGAGAAGATGGTCCAATACGTCCAACACAGCAGGGCAACGGCCCCCTGGAAGCCCACGTGCGTATACATTAATAATATGCATGTCCCGGTGTCCCTCTTTGCTCAATTTAATTACCAGGAGGTCCGGATTATTTACAGATATCTCAGATGCATGATATCCAGATGACTGTTTCACCCAGATCAACAGACCCCCAGATGCACGCCCTTTGGCACCCTTTATGGCTGGTTTGAAAAAATTTACAAAACCTACTCTATGTACTGGATCAGGTGCCCAGGTTTCCTGCAGCAGAATGATATCAAAACTGTCCACAAAGTCCAACCAATCTTCTGATTTCAGGCTGCCCCTAACCCCTGCAACATTCCAAGACAGTATATTAAGTGTATCAAATGGGAGGACTACTGAAGAAATCAATCGTACTGGCACAACGGGGGACAGTACTATACCTCCCCTTGGCCCAGCTGTGTTGCATGAAACCACCCCTGGGGGACTCGCCAAAGCTCTAGTTGGTATCACCTCCGATGAACCTGCCTCTTCGGCTCTGAACTCAATAGAGCAGAGTACAGGTTTCAGAACGGGTAGTGGGCCCTCCAAGGGTGTATCAGCAACAACGTGAGTTGCATGTAAATTAATAATGGGAAGCTTGGTTACATGTCTTAAAACATGGCCTGTTAGTTCAGAAGGGACATAATTTTCTACACAAACTTCTAAAGAGGTAGGGGCAGAAAACACAGGCAAGCGGGTTGATTCAAGATAATTAGCTGGCGCATTGTCCCTCCGAAGTCAATCGACCTCGTCGAGGCAACCAAATCTATTTGAGGTGGGGACCCCTTCCCACCAACCATTTTGACCTTGCCAACCTTCCCTTCGTCCACCCCATGTAGTATTGTGGACTGTAGACCAATTCCCTCCTGGGTTTATGTGTGGTCGTGGGGGGTAAAAGAAGGTGAGTGGCTTAACAGTAATACCAGAGTTATCGCCCCGTACTTTCCAAGAACATAGGTGGTGGGCTGTCTTTGGATCTGCAAAGGAAATAACAATGCAGTCACCCGGGATAGACTTGAATGACGGGCCTACCCAGGGAACCCTGCGAACCATTAAGATGTTACTTCTAAGATTGTTCGGTAGTTGTCTATTTACGTTAAGCCAATGAATAGCCTTGTTCTTTAACAAACAATGATCCTCTTGAGACCAAGGCTCCAAAGCAGGGACGCCTGCCAACACAACTACATAAGACCTGGCATCAGGTGGTAAATCAATATAGCCTCCTCGAAAATTAAATCTATTACCATCTCTAAATCCATTGGAGTAGGTGCGTGGATTTACGCTCTTGTTTGTATGCTGGGCACTAGCCTGGTGGCTCATTTTAATGGGTGCTTTGTTTTGTAAGGGGCCGGGGGTTGGGGCGATAGGGTGGGGGTTACTGACCGATGGGTTGCGAACCTTTGTGCGAGGTTTTGGTATGGGTTTTGGTATGGGTTTAGGGTTGAGCGGGGGTAAGGCCAATGTAAGTTCCGCTGGGGCCTGTGGGATGCTCTCAACACCCAATAGGGTAGTTGCCTCCATCTGCTTTAAGCCAAGACTAGCTAGAGTTACAATGGTCTTGTCCATTTCTAGTAAATTATTCTCAATTCGTGAGAGTCGGAGTTCCAGGGGGGAAAGAAGCCTTTTCAAAGTATCCCATACAATTTTAAGGAACTCTTCATCACCCCCCTGTAGCTTACCAGACTCACCTAGCACTTCCTCAGGGGCTCCTTCTACTAAGATCGGGAGTGATTCCCCCATTGTTGTGTCTGGGTCTGTGCTATCTATACTGGTACCAGTGACCGCACCAGTAGGGCAAGCTTTAACCAGCGGGGCACTAGTACCTACTCTATTAAAGGCCAAGAGGCGGCGATTATTAAAGAAATGTGCCCTCGCAATTTTGGCCTTTTTACGAGCATAAACTGATCTGGCAAGATGTTTTCTTATAAGTGCAGCATCCTTTTTGTTAACACTAGCTTGCTGCTTTGACGTATCTAATTGTTTGGAAATTCCTAGATTTAAACATTGGGTTTTTAACATCAAAGTCTGCTGGGGCTTAGGAGATGTCGGCAATGGAATTGGTTGGGGGTCTGGTGGAGGGGTTGATGGTGGGGGATGAACAACTGCCTGTACTATCAAAGGCCGTGGGCCAGACAGGCGTTCAGGGGTTTTAGCCGAGGCAATATTGCCTAAGGATGATTTTTTGGTAAATGCCATGTCCTGGGATAGTCTTCGCGCTGCCTCGAGCTCGAGTGACACTCTATGCTGCATTTTAGTGATTTCGTTGTCAATGGCTATATTGGTCTTGACGATGAAATCATCGAGTGTCCCGTTTGGTTTTAGCCCACTGTGATGTTGCTCATTTAATGTATCCTGTACCTTTAATGTGCCAAGAATCTCTCATATAGAGATTCTGGAATTGTGTTGTTGCCTGGTTCTGCTTGTCAGTTGAAGTCTGATCTGCTGTGGCTGAGGTTTAATAAATACCTCCTAACTTCAATCCTGTTTCTCCTGGATTCTTATTTATCTGGAAAACACTACATTTTCATGGCGACGATCGGGTGAACCCACTCATCACCTCAACACAGCGGGAAAAGGAAAAGGACTCGTCTTCTCCTCCAGCGGCAGTAAATCAGTTAAAAAAGGAAGCGGAGCCTTCCCTGCGGCAGTTAAGAAAAGCGGTGAGGAGTAAGGCGGGAGGTTTATTAAGGAGGAAAACTAAAAATCATAAAGATAAACAATGTGCGATTATATTTAAAAAAGTAATCAACGAGCAACACTCGCGCATGAGTTCTTTGCTCGCGCTAGTGCTCGCGCTTGAATTATTTCCTCGCGCTGCAAGGTTGATGACATAGCGCCCTCTGACGTCTGATTGTGAGAACACAACGCGCTGTCATCCAAAAGAACGTTTCTGTTCAATGCGCTGACATATTCTGTGCCTGACATCTATTGTTTGTTCACCTCAGCGCTCAGAACGTTTGCTCATCTCAGTGCTCAGAACATTCCAGCACTCAGAACATCTGATAATTAACAATTAAAACTACGCGCATAGGGAAAATGAAGAAAGAATGTTAGAGTCTCAATTCTAAGAACAGGTTCTTTGGCACTAAGCATTATTGAAGGATTCTAAAATTTTTTTGAACAAACATTTCTTTCTAAGAGCAAAAGAACACGACAGGAGAAAGGTGGATTCCAAAAGAAACTCTAAATGAACATTCTATTCTAAACATAAAAAGAAAAGGAAAAGAGAAACTTTAATATAAATAAAAAAAAAAAGGGAAAACAACATGCAGAATGTAACTCAACCCGCAATTTTTTTAAATACTCCAGGAGAACCCAATATAAAATGGAAAAGATGGAAGAAGATTTTTGTCAACTACGCAAGAGTTTGTGGAACTAACCTGAGTGCAGAAAGAAAGCTAGCCCTCCTTTTACACTGTTTAGGAGGAGAAGGACAGGACGTTTTGGAGCATCTCCCTGACCTTTCTGCTGGAGAACAACGCAACTTAAATGAATACGAAATTGCTATAGCTCAACTAGATAAACACTATCTTCCAAGGATCAGTACCATTATGGAACGTTATCACTTTGGCTTAAGAGAGCAGAAGAGGGATGAAACCGTAGAAGATTATATTTCTTCATTAAGAAAGTTAGCGTCCTCCTGCAATTTTGGTTTGACACTTGATGAAAGAATTAGAGATCAGTTTGTTCTCAGGTGTGCTCAGGATGAAATAAGAAAGGAACTCTGGCTAAAGGATGAACCACCACTTGAAGAAGTCTTAGCTATAGCCAAACAGGTGGAACACATGACAAAATGTGTTGGTGAACTGAAAAAAGAAAAAGATAAAACTTCCGTGCTTGAAAAGAAAGATGAAGCAAAAGTCGAAGAAGTTATATGTCAAGTCAAGAAATTTGAAAAGAATGAAACTCTTTCTGGTCCAGATAGGGATAATTTTTCAACAAATGTTATGTCTCAAAGTAATCTTTCAGGGCAAGGTAGTAGGCTTGTGTGTTTTAGATGTGGTCAAGTGGGTCATCTAGCTAATTCTCCAATTTGTCCTGCATTAAGGATTATATGCAATGTGTGTGGCAAGAAGGGTCATTATGGTAAGTTCTGCAGAACAAAAACATTTAGGCCTGATTTGTCTAGAAAACATTGGAATCAGTCTCGAACACAAGTCAGAACTGTTACGTTTGAGATAAAATGTGAGGAAGGAGATCATCCAATTCATCCTGTAAAAGTAGGAAATGTAATGATTAATTTTAAATTTGACTCGTGTTCTAGAATCACTTTAATTGATGAAGAACTATTTAATACTCACTTTGCTGGTAAAGTTAGACTGATGAAATGTGATGTTAAGCCCCTGGGGTATTCAGACAACCCAATTAAAATGGTTGGTTGTTTCATAGCTGAAATTGAACTTGGCAGTAGAATAATTATAGGCAAAATATATGTCGCAAAGAAGGGGGATATCTTATTAGGTTGGGTACATCAAGGTCAACTTGGAGTAACCTTAGATCCTAATGCTGTTCCCCAAGTACAAATTCATCAAGTAGATTTTCTTGAGAATAATGAGTCAGATAAGCTATTGGGAGAGAATTTAGCAAGTAAGTTTCCAAAAGTATTCAGGGAAGAGTTAGGTTGTTTAGAAGGTTATAAACATCGTATTAGATTAAGAGAGAATGCAGTACCTGTTGTGGCAAAAGTGAGAAGAATACCATTGATGGAACAGGATAAAGTAAAAGAAGAAATAGATAAATTGTTAAGGAATGATGTCATTGAACAAGTGGAGGCTACTGAGTGGTTGGCTCCTGTTGTCATAGTTAAGAAACCAACTGGAGAAATTAGGCTCTGTGTTGATTTGAGAGCATTAAATAAGGAAGTAGTGGTGGACAGATTCCCTCTTCCTAATATTGATGAAATGGTAAGCACATTAGAAGGTGCCAGATATTTTACCACACTAGACCTTGCTTCGGCCTACCATCAAGTTGTATTAGATGATCATTCCCAAGATTTAACTGCCTTTATCACGCCCATGGGAACTTACAGATATAAAAGGATGCCGTTTGGCCTTGTGTCTGCGGCTTCCGTCTTTCAAAGAATTATGGCAAGAATTTTGAGTGGATTATCTGGTGTAAGATGCTACCAAGACGATTTACTTATTTATGGAAATAGTTCTAAAGAACATTTTAGTCGAGTGTGTATGGTTCTCAAGCGATTAGAAGATGCAGGTATGACGCTAAAGAAAAGTAAATGCAAGTTTGGTGTGAAAGAAGTAAATTATTTAGGCCATAAAATAACTGATAAAGGCATTTTTCCGAAAAAGGAATTGGTTGACACTATTAACAAGATAAAAGATCCAGAAAATAAAGATGAATTAGTTTCCTTCCTTGGTATGGTGGAGTTTTATGGAAAGTTTATTCCCAATTTTGCAGACAAAACACAGTCTATGAGGAGGTTAACATCTAGGAATGTAGAGTATGTGTGGTCTGATGAATGTAAAGCTGAATTTACTGGAATTAAATCTGAATTGAATAAGGCTCCATCCCTACAAGCATTTGTGCCAGGCTTACCTACAGTTTTATTCACTGACGCCAGTGAAAAAGGCCTTGGTGCTGTCCTAATACAAAAAAGGGATGGAAAAGACAATTTAATTTGTTGTTCTTCAAGATGCCTAAGGGGTTCTGAATTAAACTATTCCGTAATAGAAAAGGAGTCTCTTGCCATCTATTGGGCACTGAGAAAACTAAAAAATCTAATTTGGGGAACAAAGGTTCTGATTTTCTCTGATCACAAACCGTTAAAAGAGGTTTTTGATAAGAAAGGTTTGGATGCGATTTCATCAAGAATTAGGAAATGGATTGTTTCCTTACAAGAGTTTGATTTCTCTGTTGAATATATCCCGGGTGTATCAAACAAATCTGCTGATTGTCTCTCGAGAATGGTTGGAAAGGAGAACTTTGAAGAAGATGATTTTTTAGGTTGTTCTGATGACACAATAAATGTATGTGAGATTACAGAAGGTGCGATTGAAGAAAAGGAGTGGAGAGATGAACTTGAAAAAGATGAAGAAGTAAAAAGGGTTATGCTTTCCTTGAGCAATAATCGTCGTTTAGAGAAACCTTGGACTTTGGTTTCTGATGAACTTTCTATTCATTCTGGGTTTCTAACTCGGGGTACGAAAATGGTTCCCCCACTTGGTATCAGAAAGAAACTTTTATCCCATGCCCACTCTGGCCATCTTGGTATTGTGAAAACCAAGGAAATGTTACGCATGCAATTCTGGTGGCCAGGGATGGATCTGGAGATAGAAAGGTTAGTGAGAGATTGTCCAGAATGCTCTGCCAGTGATAAAATCCTTAAGACTAGGCAAATGCCCATGGTAAAGAGAGTTCTTCCAAAACATCCTTGGGATGAGTTAGCCATAGATATAGTTGGTCCTTTATCAGGGGTGAGTGATACACCCTATCTCATTGTTCTTCTGGATTTGTATTCCAGGTGGATTGAAGTGAGTGCAGTAAGGGAAATCACCTCTGAAGAAGTTATAAAATTTCTAGATACCATCTTCAAAAAAGAAAGTTTTCCAAATAGCCTTCTTTCAGATAATGGACCACAATTCTGTTCAAGGATTTTTGAAGAGTTTTTACAAAAATCTGGAATTGTTCATAAAAAATCTTCTTTATATCATCCCGAGACCAACGGTGCAGTAGAAAGGGTCAATAAGACCTTGAAAGAAGCCATACAATTAGCTAGGTCATCTGGTTTAAATTGGAAATCAGTTCTTCAAGAAAGAATAAATGCTTATCGTTATGCTCCCCATTTGACCACAGGTAGATCCCCCTTTGTCTTATTTAAAGGAAGGGCTCCCAACACCTACCTATGTCCTGGTTGGATGGATCTGAATAAAGGTCTGATTGATAATGGAATAGGTGAGTGGCGAAAGAGGGAAGAAAAGAAGCAAGATGAGAGGAAGTCATATTTTGATAAGAGAAAATGTGTGAATGCTCAGAAAATCCTAGTTGGTGATCTTGTTCGTATCAAAGCTCCTGTTGGTTGTAGAACCTGGTCCAAATTCTCTGAAGTGAAAGCAGTAGTAAAAATATTCAAGAATGCCATTAAAACAGAGGATGGTAGAATTTGGAATAAAAGCAGAATTGTGGTGGTTAAGTCAAGAATACCTGTATCACATGATAGACAAAACTTGTCTCATTCGTTTTATAATCGTGATAACAACTTGAAATTGTCCACCTTTCCTCCTAGATGTCAAAGAGTACGTAGACCTCCATCTTATTTAAGAGATTATACTTTATAACCACTTCACTGTTCTTGCACTTGTAATTTGATTCTATTGTTTTTCTTTGTTCTTAATTTTCTGTTGGGGGGAAGATGTGTGATGTTGCTCATTTAATGTATCCTGTACCTTTAATGTGCCAAGAATCTCTCATATAGAGATTCTGGAATTGTGTTGTTGCCTGGTTCTGCTTGTCAGTTGAAGTCTGATCTGCTGTGGCTGAGGTTTAATAAATACCTCCTAACTTCAATCCTGTTTCTCCTGGATTCTTATTTATCTGGAAAACACTACACCCACCCTTTGCGGTTTTGCTACGGGTACCCCGTGAACACATGTTAGAATATATATAAGATAAAAGTGATTAACACCAGTACTTGTGCTCACAGATTGGTCCAAAGGGGTGGCCCAGTCCAGTCTCTCAAGTCCTCGAACGGCCTCAAACGGCCCGCTCTTTGCCCGGTCTTCACCCCGAGCTGCGTCCCGCGCTGCGGGAGTGTGAGCCCTGGATATAGGTGGCGAGAGAGGACCGGAAGATGTCAGGAGGTCACGCAGGGACTCCTGGTCACTGGAGTCCCTGCTACGCTCGCAGCCCCGCTGGTACACACAGCCCTGACCGCAGGTACTACCGCTGCCTCCTCTGCCGCGGTCTGGTGGCAAGCGCCTCTCACTTGCAGGCGCTGCGGCACCCGCGAAGCGGGTGCGGCGAGGTGCAGGTCCAGGAACAAAGAGAACTGAAGGCAAGTGCTTCAAAGTGCTTCCGTGCTTTCCTTGCGTGCACAATCCCGACAGGAGCTGTAGAAAAGGGTTTTTAAGGATCCGCGGGTGAGCGGTGGGCCTGCCAGCAGGGAGAGCGGACCGGAAGATGTCAGGAGGTCACGCAGGGACTCCTGGTCACTGGAGTCCCTGCTACGCTCGCAGCCCCGCTGGTACACACAGCCCTGACCACAGGTACTACCGCTGCCTCCTCTGCCGCGGTCTGGTGGCAAGCGCCTCTCACTTGCAGGCGCTGCGGCACCCGCGAAGCGGGTGCGGCGAGGTGCAGGTCCAGGAACAAAGAGAACTGAAGGCAAGTGCTTCAAAGTGCATCCGTGCTTTCCTTGCGTGCACAATCCCGACAGGAGCTGTAGAAAAGGGTTTTTAAGGATCCGCAGGTGAGCGGTGGGAGTGCCAGCAGGGAGAGCGGACCGGAAGATGTCAGGAGGTCACGCAGGGACTCCTGGTCACTGGAGTCCCTGCTACGCTCGCAGCCCCGCTGGTACACACAGCCCTGACCGCAGGTACTACCGCTGCCTCCTCTGCCGCGGTCTGGTGGCAAGCGCCTCTCACTTGCAGGCGCTGCGGCACCCGCGAAGCGGGTGCGGCGAGGTGCAGGTCCAGGAACAAAGAGAACTGAAGGCAAGTGCTTCAAAGTGCTTCCGTGCTTTCCTTGCGTGCACAATCCAAACATTTGACACCATATTTGATTGTACTATTAGATCTATATTCAAGGTGGGTTAAAGTGAGTTGCATGATTGACATTACCTCTCAAAGTGTTTTAACAGTTTTGGATGAAGTCTTCAAATGAGAGAGTTTTCCTGGATTCATGTTATCGGACAATGGACCACAGTTTTGTTCACAGTAGATGCAACAATATTTGGAAGGTGATGGTATTAGTATTGAGAAATTATCTCTCTATCATCCAAAACCTAATGGTACAATTGAGGGGTTGAACATAACTTCGAAGGAAGGGATACAGTTGGAGAGGGTGAACAGTTTGGACTGGAGAAAGGAGTTACAAAGCAACATTTCAGCTTACAGGTTCACGCCTCATACTTCTACTGGTAAAACTCCATTTGAGTTGTTCAAAGGCAGATCTCCTAACACTAAGCTTTGCCCTGGGTGGTGGTACGTGCTAAAGGTGTGATAGATAATAGCATCGGAAAGTGGAGGGAGAAGGAGATGAAGTTGCAATAGAAAAGAAAAACTATTTTGATGCATGTAAGTGTGCAAAAACGATTGAATTTTGTTTGGAAGACAAAGCCAAGATTAAAGCACCTGTGGGTTGTCAAGACTAGTCAAAATTCACAAAGGTGAAGGAGGTGCTGAAGTTGTTAAAAAATGCTGTGAAAACCTGAATTCTCATCTGGCTCTAGAGGGGTGGGAATTCTGATCCATAAGCAGTTCCCCTTGATTGTTCACAACACATGGATAGATGTCAAAGGGTGATTTTCAGCTATCTCTTGTCAATGGGAGGGGAAAAAGTTTAATATTGTGTCTGTGTCTATTCCTCCTGCCCTGCACTCGGTGGCCCTTCCAGCACTTGGTACGTTCTAATTGGGTCTCCAGGAGGGGGAATAGATTGTGGGGGGTGACTTCAAGGCAGTTGTAGATGGCACCAGGGACCACTACCCAAGTAGAAGAATGGGGGCAGGCAGCTCACATTTGACTGGGTTTATTGATGCGCTGGGTCTCACTGACGCCTGGAGACATAGACACCCCACAGAGCAACACTACATGTTCCAGTCGGGTGTGCACAATAGCCTCTCCCATATAGACAATTTTCTCCTCTCTATTGACGGACTATCCCACTTGACAGAGGTTGACATACGTCCCCGGGGCATATCGGACCACTCACCAGTTACCCTGACCTACACAGTACACATGAAAGTGAGAAAGAGAATTTTCCCCATTGCACCTCGCTATTTGCAGGTCCCTAAGGTCCGCAAAGAAATCATTAAGGCTACCACACTCTATTTCCAAGAAAAAGTGAACTCGGTACAGTCCCCTGGGATTCTATGGGAGGCATACAAGACCATGGTAAGGGGGCAGGCAATTGCCTCTATAACTGGCCATAGGTGTGTGACACGAAGCGAGCTAGAGGCGCTTGAGACTGAGTTGGCGGAGCTCCAAATACTGCATGAGCGAAATCCATATTCGGAAACAGCGCATGCTTTGCGTCATAAACAGAGCACACTTAGGAAGTACAAGAGTGAACAGGTTAAGCTTCGCTTTCAGGCCACAAGGCATAGGGTTTATGAGGTAGGAGACAAGGCGGGCAAGCTTTTGGCATGGTTGGATAAGATGGACAAAGCGCAGAGAACAATAGCTCAGATTCGTACACCGACTGGAGCAATTGTTACTGCTCCTGACGATATCGTAAATGCCTTAGCCAACCATTTTGCGCAGGTTTACGCTACTGGTAGATCTCTGTCTGCCAATGAATTAATCTCTTCCCAGGATAAGAAAATCCCATTCGGAGCCAACTGCCCCCATTGGCGAATTACTCCTTTAATTAAAGGGGTTACCAGAGCGTCCTTGGTCCATTCTGGTGAACCTGGTGTATTCCATATGGGGGCAAGGGCACTAAAGTAGGTGATTCCTAAAGCTCTTTTAAATTTGGCCCAGGTAATAGTTAGACTATGTAATATTTTTAAAGAGACTTTTTTGTAGAATCTTGGATCTCCGAATGTATATAGAAAGCCCTGGTTTCCATTCTCCACATCCAGGAGCATCTCTTTAAACATTATGCCAATGTCCGACCCATCTGGTGTATTCATTAGCATTTTTCCTGTTTTTAGGGAAAAATTCCTTGCATACATACCTAGATCCAGAAGACACAGGTCTCCTTTGTTCTTTTTCCTTCATACTTTCTTCCATGTGATTCTTGCTCCTTTTGAAGCCCAAATGAAAGATTTGAGTTTTGCCTCTAGAGACTTTAAAGATTTCTCCTTAAATGCTAATGGTATATTTTGTAGTAGAAAAATAATTTTTGCCAGCAACATCATTTTTATTAGGTTTATTTTCCCGATTAGCATCAACGGGAGATATGTCCAACCGGTTATGGAGTTTTGTATTTCTTTTCCAATTTTGTAGAGGTTTATGTCTGTAATTTTTTCAATGTGTTGTGTAATCAATATTCCTAAATACCTTATTGTTTGTTTGTTGAATGAATTGAATCTTCCAAGTTCCAGGCCATGCATTCAGTTTTGGCTTCGTTTATTTCGTAGCCTGAAACCTGTCCAAATGTTTGTGCTTCTTGGTAAATGTAACGGAAGGGTGGTTTAGATTTGTTGTGTATGTCATAAGGTCATCTGCATATAATGCCACCTTTTGGCTCCATTCTCTAAATACAAAAGCGGGTATTTTATCATGTGTTCTAAACTTTCTAGCAAGCGGTCCTATATATACATTAAAAAGCATAGGGGATAAATGGCAACCCTGCCGAGTGCCTCTTTGAATTTTAACTAAATTAAATAGGTTACCATTTACCAAGATTCTGGCCAACAGCGATTTATATATCAATGAGATTGCCCTGTAAATATTTTTTCCTATATTATTTTCTTTTAATATGAATTTTAAAGATGTCGAATTTACGCTGTTGAACGCCTTTGTAGCGTCTATTGTTGTTACTGTCAGAGGAATCTTGTGTAAGGTCACTATATCAATTGCTCCGACCAAGTTGTAAATGAGATCTTTTATCCCCTTACCTCTAACAAATCCTTTCTGATCTTGATGTAAGTAGTTTTTGCCACCCCATTTAATCTTACCGCCAATATTTTTAAAAAGATTTTATAGTCTATATTGATCAGAGAGATAGGCCGATATGAATCACATAAACTAGATGGTTTAGGGTGTTTAAGGATTAATGACAATGGTATATCTCTGCCTTGTTAAAAAATATGAATAATTAATGCCTGCATAACCGGAATAAGAGCATCCTTCAAAACCTTATATAGTTTACCCAGATTTGCCTGCTGTTATAGCCTCCCCAATTTCCAACCTTGAGATCGACCTATCCATGTTTCTAGATGCCTCATCCATAATTCTTGTTTAAAGGTGTTTGACACAGCCAGTTCCTTATCTCTGATTCCTGCACATCTAACTCTTCATGATACACCTTTTCAAAATGTTCCTAAAAGGTTTTCTCAATATCATCGGGAGAGTGATATATTGCATCCCGGGAATCTGACTTAATCTCATTGACATTATTTCTGGCTAGGTCCTGTTTTGTCTTCCATGCCAGAAGCTTCCCGCAATTCTCTATACTCAAAATGAGCTATTTTGCTGGTTTGCCATTTCTTTTTTAGCCGAGATTCTAAGAATTCTCCCAGGTCTAATTTAAGAGGTTCTAGTTTTTGGGACATCTTAACATTGGGTGAAATACTTTACTGTGTATTAAGATCGTGTTCTATATTTTCTATGGTCTCAATTTTCAGCTTTATATTTTTTCTGTCTAGCGAATTGTATAGCAGTTATTTGACCCCTCATGAATGGTTTATAAGAATCCCAATCCATATGTATAGGGGCAGTACCTACATTAATATGAAAGAAGCTCTCTGTTTCTAAGTTTGGTTTCTCCATTATGTCTTCTTCTAATAAGATAGCTCGTTCTAATGTCCATCTCCTGATGCTTGGTCTAATTGGAACATTGAGTACTAGAGAAACTGATGAATGGTCAGGCAAATGCAACCCCATATGTTTAACATCTGGCACCCTATGTTTTAGTGATGTATTTAAGGGAAAATAGTCTAATCTGGACTTCTGTCTATATTTTTTATTGTGATATGTATATCCTCTTTTGTTACCCATTTTTGGCCTCCAGACGATATACCACGCTAGTTGTTTTTTCTCATTCTGAATTAATGTTATTGTTTCAAAATTCTGGATGGATCTACTTGTACTCGGTTTATCTAAAACTTGATCTAAAACTACATGGAAGTCTCCTGCTAGTAGTAGTGGATCTGTATAATTTAGTAATTCCGATAATGGATTTTTAAAGGGAATCGTGTTGTCTGTGTTTGGACCAAAATAGCCCGCAACCGTAAATTTGTGCTAATGGAATTTTATTTTGGTTATAACCCATCTCCCCAGTTTATCTACTGAGCTGGTCTCTAAGGAAATAACCACATTTTTGTATAATTACAGCTATGCCTTTAGATGGGCAAGATTGGGTTGTACAAACCACATCTTTGATCCACTTTTTAGTTTTACATAATTCTGGTAGCTCATTTTCTAATACATGGGTTTCTTGTAGTATGAGGATCTGCTCTGGAGTGTCCCTTAAATATAGAAATTTGTTTTGCCTTCTACAGTTTGTTCTTAATCCATTTATATTCCATGAAAGTACCTTTCATTTGAACAATAGATCTCATGATGGGTGACTCATCTCTTAGATGTCTTCCTTGCGATTTTGGTTTCATTCTGGCGATTTGAACATTTTTTTTTGTTTTTCCCCTTGCTCCCCCCTGTGCTCCCCCCTTTTCCTACCTTCCTCTAGTGAACCCTCCCATGGAGAACCCCTCATTCCTTCTTCTATGGCCTCTACCTAGGCCTATATGTTGTCCCCCCTTCAGGTCAGGACTTGGGAATAATTTAAAAATTGAAAATAAAGTTACATCACAGAGGCTCTTTACTTCTTTCTTTTGCTGTTTCATGGTCTCCCGATATTGAACTTAAGAAACTTTCCGCATTTTCTACCTTTTTGAATATTTGCATTTTGTTGTTATGCATGACCTTCAGTGATGTTGGGAATTTTAATTGAGCTGTTGCTCCCAATTTTTTTAAAGGGTCAATCAGTTTCCCCAGTTCCCATTGTCTGGATGCAGTAATTGCAGAGACGTCTGAGCGTATCTGAAAGGCTACATCTTCTGCATATAAAGAATTTAATTTAAGGGCTTTATTTAAAATGTCTTCTTTTAAACTGTAAGTTAAGAAATGCACTATGATTTTCCTGGGTCTCGTTTTATTTGGACTGAGTGTAAAAGGGTCCCTGTGCACTCTTTGTATATCAGCCCTGAGTACTTCTTCTGAGCATTCAATATGGGTTGCCTGCTTTATAAGTTTTATTACAAATTCTTTCAGGTTATTCCCCTCCATTACTTCCGGAACTTTAAAAAGGCGGATGTTGTTTCTCCTTTGTGGGTTTTCAAGTGACTCTAATTTATCTTCTATTTCTAGCTCTCTATCTTTTAGTGTAGCTATATGCTTTGCATTATCCTCTGTCTGTGTTACTAAGTCAGCTACAGTTCTCACTGTCAACAAATCTAATTTAGCTTCAAGTTTTTCATTGGACATTTTCATATCTGACAGATTTTTTTCAGAGAATAAGAACCTTTCTTTCATCTCTTTTGATTATGCTTGTATTAAATTGCACATCTGAGCTGTTTGAGGGTTATTTAACACGTCACCATTATTTTCTCCTATATTGACTTCAAATCAAATCAAAACTTGCTTTATTCGATTTAAAATTTCAAATCATAAAAGCACACAGGTTAAAAACAAATGTTACAGCAAATAATACATATACTAAGCATATCCAAGCCAAAGTAAATGATACTGCCCAGAAAATATGCATTAAAAAATTACTCTGATCAGTTCATTGAATGACGGAACTTTACAACAAGTTTTAGAAAGCAGTTGAGTGCATGAATAACGTATTCTTCTTCCAGCCGTTGTAATTTGGAAAAGGCTAGCTTACAAGTTCGTATCCCTCATGTCCTTAAGATGGGTAGTAAGTACGCCCTGCGTGGTGCCTGATAACATTTGCAGAATAGGACACAATGGATATTAGATTGATACGAAATATCGTCACAGGGACATACCAAATTTGTCATAGACCAGTTGTTGCATTGGGGGAAAGTGACAAGTCGAAAGAAGATGCCTAGCCTGAAACGAGTAAGAAACGAGCGAGCATAAGGGCTATTCACTAGTATTAGATATTTTTGTAACCCTTCATGGGAGGTAATTTGCTGATATCTAATGGTGGTATATTTTTCTTTTTCTACATTCCACCTAGATGTAACAAGGTGGTCCAAGGCCATCTTTTTGATCAGACTTCTTGGTACCGTCGAAGCTCCCACTGAAGCGGTTGCTCCCCACGCTCCCTGACTCCTGAATCCACAGCGCCACACTCCTTCCTGCAGCCTGGTATCGTTGCGCTCAATGCTAATTAGTAGTAGAGCATGTTTTGCATTATTTGACTCCCGTAGCGCCTAGCATCGTAGCGCTTGCTATTACTTCTCTACTGAATTGCTGATTTGCTGGATATTGGTGTAGTGCAGTATCGTACTTTGCTCAATAGCGTGTATTATTTATTTTAAACTGCCCGCACTGCCTGCATTTGTGCCTGACTGTGCTCAGATCATAGCGCTATCCCGTGCCCCTCTTTCGCTTTCCATTTCGTTCTGCCATCTTGTTGTTGTGATCCCTGGCCAGTGTCTCCTCCCCGCTCCCGCCTCCCAGCTGACCCTCCCTCGCCCCTCCCCCTCCACCATCCACATATGACAGATGCTTCTGCGCGCAGCGTTCACGCGCAGTGGTCGCGCCCCATGCGCGCCGAAGGTGCGCCAAAGGTAAGCCCGTCTACGCCCGTCCGCGCCTGGACCGCGCCCAGCGTCAGACCCCCTGGCCCCTGCAAACCGCACGCCTCCCGCATTACGTATGACGCCGCCACCCTCTTAGCCCTTAATCCCGGACGCACTCCTCGATGCTACGAAGCTGCCCCTGGACGCACCCACGGTCCCTTCGCCTGCCACTCCTGCAAATTCACCTGCATCAATACCCACACCAAATCCACGAACTCCAAACACAGTTCCGACTCTAACCACTTGAAATGCATCCTACTAAACACCCGCTCGATCCACAAACACGCCACAGAACTCTGGGACCTACTCGACACTGCGTCACCGGACATCGCCTTCCTCACAGAAACATGGATGAAAGCATCATCAGCACCCGACATAGCCATCCCGGACGCTTACAAGATCATCCGAAAAGACCGTTCCAACCAAACAGGAGGCGGCATCGCCATCGTCCATAAGAACACCATCAGAATCACGACCAGCTCCGACGATGACCTTGCAACCGCCGAACACCTCCACTTCCAGATCCACAACGACCCCAGGACCACACTTAGAGGCACCATCATCTACAGACCACCAGGAACCCGTAAAAATTTCAGCGAAGACATCACCGACTTCATCAGCCCACATACCCTCCCCTCCGAGAACTACATTCTACTGGGAGACTTCAACTTCCACTTAGAAAAGAAAAACGACTGCAACACCACCACCCTTCTGGACAACCTGGCAACTCTCGGACTCAAGCAACTTGTTGACACCCCCACCCACTTAGCCGGACACACGCTCGACCCTATCTTCACCTCCAGCAAACACATCTTCTTCAATCATACCACAGCTCTCCACTGGATGGACCACAGCTGCGTTCACTTCAGCTACAAAACCACCACGACTCACAACCCCCCACAACCTGCTCCTCTAAGAAACTGGAACAAAATCACCACCGACCAACTCCTCAGGTTTTCAGGTTTTTAAAGTCTTTATTTCGATAATAAAATCATAAAAGACAAAGTTTAAAAGCATTTTTTGGGGCATTTTAGCCACTAGACAATTGATTGAGTAAACAATAACCATATTGTCATATTGCATTTCAATTACACTAAAATCACAACTAAGAATAATTATTAAACATCCAAGAATTTGAAAAGACAAGAATAAACCTGGCCTTAAGAAAGCTAAAACATTCAAATCACAATTTACATAATTAATACGGTCATACACAATACAGCTAATGTGAGTTCCTTCTGGCCCTTATAGCCCACGCCCAGCCTAAGAATTTAGCCAGGCATACCACAAACACTTCTGAGGTATTAGTTTTTAGGACCCAGATCGCCTCAGAAGATCTTCTATATGAGAGGCGCTGAAACAGGGGCTTTATCCATTTAGTGCGAGGCTCTGAATATAACGGGCAGGCAAACAGGAGATGACCCTCGGTTTCCTTTTGGCCAGGGCACCAACAACAGGAGCTTGTTGTTCCTTTAACCCAAGATGATGTAAAGGAATTCAACGGCAGGTCACCTACTCGAAACTGATGATAAAGTTTCTTGTCCAGTGGTCTGGTGATGGTATCCCAATAAGTCTCGCGGGAAGGGTCCAGCTTGAAGCTTAGGAATCTTCCCGTGAGACTACCAGAGCTGGAAGCAGTTACCAAAGATTGGCGAACCGAGGCCCAGTATAATTCCTTAAATTCCTTTTTTGATGGAAAGGTGTTGGAACCAGGAGAAGCCCACAGGTGTTCTAAACCCATATCTTGTAAGCTCTTTTTTACAGAGCGAAGCCAAGGGATTCTTCCAGATCCCCCCATCGACCTCACTTCTGCTAACTCCTTTGCAAAAAGAGTAAGATCTGGGGAAGTCCACAAACGCCTCCAGAGAGCCACTACTCTAAATCTTGCCATATCGTTAATTGGAAAGCAACCCAGATCTTGGCAAAAAGGTATCAATGGAGAGGATTGAGGTAGCCCTACCAAGTTCCAAAGGAATTTACACTGGGTTCTGTAGAGACTCGAGAGATCCATGAATCCCCAAAGGTCAGCGCCATAAAGTATGGCAGCATTTATTTTGGTATCATAAATTTTCAAAGCAGGGATAACCCGTTTTGTTATGTATCTCTTCTGTTCTCGCAAAAGACAGCCGGTGAGTTGGGCAAATTTTAGCTGTTGAGCAGCGATTTGCTCTTTCCATTGCAAGCGGTGGTCCAATGTGACCCCTAAGTAGGTCATGGTTTCAACTTGTTCCAGGTTGACCCCACTCATAGTTACATTGCTGCGGACAAAGTTATTCCTAGTTAAAACCATGCACTTGGTTTTCCCTACGTTTACCTGGAGGTCATTTTTCACACAAAACTCCTCAAAGCAGTTCAAGGCCCGCTGTAAGCCTTTCCGTGTCTTAGATAGGAGTAGAGTGTCGTCAGCAAAGATAAGCATAGGGAATCTTGTCCCTGCCAACGATGGGGCATCGGTATGGATTGCTGAGAAAAATTTAACTACCTGGTCAATAAAGAGCAGGAAAAGTGTGGGCGCAAAGACACACCCCTGACGGACTCCACGAGTGACTGGGAAAGAATCTGTACGTTGTCCTTGGCCTCCCCACCTCACCCTTGCATAGTTCTCTTCATGCATTTTAATGATTAACTCAAGTAGTTCTCCTGGTAACCCAAGATCCCTCAGTACCCGCCACATTTTGCCCCTAGGCACTAGATCGAATGCTGACTTCAGGTCTATAAATGCGGCAAAGATGGTTCCACCGCCGAGCATAACCACCTTCCAGAAAATTAAACAGAATCGAAACACCTGGTCAATAGTGCTTGTCCCAGATCGAAAACCTGCCTGCATAGGTGACAATATGTTTTCCGATTCCATCCACCCTTGCACTCTAGCCAAAATCATTCGTGCGATGACCTTTTGGAGGCAGTCGATTAAACTGATCGGGCGGTAATTGCCCGGATTTGACCTGTCTCCTTTTTTATGTATTGGGAGAATCTCTGCCCCTTCCATGATTTGGGAATACTTGCACCTTTTGCTATCGCATTGGCTATGTTGGTTATATATGGCACCCAGAGGTCGGTATTTGCTTTGAACAGATCTGCGGGTATAAGATCCAACCCCGGTGCTTTCCCCCGCTGAGTCAAACCGAGGGCAGACTCCGCCTCTTTGTTGGTGAAAGTCAATTTTTCCCCACATGTAGGCGTTATGTTCAACTTATCCAACATAGGCGGAGGATCAGAGCCCTCCATACTAAATTGGGTCAAATAGTGTTTTATCCAATCTTCTGGGGACACATAATTGGTTGGAGTACGGGAATCAACATCCTTTCCCTATTTTACTATATCCCAGAATTTAGTCTGGTTGTTCATCTTGGAAGCATCCAAGAGATCGGCCCAATAGCCATCCTCCCACTCCCTTTTAGCTTCCCACTGTACTCTTTTATACCTGGCCCTAGCCACCTTTACAGCACACATATTTCTGGATTTGACAGTGTTAACAAGATTACTGTGTGCTTCCCTACATTTTTTATTGTACCACTTTTCCCGAATACCGTGTGGTCGTACTGTACCCTTCTGGCATGGCTTAGAAAGAAGAAGCTTGAGCTGGTCAAAACAACGTACATGCAGGTCCATAATGGTGTTAGGATCTAAAGTGCCCCTCCCTGTATCCTCCAACATCATTTCATTTAATGCATTCAAAACCACATTCTTGATATTGGTCTGTAGGGTCTCATCTCCTGATAGGTTTGACCATTTCAGCCTCCTGCGATCATTAGACAGGACAGCAGCCCCTAACCCTATGGGAACTGGGTCTTCCAGTCTTTCCATACCATGCAGCCTTAATTTCAGTGGCAGGGGATTATGGTCGCTTTCTGGGCGAGGGACAACTTCCATATCGACCATCAGTGACCAGAATTCCATTTTCAAAAGGAGGTAGTCTATACGACTCTTCCTCAATCCATTGTCAAAAGTAAAGTTGGCACCAAGGTCTGAGAGAGAGCGTCCATTTACTGCCCTTAACCCCCAAGTAAGGCATAATGCAGTCCAGTTCAAGGCGGCCTCCGTTGCTTTGACAGTTTTACTAGTCAATAAATCGGGTATGTTCCATGTTGCATCCTCAGCGGACCCCCAGCTATCCCCTGCGACATAGAGCGGCTCAATAGTACAGTTCAAATCACCCGATAGAAGAATTAAAGTGTCTTTGCTCAATCCAGTTAGATGTCTGTCCAGGACATCCACAATGGCAGGGCACCTACCCCCAGCCAACTCCTCACATCACTCAACCAAAACCCTCCAGCCCTCTCACCGGACCCAAACGAAGCTGCCACCAAACTCAAACAATGGATCACCCACAGCGTTGACGAATTAGCACCCTTGAAAAACCACCAGATCAAACAAGGTAGCAAAAAGGCCCCCTGGTTCAACGATGACCTTAAGATTTCCAAGAAACGATGCCGTACTCTTGAAAAAACATGGAGAAAAAACCCAACCACTGACAACCTGACCACCTTTAAGGCAGCCACCTGCAAACACCACCAATTGATCCGATTCACCAAGAAATCAGCACTCAAGGATCGACTCGACAACAACGCCCACAACAGCAAGGAACTATTCAACATCGTCAAAGAATTTACCAACCCCACCGCAGCCTCTAACGACATTACTCCCTCCCAAGACCTCTGCGACTCTTTATCCTCGTTCTTCTACAACAAAATCGCCGAAATACATAACAGCTTTAAGAACATTTCAAAAGAACAGCCCACCCCTCCCACTTCCAAACCCAAACCGATCTCTAACAACCTTAGTGCCTGGAACCCAATCACCACTGAGGACACCATCCGCCTGATGAACTCCATCCATTCAGGTTCGCCAACCGACCCCTGTCCCCACCACATCTTCAACAAAGCAGACTCCATCATCGCACCCCATCTCCGTGATGTCATCAACTGCTCCTTCAACTCCGCTACCTTCCCAGAAAGCTGGAAACAAGCCGAACTCAGTGCCCTCCTGAAGAAACCCACAGCTGACCCCTCTGAACTTAAGAACTACCGCCCCATCTCCCTCCTCCCATTCCCTGCCAAAGTCATTGAGAAAGCCGTTAATAGTCACTAGACGACTGGACTATGGAAACACCCTCTACGCCGGAACCACAGCCAAACTACAGAAAAAACTCCAACGCATACAAAACGCATCTGCCAGACTCATATTGGACATCCCACGCCAAGCTCACATTACCGGCCACCTGAAAGACGTCCACTGGCTTCCCGTCAACAAGAGAATAACGTTCCGTCTCCTCACCCACGCTCACAAGGCCCTCTACAAACTAGGACCCGAATGCCTCAACA
Source organism: Lissotriton helveticus (assembly GCF_964261635.1). Classification (NCBI taxonomy): domain Eukaryota; kingdom Metazoa; phylum Chordata; class Amphibia; order Caudata; family Salamandridae; genus Lissotriton; species Lissotriton helveticus. Next base: position 1,197,504,319 of record NC_136069.1, read on the forward strand.
CACGACTGTCCTTCTACACACCCACCCGCCAACTAAGATCCTCCAACCAAGTGCTTGCCACAGTTCCGCACATCCACAGATCCACCATGGGAGGAAGATCCTTCTCCTACCTGGCAGCCAAGACCTGGAACTCTCTCCCCACTCACCTCAGCCTCACACAGAACCACATTTCCTTCAGAAAGGAACTTAAAACCTGGCTATTCGATAAATAATGCACCCCCTCCCACAAGCGCCTTGAGACCCTATGGGTGAGTAGTGCGCTATACAAATCCTTGAACTTGAACTTACCGTCTCCATCGTAGTTGGTTTTACAAAAAATTCCGGGTGTCCTAACTCCTTAAGCATGTTTCTGACATAACATAGCCATTTGATTTTAGACACCCCATCTAGCGAGCGGCAATCATTTATTAAATCCCTGTTTAAAGAGGTTTCTAGGGTAACCCAGACCTTATGCCAGAGAAGGATCGGGGCGATCTTTATGGTGTCTGTTATATGAGAAAGGCCAGCTTCTATGTGCAACATATTCGAGGATATGGTTTTAGCTACCCCAATAGGTAGGCGATAAACTGGTTTTCACAGCTTTGTATCCCCTCTGCGTATTCAATGCCCCAGATGCCAGCACCATAGGTAGCAGTTGAAACGCACTTGTAAATTAAATCTTTGACTTGCTTCTCCCCCCAGTTTAGTGCTAAAATTACGCAATGCGCCAATGGAGCGCAAAAAAGCTAGCTTCCTAGCCTTAACCGCTGTTTGCCAAGAGCCCCCCCTATGAAAGTTTACCCCTAAGTACGAGAAAGTATCTGTAATTTCAATTCTCTTATTGTCCAAAAAGATTGGACAGGGTGCCCTTTTTCTGCCCTTCCCACAAACCATTGTATAAGTTTTAGAAATGTTTATTCTCAGGCCACGGAGCTTCATATAGATGTCAAATTTATCTATGGTTCTTTGTAGCCCAAGTCTGGTCCGTGATATTAATGCCGCATCATCGGCGTATAGTAACAGGGGGATGGGGATTCCTTTAATAGAGGGATAATCATGCTGAAAGTCCCTGAGGTAAAGTCCAATTGAGTTGATATATAAGGTGAATAACAGGGGTGCCAAAATGCACCCCTGCCTAACACCCCTTTCTATAGAGAATTTATCCGAGCATTCCCCCCTAGGGCCATACCTAACCCTTGCACCTGCCTCTCTGTAAAGTTCCTTAATGTATAATATAATTTGACTGTCAATCCCCAGATCACTAAGTGTTAACCATAGGAATTCGTGATCAACACAGTCAAAAGCAGAACTTAAGTCTATAAATAAAATAAAAAGGTTCCCGCTCTTGGCCTGTGTGTATTTCGCAGTAAGAAGGGCCAAATTTAGACATTGTTCCGTTGTCCCTTTTCCAGGGCTAAAGCCATACTGTAGATTACTAAAAATTTGTTTTTCCTCCCCCCAGGTTTGTATTCTATTTAAAATAATTTGACCTGCCACCTTTGCCAACGCGTCAAGCAGAGAAATTGGCCATTAGCAGGTCGGGTCATTCCTCTTGCCCTTTTTATAGATGGGGATAACTATAGCATCAGACCAAGTGGTTATGAAGCCTTCTTGATTCGCTTTATTTAAGACATTGGTTATCATTGGGTCCCATAGGTCTATCTCAGCCTTGTAGCTATCTATAGGGACACCATCCGGGCCCTTACCAGATGAGCTATCCTTTATACCTTTAATAACTTCCTCATAACTAAAGGTTATGGCTAAAGGGAAAGGGGTAAGCTGTTTGCCTGCCAGAGAATTATTATCCTCGTCTATGGAGGTGGTTCCGTCAACAAGGGAAATCGATCTACCATACAGATGTTTAAAGTGAGCTACCCATTGATTACCTGTAATTGCCAAATCGATAAGATCAGCCTCTTTGGTATGTAGGAAGGGGTCATTTACCACCTTCCAGAAAGCCCTGTTGTCTCTTTTGGTTGAGGCTTCTTTCAGGGCTGCCAAGACCTTGTTCTTTAGGGTGGCTTTTCTCAATTTTATGGTGTTTTTATAGGTTTTTCTGGCTTTGCGGACTAGATCCCGTTTTTTTTGGAGTTGTCTGCAATGCCTTTTTGAGGAGTGTGAGTGCTTTAGTGCACTTACTATCAAACCACCTGTGGGGTTTTGAAACCCCCGTCCGGTACTTTCTTGTCAATAGGGATTTGACTGTGCCTAAGATTTTAGAAAAGGAGTTCATTACTCAATCTGGTGCCTCTTCTTGGGTTAAGCAGGTCATTATGTCTTCAATATTAGAAGCAACTAATTTTTCCAAAAATCCTGAGGCGTCTACTTTATCCCATTTAATTGTGTAGCCGTTTTTTTAGGCTAATCTTATCTCAGAGGTATATTGAATATTAACCTCAGCCTTGCGTGTTAGTGATTTAACTTTAATGTTAAACACTATATGGAAGTGATCAGAGTGAGGAGCCTGGCCCATTTCCCAAGTTGCCACTAACCCTGCATGAGATGCAGAGATTAAAGTAAAATCAATTATCGTATTACACCCCCTCCCATTGAAGGTAGGTTGAAATGATATACTCGGTATACAAATCTCATTTATGAAAGTTAAATTAAAATAAAGGAGTATATTATTGAGAATGATACCCAGTGGGGTATGATTAAAATGGGTAGGGCAATCCTCCCCATAATCCGATAGGCCGCACAAACCATGCGAGTTATGAGGACAGATCGTACAATTAAAGTCTCCTACCCAAAACATAATATTATCACCAACCAACTGATCATGTAGGGAGATCAAAGTCGAAAGAAGTTTGGCCAGAATAGTCTCACTCCTATCAAGAGGTATATTATTGTAGAAGTTTAATATGATAACATTTTGGAGAGGGCCCCATCTTAACCACAATATCTGATAATATTCAGTTGCCAGAAACCTTTTGACTTCAATACCCCCACTAATAGATAAAAATGTACACAGACCCCCTTTATTACGGCCATGTGCACTTTGAACAGCTGGGGTGTGAAAGGTTTGGTAACCAATAATATGATGAGCTTCCAGGGACCAGGTCTCTTGCAGGCAAATTACATTGTGCTTGGTAACAACGTCTAGCCAATGTTGTTGGTACACTTTATCAGCTAAACCAGCCACATTCCAGGAAAGGAAACTATAGGTAAGATCTATCTGTTTAGAAACATTGGTTCGATTGGATTTAGGGACATTTTGCTGGGCCAAAAAAGGATCAAGTGCAACAGTTGGATTGACTAATTGATAATTCTGTTTTAACACAAGCCCAGTAGGGGCAGTAGAAATCATAGGGTCCCCTGGCACTAGATCGTTTTTAGGCCGCCCACTCTGATTGAAATTTGTTAACATGGGACAGCTTAATGTTTCCGGGATATGTGTCACAGTACATCCCTGTTGTCAATCCAAATCGTTGAGATCCGAAAAAACGTCATATCGATTTGATAGGGGAAGTGACCAGTGGGGTGGATCGAAACCTTGCTGAGTGAGCAGGTTCCGGCGTTTGGTAGGTCCTTCTACATACTGAAAAGGCGAGTAGTTAGTAGACCGTAGGGGCCGTTTCGATGGATGAAGCGGATAAGGGTGGCGTATATTATGTGTAGGCACACCGCGGTGGTCGCGGGGTATAATTAGTGCCTCTGGGTAAAAGTAAGTTAGGGTTCGGGGCACTATGCTGTTGCGTCCCTGATTCTGGTACCAATCTGCGATGTGCGGGACCACCCTTCGATCTCTAAAATTAATAATAATTACATCCCCTGCAGTGTCTTTTGGTCTTGAACCTACCCACGCTAATCTTCTAACAAACGCTATGTCTCCATCTATATGGGCTGGCAATGGCCTGTTATGTCTGAGCCAATAGATAACTTTATTCTTTAGCTCAGAATAGCCTTCCCTTTTTCCCTCCATAAGCTCTGGGACACCTGTTAGGACTATGGCGTATGGAACCGCCTCAGGTGGCAGATCGATGTGACAACCTATAATTTTTGTGGATTTGTCTGGAGGTTGGCGAATGCCAATATCTGCATCTTTTGTGTTTGGCTGGTTAGTACCTGGTAAATGAATATTAAGTGAGAGAGAAGGTGATTCTCTCAACCCTGTCAGAGTGGATTGAGTATGTAATGTATCAGATTTTCCCGCTTTCCCACAGGGGGTATTCGGATCGGGGCGAGTATCTTTAAGAGGCCTAGCGTTCCCGCTGGTCGTGTTAAAGCCAGATGAATTGGCTTTTGTGACGGCCTTTTTTATTACTTGGGGTCCGCTAATTTTGGTGTTCGTGTTAATGGCTACCAGGCCCTTTAAGAGTTGGGAATTTAAAGTGGTTTCTACCACTAGATTATTTAACTGATCACCCAATCTTTTTACCCTTTCTAAGATGGGGAGAAGTAAGGATCTAACTAGATGTTCTATATCGTTCATAACTGACTTGGATTCAAGTAATTGATTCTTTGACAAGTTTTGAACTTCCAGGGGCTTTAGTTTTGTCTTTAATGCTGGCAGATAGTTCTGATGTGTTTTTTTACAACTATCCGTTTGGGGGCTTAAGCCTAATCTTGGTACTTTGGTTTGTCTACCCCTGTGATCGTTTTCTCCTCCTTTCCTTTTCGTTGGGGTTAGTTGTGTAGATGGTTTTTGCGGGGGTGTACTCTTTTTGATCATAGGGGTCGCGTTTGGGAGCTGCAACATTGAGGGCTCCGTTGGGGAAAAAAACAGAGAAAGATCTGATGTAGTTGGATCATAGTTGGGACTCGTCAATGGGACTTGAGTTCGAATTGGAGAGTTTTCCTGAAGGAGCAGAGGGATACTAATATCCATTGGTGGAGAAATCCCTATGTTCTGGGAACTGTGTGTTAGTGGAGAGGGTATCTGTCTTATTGGACCTAGTGACGAGCGCTTGCTTTGTTGAAGTTCAAAAGACAATCGCGATTCCACAACAGATATCTCATGGTCCAAGCTCGAAACCGCCTTTGTCAGAAAAGCATCCAAAGTGCCTCTTACCTTCCCTCCCATATGCTTTATTCCACCGTTTCCACGCTTAGGCGGCATTATCAATGTTCCAAGGTCTCAAAGTAAGGAGAAATGAAGGTAATGGGAAGGGGCCCAGCCCGGCCTCAGTCATCCTCGGACGGCCTCAGACGGCCCGCCCTATGCCCGGGCTTCGCCCCACGCTCCGTCCCGCGGTAGTGTGAGGGGCGTTCCTTAAGTGGGAGGAGGAGGGAGCGGGAAGAGGCGCCAGGTGCTCGTGATGGAAAATGCGCAGAGACCTCTGGGCCTCGCAGTCCCGCACCCCCAAGTCTAGCAGCAACTCAAAAGGGCAAGGTGAAGGTGAAATCTGGCTCTTAAATCAGCAGCAGTCCCGAACAAGACAGGAATGAAGAGTGGTTAAAATCCGTCAGTTAAGAATGATGACCTGATTCACGACTGCGAGGGGCCCCGCGGAGCGCGGGCCGCGAGTCGTCTTTGTTGTCAGCGAGGTCAGCAGAGAGAAGGGGCGGGAAGAGGCGACAGGTGCGCGTGATGGAAAATGCGCAGAGACCTCTGGGCCTCGCAGTCCCGCACCCCCGAGTCCAGCAGCAACTCAAAAGGGCAAGATGAAATCTGGCTCTTAAATCAGCAGCAGTCCCGAACAAGACAGGAAGAAAGAGTGGTTAAAATCCGTCAGTTAAGAATGATGACCTGATTCACGACTGCGAGCGGCTCCCGCGGAGCGGGGGCCGCGAGTTGTCTTTGTAGTCAGCGAGGTCAGCAGAGAGGAGGGGCGGGAAGAGGTGCCTGGTGCGCGTGATGGAAAATGCGCAGAGACCTCTGGGCTCGCAGGCCCGCACCCCCAAGTCCAGCAGCAACTCAAAAGGGCAATGTGAAATCTGGCTCTTAAATCAGCAGCAGTCCCGAACAAGACAGGAATGAAGAGTGGTTAAAATCCGTCAGTTAAAAATGATGACCTGATTCACGACTGCGAGCGGCAATATTGACTTTATTGGGCATGTCCTGATGTTTTGTTGGTAGTGGTAGTGCCTGGGATGTCTGTGTTGTATACAGCATATCTTGTATGTCGGGCTGCCCTGTATCTCCTGTTCCAAATCCCTGGGTGTTTTTTCTGGTGCATTTAACATCTCCATACCCTGTGAATTATCCTCTTGCAGTCCTTCCTCATTCATAAGAGGATAGAATTTGTTAGACAAGGGAATGGTACTTAGGATGGCTTGGGAGATACTTTGGGGATACTTAATTTACATATTGTGTTGGTATCTTGTGATGATATCTCTGCTCCTTATTTTAGCTCTAGTGTAGTGGGAGTAATCTTGAAAAAGTTTCTGAGGGACGGTGTTAATTTAGGTACTTGTGGAGCTAATAATACAGATTTTGATTTAACAGAGTCTTTATTTTTATGTGTTCTTGTGTCCTTTGTTTTACTCAGTATTGATTGTTTCTTTTGCGTCTTTGGAGTTTTTAATTGCGCTTCTCCCTGAGCTTGGTTTTGAATTACTGAAGTTGGATGTGTCCTTTATTCTATATCTTATGAATCCAAGATAGGTATTTTTAATTTAGTGCTCCTTAGGGTATATCTAGATTGTATCTGCCCAGGATCTAGATAGGTTGTGGTGTTAGCCGGTTTCCCTCCTCTAGCAATTTGCTTTCCTTCCTTATGTTTTTCTAAGCAGTTATTGAATATATTTTTCAGTTTCACCCTACTCTCCTTAAACTTATTGCTTGTTTTTTGTTGCTTCAAGCCCAGCTTGTTGTATCCTGCATGAGTTAACATCCCGAACGTAGAATATCTTCGCCAATGCCTCTCCTTCTGCTCTCCACATCTTCACTCTTACCTTGGCAGCTTCAGGGGTGTATCAAATTGCCTGTACTCCGAGTTCGCCTCAGACAGGCTGCATCACGAGCCCACAGAAGTCCAGGGCTTCTGTGGACATCCGGTACTTTCCCCTAGTTCCACTCCACTGACCAGTGCTTCGCGGATCAACTGAGTCTAACGCCGATTCCCAGTCCGCGCCCCCAGCATGCGCCTCTCTACCACACCAACAATCTCTGCCGTGCTGCCTAAAATCCGGGAAACTCAACAAAAACAAGTAATCTCTCAGCACCCTCAATTGCCGTATCTCGGGGTTCACTTCCTTAGGACCTTCCTCATAGCCTTTGTCGTAGCTCCCACACCGGCACTCCCCAATGGGCAGCAGTTGAAGCTGAAGTGGTGTCTGCGGCTGCATGTAATCAGGCGCCGGAAACACAGGTATGTGAATATTCCGCTCAATCCGAGTAGATACTGCAAAAATGAACTAACATTCGTGTCTGACCATGGGTTATTTTACATTTTTAGCCTCCTGATGTTTAAATCCTGATATTTAATATTAAATTAGCATTTTCTGTTCTCCTGACCTGCGGGAGCCTCCGCGACCCACTACTCACCGGCCGCCATGTTCTCCCCCTGCCTCGTAAAACATACAATGTTGTTTTTAATTAAAAACAAGCCTACATTTGAACACTTCATGAAAAAGGTTGTGTGACTTTTATTCTCCATACCCAATAAAGCTTCAGTTTCACTTTTGGGACTTTGTTTTATTATGTGTTCACACTATATACTTTTAGAAGCACCTCTTAAACTAAGGAGTAGTCTTTCAGAATAGGAGGAATTGTAAAATCCAAGATTACAGACCTTAGAAGTAAAAGTAAAATGTTAGAGATTTTTCTAAACATTTATAGAATCATTCCAAAAAGCAGAAAGCTACCAACAATTAAGAATGGAGCACTCTGTAGCCCACAATTAGCAAACAAACCAAAAGAATGTATTGCATGCTACATTGTAAAGTCAAAATCTAAAAAAATCCCCCAAAACTGTCACAAAATCTGAATCATCTTTACAAATCATTTTTGAAATAAAAAAGATTTTTTTTTTTATTAAATCAGTCAAAACATTCGCTAAAACCACAATCTTAAATATCACTGAGATAATAAAAGAATATATAAATCGTTTACATGAAAAATGTAAACCTAACCAAACAAAAATTTCAAAGAACAAATTCAATCCATCACATAAAATAAATACAACACATAAACCACACATTTCCAAATAACAATCACATAATATTTAAACAAATAATAAAATATATAATTTCCCACCGAAAAAGAAATAAAATAAATGCATCCTGGAAACAAAAAAAAAAGGAAATCAGGGATTAAAGCATTGGTTTATTATAAACCAAAATTGATTTCCTTAAAAAAAAGTACATTCCAATGCCCAGAAGACACATTTATGGAAAAAACAAGTAAAGTTAATCAGAAAAACCCACCCACAAAAACATTAGAATCCTAAAAACACATATACATAAGACTTAAGTAACATAAAAAAGTAACATAATGCAGTGTAACATAGCATAACGATACGCCACAAAACAGTGTACAAAAACCCCAAACTACACACTAGTGAAAAACACTATTATATTATTAATAAAAACGACATATTCGAAAAACCCAGAAACAACACTATGATTAACCTCTAGACCGTCCCCTAACCCCACATTTCGAAACCTTAAAAAAGAACTTGCTGTTTTTATGAACAGCCGCACCTTGCTGCAACCTGATTGCCAGGCAATAGAATAAAAATGACACAAATAGACTACAAAATAGACTGTAGCAGTAACAAAAAATGGTCACTAAATGAAACTAAAAAAAAGACTGTCTACCAATAGAAATGAATGAGAAAACATGATAACATTGTAAATAAGGGGATCATTAGGATGGTGGACGGACTTGAGTCCATACGCCATCCTGTGGTAAACCTGGACCCTCCACAATACATGTGGCGGTCCTGCATCCCAAATCAGGATGTGACTGCCACCATGGCGGTCACATTTTGCTTACAGCAGCACCCACCGCAATGCGAAAAAGCCATGTTGTGCATTTCACTGCACTATGTGACAGGCACCACACGGTGCCTGCCACTTGGTGCAGTGAAATATTGGAGAGTACAATGGGTACCCCCCAGCACACCCACACCTCCCCCAATACTAGGGGGTCCCGGAACGGGCCCCCAAAATAATTCTCCACCAGCCTTTAAATGGCAGCATTGCCGCCATGGAAGAGCCTGTAAACTCCAACATCATAATTTGGTGGGCATGGCCTGCTAGCCACCACCACCATTTTATCCTCCCATGTCCATCTGGCAGGCAATCAGACTGATTGCTTCTGGTGGGCCACTGGCGGACAGCCTTTCCATCCTACGCGGACAGAATGGGATTCCGACCACCATCCTAATTCGGCAGTGAAAAAATCGAGGTCGAATGGCGGAAGGACCGACACCACATAGCTGGAGGTGACGGTCGTTCAGCCATCCTAATGACCCCTTAAATGCATTGAAAAAGGTTAAAAACCATTAGACATGTAAAACAAAAAAAATGTAAAAATGTTTAATAAATTATAAAGTATAAATTAAGTGATAGTATAAATATATAGAATACATTAACATATACTGGAAACACTTTTGTTAAAAATGTAGGAAATATGCATATAAACAATTGGAACATTTTACAAAATGTAAAACAATGGAAAAAAGTGGAAATGTACAACATACAATGCTATGCAAATGTGATTTGCATTTTTTACGTAATAATAAAAATATATTAAAATGCTTACTTAAAATGCTTAATTTATTTACCTAAAAGTAATTTTATTTAGGTTGAAATATATTTGTTTAATGATGTTAAAATATATATTAAAATATACTTTGAAAACATAAATAAAAGAGAAAAATGTGTAACATTGCTTTATTCTATAAAACATTTCATTTATATCACTTGTAACAAACATATAACTAACTATTTTTATTATATTTCTGAACACCAACAATACTAATTAAATAACACAAACTATTTCTACAACAGGCGAATACAATTTAAACAAAAGACTTAGCACAACAATTATCAAATTCAATAATCACACTCCAACATATTCCATTTTTAAGAAAATGTTGGACACTAAAGGGATGACATTTACTATTACCCCGCCGATCTGCACCAATTTGGGGAAGGTGTTGGTCACTAAAGGGGTGGCATTTACTATTCCCCCGCCAATTTATTCTAAATTGAGAAACGTGATGGACACTAAAAGGGTGATATTTACTATTCCCAATCCAATCTATGCCAATTTGGAAAAGGAGTTGGACAATAAAGGGGTGACATTTACTATTCCCATTTCAATCTCAACCAATTTAGAGTGCTGGACAATAAAAGGGTGACTTTTTCTTTTGCCACTCCAAATGTAACCAATTTGGGGAAGGTGTTGGACACTAACGGTGTTACATTTGCGATTCCCACTTCAATCTAAAACAATTTGGAGAAAGTGTTGGGCACTAAAGGGGTGACATTTACTATTCCCACTCTAATCCAAAATAGTTTGGGGAAAGTGTTGGACATAAAAGGGTCAGGTGACATTTACTATTCCCACTCCAATCTATACCCATTTGAGGAAGGCTTTGGACACCAAAAGGGTGACATTAACTGTTATACTCCAATTTAAACCAATTTGGGGAAAGTGTTGAAAACTTAAGGTGTGACATTTAATATTCACAGTGCAATCTATACAAATTTGGAGATAGTATTAGACAGTAAAGGGGTGACATCTACTATTCCAACTCTTGTAAAAGCTAACTTGAGGACGGTGTTGGACACTAAAGGGATGGAAATGACTATTTCCACTACAATGTAAAAATATGTATGCACAGGGCCCTATTATGAGTTTGAAGGTGCAGGAGTGGAACCGCCCCTTCCTGCACTGCCAAACTCATGTAGGAACCGCCTGCCAGCTCAGGAGTTTTCTCCTGTTTGGCGAGCGGCTCTTTGGCATTCTGAGGGCAGTGCCTATGGAATAGGCGCCACAATGGGGATGTCAAAGGCAGTACCTGCATGGCATGGACTGCTGCAGTGCATGCTGTTCAGGCACTGGTATGCATGCACACCCCTATGTGCACCCACAAGGTATGAGACACCAGGGAGCCCTGTAGATCCCCCTTTGTTTCCTCACCACCACACTTCTCATGGCGGTCGCACCACTATGAAAGTGTGGCAATGAGGAAACATGTATTATGCTTGGCCATGCCACTGAAGCCTTGCCAAGCATATTGTGGCCTCAAGATCATGCTTGCTGTAGTCTGAGGCTGGTCAAAAGACTGCCACCACCGTGCTTCCATGAGTCTGGCGGACCATGGACAACCAGACTCGTAATAAGCCTCTAATTATTTGATATACCCAATCATTACTCATACTCACACATAATGAAGCACAAATAAACAAAAATGAAGTTGAAAAGATGCTAACCAAAACTACAAACTTATATATATATATATATTTATAAACATTAACACCTTCCATGTGTCGAACAGCCGGACGTCACAGTGGGTGTGTGCGTTGCAAAGCCAGGGGCCGTCCAATCTGTCTGGCAATGCGGGGGATTGTGATGCGCATCGAAGAGGTTAACATATTAAATATTATTTTTATCAAAATTAATAATTATTATGTTATTTAAAATATTCACTACCATTCCCAAACGTTGAACCATAAAGTAAATACAGAAATAATAATATAAAATTAATAATAATAAAATAAAATATATATAAACAAATGTTCAAAAAGAAATTATTAAAAAGGCATTGGGGTTTATTACAATGGCGGGCGGATTGCCACTGCCTGTGAGGCGGTGGCGATCCACCCACCATTATTCGCGGCCTGCATGCAATTTACCCCTGCCTGATTATGACGGCAGGGGGTACCGCGGCGGACGGGAAGACCGTCCACCGCTTTTCCGCCCGGTTCACGAGTTGACCGGGCGGAAAAGGGTTGAGTATGGTGCCGGTGTCTTCTAGACAACGCCATCCATATTACAATGTATGCGGGAAGCAGCTGCCGCCACAGAAAGGCATGCAGTTTTCGCAAGTTGCGGGCCCCCAGAATGTTGGGAGGCACATGGGGGTACTTATAGTACCCCCCTGCTTTGCATGCACAATGTGGCAGGCATTGCGCGGTGCCTGCCACATTGTGCATACTAATGCACAAAGTGCAGCCACAGCATAGTGGCAGGCGGTGCAGTGTGCACCGCCAGCCACAATGTTGTGGATGGGGATCCTAATTGCTGGTGCGGGACCGTTGCACCACTGGTGGCCAGTCCCAGCACCTCTTGAGTGGCGGGCGGATGAAAGTCCACCCACCATCCCAATAGGCCCCATAATGTTCCTCATAAACATATTTTTTTAATTAAAATTTATTGTGAAAATGTTTCACAAAAATTATAAAAAGCAAATGTTTTATTTAAAACATTTGAATTAATATACTGAATTAAATTTAGTTTTTATAGGTTTCTAATACATATGTTTTAACTTAAATATTTTTTAAATATTAACAATTTTTTTAATGTATTATAAATTATGTATAGTTTATTTAAATATACATTGTTATTTATTAAAAATATGAATAAAACAAAATAAATTTAAAGTTTTAATATTATTTGAATATCATTGAAATAATTTACATGAAGTATGCACTAAAATATCCCCTTTTTTAAATTCTCCCCGCCCTTATCTCCTAAAAACCCACTATCCTGCTGCTAACATTTTTTATAAAACCTTTATTTGTATACATTAATACCACTTAACCCGTTCGCTGCTTCCGTCGGCCGTTGGACGTCGCGCGAGCTACCTCCCTGGTGCTGCGCACGTCCAACGGCCGAAGCGGCTTCACCCGTTTCTGCGAACGTTCCGCACTGGCGCGGAACGTTCGAAGCAGAAAACAGTAAGGGTGGGCGTAGTGTGCGTAGTGGGGCTACGCGAAGCTACCCAAAGTGGGAGAGAAACTACGCCCACCTGCGCACTTCGCTTAGCCCCACTACGCGCTGCATGCCCCCCTCCCCTACATAGTTAAATGTAATTAAATGGGCCCATATAATATATAAAATACACTTACCTTGTCCGCGGCATCCCGGGGCTCCCTCTGCTCGTTCACGGCGCCATCTTCTAACCAATGCGCATGCGCGGGCGGGCGCGCATGCGCATTTCTCACAAGAAATGCGCATGCGCGGCCGCCCGCGCATGCGCATTGGTTAGAAGTTGGCGCCGTGAACGAGCAGAGGGAGCCCCGGGACGCCGCGGACAAGGTAAGTGTATTTTATTTATTATATGGCCCATTTAATTAAATTTAGCTATGTTCGGGAGGGAGGCGGGTGGCGGGCAACTTCGCTACGCCCAAGGAGTGGGCGTAGTGTTGCCTACTTCGCCTACTTTGCAAAGGGCGAAGTAGGTGACACTACGCCCACTTCGTGGGCGTAGCGAAGTTGCCCGCCCAGCCCTAGTAAACGGGTTAATACACAAATTTCAGTAATTTCATCATTAATTAATTATATAAATAAAACACAAATAAAAAATCATAAAGATATACAATTAAACTTGCTACAATAAATTACATACAAAATAACACTTGCCATACAAAAATATTTTCTATATCAATATTTTTTTAAACAGTATTAAAATATGTAAAACAATATTTTCCCTTCTATATTCCTGTAGAAAATATTGTTGACATTCTGATATTCTTGTTTTTTAATCATTTTCTTGATTTTACACAAACAATGGACAATGCACATGCATTGAACACTCAAGAACATACATATTCTCTTCTCTAGTTTCCCTTATTCCCAACGGCGGCTGACTCAGGTAAGCGCGGTTGGGTGGTGAGACGGGGCAGGGTATGGCGGGGGAATTCAATAGATGAAGGAATATGTATTATTTATTTATTTAATTACACCTATTTTGTCGTCTGTCGGCTTCCTCCCCTGCCATGCCCTGCCCCGCCCCACCGCACCACAGTGCTCACCTGAGCTGGCCGCCGCTGCCTATTTCCCCTCATGTCCTGTGTGGTGCATATCGCCAATCTTGGATGCTCTTGTCACCACTGCCAGCACGGTCCAGCTCAATGCCATCTTGGAGTGCAACAGCAGTATGGCAGGGTCCCAGCACCAACATCCCAATATTCTTGATGCAATACTTTTGCATCACAATATTTTTTTTTCAATATTTTGTCCAAACACTGTTGCGTGCACCTTTTCTCCCTTTCACTTATGGACTGTTATGAATCCATTAGTAAAGGCTCTTCCTTTACCATTTTCAGCTTCTGTCACATCACAGTGAAGCACTCTTGACTGCTGTTGTCTTGTTAGTACCGTGTATGCAGTGCTTTAAATAGGCAAGTATTGTCTGGTGTTGAGTACCTACACTTCTTTAATTTGAAATGAAGAGTACATACAATTCTCAACACTGCTTTAAATCATTTAATAGGAGATTACTTCACAGGAGAAAACAGTTACTCTGGATAGTGAGTACCAGAACTTATGTATTTCAATTTAAAGCACTGCATGGTTGTGTCAGTTTGTGGCTGATACAGTAATGCCACCAGTACTGTATGTACTTTCTGAGCTTGCACTCTGTGTATGGAAGCTTGGGCTACTGCGCTGTACCCTTTCAGTGCTTGAAATAAGCTTGCATTGCTCCTGTAATCTCCTCGCTGTTCTGCGTGTGTCGCTGCCAGTACACTATGTACTTTATGTGCTCGCTCTGTGTCTATTGAAGCTTGGACTTGTGCTGCTGCTCTATAACTTTTCAATGCATGAGTGAAGCTTGCATTGCTGATACAATCCCAGGGCTGTTCTGCATTTGCTGCTGCCTGTACTGTATGTACTTTATGCTCTCACTCTGTGTGTTTGGAAGCTTGGTCTGTGCTGCAGCTAAGAAACAGTTCAGTGCCAGAGGGAAGCTTGCATTGAGGGTGCACTCCCCCAGTTGTTCTGGGTGTGCTCAGCCCATCTTGTCATTGTTCTGAGTGAGTTAAAGAAGCATGATTAAATCTTTTCCCTACATAAAAAATCAAATCCTTGGACTTTGTAAGTAGCTTGCTCCATTATATTTAACCTGCCCTGAACATAACCATTATTTTTGAAAAATTACAGAAGATGTTGTTCCTATGCAAATGTGAAAGAGGTGTTATTGTAAATTAAATAAACAAAATGGAATAAAATAAATAAACTGAGATCCTCACTACAACATGAACGTATATCCACATTTTTGGGCTCAAGCTACGTGTAATGGTGATTCATAAAACAAACCCAGGTCAACTTTAGACATTCATCTAGTTACTGCCCATTTTGACATGTAGTCTTCCAACAGTAGAAAATATTGCTCATCGGGAGCTAACAATTCAAATAAACCTACAATATCACAACTTTGCCCAGATCCGTGTGTGAACCTCAACCGGTGCAAGAGGAGCTGTGTTTAACGATTTACAGTTATCATTCTGTGCACACTACAAAAACTCCTCCTTAACAACCACTTCTACCTGATGATCCAATCTAGGGCACTAATTATGAAGTCTAGAAATTCCTGCTTTTAATGAGCCAATTTAACCAAACTTTTTTTTCAACCTAGTAGGTAGCACCACTCAGTTCATTCTACAAATTTTGTTGTCAACAATACATAATCCATCACTTGCATTCCAAACTCCCAACTCTTGGGAAACATCTTTATATACTGGCCAACCCCTCACAAAATACTCCTTAAACAATTCCAACTTGTTACTTGTCCTACTAGAACTGTCAGTCTCTCCTCCAGGTCGGTGCAGTCTACAACTGTACTCGGAAGGGTGTGGGTGTGTGAATTAATGAGTTAATTTCCATATTATTCATTATGCCCCCAAAAAACTTCTTCTCTTCCCTGTTATTGATGTTTATTTATACTTAGGTGAAGCAATGGCTGCACGTTGATGATAGTTTTGTTTCCCAAGATTACCGATAGACCAGATGTGCACTGACACTTCTGCTGTTTTTTCAGTAAAGTAATACTTACACTACTCGTGCTCAGGCTATCAGTGGTAGCAGTGAACCCACTACTTACCATATATTATTGGCAACCCCTAGTTACATCGTTATTAATTTGTAAGACTCCTGCATCGCTCAAAACACCTTTATCTGATATGCTCTAATTTTCCTTTCTTTTACACACCCGAGCGGAACGCCCACGAGTTACGTCTTGTGCGGTTGAGGGACACATCACAGCCCCATCTTTGCTACACAAAGTCTGTTATTGTTAGGCATGGACTAGCCTCGACAGCGGGTACAGAGAGAACCCCCACTGCGTAAGAGCTGTATTTTACATAAAGGTACCGCGCTCAATGTATAGGACCTATCGTATTCCTATCTCGTGAGGCATTAAGAAAGAGAAACGCTGCCATATCTACAGGATCATCTAATGAAATGATTTTCTAATCAAAATTGGGGTAACAAATATCAATCAGAAAACTGAATATCTAAAAAGAACTACATCTACCTGAACTGGAAGTATTCTTATTTGGCCAGGAAGCAACATTATTATCATATAAAGGTCTGAGAACTCCCTCAAAATTGGGAATCTTCACGCTAACATATTGATGCTCCTGAGTGACAGGACGCTCAAGCCTTGATGAAGTTATGTCTAGTAACGAAATACGTGTCGGCTGCCTGCTTCAGTTCTTTGGGATCAAAGTGGAGGATTTAGAAAAAACCTGGAAAAACATTGATGTCTTTTAAAACTTATACACTGCATCATTTTTTGCCAATAAGAATTGTATTGAGATGAATCTTACTCAAAAAATACATTAAAATCACAAAACAAACGTAATGCTTTGATGTTCTCTTTCTGTTGGAACATAGAAGCATTGTTCATATCCGAAGTCATTAGTCAGGACATCCTAATCGTGTCAGGAATGGGAATCCCTACCCCAAATACCATATGCTTTTGATACTAAATATTGGAGTGCCAAGGTACAACCAGTTTTATAAGTACTTCCAATATATTATTGGCAACCCCTAGTTACATCATTATTAATTTGTAATACTCCTGCATCGCTCCTTAATGGCGGAAATATGTGGCAGATTCTTCTGCAGGTAGTCAGTAAGTTGCTGACACAGTCTTCTTTTTTCAGAAAGTCTTGAACAATTATGTTAATGCAGGGTTCCAAACACAGGACCCTGAAATAGCCACTATCGGCCATGGCCTTAACTATATTACTGCCATTGTCCATGGCAACAAAACCAATGTGAAGCCCTCTTGGTCTCAGCCATTCAAAGGCTTTGCTGTCAAAGTGTTCCAAAATGTTTGCCGCAGTATGCGATTTCTTTATGGCAAACATGGCTACAGTTGCATGTTTCTGATTGGCATTAAAAATCTTAGCAGTGTCAACAACACCTGCTGCAGATATTTTTTCCCTAACCCTCACAAAAGAGATCCAGTGTGATGTAGTGCCGGAACAGCAACTCTGGCAATATAGGACTGGCTGGGAACCTTCCATTTTGGGCAGATGGGTGTCAGAAATTCAAGAACACCAACCCCTTCCACAAATAAAATAAGGGAGGAGGTCTAGCACTAATATTTTAGCCAGCTTTGCATTGTACAAACGTGAAGTTGGGTGGTTGCATTCGTACTGCCCCTCCGAACAAAACATGCTGAGAATGGTAGCCTTGATTTTTTTCTTTTCTGTTGCCACTGATGCAGGGGAATTTTTGACGCCACATGTTGTTAGGCGCACTGCATGTTTATCATTCCGGTACTCTCTTGCCTTGAACTCCTTGGTGTCTCAGCCTGACTCTTGTGCCCCTGCGATGTTGCTGATGAGGTTGTGGGTGGTACCAGTGCATTGCTGGAGACAGGGCTACTTTGTGTACCAGAGAAAATGTCTCCCTCTTCACCTTCTACCGTGATCGGATCTTCTACTTCTTCATCCCCACCAACAACAATGGATGCAGTTTTTTTGCTGCTAAGGTGCGCCTCCCACTGCATCAAGTGGTGTTTTTTCAGATGGGCTGTTTGGCCTCCTGTACCATAGTTTGTAGCAAGCTTACACCGACTAATACCTTGTTCACAAATGGAGCATATAGCAATGTTCACCTCCTTCCTGCTAACTGAAAAAAGTCCCAAACTGGGAAGATCAACTTTCTGGTGCTGCTAGTACCCCTTGCAATACCGGATGAACTGGTAGGTGGGCCTGAAGTTTGACTCTGCAGTACCTACTTCCACTGAGGTTGGTTGTGGTGGATGTTGGTCGCTTCCGGCAATATATGGCAGCTGGAAGTGGTGTTGGTGATATCATCTGTGTTGGTGGAATCCGTGCCACTTCCCTCACAGCAATTTGGGATGGGGTAATGTTGGTCTCCACTGGGGCGAGACTACACTCCATAATGACTGGCTCATCATCATCATCCTCCACTTCTACATCTACCTCCATAACTCTAAGACTTTCTGGAATTTTCCTTTTCCCTTTCCTTGTCTCGTGGGCAGGGCGTGTCTCTAACTCACACGGAGGCAGAATCCAAGTGGTGTCTAGATCATCATAAGGGGGCTTGGACAAGAAGTTGATGGACTAACCCTCCTTTAACTTGCTGGGGATCTGGAAGACAATGGATCTTCTGAAAGAGTGGCTTGCTCTTCTTCTTCCTCTGTAGGAAGCTCTAGCTCCTGAACTGCCCCTACTTTGGGGGGTACAACTAATATTGGGGGTGGTTGCGGCTGTGGTTGCCCACTTAGCTGAGTTCCCTGCATTGATTGGGTACTACTTTTACAATAACAATAAGTCAAGTTCAACCTCACTGCTTATCGGCATTGGAGGTGTGATTAGACTGGCTGCTCTGCAACAGACATGGGCTTGGGCCTAGATTGGCGGGGTAGGTCCACTGATGCGGGGGTGCTGCGCCCAGCTTGTTTCTGGGACACAGCAGCTGCAGGCACAAATTTCTGTTTTCCAAAAAAGGTCTTGGGTGACAAACCGTTCTTGGTAAGTGGTAGTGCCTTCTTCTCATTGGCAACTTTCTTGTTACTGGACCTGGTACCTTTCTTTGGGGCCATCTTGAAGATGTCAGCACTGCAACATGCAGTAGCACAAGTTGAAGAGATGTCTGTGGTTACACATCATGTGAACTCGGGTGCAGCAGGAATTCTGTCTGGCAGTACAATGGGTATTGAAGTCTCCTCCTCTTTTGTGCACCTAACAGCAAAGAAGCAAGAAGAACATCAGGGAAATGTGGCATTCATTGGTGTGGTTTAATTACTACTAGTACAAGCAAACAAATATCATATATAACTTAGTGAGTGGTCACACTTGTTAGTGTTATTAATATTATTAAATGTATTACCTCAGTTATGAAAAAACCATAACAATACACGAAGGACATTTGTTAGACTTTGACAAAGCAAGTGCTTTCATGGTGTGTGTACTAGTGCACAGTACACTCAGGAAGGATAGGAAAGAAGAACATGAAAAATACAAATGTAATGGACCGGGTTTGGCATTGTGTATCACGTGGGATGTAGCATTCAGGCAGCTGCAGCTGACAATGGATCAAAGCAATAAGCCCAAGAGGAACAAAGGAAAGATGTGCAGGCTTAATGCAGAAGCACACTGGCTGCCTTCACAAAATTGTCGCCAGCCACATAGCCAGGCCATATCAACAAGAAAGGGAAGACAGACAATGCAGGTCTATGGCAAAAGCACACTGGCTGCCTTCACTAAATGGCCACCAAACACATGGTCAGTCACTCACAACAACAAGAAGCAGGAGACATTAAAAACAATGAACTCAAGCAGGCCTATATGGACCCAGACTTTACAAAATGGCCCCTGGCCACACAGGGAGGATCAGCCAAGACAAATGATGGCCCACTATTACAAACACACTCACACACTGGCCAGACAAAGGAGGCATGCTAAAAAACACAGCTTCAATACAACAATGCCAAAAATGAAAATCCACATTGCTAAAAAAGGTTTGCAAGTAACACAACAATCACACACATCTAACAAAGGCATTTATTTAACATACATGAAAAAAATGTAAATCCCTCAGAAAAACACGTTTACATTTCAATCTAATACTATCCATGCCCTAAATGATGTTGTTTAACCCCTTCTGCGCTCATGACGAGCTCAGCTCGTCATGAGCGACGACGCTCGTACGCTGATGACGAGCTGAGCTCGTCATGTAATGCGGTGTTTTTAAAAAGGCAGCGGGAAAACCGCTAGCGCGCATGCGGTTAAATTCAACAGACACCACAGAAACAGTTGTTTCATGCACCCATGAGTAGCTCTGCGCCTATTGGTTGGAAAACCCTTTGGCAAACTAGGCCAAATAGTGAATCGATTAAAATCAATAATATTGCAAATTTATTAGGAAATGTAGTGAACTGTGGTAAAAAAAATTGGGGATAAAACATAAAAGAAGAAAAATTGCAGGCAAAACAACAACCAGCAGGAAGGCATGGCTACCACAAAGAAGGCTTGCAGGCCTATTGCAGAAGCACTCCAGCTGCCCCTTCACAAAATGGCTGCCAGCCACATGGCCAGGCCACAACAACAAGAAAGGGAAAACAGACAACAGGGCCTATGGCAAAAGCACACTGGGAGACTTTACAAAATGGCCGCAGCAACATGGCCAGGCAGGCCACAACAGGAAGCAATACGTCAAGAGGAACAAAGGAAAGAAGACATACAGGTCTATGGTAAAAGCACTAACACCTCCACAGAATGGCCACCAGTCACATGATTAGTCACTCACAACAACAGCAAATAGGAGGCCTGGAAAACAATGAACTCAAGCAGGCCTATTATGGACACAGACTTTACAAAATGACCTCTGGCCACAGGGGGAGGCTCAGCCAGGCAAATGCTGGCCCACAATTACAAACACACTCAAACACTGGCCAGACCAAAGAGGCATGCTAAACAACACAGCTTTAAAATAACAATGCCAAAAATGAAAATCCAGAGGGCTAAAAATGGTTTACAAGTTACACAATAACCACACAAACAACAAAGGCATTTATTTAACACCCATGAAAAAAAGTTGAAATACCCCAAAATACAGATTTTGCTTTTTAATCCAATGCAATCCATGCCCTAAATGATGTTTAACAATTCAAATTCAACAGACACCATACAAACAGTTGTTTTATGCACCCATGAGTAGCTTTAGGCCTACTGGCTGAAAGGCCTATTGGCAGACTACTGGGCTAGTGAATTAAATAAATATTGAAAATTGATTTGAAACGTTGGAGAAAATGTAGTGAACTATGCAACATGTTTCATTTACAAAAGAAGAAGAATTACTTTCAAAGAAACAACTAGCCCCTACTGAAACTACAGGCCACCTAACACAATAAATTAAAAACAAATGATGACAAGTACAATAAATGTAGGTGCAATGCCCCAATCAAACAAACAACACCAATTTTCAAACTTACTTGTAAAATCTCAAATTCAAATGTCCTCAAATGCAAGAATATGTGATGCAGCAGACACAAAGAGGGATCCTTCCAGCTCAAAATCCAAACAAAAAGTGAACAGGAGATGGACAAAGCACTGGGAGGAGCCTGCTGGACAGGAACAGGAAGTTGGAGACTCAGGGGCACTTCCTTCCTCTTAAATAAAAAGTTACAAAAAGAGAAAGGACTCCTTACACAAAAAAATACAGCCAAAGGTCAATATGAAGAGTTTTTTTAATCCTGTAGTGTAGTTCCTATTATCCCAATAGGCTCTGCGCATTGGAATAATATCTCCAATAGTATAGACCTAGGGCAGAGGTTAACTAGGTCTTCTACTGACGATATTAGACTTAAAGTTTTTGGTTTTGCCAGCTAGCTCAGAGTTCACTAGAAACTTTCTCGAATAGACAAGGAGGAGTTTAACTTCCCTGGATAGACAAGAAGGGATTTCGTTTCTGACAACCATAGAACATGACAACTTTGCTCTCCCCCAATCAAGAGTGTATCTCTAGAGTCGTGTGAAAACAAAAGACAACTTATTTTACTCAGTCAGTACGTGCATTCTTAGTTTCACCAGTTTGTAGAGAAAAGGAAGAGACGGGCGTGTTCAATAAAAGATGGTATTTATTGATCAGTCTCTTTTCTCGTACAAGAGAAATGAATCGATATTATTGCGATACTTATGGTTAAGTAAAGTGCATACAATAAAAGCAGGAGTATAAAATAATACTGCAGAAGCATTGATATGGTTTCTAAGCCATATGATATTTAAAACTGATAAAAATAGATACATACATATATACATTTGACTAATCGTACTCAACTGGTGCTTCTAACCACGCCTACCCCAGTGTACCTGACCTAAGCCTAATACGTGAGCGGGAGTAGATAAGTAGCAGTTTAAGTTAAGTTTGTTTTGCCAAGTGACTGACTCAAGAATTCTCTGCAAGGGGTTGTTCAGTTCTGTACCTGAGATCTAGAATGGTTTAGAGCTGGTATCTCTCGTCTCTGGTCTTGATATTCCAGCTGCCTGCGAGGGCTGCTTGGAAGCGCCGGAGCTGGATTTCTCGGCAAGAGAAAGGCAGCGTCTCGTTCTCAGCGCGTCAGGAAGGAGGGGCAGCGCGTGTGGGCTTCGCTCTCTGCTGGGCTCCTCAGCACGTCTCGCTGCTCCGATCTCGTCACCACCGCGTGTGTTTGCTTAAGGCAATGTCGGTAATATTTATACCTGTAAGGTGTCGAGATTGACGTAAGGATGGACATGGATACGTCAATAAGGATGTCATATACGAACGGGCTTGTTCGCAAATTCTTTTGCTGAAGTTCTCGGTGAAATCAAAACAATGGCCGCAGGGATTTTCCCAGGTTGTCATAGGTTTGATTTGTTTTGAGAACTCCGTATGCCTTATCAGGGGCTGGAGGAATAGTGCTTGTCTAATTAGATGGCATGCGTTATTACCTAATCAGATAACACGTTTCTGTGCCGTGGTGTGGCTTAATCAGATAACGGTTTTTTGCACCGTGGGTTGGCTGCTAGTTAAGTATTAACTAGAACAGGGTCAGGAATAGGGGAATCGATACAGAACCTATAGGAATACATCACACCCACTCCACGCTGACTATGTCCATATTTACAAGATCTAGGCATAGTAAATATACTAGTAGAGCATGTGTATACCGTACCACCCCAAAATACATCCATATGCATTTTGAAACATGAAATATACGAAAAGATATATATATATACATTATATGCACTCAAGCAGTATATTAATGCTAAATAAATCACGCATATTCATACATCATTATTAATAAAATATGAAAATTACACATGAAATGGCTCTTAATACAGAAAAAAAAAATGCGAGACCATTTCATCACAAAATAAAATATTTATGAACAGGCCAGAGGGCAGCTAATGACTCTAAAGTTCCTAAAATAGAAATATAGTTCTCTAAGAATAGTTTCTACTTTAAGCAGAAGATAAGTGTCCCGAAAAATTGTAAAATATTTTTGGGGCCGCTGAAAAATTATGTTCCGCTGTCCGTAAACTGGAGAAAATTGTTCATGATACTTTATTATCAAAGTTGAAGGCCAAATTCAGGGTGTTGGGAACGCCTTGTGCTAGCTTGTTCAAAAGTCATTATTTCTGCTCTGGTGAGAACATCATATCATTTAGACTCTCGAAAAAGCTTTCAACAGCTTCCTGTGAAAGTTCCATTAACTCAGAAAAAGATGTTACCATGCATTCATGAGCATGATTGCCTTCATTGATGTTTGGATCAGCATAGCTGACAGAAGGTCGTACCTGATCGATGCTGCTTTCATCTTGAACCTCACTACCCCTTAATCGTAGTGGTGAAGTCTCCACGAATGCCGTCATCAGGATTGGTAGCCGCTGGGGACAGCACAATGCATGAGCCGTAACCGGACCCAACAAAGTTTCTGCATCCATTGGCGCATCCGATTGTAGCGTCAGACAGGTGTCCAACACGCATTCTTCTCCGCATAGCAAGCACCTTAATACAGGTAAAACACAGCTTTGCCACGTAGGTCTAAATGAAAGAAACCAAGTCATGTTCAGGTCTCTAAGCCGGGACAGTCCAAGGATTTTAGATATCTGGTCCCGGTATCCAATGGCTAGGATTGTTTCTTCCCTTGTCGCAGGTGTTTTGTCTGTGACACGGTTTGCCATAGCGAAATAACAGGATCAAAAATAGGATTCCTGCCACTAGTCCCAAAAGGAGAGGAAGTCCACCAAAGACGGAATGGACAAAGTCTGGAAAAATACCCAGAATGGCTTTAAATGGTGTTAGAGCCCCTGAAAACACTGTCTTAAATACATTTGAGACTCCACTGGTATCAGAAATATTTAAGATTTCGTTCAGGATTTCTGCGAAATGTATGGGGGAATTAGTCGATAACAATGAATGAATCTCTGCCGTTGTCCTTGCAACTTGGAGATCATACGTTTCTTTTGATGACGTGAACCTGGTCGGCGTCTGAAGGAGCACAGTTTTCATTCTGCTTAAAGTATCAACTCTAATGGAAGCAATTTTCAAATTCGGCCATAACCTTGCCTCCCTGTCTGGCATTGCGCTGGGGAACAATACTCGTTCACAGCACATGACCTTCGCAGTCGTAGTTATGAGATAAGCTATTCCGGGCACCAAGCTACAACATCTGCGGTCTACAATTATAATGTAACTCCCGTTCGATAGTCTCCTAAAGAATGGTTCTATTTGTGTCGCAGGTGTGCCTAGCTGGTGACATGAAAGGTTATTTGAGGACCCTTCACAGGCTCCGTGTAAACTAATACCATTACACAGAAGTGTACCGCTTAGTGACATGGCACAATTATCGCCACTAAGAAACACTTTCCGGCCTTTATTACTGACACATGCATGTGAATAGGGCAAGTTCCATGTTGACTTAATGTACCCTTTACCCAATTTTTCGTACATGCCAGCCTGTATATATTTTTGGCAGTATTGAAACCTGAAAGTAGATATTGGAATATTAATTATTCCATGTATTATCCACTCACTGACAGGTCGTTCTGATATTGTCAATGGTAATCTCTCGAGTTTCTCAATGCTCAGGATTGTATATTCAGCACTCTTCTGTGCCATACTGATTTGTTTATCAGTAAGGTTAAAGATATTGAATAGTGACGTTGTGTTGATTAAACGCCAAGGCACATAGCCTGAACGCAGATTTTGTAACGTCCAGCCAAGTTGTACAATAGAACGCAATTGGGACTGACCGTGTTGTAATAACAGTAAGTCCTGCGATAATATGTCGATTGCTGAAGACACAATGCTGTCCAAAGAGTATATTCTGGAGGACAGAGTCATTAACCCATTGTCCACCACAGAAAGTGATTTTTCCAAATTAATACGGTCAATTTCCCGTATTTTCTCTGATGTTTCAATTTGAGTTATTTTCCAGGCTTCGTTATAAGCTGCATATACAGAGGCTGCTATGAAGCGTTTTTGACGCTGTTTGCGTGGTCCCATAATGAAATCACGCAAGTCAGCACCATCAGTAAGTAAAGTTAGGTGTTGCTTAATTTCTGCCAGTGTGGATGTTTGTAGCCATTGAAGGCAGAGCTTGCCCACACTGTACGTGGTAATTATCCCTGGGTGTTGTCTTTGGGAATATCTAGGGTCTGGCCTGGTCAATTTGAACCCCTGGATTTTGTTCAGGAATCTGTCTTGACAATTATTAGTATCTGTGGGCCAGATCAACCACTTTTTCCAATCTGGATGTGTTCTGTTTTGGCTTAATATATGGTTTACGTCTATCTCCTCATCTGTAGAGCTATTACTGTTCATTGTTGGCTTTGGAATAGACGGTTTGTTTAAATCTTTGATTTTGGCTAGGCCAAGACACGTAGTTTGTTGAATAGTGTCATTCAAAAATATCATTTGTTCTGGGATCATGCAGGCTCTAAACAATGATTCTATACCTTGTACTTGCCATTCCTTTGTACCCCAAACACTTTTTACTTCAACATTTTTGTCCCAGTAATCAAAACCAAATTCACTCATTTTTTCAAAAAACGAGTCTGAATATATCAAATTAGTGTTTGTAAGCATGGTCTTTGTACCTGTCTTATTTGATAATTTGAAATAAAATGTTTCTGCATTACTTGTGTTGAACCCTGAAAAATATGAATATTTGTCATAAAAAGTTCTTGAGCTACCTTTTGGAGGGGTTGCACAGTGTTCCCATTGATTATAATTTAAAACATTTCTAGGTTGTGCAGATTTATGCAGATAATGATTACTATAATGATTATAGCAGAACATTTTATCATAATTAGACGAACCCTGCAAATAATCATGTTTTGTAAATTTAGCAGACATCACTAGGTCAGACATCATATTATTAATGCTTTCAACGTCCCAATCATCAGCAACTGAGCTTGGTTTTACAAAGTCACTCAATGAGATCTTGATTTGATGTGGATACTTCAGGATTTCAACCGGACCATAGATTTCATAATCAGTATTGTCCCATGCTACCCCACCGGGTATAGGATTGGCTGTGAAGTTGACTGAAGAAAGTTCCCTTTTCTCGATGTGTGAAGACGTGTGTGGTTTGAGGACCAAGTTGATTTTCTGGCTTGCTGTGTCCATTTTAGCATATTTTCCCTCAATGAATTGTCCCAAACATAGTACCATGATGAGCCAAAGTATGAGGATAAGTGCACCTAAGGCCACCCAGAATTCAATCCATGGAGAAATCAGATAGGTTTCTTTCAGATGTTGAAAAAGTTCCTTAGCTTTATTTTTAAAGGTTTTTGTTGATTTTTGTTCCTTTGATTCACTCAGGTTTTCAGATGAATCACTGAAGTTGATGAAGTAACCGGATGCCGTTCTGTCTATTGTTCCAATTGCTTCAGGATTGATATTTGCTTTATCAGTGTGTTTTGTTTCAGCAGCATAGTCATTTATTACTTCATTGTAGATTGGTGTGTCTCTGCTAAATGTTTTTATTTGGGTTTTTAGAGGTTTAAGTTCCATAGCATTGTTGCATAGTCCTTGTTGTTGTTCTTTTGGCATTTCAAATGTGAGTAGCCTCTTAGATTGAACCTCTGTGTTTGTAGCAAACCTTGGTGTTCTGCTACTTATCGGGAGTCCACTTGGCCTACTGTTTGTTATCGGCCACATGATTGTGGTTTTATCAGGTCGATTGATACAACCCTATTCTCCTTTTTACCAGCAAGGGGCGGTAGTACTACTGATCTTGTCCCGTTGATAGACAAGACAGGAACTGCTTTTCTGTAAGAAGGCCCAAATTCCTTCTTTACCGCGATCTTTTCTCTGACTAGATCCCCGACTTTTGGAATCCAGACAGGTCTTGCTGGGACAGGTGGTTTTTCTTCAGTGGTCGTTGGCTGTTGTTTCAACTTTATGTTGCTCAGGTCTTTCCTTGTTTCGTTTAAGTCCTGTA
Organism: Lissotriton helveticus; assembly: GCF_964261635.1. NCBI lineage: Eukaryota > Metazoa > Chordata > Amphibia > Caudata > Salamandridae > Lissotriton > Lissotriton helveticus. Next base: position 1,197,531,594 of record NC_136069.1, read on the forward strand.
AAATAGCCAAACGATCTTTGATATCAAAGCTTTTTTCTTTAACCACTGAAGTCTGACTGTCAAGATCTAAGACCATCATTCTAGTTCCAAACAATAGTTCGTACGGACTGAATCCCCTCAGAGAATTTCTTGGCAGGTTATTTAGACTACGTTGGACACTTATTAGATGTTTGACCCACCCAGCACCCGAACCTAATACCTTCGCTGTTATAGATTGCTTTATGTCCTTGGTTTTTTCTTTACACCATCCCGTATCCCTCAGGAAGGAAGTGAGAAGAGTCCCGCTATGCTATGCTCATCTGGCCTTGCTTCCCCATAAGCTTGAGGGCTAAAGGGAATACATTAGTCAAAACGTAGCATGCTCCTAGCGTATATGCCATTATAGACTCGCAAATCTTTTTATAACAGTCCAGACGTCAGCCGAGCGCTGGGGTCCTACATCATGAGTGTAAATTAGTCTTTATGTGTTAATATAACGCTTTTTTTGTGATGGGTACTTTTATTCTTGTTGTGTTTCTGGAGCGAAGTGCCATGGTAATAGTCCTCCTCACTCGCCACTGCGATCTCTATTGCAGTCTGGGCAGTTTTTTACATAAATCTGATGATGCAGGCTCATGCCTGGCCACCAGTACACTGATTGAAATTCTTCCAGAGAATCTTTTTGTTTAAGGTGTCTGAGACCCTCACCCATATGTGCGTCAGCTATTAACAAGCCTCTCCTGTCCGTGTTTGGAATCACTCTATCCCCCACTCCAGGGATTCGAGCAAAAGGAACGGAGTTTGCATCGATAATGTATGTATAATTGAGTGGATAATTGATCGGTAGTGCTGAGCAGTCGCCTTTTGATGACGTTTTCACCGCCAGCATAGTTTCACCGTCAATGTGTTTTACTGTACGCTTTTTCTTGACTACGGAAGCCGATTTAGTTGCTGCCGTTGTGGCTTTCTCAGCCAATGAATTCCCTGCAACGTGAACGCCATCACGCTGATGACTCACTGAATGTATCACATGAGTTTTTGGTAGTTCTTTCTGAAAAAGAGCTACTTGTTCCCAAAGCACTTTTTGCTTTATTGTTGCACCTGTGTCATCTTTGTAACCGTTTTGAATCCATTTCTGTAAATCGTTATTGTATGATTTGACGCAGTAATACGAATCGCACACTATGAGTGTCGGGAATTCGCGATCGGCATTATCTAGCGCCATTTTTAACGCTATAATTTCAGTTTGTTGTTCTGAATTATTTTCCACTGAGTGTGTTTTTGTAAGTAGAGGTCTTAATTTACCTCCGCGCCACACTTTCTTTACAATTTCGCATGTTGACTTGTAAGCCAGCTCTCCCCAAACTGAGGGTTGAGCATGCCCGTCTGTATGTATTACACAGGCGTATTGTCGTAAAGGCAGAATGTCGATTGGCAGAGGGTATATTATTTCATATTCTAGATATTTTAATTCCTTTAATTCTGGATCAAAGTAGTATTTTACTCTGTCCGTTGTAATCGAATTCACCCATTGTATCCATTCTGGATTCAACGCTGCTGTTGGTAAATTACATGGGGTTGTTAATGCCTCAAAGGCTGACTCTGCTGTTCTGACTGTGATACGTCTACCGTCAGCGTTGTCTTTCTCTCTTGCTATAGCCGTTTGAACTGCATGAACAATGTTTTCTTTAATACTGAACTTCTTTTCAGCTTCTGTGTACAAGTGTGATTTGTATGCAATTGGTACCTTTTCTCCCTCATTAGAGGTCAGGTATGTGAATCCGCATCTTCCTGGGATGACTCGAATCACAAGATTACGTGTGTTATCACGTGTTTCTAATTTTGTTTTAATTAGCATGTCTGTTTGTAAAGATCTCAAAATTTCTGTGTGTTTTTGAGTCCAATTGATTCTTTTAAAATCTGGTTTTATTAGATCATTAAGGGGTTTGACCCTTTCTGCATAATTTGCAATGTATGTTCTTCCGAAATTTAGGAAGCCTAGAATTGATTGTAAGTTTTTTAGTGTTCTAGGAGCTTGGAGTATAGTACATTTCTCTAGGAAATTGTCAGCCAGGCTTTTGCCTTCACTTGATAATTCATATCCTAAAAACAGGACTGTTAGATGGGCAATTCTTGATTTTTTAAAGTTGAATTTGTAACCCTCTGCTGCGAACCCAAGTATTATGGTGTTCACTCTCTTCAAGTGAGTATCCAAGTCATCATCTGTTAGGTAAATGTCGTCGACATATGATAATGCCTCGTCATCGTATGTTTGTAGTAATTCTGTTACTCTCTTTGAGAATAATCCTGGGCTATTCCTGTGCCCCTGGGGTAAACGGCAGAAACTTTTTTGCGAGCCATTTACCGAGAATGCAGTCAAATATCTGCTCTCTTGTGCTATATTTTGACAAAAGAAGCCATTAGAGATGTCTAATGTTGTTTTGTATTTTTTGCGTACTATGTTATTCATTTGTGCAGCACTATGTAAGTTTTGTACTGCAAAGGTTTTGCAACATGAGTTAAGGTGTCTGTAATCCAAAACTAGACGATATGAGTTATCTGGTTTGGAGACAGGAAACAAAGGATTGTTCATTTGTGAGGTGCAAGTTTCAATCACCCCCTGGTATTCAAGTTGATCTAGGATCTCTTTTACCAGTTTTTTAGCTTCTTGCTTAATTGGGTACTGCCTCTGTGCAGTAGGTTGTGATTTTGCCTGGATTTTGTGAGGCGGAGAGTCCTCATCCCATCCTACATGATTTTTATATAAAGCAGGAGCTTGAGCTACTGCCCACTTTCTAGCAAGTGTATATTTTTTATGAATTGGAATATGATTTGAGAAGGCAGGCATAATTATTTCTTCGCCATGAGGGCACTCTCTGACAAACTCGGGTGGCCAGTCTCGTTCAGCTAGAAGGATGTCATAGCCCTGGGATAGATTATCCCAAAAGAGACCCCTTATTTTTCTAGTCTTATCCCCCTCTATACGTAATGTTATTTCATATATTTTGTGAGGTTTGCTAACTCTGGTGTCTGCAGTTTCCACTTGAATATATTCATTCGTGTCCACTGTCTCCAGATGATTCATAAGGACTTTGCGAGCTATGCTCACTTCTGCTGCGCTGTCTAGCATTGTCTGAGCCCATTCTCCGTTTTTCAGCTGTGTCCTCAGTATTCTCGGCATCTTTTACTACTTTAATACTGGCTACCTTCTTTTTTGGAAATTCTAACTTTTTATTTGGATGAGCAGGTTCCTTGTCTTTGGACTTGACGTGCTCTTCCCTGTGTTCTGATCGTCCTCTTCTTTCCGATTTCTGCGAGGAAGTCTGAAAAGATTGAGAGGGACGTGTATCATTATCTTGATATCTATCAGGTTTCTTTATATTATCCCTATTTCTAAGGTTGTATTTTTTCCCAGAGGGCTCACTTTGGGGAGACCTGCGTCCTTGGTTCAGAGATCTTTCTCTCCGCCGAGGAGACCTTCCTCTGGACTGGAATCTTTTTTCTTTAGGATTGGATTGTTTGTTTCCATCCCAGCTCTTTTTTTGAGTGTTTAAATTATTTTTAATAAATATCTTTTCAGGACTTTCAATCAGTTGAGGTTTTACCGGTATTCCACCCAGACTATCCCTTCCTAGTTCTTCATAGGATTTCTCTATGATTCTCGCAATTTCAGTTGGTTGGTCCGCTATGTCTGTCTCTTTTAACCTTTGGCGGATCGCCACGTTTGCTGCTTCTCCCTTTATGTTGGCTAATAATATAGCCGAGACCTGCTTGAAGTCTTTCAGTAATTTCATACCAAGAGTTAAAGCGGGTTCTGGACCATATTCATCTTGAATTTGTGTTAGCACATCTGGTATTACTGACATGGATGGTACACCATGTGTTTTTGTGTATATGGAAGCAAAGACTGTACCCCAAGTGTCACAGTCCTCCACGTGTGGTGCGATTCCCATTGGAAGACAGATAGTCAGAATCCTGTGTTTATCTACAGGGGTGGTGTCTGGAAACACCGCCTCTATTTGAGTGATTTTTTGTGCTAGCCAGAAAGGTATTTGTTCCCGTTTTGCGGGTACTTTACCTAGACAGGACTGTATGTTCTGTGGTGTAATTTTATTTGTGTTACCCTGATGAGGGGTCAGCTGTGGAATTTTACTTGCTGGTTGGATTGTTGAAGTCCGCATTACATATTGGACTAATTGTCTATGTATTTTGATTAGTTGTTTTAGCTGTATTAGAAGCTCTGCTGCAGACATTTCTTCAATGTCTGGATGTGGTGTGTATCCGGCTAGGACCGGCCACGTTGCTCCTGGTCTACCTAGTGGACCGAGCCTGGTGATGTGATTATTATGTTTTAGGGCGCCATCAAACAAGAGCAGGTGCTCTTGGAATTTGAGTGGTACTTCTACCTCCTCGAAAGGAGTGTAGGTATCCGGTGGTTCCTCTATTTTATAATAGTGGAACTCTTTTGTTACAGCGTTCGCTGCTGGAAAGTTCATCCATGAATAGAATACCTCTGTCTGCCGATATTCGTGTGTCTCAATTACGAATATGACTGTACCACCTCTCGATGTCAGTCCATTTTCTATAAGTTTTAAAGTTATAGATTTTCTTATGTTGACCGGGATAAGTTTTATATTCGGGTCATTTTGTAGCAGAGTATTATCAGCTGCTACAAGTTCAGCTGCTAGTCTAGCTGTCTCCCTTTCATCATCACTGTCTACCATTTTACCGACAGGAAGGTTATTCTGTTTGTTTGCAGATCAGGTTTCTACGGAAACAAATATTAGATGCACAATATTTTGGAACAGTGTATCCTTCAACGTTGACTAAACCAAGAACCATACATAGGAGTCTCCTCCTGCGAGGTTTGGCGGATATGACCTTTCACCCACTCCAGACGTCTTTGGAGTATTATGGGAAAAAAGGGGTTCTGTGTGAAAAAGCACGACTGAGTTACTCTAATGTCTTGCGTTAGTTTTATCGCCTATCCAAACGTTTGGGCGCCATGTAGTGTAGTTCCTATTATCCCAATAGGCTCTGCGCATTGGAATAATATCTCCAATAGTATAGACCTAGGGCAGAGGTTAACTAGGTCTTCTACTGACGATATTAGACTTAAAGTTTTTGGTTTTGCCAGCTAGCTCAGAGTTCACTAGAAACCTTCTCGAATAGACAAGGAGGAGTTTAACTTCCCTGGATAGAGAAGAAGGGATTTAGTTTCTGACAACCATAGAACATGACAACTTTGCTCTCCCCCAATCAAGAGTGTATCTCTAGAGTCGTGTGAAAACAAAAGACAACTTATTTTACTCAGTCAGTACGTGCATTCTTAGTTTCACCAGTTTGTAGAGAAAAGGAAGAGACGGGCGTGTTCAATAAAAGATGGTATTTATTGATCAGTCTCTTTTCTCGTACAAGAGAAATGAATCGATATTATTGCGATACTTATGGTTAAGTAAAGTGCATACAATAAAAGCAGGAGTATAAAATAATACTGCAGAAGCATTGATATGGTTTCTAAGCCATATGATATTTAAAACTGATAAAAATAGATACATACATATATACATTTGACTAATCGTACTCAACTGGTGCTTCTAACCACGCCTACCCCAGTGTACCTGACCTAAGCCTAATACGTGAGCGGGAGTAGATAAGTAGCAGTGTAAGTTAAGTTTGTTTTGCCAAGTGACTGACTCAAGAATTCGATGCAAGGGGTTGTTCAGTTCTGTACCTGAGATCTAGAATGGTTGAGGGCTGGTATCTCTCGTCTCTGGTCTTGATATTCCAGCTGCCTGCGAGGGCTGCTTGGAAGCGCCGGAGCTGGATTTCTCGGCAGGAGAAAGGCAGCGTCTCGTTCTCAGCGCGTCAGGAAGGAGGGGCAGCGCGTGTGGGCTTCGCTCTCTGCTGGGCTCCTCAGCACGTCTCGCTGCTCCAATCTCGTCACCACCGCTTGTGTTTGCTTAAGGCAATGTCGGTAATATTTATACCTGTAAGGTGTCGAGATTGACGTAAGGATGGACATGGATACGTCAATAAGAATGTCATACGAACGGGCTTGTTCGCACATTCTTTTGCTGAAGTTCTCGGTGAAATCAAAACAATGGCTGCAGGGATTTTCCCAGGTTGTCATAGGTTTGATTTGTTTTGAGAACTCTGTATGCCTTATCAGGGGCTGGAGGAATAGTGCTTGTCTAATTAGATGGCATGCGTTATTACCTAATCAGATAACACGTTTCTATGCCGTGGTGTGGCTTAATCAGATAACGGTTTTTTGCACCGTGGGTCGGCTGCTAGTTAAGTATTAACCAGAACAGGGTCAGAAATAGGGGAATCGATACAGAACCTATAGAATACATCACAATCCAAATAAGGTTTTGAGGCTGCTCGAGAGAGATTCTTCTCCAGATTGCATATTCTGCCTGTTTGGGATCTCAATCTTCACAAAACTTCCGCCGGAAGTCAGATGGCGCTCCCTAATGACGTGTTTGTGATCTCACACTCTTGTGGGATCGTGCAGCCGGCTACCAAATCTTGTGGTGTTCACAAATGGTTGGGAAATATCATTGGCGATTGCAGGCACCCAGTAAGTCACTCCCACATGCGCAAAAATGCATTTTGGGGGCACAAACACAAAAAAACTCTGCTCTATTGTGGAGTGTGAATTTTTTAGCAACCACGCGTCCCACGCGGAACGCAGATTTGCCAATAATCTGCAAACTCCGCGAGCGGAGTGGAGTGTTATGACATGGGTTCGTGAAAATCTGCATCAGAGGGAGATGATCTGATCTTACAATGAAAGGTAGACCCCAAAGAAAGAATTTAAAATGCAGTATTGCCAAATAGGCACCCAGTATAGCATGCTCAATGACCGATTAACGCTCTTCTGCACCTTTCAGAGAGTGCAAAGTCTACCACCCTCTTTTAACCTTTATAAAATTGTGACAATACTGCACCCAATCCACTCAAACTTGAGTCAGTTGATAAACAGTCTTTTTGTATGGAACAAAATGACCCAAAGTAAGCAAAGCACCATTTCTCTTTTTGATATACTTGAATGTTGACTCACAATCATGTGTCCAATCAAACTGAGCACTTTTCGTAAGTTAGGACCTCAAAGGTAAGGACAGACTAGCAAAATTAGCAATTACTTTGGAGAAAAATGCAGTCAAGCCTAAAAATGAGCATCCTTGTTGACAGGTGAAGGTTCTTGCACAATACTCTTTGTTAAATCCAGTTTGAACTGTTACCTTCACTTGATATCATGTGACTCAAATATGTAGCTGTTGTCACTCCAAATTAGCATTTTCTTTTTTAAGGGTAAGACCCGCATCTTGCAATTTACCTAAAAATTAATCTAAGAGTTGTATCATGTTCCTTCTGATCCTTCTCTTGCACCAAGATGACATAGTGGAAGAATAGTACTCTGGGAACACCTTCAAAAACTGTCTTCTTTATTCTCTGGAAACATGAAGCACCCAAAGCTAAACCAAACAGCATGTGCACAAACCTGTATGCCCCCAGGGAAGCGACAAAAGAAGTGAGATGTTTAGACTCTGGATGAAGAGGAACTTGATGGTAAATCCATTACACTGAAAATCTTTGCATCCTGGATCAACATCAAAGTCGCAGAAATGTTCGGTAATGACTGGTGATCCACCTAGTTGTGTTTATTCAGCCTCCTAAGGTTCACACACATCCTCATTCTCTTGCCCCCCTCCTTTGGCATAGAAACTACAGGGGTCAGCTATTCTGATGCTTCAGTTTCCTCAATCACATCTACAATTCCACTGTTAATGGTTCATACATCAGATTTGGAACTTTCCTCCATTTATACACCAAAGGAATTGTCACTCAAAACATTATTATGCTCAACATTTCTGTATTTACTCAATCGTTCAGCAAACACCTCTGGAAACTCAGCTATAATATCACATGACATTTCACCTTTTGACAAAAGCATCACACATTCAGGTGAACTGGGATTGAGAATTATCCCATGTCACCCTGATGTCTCCATCCCAGTAACTTATCACCAAGTCTGGCTATAATTCACCTTTCTCGCAGTTCATCACTGAAAAACCAAGAACATCTTTCTTCACACCTCCATAGCCTACAGGGTCAATGTCAGCTGGAGAAAATTCTTTAATGTGATCACAAAATATACTGTCCCAATTCTTATCATCTTATCACCAATCATGCCGAATGGCTACCCAGAATCGGTCAATACCATCATACCTTTTCCCACCAATCCTGACTTAACATTTGGGCATAGTCAATGGTTCAGACTCATCTACCCCATCATCTCTGATACTCAACACAAATTTCTTATCTTCATCCATGCAAGCCAAAAGTTGGTATTTACAACACCCATGACATACGGAAGCATAATGAACCAATTTTTACCACCTCTTTTACACGTTTCAAGTCTGGCAAAACAACCTTGATTGTTCGAAAAATGTCGTTCACTGCCACATCGATAACACTCAGGTCATTGTTCCTTGTGTTTCTCCCTTAACTTTTAGCACACACCGGGGCATATTCTCAAGGACTTATCGCAGAGTTAACAGTACTTTAGTGCAGCAAAAGTGGCAAAAGAATTAACGCCCCATTCTCAAGCTGGTGCTAACAGCCTATATAGCCAGTTTTCCAGCGATAGCTTCTGCAAAAAACAGTCGCAGGGATGAGCGCGACAACTAAAGCTAATGATATTCAGAGTAGGCTTTCCTGTAAACACACAAAAACACCCCTTGGCGATATTCTCAACAACCAGCCAGATCTGCGATGCGATCCAAAAACAGGCAATTAGGCACGTTAGCAGCAGGTATTTAATACCTGCCTTTTACTGGTGTAAATCAGGATGACTACCTGCAATATGTAAGGGAGCCCAGCCCAGAGCCACATCTGAAGACAACACATGTCATGGAGACACTGATCATGCAGCTTGAAAACCCAAGAGGTCCACAACACCCACTGCCACCACCCCCATATCCACCCCGGACCACACACCCCGGATTACCACTGAGGCAGCACAGAACCGGACAGCAGATGTTCCTTACGTGCACCAACCTCAGAGACTCAACACCAGAAGAAGTCATTGCCCACTACAGGCAGAAAATAGCAACCATCCTCCGCATTCCGACCCACATTGCCCACAGGCTGACGTTACCAACACAGCGGACAACCAACATCCCTCCGCAGACAAAACTGCTAGCTGTGCTGCACCTGTTGGTCCCTGGTACCTCCCAACCAACAACTGCCAGAGTCGGAGGAGTCCTACGGCCAGCCCTATCAAACTTCATCAGAAATGTCTTGGATGCATGTCCACAATAGCAACGGTGGGCCTCTGTATCCGCACCTCATGTCAGTTTCAACTTGTGTTCCTGTGCAACCAACCCCAATGCCAGCTGATGGCAGATGCCTCAGTGTCCCAGATGCAAGATTGTAGTAACTGAAATGGGGGTGCACACATTCATGAAATCCAGTACTCAACAGTACTCAACAGTAGTGCAAAAACAGTCCTTTATCACAAATACACAAATAAACAATACAAAAAGCACAGACAACGGGGAACTTCATCAGGGCAACGTGTGGATTCAAGTAACTGCATATGCTGCAGAAACTCCCCAACACAATTCCATACTCCGGAAGTCAGTATTCAGAAACCTGTTGGACAAATGGTGACAATGGTCAAGCATCCGTATAGTCACAAACCTAATCTGGTACAGTGTATAGCACATGGACAAACCGGAATGCTTACAGGAAAGACAAATCCTGCTCAAAAAGACCTTAACAGAAGTATGTGTGGTTGTAACCTTCGAAGGAAAGAAAAGGAAGGTTACTATCACACAAACTTCAGTTACAGTCTCATGATGCAGGATTTCTCATACCTGTAAGCATCGCAGTTTGTATCAGCTTAATACCCATGTACCTTCACTCCCTCCACCCAGCCACGAGGGCGCTGCCATGATCCAGTGTGCCTGCTGCAGCCCAGCTCTGGTCCCCATACCAGTCAACTGCCCAGTGATGGCTACTCGCCCCTGTGCCCACAGGCTTCAATGCTCACCTGCCACAACGGGCATGTCTCCAAGAGGGCCGACCACATGACCGCGCAACCTCATCAGCCGATTACTGGATTCCTCACCACAGGCCCCCAGTGCACCCTGCTGCCCTGCGCCACAGAGTCATGTCTGTGTAGCCTGCTGCCTGTTCATCTGGGCTCACAATTCAAATCGAATCTTGATTGGCAGGACGGCGTATCGAAGCCAAAGCATCATCGCAGGCTGCACACCCACTCAGCTCTGGTGCCACTAACTCAGTGCACTGCAAGTTATCGCCACGTGGCGGGAGACCCATACCGGTCTAAGTACCTCGGCTGCCATGAACTCTGTGCAGCGCAAGTCATGGGCCCTTTATAATTGAGTCTCATGGTGCGGATGCCAGTAAGTCACCTCCGGCAGTAGTTAATGTGATGTGGTAGGGCCCTAGGCCCTCCTGCAAAAATAATGATCACATGGACACACTCAGATAGATAGTGGAAATGGCCTCGAGCACGTGTGCCCAGCCAATTTTATTGGCAGAGTCACATGTCCTGTGATGCATGTGCTGGATGGGTGTGGTTTAGGTGTCAAAGAGCCCTCAGGGAGTAGCTGTGGCATGCTGACAACTAGACCTGTGATCAGCAGATCCCTACAGGGAAGACCTCGGACATGTAGCATTGTATCCCCCCTGAAAGCATAAGCGGAGTGGCCTGGCCTGGCTTATGCCAGTTCAGTGTAGGGGTGTGAGCAATGACCCCGGGGCTCTGGGCATAGTTCCATTCTGGGTTGGACAAGAAAGTAACTAATGCATGAGTCTCTGTTGTAGTGTCGGCGCCACCCGGACCGCAATCGGTAATATTGCACCCTGTGACTCAAGTTCCACAACATGAGCTACGTGGATCTAAGGGGGAATCACTGACCCTATAGTTATCCATACTTTCACACTTGAATGATCATAGACATGACACATCTGTGTGAATTTGAATGTTTAATGCACATTCAGCGGAGTGTTGTAGCGGGAGCAGTACAGGGCCATGTAAATCCCACTTTACATTGTTGGCCCGTGGATGGCCAGCCAGAGTCCTTCAGGGAATGAAGAGTACATCGGAAGAGGAAGAGTCCAGTCTGCAGTCTGATAGCTGTGTCGTTGGTGACCAAACAGAATATGGCAGTCCATGTCGAGGTCCAAGGTGAGTGTCGCAGAGTGCATTGGGGACAGTGGAAGGTGATAATGCAGAGGGCAGAAGCAAGCAGAAACAGGCCATATGACAGAAATAAATGCTACTGCTTCCTTCTTACAAGTAATTCAGAATCATCCTCATCTTCCTCCTCTGAGGTTTCATGTGCCTCACATGTGGGTGGGGGTGTTCCGTCTCCAGCACTGTGTGGAACTGACTAATCAGGGGGAGGAGATGTGGATGTCAAAGCAGCAGCAGCAGCAGCATTCATCTGCACCAGGCCGTGTGGAAGCAATTCCATGATGAGGATCTGCAGGGCATGATAGATCCCAGCTAAGTCATGCTGGTGTGCCTCCGTGGCAGCCATTCTTTCCGCCTGCACCCGCTCCATTTTCTCCATGGTCCTCCGCATGTGTCCCAACTCCCAGATGACACCGCTGGAGCCACTCTGACTAGACAATTGTCCTTGTCTCAGAGTCAGGACTCCAGCGATGTCATCCATGGATCGTTGGAGAGCATGGAGCCGACTGTGGGTGTCCGTAAGGGACTGCAAATGGTCCCTGATGTGACTTAGACACCCACGTATGGCAACCAGTTTGGCCGCCATGAGGTCGAACCTGTTAGAACTGAGGGTCTCTAGTTGGCAGAGGTAGGTACCACTGTCCAAATAGGGACCCTTGCTTCTAGTCAGGGTAAGAAGGATACACTCTTCAGATAACCCCTGCTCACCCCCTTCGTAGCGTGGCATGAGGAGTCAGGCTTATCGAAGGGAATGTGCAAAGTATTTGTACTAAAACTCACAGTAACACAGTGAAAAACTCCACAAACTGACTCCACAACAGTTTATAAAAATAAGGGTATTTAATATAAACTACACAAGACCAAAACGACAAAAATCCAACATACACAGTTCAAGAATATGGTTTCAAATGAGTTCTTAAGGTTGCGTTAAAATAATCCACAGTTGTGTCACGTTTTAGCCAACAGTACCTTTAGATGTGACAAAAGTACCAAGTGAAAGCTGTAGCATTGAAAAGCAAGCGATGCATCACTCCTGAGACCCTGGGGAGGCGATGCGACAACCCAGCTTGACGTAGTGGGCGTGTTGCGGTGACTCCAGTCTGTATGGGGAGGGACACGATATCTTGTGTGGATTCTGGTGCACAGGTTTCGGTGGAAGCGGCTCGCAAAAGGTACGATACGATGATCTTCGGGGGGGAGAAGATCTCCGGTGCGGTGAAGATGTGCGGCTCAGTGTCGATCTTCTCCTCACGCAGCCCCTTGATGCGATGGCTCTGCGACGACTCTCGCAGCAACGTGATGCGGTCCGCAGGCAAGCGGTGCGACGATCTCACCCAGTGATGACAGACTCTGCGACAATCTCCCTGCAGCGGAATGGTGCGTCCCGCAAGCAAAGGATGCGATGATACTGGCAGCGGCAATAGGCGCTGCGACGATCTTGGCCTTCGTAGTGGCAGGAATTTCCTCGCACTGACAGGGATGCACTCTGCAAGCGAGTGATGCGTTAAAACTTGCAGTCTTTAAAATCTTGGTTTTCAGCTTCCCAACACAGGTACAACTTCCAGAGGCACCACAACTGGCCCAAACACTCTAGGAAGGACAGGACTCTCTCAGAAGAGTTCAGGGGAGCTGGGGGTGAAGTCCTTTTCTTCCTGGGACTCCAGCTCTTCTCAGGCCCTTGGAGATTCCTTCAAGCAAGGGGACACAGCACAAAGCAAAGTCCTTCCCCTCTCCTTGGCAGCAAAGCAACAGCAGGTCAGTCCACAAGCACACAGCAGGACAGTCTTCCTTCTTCAGTCTTCTAGCTTTCCCCTTGGCAGAGATTCCTTCTTGAATCCAGGATGATCTAATTTTCTGTGTTCTGGGGTCCTGTACTTATACCCCTAAAAGTATTTGCTCCCTTTGTGCAGGAGGGCTCTGAGCCCGGTCTGAACCAGTTCTGGGTGTTCCTTGAGCACTTTGTTTTCCTGGACTCTCCTTTCCTTTCAGAGAGAGAGAGACAGGGTTGTCAGCCGCCCAGCAGGTGGTGGAGCCAGCATTGTGGAAGGCAGGCACACCCCTATTCAGGCCCAGGTGCTACCCCCTCCCACCACTCTAGATGCAGATGGAGCTATTCAGCCCAGGAATGGCCCACTCAGCCTCTGGGAGCCACCCAGCCCCTGTCACTCACAAACCAGACAGTCAATTCACAAACAGGCCAAGGCACACAGAAAGGTCAGACAAGAGAGCAGCCACTTTCTAAAAGTGCTGTTCTCAAACACAGGATTTAAAAGATGTGTTATTAAATTCTGAGTTCAGGGATACCAGACTTTTAAGTCCTATCTTGCTACTATGGGAAGATATGCAGGTAACCACTGCAGCCAGCATTTCCCATGATAGCCTATGGGCAAGATAGCCTTACAATAGTGAAAAACAAAAATGGCTGTAATTCACTACCAGAGCATGTCACCTGCACTAGTACATGCTCTAACTTTCACATACACTGCACCGTGCCCAAGGGGGTACCTTGGGCCTTCCATAGGGGTGCCCAATGTGTACAGAAAATGAAGAGTTAGACCTGGTCAGTGGGGACACTGACCAGGAGGACATGGCAGTTCACAGACTGCACACAGGCACTGCGGTGGCAGGCTTGAGACACCATGTTAGGGATACTCATGTGGGTGGCACAATCAGTGCAGCAGGCCCACTAGTAGCATTTGTATCACCAGCCTTTACTAGGGACTTCTTGGTGGTGCAAATATGCCAATCATGGATAACCAATCACAATAACAATTTACACAGGGAGCACTTGCACTTTGACCCTGATCAGCAGTGGCAGAGTGCCCAAAGCATTTAAACCAGCAAAAACAAAATCCAGCACAGCGTCAAAAATACAGTAGGCAGAGGCAAAAAGACAGGGGAAACCACGCCAAAGATTCCAGGTCTAACAGAACCCCACCGGCACCTGATCAGCCATCTTCTCCTGGCACCCTAACACATGTCTTTGAAGGCCACATGTTATTTGTGTGGGTCCTGGGAGACAGCTGTAGTGGGTGGTGCTTCCTGCTGTGTGGTCTGTGCATGGGGTGAGGTCTCCTCGATGCAGCTGGGATGCCCTGCTCCTGCAGGTGAAGTGCAGAAGCTGTCCATGAGCTCTTGGAGGGCGTCGGTGTCAAAGGTGGGGAGGTCCTCTATACCATCAGTGAAGAGTTGTTGGGTCTGCACTGCAGGAGGTGTTGATTATCCCTTTGCAATGTGAAGGGGAGATGTAGTTTAACATTGTGTTCACATCTATGTTGACGCATTGTACACGTTTTTATACAGACTGCATTACAATGTACATTGTGACTGATTTGAAGGAGCTGCCTATTTGATGCTGGACAGTGGAAATTTCGACAACATCACAGATGTGTGTTTGTACGTGTACATCATCATCTCACATTTCCCTGCTATGGCAAATGTGATTAGCCATTTTCTTCACACAAGCGGCAGTAGTTGTGTCCTCTGTTCTGTTGTGAATGTGTTATAGTTTGTGCCACTTTGGTGTCAATGTTGATGTGCTCTGCTTCTTTTGTGTGTGTGCTGCATTGTAGGAGAGTTGCCCCTGCAGCTCTGATTTAGCTGGCCCTTATTCCTTTCAGGCGGTGTGCCTTTCAATTCTGTGGTTATACAATGCTGAGATGTTGCGGACTTGGGTAAACTGGGCTCTTGGTGGAAGTTGGGACTCTTGGGAATGGTTTGTCCACAGATCTCTTGTTGTTTGTGCACGTGGATGTGTCAGAGTGTGACCTGCTTCTTTACGGATGTGGTCCACACTCAGCCACTTCAGTGTTGTGGCATGCACCATGTCATGATAATTGGACTGCAGCCTCGCTAATCGTCAGGCAGTGTCACTTGCATTGTCAATGTGGGTCACGGACCCGCAGCTTTGCTGGGTTCAGCACATGTGCATGGGTTTGTTGTGAGATTAGTGATGTGTGTGGAGGGCCCCATCTGGGCACAGAGTCGACGGGGGCTTACTTGCAGTTTCTAGGTGTGCTGCAGCGTGCAAAGGGGATCAGGGGCATGCTCCAGAGTCATTGTGGGTGTGCACTGTGCTATGCATGTGTGCATTGTGCCCATCTCCCCTGTCCCCCCAGTACCTGGTCGTTACTCACCCTCTTGCTTTTGTGTCAGCTCCTGTTGAGCTGTGTCTGGTCCCCCAACTCCTGCCACCGTCTCCAGACTGATGACTGTGAACACTATTTCCTCCATCTCGTTCAGCTCCTCCTGTGGCGCTGGACTCCCACCTCCTTTTGCATTGCTGCCTTCTGGTTGTTGTTGAGTTTCTGCTTGGCTTTGCGCTTCACATCATTCCAGCGCCTCTTGACCTCTTTCATTGTCCTCCCCAGCACTCCGATTGCATTCACCTTGGCCACAATGGACTGCCATTTTCCAATTTATGTTGTCAGTGACACATTGGAGGTGACAAACAGTTGATGGTATTTTATCACCTCCGTTATCAGGATCCAGTTTTCCTGCAGACTGAACCACATCTTCCTCTTCTTCTTGTCCTTGCCCTTCCCTGACCCTGAGGTCCCAGCCTGGTCCTCTGGGGGGCTTGTGGGGTTCTGGTCGTCCTCTGTTCCTGACCCGGTTGCCTCCATTGTACTTCGCAGTTGTTTTGTTTGTGTTTTTTTTTCCTTCTTTTATTGTGATTTTTTTTCACCAGACAGGTGTGAATTCTAGGCCTGGCACAGCTTATCACAGATTTTGTCATCACAGTTTGGCTAATTCGCCACTTTTTTGGCTTTCGTGTTTTGCTTTTTATCGCCGTCTCCATAATGTTTTTGCCGACATTCGACGCGTTATCGGGACACTATTGCATGTTACCGCTGTGTTGAGAATGTGACGTCGACACAGAGTTATTTTCCCACGATACCTATTTTGGCGATGATTATCGCACGTTCTTGAGAATATCCCCCACCCTGTTTCCATGCCAAACTTGGCAACCTCTTTTGCTACTTCATTCTGTCAGTCAGTCAGTTAAAAGCTTTTATTCAGCAGATAGGCATAAAAAGATGAACATTAGTACATTAATACATGCATGTTGCTAAACAGGCTACAATATGATAAAATATAATTTATAAGTAAGGTCAAATTACAGTCTTACAGATATAGTTTTATGTTTTATGTTCAATATAGCTCTGCAATCAAACAAATAAGAAATCATTGAGTAATGGGCCATTAGGGCACCTACATAAATAGGAGATAAGAGTTAAATGTCAGATATTAATATAATTCAAAGATTTTCTGATATTAAAAGCTCGACAGACAAAACCTATAACAGGTGCGCAGCAAAGTTCAAAATGAAGGTGTTGCAAATAAACAGTAAAAAGTGAGCAGCAAGGGGAGTAAAAAGGGCGCCCTAAGCCTGGTGTAAAAATTACAAAGAAACATAAAATATGCCAATGTTTGTTTAGAGATGCAGTTACAGGGACATGGTGGTAAGGTGAAAAACCGAGGGTCATATTATGAACAAATAGCGATAATTATCGCTAAGTAGGGTTAGCGGCAATATTTTTATTGCCGCGCATCACTGGTTTTTATCGCTGAGATAACTTGCTATTAGCAAGGTTTATCTCAAAAGCGATAAAAATCAGGCGAAATGCGTGAATATCGCTGAGAATACAGCGATATTCACGCATTAGCGACGAAATGCTCTTAGCCATGTTATCCACCTCCCATTGGATAACATGGCTAAGAACTGGTCTGAGCAGGCGTTAGTTTTTGGCGATAGCGGGAATATTTCCATCTCTACGCCTGCCTTGCTAATCAGCGATAGCGACGTTAGAGACTGCTTACAGTCGCTAACAGGTTGGGTACGCCCACTTTGCATGTCATAAGCAATAAACATCACTGACATGCAAATCGGGCCCCAAACCGCTCGCTATCGCCTAAAAGCTGTCGCTAACATCAGTTAGCGACAGCTTGCTAATAGGGCGATGATATTATCGCCGCTTAGCGGCCGAAAACGGTCGCTAAAGCGGCGATAATGTCATTTCGCAAGGCTGGGTAATATGCCCCCAAGTGCCCTGCTCAGAATGGGCTACCAAAATACGCGGATTGACTAATCTAAAGCGAGTCAAATAGAATCTACACTCAGGATTTGTAACATATAGATGATAAAGATCCACTTCCTTCATAAGCTTCAGGTCTAAATAACAGGTCACTGTAGTCATAGATTGACATTAAGCAAATCTAACTTGATTTCTATGAGATAAAAAACGGGATTTCACCATATTTTTTGTGCTACTGGTAATTTTGCTTGGAGAAAGGAAATGTTTTGGCAGACCAAGGTTCAAATAAGTCAGACATACGATAACCAAGTAATTGAGGCCACGTGGTCCTATCTCAAGCAGTCTTTAAAAATCATATGGGTGAAAGAAGTATAAGGTGAGAGCCAAATCTTAAGCCACAGTAGTAGCGGGGCAACCTGAACTATGTCCTCCAAAAAAGGGTGGCTGACTTCGAAATGAGTAATAAGGCTTGCCGTTCTCCATGGCGTTGCTAATAGCCTACACAAATTTCTGTTTTTGATCATTAGGAGACTACCAGGAAGAATGTAGCCTCTAACTCCAGCCCTGTATGTCCACTGAAAAAACAATTACTTTTATATAGAGTAAAACGTTCTTTAATAGGCTTTTTTCCAAGTATCTTGGAGTATCTAAAAATTGCTTCTATTGCCCCTTCGAGTTTACGGACTCTGAAACAAAATTATGTTCCAACCCAGGTTGCCTGACAACAAAACCTCTAGACAATTAATTTCACACACCCACAAGCTGGTGTTTTCCATACCCTCAATAATGGGTATTTTCTCGTGAGATGTTTTTCCTTTACTTTCGGATTATTAGTACATCTCACCAGTTGGTTGCTAATGAGTGAGTTAGTAAGATTTTCCAAATCACACGTACCAGCCAAAGTTTTTAAAGATGCCGCATATTCTTAGGAGGAACTTGTGCCACCCCGGAACCACATTGATCTGTGAACCAAAATGTTTTTGCAGCATCAAAACCAAATTTTAATAGACATTTTCGGGATCACCTTCAGGATTGCCTATCTGAATATCATTTAAACTCTCATAAACATTTCTGTGCTGTACGTCAAGATTCTGAAGTAGAACTGCCTGTTTGCAGACCACAGAACATTTTTCACTTTCAATAGGTAGGAGATATCAATCAAACAAACATTTCCAATTCTTTCACAGTAGAATTGGATCACCTTTCTCAGATAAAAAATGTGGTGCTTGTGATATGCCAGATGTAGCCATAGTTAAGCCAGGATTTATTGAATTCTTCAGTACCAAAGAACAAGTATTTACAAGCAAACATGCAATACTGGAGCAGACAACTCAGAGGCTATAGATCAATGTTTGTCATAATAATTCATTCTTAATGGTCACTGAGCACTTCCACTCTATGCCAGAAAGGAGTTAAAAAGTTCTCCTGTCAACATGTGCTCCTTGCTGATCCCGACGTAAAATGTAAGATCCTGCAACACAGTGAAGTGAACGAGAAAGGACATTTTCCAGATATAAATGTTCCTGTCCAATTGAAATAGCTGATAATGCAACAATGTACTTCCTTTAGGACGAAGGCTGCATATAATGTTTCTACCCAATTAAAAATGGTCGTTAACGCAACCACGTGGATCCATCAGGACTGACAGCACGTTTTACATTGTGATACTTGATTTAGGCAATGCCCTTATTTAAGATGGCAACCAATTGCCTCTAACAACTGTTAAGAGTTTTGAAAACTCCCATCTCTTACCGGTTAGCTCTCAGCGCAGTCACACCTATCTGCAATATTGACTCTAGTGCAGCCATATACTCTTACAGCCCTACGCTTCTTTTACAACCAGCTGCAAAATCTTTAACAGGAACCACAGTGAGAAGGATGAAGATCACACTGGAGGCTCCCTGCAGCATGCTGGGATCATAATTAATCAATCAATAATTTTATTTGATTCAGACCTTAACTGAGGTCAACAAATACAGTTGCATAAAAAATAGAACATGTTGAATTATCTTTTTAAAAGCGATTTAAAAAAAACTCTTTATAAGATTAAACAGGTTAAAGTAGTTTGTGGTCCACAAGAACAAGATACATTAATTAAAACTATGAAATGTGTGCCCTTTTTAAAAAAAAAAATTGTAAAAACTTAAACAAGTTGTAGCATACAAAATCATTGGGGAAGAATTACACACCGTGATTAGATCTTGAACTAAAATAGCATTATATCTTAAATGGATTGGCTTTATGAACCGACATCAGGCCTCTACCAGAATCGGATTAGGACAAATTGGTAATACATGAGGGACCCCCTTCCCCTTTGCAAATGCATGAAAAATAATGTTCTAAGGGCAGGCAGTGGTCCCAGGGACCACTGCCTGCCCTTAAAAAACTTAAACGAAAATATGTATATTTTTTTAATGTGGCCCATTTTCCTTTAAGGAAAAGGGGCTGCATTTTAAAAAAAAAGCTGCTTTATTAAAATGCAATCCCAGACATGGTGGTTTGCTGAGCCCATGTAGGCCACCATCCCTGGGAGGCTGGCATTCACAATGGGCTTGCAAATTGCAAGAGGCTCATTAATATTAATGAGCCTCACAATTTGCGAATCCCATTGGGAATTTCAAAACAGTGTAAACACACTGTTGTACATTTCATTTAGCGCCTCGCAATTTGTGACTCGCAATGTGTTGCAAATTGCGAGACGCTAAATGAAAGGGTTGTACATCTGCCCGTAAGCCCGTAAAAGTGAAATAGTGTATTGTGTCACCTCAAGGGCTTTTATGAGGTTCCTATTGAAGGTGTACCGAACCGATTTAATATATGTCTTAGTGTGCCTGGAACTGCATGAAGGAGGTTAAAGGCCCATCTGATAATATTGGAGACAATTTGGGCAAAAGTGCTCGTTAGAGAGAGCTCAAGGCGTAAAGCTTGTACAGGGACTGAATGGGATACTTTTAGCAGTTTTCAAAGAATGATCCCTTCCTTTACTTTTATCGATTGCCATGCTTTAATCTGTGTATATTCCAAGGCATACGAATGAATGGGTGGGGTTTTCATGCTATAAACCTCCAGCAGGGATTTAAAATGTCCATTGCCAGTTGAGCAATAAAATCTCTGTAGTGCTGTGACATGGGAATCTGCCTTCCACTAAAAGGTAAGAATTTTGGTTTTAGATATGTTGGGTACCCCAAAATTTTCTTTTGTATATTGGTTTAGTTAATTTACATTTCTTTGCCAGCCCATTGGGGTACAATCAAATATAACAATATCATCAGCATACATTAAGCAGTGGATATCGTGATGTGCTGATTTTGGTGGGGAGTTATTAATTTGGGAAAAACATCCACGGGTGCTAGGAGGCATCCCTGTTTCAATCCATTCATCATGGGCACCGTATTGGTTAAACCCTTTTCTCCCCTCATTTGAACTCTACATTATGTTGTCATGTGCAGGGAGATCATCACTGTAAGAAGATCAGTAGGAATCCCAAGCCTCTCTAGCTTTTTCCATAATGTTGGTCTATCAATGCTATCAAAAGCGGTCGAAAAATTGGTAAAAGCACAATAAACTATTTGTGAATTCAACATAACATACTTATCAAGGACAGTCTGGAGAATGCGATATTCTCTGAAGTACAGTGTTTAGGGCAGAAGACAGCCTGTGTAATAGGAATCATGTTATTCGAAAATGCCCAGTCTTATAGATGATCCAAACTGCATGCTGCAAATATCTTTCCAGTGGCATCTAGGTGGGCTATTTGTCTGTAGTTTGATGGATTCAATCTTGAGCCTTTTTTAAGAGAAGGACCACTATTCTCCCTGCCAAGATTTTGGTATTTTTCCAGTCTCGCAACAATATTGGGAAAGTGGGGCTGGAAATTGACCCCAGCGATCGGTGTTTCTTTGTAGGACTTTGATTGGAATATTGTCCGGGACCATCGCTGCAGATGATCTAGCAGCTCTTATGAAAGCAGAGATCTGTGTAGCCAAAATGTTTTACAAGACCTGATCGATTTGGCACTTTAGGACCGAACACAGCCTGGGAGAAACTTGGTTATGAGAATTAGATTTATAAACTCTGAGTATGTGCTTTTCCCACTCAGGTAATGAGATTGGTGTTGCTTGGATTGATTTACTTATCCCCATTTGTGTGGCAATTATGTTCCAGAATGCCTTATTGTTTCTATGTTTTATTGCGATTTGGATATCAACCCAGGATCTGTCTTTTTGTTCTTGCTTTTCTTTCTCTTTTTTTCATTGGCGGAGTTATTCAGCTTTCTTATTTCTCCTTGTCTTGCATCATAGAAATATTAAAATTGCATTCTGGTCAGGTTATTTAAATGTCAAGAGAGATTATCAATTTGTTTTCTTTTTTGAGAGATTTTGCCATTTTCTCATCTTGTTGTATTTGCCTGAAGGAAGCCACTGCGGAATATATTGAATCTTCATATCTGGATATGCGGCCACCTTCTCCTTTTATTGAGGCTGACGGAGAGAGAGAAATTGCAGAGTTCATTTTGCTAATTGCTTTGGAGTTCCAGTGAATCCTATATTTTTTGGGGTTTATGTCTGCCCAGCCATCTAAAATACCTGAAGACCATGGGGATATGATCTGTGTCAAAATATCCATTCCCGTCATCAAATATGCATGATCGCTTTCATGTGAATACTGGATGGATAATGATTGAAATTTCGCAAACAAATCTGAACTGCCAATTAGATCATGTGAAATTGAAGAATGAAAAGAACCCAACTGAGTGAATGCGGCCGGAATATCTCCATCTGCCCTCCCGTTTATGATGACGCCATTGATTACCGCAATGAGAAACTGAAGCAATTTCCCTTGTTTATCTCCTCTTATCTTATCAGGGAATACGGGGGTTGGATTTGAACATGCTGTTTCTTGAGGTGATTTCCCCCTGTTGTTAAATAAGGCATTGGAGATTTTCCTGTTGAAGTCCCCTGCTATTATCATCGGAGGATACCACTTGGATTTGTTCGATTGTCAAAAAGGCTTTTTCCAAGAGATGGTCATTTGAAGAACCAGAAGGAATGTATATATTGAACAGTGGTAGTTCTGGAGCAGGCTCCGCTCTTTCTTTTTGGCACTTGATGTTGAAGCATTGCACATTGGGGGAGAAAGCTGTCTTTCTTTTTGGTCCCAGTCGATTGCTTCTTTCAGTAGGATCGCTAGGCCCCATTTTGAGTGTCCTCTTCTTGAAGTCTCTGCTGCAGTGAAAAACACAAAATAATATTTTTGAGAGAAAAGGACCAAGGACCAAGTTTCTTGCAGTAACACGGTAGACAGTGAACTTTCCAATATAAAAGATAACTTTTCTGGAGTTTTTCTGGCTGTGTTCCATGATACTATTTTTAAGTTACTACTAAAAAGGGAGTTTTAAATCTTTGCCTGATTTATTACTATTTAAAGAGCCAGCGATCCAAGCCCAAGTATTTTGATCTGGATGAGGCTGTTTATTGGTGTCTGAATAATCCCAGATTCGGTGCACTCCGTCTTTAAAGAAGATCATCACAGGACTGTCGTGCTTGTGCTTTGATGTTTTACTGCCCATGTGTTGCTGGCTGTAGTTATTGAGGGGCACCTCAGCAACTTCTGGCTCTCTTGACTGATTATAGTCAGCACCAAATTCTTTAAGTACGGATATGTCGAATCCGTTTTTGTGAAGAGTATCTCTTTCTTTAATTATTGTAGCAGGAATTATATTGGACCAGAACTCAACTATTGCCACTGAGCGGAGGGATTTATTTGGGAAAGAGACTAATTTGAATTCTACCAAGGTAAGTGATTAGAGGGATTCATTTTATGGGATAAGTAGACTATTTTCCCGCCGTTAAGTGGAATATTGTTGCTGGAGAATAAATCTGTTAATTCTAGGGCACTAGATGATGGATATTCCCCACTGATCTCGATGTTCTGATTGGCGAGATGATTTACTGAATTAAGCGAGTTATGTTTTGGAAATTCTATTATGAAGTTTGGTACGAGAGGGTTTAGGGAGGGTTTAGGTCTTTAGAATCTGCTTGAGTTACAAATGAAGCAGAATATTGGTGTATGGTTTGAATATGCGTTACAAACTTTCAAGGCATAGCTAATTTCTTCATCTGCTTGCTCTGAGGAGCATACTTGAGGGAACTTTTCTTTTCTTGATGATCTTCTTGTTATTCTTCGCTTGGTTCTTTTCTTTTTGTTATTATTTTTATTAGATTTCCCTTGGTAGTGTTTCCCTTTTTAAATTGTGTTGTAGACTCTATTTGAGTATTTGTTGTAGATCTAGCCATATGCAAATCAGTATTGACCCTGTGCCTCATTGGAACTAGGAACAGTCCAGACCAATCTGCCAAGCCTGGCTGCATCTAAACTGGGGTGGCATGGTGAGCAAAATAACAATGGTTTTAACCCATATCTCTTGACTGGGGTTGAATGTATGATTTATTCAACATCCGTCCATCATTTGTTTGCGCAGCACTTTTCACCCTAAGTGGGATGGGTATGCCCAGACGTGGGTCCCTTGCTCACTGTGTCACTGGATTCAAGCTAGCCTGGCTGATGAAGGGTAATACCCAGAAACCGGTCCTAGGATGCTTTTTCCAGTCATGGGGGGAACTGGCTTGGCAGTTTGGTCTGGACTTTTCCCATGAGGCACAGGCTCACAAATGATTTGCATACGGCTGGGTATAAACTGGGGTGGCATGGTGAGCAAAATAACAATGGATTTAACCCAGATCTCTTGACTGAGGGTGAATGTATGATTTATTCAGCATCCGTCCATCATTTGTTTGTGTAGCATGTTTAAAGATTGTGGCATGATGAATGACGGAAATTCAGAGGATTGTGAGGAACTTTGTACGGATTCTATAAGATTACTTGTGCTACAGAGCAAATGTACTGGATGCTTTAAGGTTTCTTTGGAGACAGGTTGGAGAGTCAATATATGGTTTATATCCAGAGTCCGTAGCTGGAATTTGTAGAGGGACCTCCAGCTGTTCTATTATGGGATTATGGCCAGAGTGCTCTCTCCCTGGCAACAATTCCTCAGACTCTGAAGGAGGCATGGACTCTGAGTCTTTTGCAAGGGGGGTCACAAAACCGGTGGTCAAAGAACACTCTTGCCATTGTTATATTCTTTCATCTGTCATACCATAGGTAAGTTGATTGAAGTTTTTTTTTAATTCAAGTTCCAGGAGTACGGACCACCGGCTCTCAAGCCTTCATTTAATCACCCTTGCTTCCCTCTGTCCCAGCTATGGAATCTTATTTCGAGAGTTCTACCACCTAAAGTTCCATGATCGCATACTTACAGTTCTACATGAATATAATACTTCCGTATGAACCCTCATGGAGTTTCGAGGGCCCAGATTTACAAAACTTACACACAATGCAGTGCAGCAGCCAAAAATGCTGAGCTGCTTGGTGTAAGAGGGAGAGAGAAGGACAGTTGAATATCTACAGAGATATGGCACTGTCTTCCTCTCTCCCTCATACCGGTGAACAATCTGGCTGCTGAGCACGACCCACCTTTGCTCCAAAGTGAAAGGGTGTGTGTGTGTGAGTCTAGCATAGGGTTTGTACTGGGAGATTAGACTTCCAGCACAAAATGCTATGCCTGGAAACAATGTAAAACTATGCCCACTTCAAATGTATTATGTACAGTGCTGCACACATTCAAAGTGAGAAGCATTAGGAGAAATAAAAGCATTTCTCCTGTTTAACACCTTTTTCAAAGAGACATTTTTCTGGGTGCAAATTCTGTCTACTAATATTAGTAGATAGGGATTTCTGTCTACTAATATTAGTAGATAGGGATTTACATCAGAAAAGCATGGGTGGTTGCATGGGAACATCATGTACCATCCATGGAATGCCATCTTGATGCTAAATAATGGAAAATAACACTTTGTGATTCTTCCCATTACTTTGAGGCAACTTTCCAGTGCAAAAAAAAGCTTTGTGTTGTAAACTAAATAACGACAATAAACATTTTGTGCTGGTTTGCATCAAAAGCTTAAATGTTGTGCATATTGTGCACTCGATAAATACCATACCCCGCTAGATTGATATTTAACAAGTCTGCAATTTGGGGCATGGATAGTGCTCCCTTTGTAATGAGGATCAAAGAATACGAGAGTTACTATGACTGCGTTCATCTTTTACCTTTTGCCCTGCTTACTGCTATGCTGTCTCACTCAGGTTTTCAAGAATCTGTTTCTAGGCAAACAGTGGACTTTGGTGCCAATGACAAATGACATCATAATTTTCTTAATAATACAAACTTTTTCTCTCCAATACATGAGGATTCGTAAAAGTGTTTGATGTGAATATGTTGTGCAGTACTAAAGGGGGGGTTCTGGACTATGATCTCGCTTCTCCCTCCTCCGAATGCTCAAAGCATGGGAGAAGCAGGTATGAATTCAATGGCAACACTTTGACATCCTATTTTCTAACCAAACAAGCATTGGCACAGCCAACAGGTCTAATCAATTCAAGAGCTATTGATGTTGTCAATGTGTTTTTTTAGCCATGCTAAGCAGCATGGCTGAACATTTAAAAAAGCACTATGAAAAGATTAGCACTTGCAACATCATGGCACATTTTTTTTAACTTTCAGCCATGATGCACAACAGCCGCGCTGCTTCCCAACATGGCTAAAAAAATCAGTGACAACAGCAATAGCGCTCGAGTAGGCGAGACCTAATGACTTTGCCAATGCTTTTTTTTCTGGTGGGAGGGGGTGCGCAACAACACGGGAGGTTTAAAGGGGACAGGACAAACATCTATGTGGGTTGGGGCAGCTCAAGCAACAATTGACAGGGCAAGCAGCACCGATAGGGCAAGCAACAAAAGCATGAGCAAGCAAAAAAAAAATGACAGAGCAAGCAAAAAATAACGAGGCACACAACAACAGAGGTGGAAAGAGCCTGCAAACACAAGTACTGTTACAAGCATCGTTACAACTAAGTACTTCCGAATTCTGAGGAGCAGTGCAATGACCTCACTGGGAAAGGAAACAGCATTTGGGCAATTCTCTTGGGGAAGGAAGACAAGCACTGTAAGAAGAAGTGAAGCCGGCATGACCTGACCAAAGAGAAGCAAGGAAATTAGATCACAGATGAAGCCATACAGTGGTAAGCAATAGATGCGATCTAAGCCCCCTGTAAGTAAACAAAATGTCTCACAAGCAACAGAGCATGCACTCTGCTCAGGCGAGATCTAAAAATGAAAAATTGCTCAACCTGAAACACTTAACGATGTCTCAACTATAAGAAAAGGGATGGACACTAGTACATATTTTCACACGCAGATGCAATTGATCATTCATTGATTAATGAATATGAGCAATAATTGAGCCTTGTTGGACTTGGCCCTCGCTACAGGGTCATCCACAGACTTTTTGCCTTCCTCCACCTATTTTGGCTGAATTTGTTTTTATATCTTTAGAACTGTACACACTTTACCACTGCTAACCAGTGCTAAAGTGCCTGTGCTCTATATCCTCTAAATATGGCAACATTGGCTAATACACAATTAGCATATTAAATTTTCTTGTAAGTCCCTAGTGAAGTGGCACTACATGTGCCCAGGGATTGTAAATTAGATGTTACTAGTGCGCCTGCAGCATTTGTTGTGCCACCCACTTAAGTAACACTTTAAACATGTCTCAGGCCTGCCATTGCAGAGTCTGTGTGTGCAGTTTAAACTGCCATTTTGCCTGGTCTAATCTTTTCTTTTACTAAATATAAGTCGACCCTTGGGTAGGCCCTGGACTGACCAGAGGGCTGGGTGCAATGTATTTAAAAAGTAGGACATGTAAATTTAAGTTCTACATGTCCTGGTAGTGAATAACTCTTACATTTGTTTCATAGTACTGCGAGGCATATCTCACCCATAAGATAACATTTAAGTTGCCCTATTACATTTTATAAGTATAATTTCCAAATGGGAAGAGATGGCCAGTTTATGTTTGGTGTCTCTTGAATCTAAATATTAACTGATGGTGAATTTGTAATTTAAATTACAATTATGAAAATGTCACTTTTAGACATTTGGCATTTTATTGCCTTAGCCATTTGGTGCCTGCATTTTGTCTCTGATCATATGGCTGGGTCTAGTGGCAGTTAGTCAATGTGAATTCCTCCTAGACAGCCACATACAATGGAAGCTTAGGAGTGACTGGATGGGCCATCACTGGCAGGATGGGAGGGAGGAGTAGGGCACAGCCCCATTTAAACTTAAATAGGATGTGTCTTGTCTCCACGCAAAGGGCTGCATACCCCCTGCAGTTAGCCTGGAACCAGGAAAGGGAGGGCATCTGTGCCCTTCAAAGACATGTCTCTAGAAGCTTCTAACCCCTTTAAAGGCACAACTGTGTACAAAAGAAGGTCCTCAGACATCAAGTGGGCCTGTGGATACTCTGCCAGGATGATGGACGGTTGTGCTGCCGAAGAGCTGCTACTCTGCTAGAATGCACTCTGCTGGACTCCTGCTTTGCTCCAAGGGACAGTTGGCTTGCCTCCTGATCCGAAGCCTCTGGGATATAGTCTTCTAACAACCTTGCATCTGCTCCTGAACACTGCTATCTCTGAGTCTACCCTGCCAATTGGTATCACTCCTGTCCTAGCCCCTTGGAAGTTGTTATGGCTGTGCGACACATCTTTAACGTGGATCCATGCAATACTCTGCAAACCAGGATTTAAGGTACTGGTGTGCCAAGCTACTGAAAGCTGAATCGTCGTAAGATCACCCAATTAGGTTTTTTAAATGTCTTATGGGTGCCCCCTTATGTCAAAATTTACCTTGCTAGGACCATAATTTTTCCCAAATATTCCATACAATATGCTAGTGCTAGAGTTTTATTTTCTTAATACTGTTTCTACTGCACTTTAGAGGTCCCTTATGTTAAAGAGTATGTCTAATATGTGAAGGACCACATTTTGTCATGGATGGCCCATGACCTTTCCACGGTTGTCTTCCCATATACCAAGTATTTCCTCCAATGTGCCATCACACACAATTTGCCACAGGTGCCAAATATAACAACAATTACCTCCATGAGACCAGCGCTGGAATTGTTTCATGGCTGCTCCTTGCCATAATGTACCTAGAGTACCAGCAGTAGCATTTTGCCAAGGGTATCTCATATGCAAGTATTGTCTCCAGTATTTCATTGCCAACATTTTGTCAAGGGTGCTTCTATAAGCCAGGAGGACATGTCCAGCCGGACAGAGGTCTTTCAGGTTTACTTAATAAACAAAATTCTTCAAACAATAGACGTAAGGAATACCTTCCACAATGCCCCTATGTGGTACACAAGCCTGTGCCCAACACTAACGGGGTGATCACAGTTGAAGAAAATAGGAAAGGTTCAAGGCAAAACAAACGTTTTTCTGTTTCCATATAAATTGTACAGAAAATATCAAGCTGCACCATTACATATAATCAACCAATCAGATTTGTATCGGGTGCATAAGCAAGTCGACGGCGTT
The DNA here is from genome assembly GCF_964261635.1 of Lissotriton helveticus. Classification (NCBI taxonomy): domain Eukaryota; kingdom Metazoa; phylum Chordata; class Amphibia; order Caudata; family Salamandridae; genus Lissotriton; species Lissotriton helveticus. The sequence continues at coordinate 1,197,560,348 of NC_136069.1, forward strand.
TCGGTTCCATCAAGAAATCATAGGAACCATCATCAGGACAATTAAATACTTTGCCTTTACATTAAACCTCAATTTTGCCTATAAGAAGAAATAAAAGTATACTTTAGAAACAAGGTACATAAAATAATGCGTGAAGTGACTCTTTGTGCACAGTGCACATGCTCATTCGTCAGGGGGTGATACTAATCATAACCAGGTTGTTGAGGCAGTGGCATAAATCACAACTATAGAGCATGCGTCCAAAGTTGCTATAATGTGCCTAAGGGGCATTAGTGGTTGCATACGAATGTTGACCGCAGTGCCAGTGAACTAAAACTGTGGTAATCTTGTGTACTTAGCACTCGCCGATAAGTGGGACTATTTCAGGAAGGTGGGCGCCCCGCACTGCTTACCGAGGCAGAGCGCGTTAAGGCACAGATAGTAATTACTTCCTTGATGCCCGGACCAGTCCCCACCCTATTCATTATCCAGCTTCTGGAAATTTGTTTGACTCAGAACTTCTTTCTCTATGACTCAGAATTTTACCAGCAGGTACGGGGCTGCTCCATGGGAGCCATTTTTGCACCGACTCTGGCAATTCTCTATATGGATTGGTTGGAAACTCACATTATTCTTCCTAGTAGTAACCCATTCCATCAGGGGTTACTACTCTGGAAACGTTATATAGACGACATCCTTTTAATCTGGGGTGGGTCCGTTGAAGATCTTTCAGGACTAACGCACTGGCTCAACAACAATTGCAATGGGCTGACATTTACCTTAACCTCTGATAAGAATTGTATCCCTTTCCTGGATTTGAACATTCAACATCAGGAGGGGACTTTATACACATCCCTATTTCGTAAACCCACAGAGAGGAATACCCTGCTCAGTTATAGGAGCTGTCATCCAAGAGCTCTAAGGGACAGCCTTCCCTACTCACAGTTCCTAAGGCTTAGAAGGAACTGTTACAAGAAAGAGGACTATTTTCTAGAGGCGAACACTTTGTCAGAGAAACTCAGGTTCAGAGGGTATCCTAAACGCCTGGTCAGGAACTCTATGAAAAGGGCCTGGTACTGTCCTCGGGACACCTTGTTAGAGCCTAAACAGAAAATTACTGATGTGAAAACTGTATGTGTAACCACTTTCTCTGCCATTTCTCATCGGGTAACGCAGTGCATAAGGAAAAACTGGCACATTCTGAATTCGGGCCCCCTTGACTGGGAAATTCCTCTCTTTGCCTTCAAGAAAAACAAAAGTTTGAAGGATCAACTAGTGAGGGCAGCGTTACCAGCTACACCTGGGAAGAATGTTACACTGCATGACCATTGGTCATTGCCACCCATAAGGGGTCATTTTAAATGTGGCTCATGTGTAGTGTGTGATTATACAATGGAGGGAAAAGAATTTGTGTACAGGGATGTAAAAAATGATTTATGCACCTTTACTAATTGTAACAGCTGTAATCTTGTGTACGCGATTTTATGCCCTTGCGATTGCATCTATGTTGGACAGACAAAACAAAAGATTAAATTACGGATTTCCCAGCACCGCAGTCGCATCAGGTGCAAAACCCCTAACGCTCCCTTGGTTGAACATTTTTTGGACAAGGGACACACTGAGAATGATATCCGCTGGACTGTCATCGCACAGATCATTGTACCACCCAGAGGTGGTGACCTGAGCCGGTTGCTCAACAAAGAGGAATTAAAGTGGATATTGAAGACCGATAGCCTGAATTCCGGCCTGAACCTGCAAGAGGACTGGACATCATTAATCTGAATTGACCTAATCGTTTCTTCATGCTGTTCAACAACGAGTGATTAATTGTCATTGTTTCCTGAAATGAATCCATATTGTAATGTCACTCTGCATGTTATTCACATAAGGTTTCACCTCAATATGGCCCCTGGAACTTAGTCCTTCCTTTATTTTTATGCCCCCAATTCCCGTGCACTGCTCCAATCACAGCGCACCCTATTCCTTTTCACTTCCTGGTTTCAGGACACGAGCACGCCAGGGTTACACTTCATGACCGAAGCATTTGGTAAGTTTATCACCGCGTCTTAGATTTTACTCTGGCTTTAGTCCACTGTTCCGTTTCTGAATGGACCTTATTTCCACTTAGGCTTGCCCTGGCGTCGTCCGGTTACGATCGCGTAAACTGGCTAAACCTGACGCTTGATTGTGGTAAGATTGCTTTTATGTTCCTTTCTTCCGCCCGCCGGGCTGTCCAAACCCCCAGCTTATTTTAACATGCGTCCTTCGTTTTACAGGGCGACTGGTCCGGGCATCAAGGAAGTAATTACTATCTGTGCCCTAACGCGCTCTGCCTCGGTAAGCAGTGCGGGGCGCCCACCTTCCTGAAATAGTCCCACTTATCGGCGAGTGCTAAGTACACAAGATTACCACAGTTTTAGTTCACTGGCACTGCGGTCAACATTCGTATGCAACCACTAATGCCCCTTAGGCACATTATAGCAACTTTGGACGCATGCTCTATAGTTGTGATTTATGCCACTGCCTCAACAACCTGGTTATGATTAGTATCACCCCCTGACGAATGAGCATGTGCACTGTGCACAAAGAGTCACTTCACGCATTATTTTATGTACCTTGTTTCTAAAGTATACTTTTATTTCTTCTTATAGGCAAAATTGAGGTTTAATGTAAAGGCAAAGTATTTAATTGTCCTGATGATGGTTCCTATGATTTCTTGATGGAACCGAAACGCCGTCGACTTGCTTATGCACCCGATACAAATCTGATTGGTTGATTATATGTAATGGTGCAGCTTGATATTTTCTGTACAATTTATATGGAAACAGAAAAACGTTTGTTTTGCCTTGAACCTTTCCTATTTTCTTCAACTGTGATCACCCCGTTAGTGTTGGGCACAGGCTTGTGTACCACATAGGGGCATTGTGGAAGGTATTCCTTACGTCTATTGTTTGAAGAATTTTGTTTATTAAGTAAACCTGAAAGACCTCTGTCCGGCTGGACATGTCCTTCTGAAAATATAGAAGCGATTTCGTCTATATTTATTTGTTGTGTTGTATTACGTAAGCATGGGACCACTGTTGTTTCCATAAAATTGTTCCCCGAGGTCCCTGCCTGACTTAATTGGGGTCCCTTGTTGTTTAAAAGTGTCTATAAGCCAGGAAGCATGCCAGGTTCAACAGCGAAACTGCAAGCATAGCAATACATGCTCACTTACAATCACACTCATTCTATTAGCACTGGCTTGCTCTCATTTACCCTTGTGCCCTCACTCTCACCTTCAATTACTCATTCACACTCTCTCACTCACTTATAATTACTCACTCATTTTGGACCATTCACACACTCATCCATGATCCCATATACAAACCTACATGCTCACACATATACACGCTCTTTCACCAAAACTCACTCTCACCGACATGCACGCACACAAGCATTAAAACCATTTTATTATTGTTATCTAACATGCCACTGAAGATCCTGATCTTGCTGCTACACTCTTTATTTCACTAATTGTGAATATTAAACTTTTAATTACAATTAAAGATATTTAAATGAGCAGAAAACGAGGTTAGGGCCTGATTCTGATAATGCGAGACACCCCTGTGTCTGGACACTGATTTCGCCACCTCTGTGGTCATGGGTCGCAAAGGCAGTGATGGGCGTAGCAAGGGGCATCTTATGCATCATAACTGTGACCTCTGGAGACTCCTACATGATGTCCATGACTGCAGTGTCTTGAGAACACAATAAGCACGGGGTTCTTAAATTTAATCATGTAGGGCTAAATCTCCATTTGTTTTGCACACCTAGCTACAACTAAAATGTGCAAAAAAGGCCATTGATGAGAGCGAAATCCCATTCTTGATTAACAGAATCAGGAATTTTGGACTTCCACCCTTCGATATGCCTTTGTAAATTCCAATTAAAATGCCATCTGATGAGACTGAAATTTCACTTGTCTGATGGAATTTCTGTGCAACGAATCTCAAAATTCACTGGTCACTGGCATTCCTTGTTAGGTCCATAAGTTGGTAAACATTCACAAATTCGAAAACATTTGTATTGCAAGCAGTTTCCCACAATGTAAAAACCTACAAATTTAATTTAGTCAAGGCAGGGACATCTTAAGTATTTTCGGGGCCCTTGGTCAAACACATTTTTGGGGCTCCTGTGAGGAACAGCTTTACATTTATGATCAAATTTCAACTTTTTCACACCATCTTTGTCCGGGTGACGGACATTGCACCAACTCACTGGTCCAAATTCTAAATGTGGTTCTAACGAATATTCAGGGATAGTGATGCATGTTTTCAATATTGTAATATAGTAGCAGCTTACTAGTATTATCGCAAATAATCTCTGCGACTGAGGTCCTATTTCAATCTAAAAGGAACATTGTTATGGATGTTGCTGAAATATCTCTAATAAACTCCCACACATCACTCATATTAAAATATATATTAAGGGAAAATAGTATTTACAACAATCCATGTTTAAGAATCATTCAAGGTCACCAGCGCAGGACTGTGTAAAGAACAGAGCCAGATCTATTATCACCTTGAAAAGCTGGGGCCCTGGGCCAGAGCCAACTTTGTAAACAAATGGAGATGATGGACAGAGCACTGAAACTTTTCAGACACTCACCCCTTGTCACAGATCTGGGTTAAATCCATCATCGTTCTTTAGCTCACTTTGCCACCCCTGTTCAGACATAGCTATATGCAAATCAGTCTTGACCCTGTGTCTCATGGGAACAGTCCAGCTCGAGCTGCCAAGCCATGTCTCCCCTTGTCTGGACCAGTTTCAGGCTAACAGCCCTCACCAGCCAGGCTAGCTTGAATCCAGTGGCAAAGTAAGCAAGGGACTCACGTCTGGGCATACCCTGCCAGATCATCGCCTTGTGTTTCCAGAGCCGACTTTAATCATACCATAAAATGTCTGTGAGTCAAGGGTGGGTGTAAATGCGTTTTTGAATAGGAATGGGAAGAGAGCACGCTGAAAATTGAAAGAGATAGATAAATTGCATGAGTTTCTCCAAAGTGAAATGTTTAAAACATGTTTTCAAGTTTAGGGTCTGATAAAAATGTTGTTCGGAAAAAAGTTACGACCTACTCGGTTCAGGAACGGTTTCCGACCGACTGGACCATAAGCTTACCGAGCAACAGATTACGATGCATTGCATGTAAAACTCGGACTGAGTTGTTCGGAAAGCAATTCACACGACCAAATCATCCAGAAACAAGCCCTATTCGACTGCTCATCTGGAAACACCTATGAATAGGCATTCTGGTTATGCATCAGACACTGTTTACCCAATGACCAGATTATGATGCATCCGACACGGTTTTGGTACAGTGTCAGTTTCTGTTACAAATGGCAAGTGAAAAGTGATAAAAACAGTTAAAAGCATTGGCCCAGTCAAATAAAAAAATCTAATATTAGCCACGCCCATCAATCCACCTACATAAAGGGCCAAAAACATGACCATGATCCTTTGCTCTAATACAACTGCTGTAAGGTTTTGCGAGTCTGTCCACATTCCCTGCTCTCTGCCTCTCACACTTCACCCACCACACAACTTCCACAAATTCCATTTAAAAAACAATTCTTACAAACACACACTCTTTTTTATGTTCACACTATCCTTCACAGTCTCCCTCACCTTCACACTCACTCTCACCCTTACCATGCCTCAGAGGAAGCTGCCACATTTTACAGAGAAAGAGATGGAAGTGCTCGTAGATGAAATAGTCAGAGTAGAGCCACGACTATTTGGGAACATAGTCCAACAGACCCCCCCCCCTTTCCTCGAGAAATAGGACGTAGGACAGGATAGTCAACAAGGTGAATGCTTCCACAATGCATGATATCAGGAGTGGGTGTTATGATGTGAGAAGGAGGGTCAAACAGAGGTAGCCAAAGAACATGCTGAAGCCAGCGGAGTGGCGGTGGTCCTCCTGAAACACCTGTGCACTTCACTTCCTGGGAGGAGAAGGTGCATGCCATACTTCCACCAGAGAGTGTCTATGTAATACCTTAAGTACCAGAGTCTGGTAAGTACCTACTCCACATTCCAATAAAGTTACCAATTCCACCTTTATAGTCATCACTGTAAAGGATACAGTTATTTAAATGACTTTTAAAATGAAAGAAAACTAGACTCAATGAGCATGTGATGTGTATGTCATACTGATAAACAGCATACTGTTGTATCCTCGTGTTCATACACGCGCTCGCCTCGCCGCATGCACAAGAACTTGGAATCCGGTGTCTCGGTATTCCTGGATTCTTGTGTAGCGGTTGGCGTGGGCTTTGATCCTGTCTTTCTCAGCTCATGAATAAACCATTATAATATATCCAATATCGTGCTGAATACTTATTATGATCCGGATCTCTTCACTGGCGACGTCGGAGAAGTGAACCCATGCAATTTTAGAAGCCCACAGCCCCGGGATCGCCGGACAAGATTACCGTTACCGAAGCTTTGTGCGCAACATCCATCACGCACCTCACCGAAGCTTCGTCGTCAAAAGGCCCCAGTCATCGTGAAAATCCCGCTCTTCTTACTAAAGCGGTGAGAGTTTAAAACTTTATTTCCACTTTCCTTCGTTTTTGCCTTATCAAATAAACGCATGCGCACCTTCACGCGCCTGTAACTCTACGTCTCGGGCAGCCCTGCACACGCGCACAAGCTCGCTCTGCAGTTTCACGTCACAAAGGCAGCGTCAGTACAAGCAGCGTCAAAGACAAAGACAAAGACAGCGTCAGCACAAGCAAACTCTGTATTCCACGTGCAAGCTACATCATAAAGGCAGCGTCAGAACTAGTAAGCTCCAATTTCTCAAGCTTCTCGCTTTTGTGACATCATAAAGCTTCTTTCCAGCAAACTCTTAATCTGATCAACAAAGGACAACTGTTTCCTCACAATAACTATATTTACAAAGGAATCACTTACAATTCAGGCTATTTTTCTCATTTATGCCTTTACATTGTTCCTGAAAAATATCTGTGTCATTTACAATGGAGAGTTTCAATGCTCCACCACCTTTTCTGGCATGTCCAGGTGAACCTCCATTAGAGTGGAAACAGTGGCGCGAAGGGTTCGAAGCTTACCTTGAAGCTATAGGTGGCGAAAATTACACAGACAAACGTAAACTCGCAATTCTCAAACATTCTCTGGGTGCTGAAGGAAGACAAGTCCTTTCTCATCTTCCTCCTATAACTTTTGACAATTCTTCTGAAGAGGAAACTGACGTTTATGAAAATGCCATCATGCAGCTAGATAAACAATACATTAAGAAAGTCAACGAAGTTGTAGCTCGCCATAAGTTTCTAAGCAGACAACAACTTCCCGTTGAACCCATTGATTCGTTCGTCAAAGATTTGAGAATGCTGGCTGCCAAGTGTAACTACCAACAATTTCATGATCAAATGGTGAGAGACCAGCTCGTTCATAACGTTTCTGATGTAAAACTCCAAGAAAAATTACTCGATGCGAAAGATTTATCTCTTTCAAAAGCCCTTGATATTGCACACCGATTTGAAGACATGAAGTTGGGCATCAAAGAATTGTCCGAAAAAAAACCAAAAGATCTAGTACTAGATAAACCCAACGTGTCTGTGGTTCAAACCGTTAAGAAAAGTCCAATTGAATCTACTTTTAACAGACCTGTACTTCCTTCTACATCATATCAAGGTTTCAGGAAGGAAGTAGCTTGCTTTAAATGCGGTTTTCCAGGACATGTCGCAACGGATAAAAGGTGTCCAGCTATAGGACAATTCTGCAACTATTGTAAATCTAGAGGTCATTTTGCGAGGATGTGCAGAAATCGCAACAAGTCAAAGAACTTTTCTTCGGATTCTAGACGCCCCAGATGTTCTCAAATTCAATCTGTAGACACGGATGATGAAGTATATGATGATGTATGCACCGTATATGAAGTAGGAGAAGAAAAAAAGGACTCGCCTTTTTGCATGCTTCAAATCGGATCAAAATCTATAAAAGTCATGGCAGACTCTGGTGCAAAGTACACCTTGATTGGAGACGATGTTTTGTTAAAAGAATTTCCCGATGTTATATCCTTATTTCCCTCTGACATAAGGCTACGTGGTTATGGTAAAAAACCTATTGAAGTATTTGGGTATTTTCATTCCACTTTATCATTTAAAGGCAAGTCGATTCCTGCTAAAGTATATGTTGCCAAAGATGGGTCGTGTTTACTGGGTTGGCCACAACAAAGAGAATTAATGATGAAACTCGATCCCAATCATCCCGATCAAGTTCTGGGGTATTCCGATTTTATCAATTCTGTTGATGTGTCTTCTGAAAACAAATGGGAAACACTTTTTCCGCAGGTTTTTTCCTCCAATTTGGGTATGTTAAAAAATGTTAAACATAAAATAATCCTTAAACACAATGCTGTTCCCAAGGTACATAAGGTACGCAATATTCCCTTAGCTTTGAGAGAATCAGTTAAGAAAGAACTTCAGAGGTTATGTGACCTGGATGTAATTGAGGAAATTGAATCCTCTGAATGGCTTTCCCCTGTTGTAGTGGCACATAAACCTAATGGGAAAATTCGCCTCTGTGTTGATATGCGCGATTTAAATTCCAGTGTGTGGGTCGACAGACATCCTCTACCCAATATTGGAGAAATGTTCTCTAAACTTAAGGATGCATCTGTCTTCACCACATTGGATTTATCTAACGCATATCACCAGATAGCCCTTCACGAGGACAGTAAACATCTTACATCTTTTATAACCACTGAAGGCGCGTACAGATATAAGAGAATGCCTTTTGGCTTAGTGTCCGCGTCCTCAGTGTTTCAGCGAGTCATGCATAACATCTTCAAAAATGTTTCTAATGTGTTGTATTTCCAGGACGACATACTGGTGTTCGGTAAAGATGAACGTGAACATTCGGAAATTTTATTTAAAGTTCTATCCATTTTACAAGACAACGGTCTTACCCTTACCAAGGAAAAATGTAAATTTGGAAAAAGCTCTGTAGATTATCTTGGTCATTCCATCAACAAAGAGGGTATTTCTCCCAAATTGAGTTTGATTAAAGCTATAGAGAATGCTCCCGAACCAGGCAACAAGGATCAGCTCAGATCCTTTCTCGGTTTAGCCGAATATTATGCAAAGTTTATTCCTTCATTTTCTGATAAAACTTCGCACTTGCGTAATTTGATGAAAAAACAGCAACAATTCATTTGGGATGACAATTGTAAGGATCAATTTAAATTTGTAAAGAAATGTATTATATCTGCTCCTGCATTATCCCCGTTTGACACCAATTGTAAATCATTTATTGTCACTGATGCAAGCAATGTTGGAATTGGAGCGGTACTGATGCAGAAGCAAAGTAGTGGTTTAGTTACCATTGCTTTTGCATCAAGACCGTTACGTGGCGCAGAAATGAAGTATTCCACCTTAGAGAAAGAAACTTTGGCTTGCTGGTGGGGAATTGAATATTTTCGCAGATATGTATATGGCACAGATTTTGTTGTTCGCTCTGATCATCGTCCTCTTGTGGAGCTTTTCACAACTAAGGGTTGCAGCAAAGCCACTTCTAGAATTGCCAGATGGCAGTACAAATTGCAAGATTTTCATTTTACAGTTGAATACATTCCAGGAGCTAAAAACGTCCTAGCTGATTTTCTCTCTAGACTATCTATAGAAGATGATAACCAAGTTGCTCCTGATGATGATCCTGATAAAGTTGTATCAATTTGTGAGGTGTCCAATGGTTGCATTCGTGAAGATGATTGGGTGTCGGCTTGTGGAGAGGATCACGATTATTTGGATGTGCTGCCTTTCGTTAGAGATGGTTGGCCTTCTAAGAACAGTTTATCTACTAGTATTTTGCCATACTTCCATGTAGCTCAAGAACTATCCATCCAGGGTGAAATTTTGTTGAGGGGTTTCCTTTTGGTTGTACCACACGGTTTGAGGAACACCATTCTAAACATGGCACATGAGGGTCACCCGGGCATGTCCAGTATGAAGAGGAGGATAAGAAGTGAATTTTGGTGGCCAGGGGTCGACAGGTTGATTGAGGAAAGAGTAAGATCTTGTGTTGAATGTTGTGTGAGTGATAAATCACAAAAACCCATAAAATACCAACATGATTCGGTCTCGAGGCCTTCTAAACCCTGGGAGTGTGTTTCTATAGACATTGCTGGTCCGATGTCTTTAGGGCATAGTCCAGTCTATGCCATTGTTTTAATAGACCAGTTCTCCAGTTGGCCCGAAGTAAAATTTGTTCCCCATGTGTCTTCTAGGGTAGTTATCGACTTCCTTAATTCAATTTTTGAAAAAGAAGGTTTTCCCACTTCCATTCTTTCTGATAATGGCACACAGTTCACCTCAGTGGAAATGAAATCTTTTTGTTGCAACCATGGTATTTTACACAAACACTTTTCAGTGTATTATCCCCAGGGCAACGGCAAGGTAGAAAGATGGATTAGGGTACTCAAAGAAGGTATACAACTTGCTCTGTGCAACGGTGAGAATTGCTACAATGCTGTTAGAAAACTCTTGTGGAGTTATAGGAATACTCCAAAGTCCGATGGTGAGTTGTCTCCTTTTGAGAAAATGCGAGGGAGGAAGGGTGTGTGTAACATGAGCCAGCCCTGGATGAAAGATCTAGTCAATGGAAGGTTTAGGAAACGCAGTGATCCTGTGGTTCATGTTAATACCAATAATCCGTGCAAAGTTGGAGATTGGGTACGCGTGAGAAAGTCTGGTTTTATCAGATCGGGTGCGTCACATTTCTCCGACCCAATGTTAGTGGTTAGAGTGGGAAGGCAAGTTGTGGAATTGTCAGACGGCAATATCTGGAGCCTCTCAAAGGTTGTCAAAGTTCCGTCTCTTCTTAGCAGTTCTTTTCCTCCCAATCAGTCAGGAATTTCTCATTCTTCCAATTCATATCATTTTCCTACCACCTCACATCCACTTCTCCCTGTTCCTGTTTACTCCCGCAATGTATGTAACCCCCGTTTGAGGAAACCTCCTGTATGGCTCAAAGACTACAATGTGGGTAAATGATTTCCATCTCATCAAACTGTTATATCATTTCATTCATTGTATTACTTGTAAAAAATTATATGTTGTTATATTTGTTTTTTTTTCTTTTCTAGTAAGGGGGATGTGTTGTATCCTCGTGTTCATACACGCGCTCGCCTCGCCGCATGCACAAGAACTTGGAATCTGGTGTCTCGGTATTCCTGGATTCTTGTGTAGCGGTTGGCGTGGGCTTTGATCCTGTCTTTCTCAGCTCATGAATAAATCATTATAATATATCCAATATCGTGCTGAATACTTATTGTGATCCGGATCTCTTCACATACCTGCAATGAAAATGAAAATACATAATACTCTTACCATTCCCATACTTCTTACAAACTCACAGCAATGCGTTGTGCTCCAAACACCAGTCAAGAGTGTCAACCATCTTGCCAGCAAATTTTCACTCTCTCCCAGTAAAGCAGAGCCACAGGTGGGATGGCTTGGAAGGTGGGTGTGGGCACAGGCCTGATGGGAGTTGTAGTGACAGCAAACACTCTTCCTCTCACACAGCCAAACAAGCCCACCAGCAACTATAAAAAGACAAAGTGATGGCGGACTATGATAGCCGCACCTCACTGTTACGCTCTTTGTGTGGAAATGTCTTACAATGATCAATGAGAGTGTGCACAACAAATCCTGCACCTGCTGTCGTTGGGTGCAACAGCAAGGCTGATCAGGAATATGGATGATATTGGAATGTTGCACCACTGAGCTTCTTCCCCAAAAGACATAATATACGGACAAGAGATCCTTATTTTGTTTCTCCTTTTTTCAAATAATGCCAATGCAACAACTCCAGCCAACGTGTTTCGTTCAGTTGACATTGAACTTCATCAGGGCTGACAGCGACAATATGTAAAATGACTATAAACACACAATGGAACACAAATTCATACAAGAGAATAGTCACAAACTAGATTAAGACCACACTATATTATTTGAAACACCACATACAATAACATATGACAAAACAGGCTGGCACACACAAAACAGGACTAAATGCAAAAACAAACTAACATAGTTAAAAGCAAGCATCATTGTGATGCTATGCATATATTTACATAATTACTACAACTACCATTAAAGGGAACTGACAAGGGGCTTAATGATGACAGTCAGTGGATCGCCACAAAGATAGTAAATGACTGCCTAAAGCCAAAACAGCCCATGTTATTATTAACCTGCCTATTTACAGAACAAGGCATATATTTTTGATGAGAGGCATAGCACCCACATTAGAAAAACACACAAGTGAAAGTATCCACGAATATGTGCGAAACTGACATACACTTAGAACAACCCAATTTAAACCAAGAGTGCTAAGGTGAAAACACAATATCTTCTCTGGTGAGTGATATAAGTGAGACCACCATGCAACCCAAGTGTGCTGACCGATAAATAAAAAGAGCATACCGTAAATGTAAAATCAGTCAAGAATCCAATTTGGAGTAGTGAGAATAGAAGTGAATCGAAACAGCAGTAAATTGCGTTATCTCCTCATGGTTTCATATGTAAGGCTCAACGCTGCTAGAGTCAAATACGGTACAGTTCCATTAAAGGGCTCAAGTGTGTAGACCTGTGATCATTACCTAGACACCAAGATAAAATTGACACCATAAATAGAAGCAAAACATAGTCACTGTTGATGCGATGCTACTAGAAACATGATGGGATGGGGAAGAACGGAAAGCCCCCTATCTAAAAGGATCGCACTATGCTCTGATATGCAGTGAAAATGGGTGCATACCAATGTACAGAAAGAAGTAATAGGTAAAAAGGGCACCCAATTGGCCCACAACATACTCACTTTAGGCAGTGAAAAAATTAATAATCATATACAACATGCTGAGTTTAGGCACTGGAAAGATGAATGGCCATATGCAACACACTGGGTTTAGGCAGTGAAAAAACAAATGACCAAATGCAGGAAAGAATCAGAGAAAAGAAAAAGGTGAAGAGATGCACAGACACGAGAGACTCCATACTGTCAACTCATAGCATATTGTCAAGAAAGAGTGACGAGTAAACATCGGTAAAAGTGAATACGCTACAATGGAGGACTTTAAATTAATTGTATAACACCAACAAAGTCTATGGGTCTAATTAAAGAGAACCCTATGCCTTGTGCGATGCAATGTAAACAACTGAACAGGATAAAGAAAAAAAGAGTATAACTAATCCTGAAGTGATCCTAAAAGATAAGGATACCCATCAGTCACCACACGATACCGCCCTTCATCATTTGGGACTCCTTATAGACTTTACCATCTGTGAGAAATAAGTGAGAGATGAGGACCATATAGAATGCCCTCCATTCACATATGACTCACTGTGCGGTCCTTATGATGTTAACTTATCATGTAAATTGGTGGGTGACAGAATTGCAGTGCATGTGAGTGTGAAAGAGAGTGAATTAAAATTCGGTGAATGAGTAACACATCGCTTATTATTTTACTCAATACTCCAATATTAAAAACCAGAGCAACAAAAGGGCAGTTCAAACAAATACCTGCCCAGATAATATGTAGGTCGACATGCTTCAGCAATATAATGGACCTAATAGTCCTTGCCTTCCTCAGGACCCTAATGAATCTGTGCTACTGCAATGTGCAAATAGTGAATAAATAGTGAGAAAAAGAAAAAGGAACAATGTCACCTGGAATCCTAAGTGTTTAGTGTTTCTTTCCTATGTATGGACTGATTAGTCACTGGTAAGGATAAAAACAGTTGTTAAAAAATGGTAGCATGCATCATGAAGGTATAAGAAAAATAATCAGGTTTCCAAATGTTTCAACATCCTGATGTTACATGAAAAGTTAATCTTTGTGGCATATTGCTCAGGTGAATTATAATTTGTCATCACATCATGTTTAGCCTTATCACTTAGAAGTAATACGCCACCTGCTTACCTATTTGGCAGGAGAAATGAGCCTCACCTTACCTGGCTGTGGCTCAGGGAGAGGCAGCACTGCTCTAAAAACAGAGGAAAAGGAACAACAGAGTGAGATGCTCCTTAATCATTTGGACATTTTGTGAGTTCTAGGAAAAAGCATCTCTTATAATCTCTATGGCTTTGTTTTAAACAGCCTCATATTTAGGAATACGATATAGTGGATTCACTGTTTGGGCTATGCAAAGTAAAGTCGTGATCCGATTCTATTTAATAGTCATCTCATACTGATAGGCTAATAGTTGAACACAAGATCTCATTGCAGATGTAAATGTGTTCATATATTCAATAACATGGAATTGTGGCCCGTGAAAAGTAACGCGCCGCTCGTATGTATGTGCTATCTACAAACCTCAACAACGGGAGTGAAGCATGCAGCAAGAGATATCCACACCCCCATGAGGGAACTATCGTCAACACGTCTCGACCGCTTAGCGTGATTCCAGCAATGCTAAGGTCGCGTTTAAAAGCGGCGTGTCTAGTAAAACTTTAAGAAGTATGATAGGCATGGGGATGCTCTTACCTGTCCATCGGTACTTCTCGCTGGCATCCGAGCTGACTGGGGAGGTACCGCACGGGCAGTCCCTGACATTTTTATTTACCCCGCGCGTCGACAGGGCAATGATATGTCACGTGATAGACGCACATGACTATCGGCTCTGACTCAGTGTAGCCCCAAAATGTATTTTAATTTGACCAGTATCTCTGAGGTACCAGAGTGGCATTAGGTTTAACACTCATAACCAATAATTGTAAAAGAAAAATGAGTCACAGGACGTCTGAACCCTGACTCGTGGAAGACGCATCCGTGATCTGGTGGGACTACAACATGTACAGTTATTCATGGGACTTGTAGTTCTAAGCTGGATATCGCTCGATTAAGTCTCAAATTTTATCAGTTTAACATGTTCAGGATTAAATGGAATCCATACACAGCCAAGTTATTTATGTAAGCGTGTTCTAGTAAACAATAAAGGTGAATGCTCGTAAGTGTGTTTTGTCGAACAGGGGTCTCAAAAATGGTACTCTCTAAACAGGTATTCAGTCCTGCCAAGCGTCATGCAACAGGTGTGACACTCACGCATTTCAGTGCGGTGATCCGCATCACTGCACTGAATGCATTTGTCACGCATTTTTGCCACCTGTGCCAGCGCGCCAGCAGCTCCTGTGTGCCCGGGCTCTCTACAGTTCTGAGAGTGCTGCTTTGCCCGACTAGTGTGCCTAAACAGAAACCTGACTGCAGCTGAGCTCTCTGAGCTCGTGAGCGGCGCCGCCGCTGGCCGCGCTATAATGTATCTCTCTGCTCAGCTCTGCCTGCTAGAGTCCGACGACTGTGTTGATGTTCCCTACCCTGTTTCCCTGGAAACTAGAGAATAGCGATTTGTGCAGTCTGCAGGGGGGCCTGGCCGGCGCCCGACCTGCCCGCTCAGTCGATACTGAGTCAGTGGCTTGCACTGCAGTCCAACAATGTAACAAAATCTGGCTGTGGTTGCTGCCTGGAGACCCCGGGTGCAGAGCGGTATGCCCAGCAGAGTTGTTGCCGCGTTATAGCTCTCAGACATAGTGGCGCCGTGACCTCACGTCTGTCCTGAAAGGAAATGAAGTTGGAGAAGCTGCGCCATGGGCTGGACTCGACAACTGGAGTGGAGTTGTGCTGTGTCGTTGGTCCGACGCCGTGCGGCCCCAGTGTCTGTCTCAGTCTGGCACGTGATGCAGCGCTGCTGCCTGCGCAGGAGGGCAACAATCAGTCCTGCCAAGCGTCACTCAACAGGTGTGACACTCACGCTTTTCAGTGCGGTGATCCGCATCACCGCACTGAATGCATTTGTCACGCATTTTTGCCACCTGTGCCAGCGCGCCAGCAGCTCCTGTGTGCCCTTGCTCTCTACAGTTCTGAGAGTGCTGCTTTGCCCGACTGGTGTGCCTAAACAGAAACCTGACTGCAGCTGAGCTCTCTGAGCTCGTGAGCGGCGCCGCCCCCGGCCGCGCTACAATGTATCCCTCTGCTCAGCTCTGCCTGCTAGAGTCCCACGACTGTGTTGATGTTCCCTACCCTGTTGCCCTGGAAACTAGAGAATAGCGATTTGTGCAGTCTGCAGGGGGGCCGGCCGGCGCCCGGCCTGCCCGCTCAGTCGATACTGAGTCAGTGGCTTGCGCTGCAGTCCAACAATGTAACGAAATCTGGCTGTGGTTGCTGCCTGGAGACCCCGGGTGCGGAGCGGCATGCCCAGCAGAGTTGTTGCCGCATTATAGCTCTCAGACATAGTGGCGCCGTGACCTCACGTCCGTCCTGAAAGGAAATGAAGTTGGAGAAGCTGCGCCATGGGCCGGACTCGACGACTGGAGTGGAGTTGTGCTGTGTCGTTGGTCCGACGCCGTGCGGCCCCAGTATCTGTCTCAGTCTGGCACGTGATGCAGCGCTGCTGCCTGTGCAGGAGGGCAACAATATATAATTAATATTAACCCAGCGTTTTTCCGACCGGCGGCGCTACCGGACGGGCCGCACAGCATCGACCTGAGACAGTGACTACACTAGTCACTAGTCTCTCAGACTGGTCTGTCTGGTCAGCATCATCATGACCGGGCTTCCGGCACGGCATCATCAGAGGGCTGAGGAGGATCATTGCCGGACCCCCGGCGTAGAGCGATAGTGCCTGCACTGGACACAGGACTGTGAACTTGTACAAGTAAGTACTTTCTTTGGTCAGTGTAGGCAGCCTGATAGTACTGTGTTTGTTTATGCAATTACTGCTCTGTGAGTAGCACAAAAGCATGCACTCGCGGCACTGATCTGTGTCTATTGTCACTCCAACAACTTGTAGACGAGTCTGCGCAATAACCCAACACCTGCTGGCATATGGATCACGCTGAGCTGCTGACAGGCGAATTTGTCACAATTTGAGCTGTTTCTATAGTGGCAGAGCAGGCTGCAGGCCATGTCGTGTTTACTTAGCTAGGCCCCATCTATAGGTGGCAGAGCAGGCCGCGCGGCGTTTTCTAGATCATCGGATCATGATGTCTCGTGATCTAATATGCAGGGCGGGCTGGCTGCTGGTCAGGCAGCCCCCTGATAGTAGTAGTCAGTGTTGTCTTTATGTTACCTAACCTCGTTATAACGTCAGCAGTATGGCACGCACACTCGGCACTGCAGATCTCATTTGTGATCTAATCTGTAGGGCTGCTCTGTCTCGTCATCCTTAGCACCGTAGCAGTGTGGGCCGGGCCGGGGTATTATCATCACTGACGATGCACAGGGGCCTGTAGGTGATCATGCTCCTGGGCAAAGCCATGTGTCTGAACACTGTCTGTCCAAGCGTAAGAGCAGCCCTTCCTCACTCTGCACCCCTGTGATCCCGAAGTATGGCCCCAGTTAGAAGATTATTACAGCTATCGCCTGGCTCAACCCGTCGTGACTGTCATATCTGGTCAGCATCAGTGTCCACAGTGTCCAAGTGTAAGGTACAGGCAGTGTTCAATTTAAACTGCATATAAAATAACAGAGCACACACTTCAAAATGAAAGACAAGTGAAACTTAAATATTCAGAAGGAAATATTTTTATTTACATTACGAACTCTTAACCTTTTCCATTACGAAATATTTTCATCTCATCCATCATAATACATGGAAGAATAAGACGAAACTTAGCATTATCTTTTGTTTTCTATTTTGTTTTACATCTGCAATATTATGTCATTCCGAATGTTGTGTAGTGTTACATGAGCTACAGTCAAGTGCTCGCTGGCTGCAGAGCTGCCCTGTTCTTAGTGGCGTTTCGCTGTACTTTCAGTTAAGGTTTTCAATAACACTAATGTGCCCTCTGGTATTGTTGTGAGCATGGAAGCTAAGACTTCCAACCAGTAACAAGTGGCCTGTGGGGGACAGGGCTCTCTATGTGTCATGTTGGTTAGTGTCCTTCCATTTCTGGTGTCTAGCAGCACTTTTAATATCTTTTTAGAGTTTCTTGTTGCTCAGATAGGTCTAATTTCTAATATTTATATGTTTCCCTCGTCTTCATTGCTTGATTTTGCTCGCGGGAAAATGTCACTCATAGTAAATGAAATGTCACACCTAATTACACTAAAATTATGAAAATGTCACACATAGCAATCTACAACCTTGGCAGCTATGGGTATTGGTTGATGCAGTGAACTTTAATTTAAGCCTTGAGACATCGCTTACATCGAAAATGAAGTGGATAAGTGTCCACCTTCTTCAAAAAGCGCAGTGGTACGTAAATTAGGTGATCAAGTCAAAACGACCAAGTCGACTTCACACACTCAATAATGCTCGTGCCACAGTATTACTGATACCAACAAGTGGGGAAAATAAAGTCCCACTCTCCACTGTAACTGACACGTGGGGAAATTAATGTCCCTATAACCGCTGTAAGCGTGCCAGAAACTCTTCCAACAAGCATTTGCAATGCAATAGGTCTCTCAGTAATTAAGTTTGAGCTATTGCCATTGCTTAATATTGCAACACCAATTGCAACAAAAGCACGCCATAATTATGGAGTGCCGTTAGAAGGGAGTTTAAAAAACTGTGTGCATATTTGGGGTAGTGACAATAGTTGTCAGCTGTGCCAAAAGATAGCGCTACCCCTGTGCTTCAGTGCCACTTCCCTTCACAAACCTAAAAGGTCACTGCGCCCAGGAATCGCAGCCTTGGAAGGTATTATGGAAATGACAATGCCTTCTATCTATGTTTTAGGTTTTAAAACATAAGTACATAAGTACAAGGGAACTTTTAGAGAAGCATCTGAAGGCACTTGAGCACTCGGAGTGGGTGGAGTGGTGTCTGGTCCCAGGGCATGGTTGAAGGATTTTCTTTGCTCCTGTGGCCTTTAGTACAACCGAGGTTATTGACTGTGGAGTAAAAGTGAGTTAATCTGGTTTGCCCCATGGTAAAGAAAGGGATTAAATACCGATGTTATGTTTTTGCTAGACTCATGTTTGGGTGCACCTACTGACTGAGCAGTAAATAAAAATAGTTGTCTTTCTTAAAATAATCCACATGTGGTTATGCGCCTGGAAATGTTGAAAATGCTTTTGATAGGGTAATGCAATATATCTACCTCCAAGTTCTCTTAAACTTAATATATTCCTTGTAAAAAAGACCTTACATTTAAAGTTTTTTAAATAAGCAGATCGAACTTAAAGTAGATTAATCACTATTTCCTTTTCCTATACTGTAATAGTTGTAGCATTATCTGCAGCCAATCTTTTTATTTTTGTGATTTTTATGAGAAATCAAAATGGGATAGCATAGAGGCTGCCACTGCATAATGTCACTCTGTCTCATTCGTCTCTCATTCTGTGTGCATTTCTCTAAAAAGGAGGGGTCAAATGTTAGACACTCTGGGTAGTGTGTATGGCAAGAAGCTAAAGATCCTTATCTCACTGCTAGTGTTGGTGCCCCTTACTAGCCAGTCAGGAATGTATATGTAGTGGGGCAGCGGGCGAAGATAATTCCCGAAGACATAAGTGGGTTTCCTATGTGTGAGGTGGAAATCTAACTATACACCTGAGCTTTGTGCAATAACCAGTGCCCTATCCTTTGGACTGTGCATAATGTATATATATATATATATATATATATTACCTACTGGCGGTCGCCAGTAGGTATATATAGTTAGGATTTTTTCTCTATGGGATTTTTGAAAATTCTATGTCTAATAACTTTGGCGTTTGTGGACGGAATTGGCTGAAATTTTCAGGAAAATGGCACATTTTGTTTCTGAGCAGCCCTTGAAAATTTGGGGGGGGTTCGTCAAGGGGGGGCCGAGAAAAAAGGGGGTTCCCAAAACGTGTTTTTAACATTGAGTTTTCCATAGGGCGGTTGGCCTCACTTTTAGCCCGAACGGCTAAATGGATTTGCACGAAACTTGGCAAAATTGTAGGGACTGGTAGCCCGATGTGCCTTTTGTAGGTCTCAATATATGTGCTACAGTGGATTTTGAGAAATTAACGTTTAAAAAAAGATATATATCTGTAACAGCGGACCGGGCAGCGCTCCAGGACGCGTACTTTTCGCGCAACGGAGCTTTGTGAAGCGAAGCTGATTGGTTCTCCGGCGTCTGTCAACATTCCAAACAGTCCGTAGCGGCCGCCATCTTGTCTCTCGGTAGGATCGAGAGACAAGAGGAGGCGAAAGCGAAGGGGCAAATGACCATAAGGGGGAATAGTAGATCCTCGCTGACCCCCTAGGTTTGATGTGGAGGTTTTAAAAGGGCCCCGCGGGGCAAAAAAAAAAAAACATAATAATAATCGAACGGCTTAATGGATTTGCACGAAACTTGGTAAAATATTAGGGACTGGTAGCCCGATGTGCCTTTGCTAGGTCTCAATATATGTGCTCCAGTGGATTTTGAGAAATTAACGTTCAAAAAAAGATATATATCTGTAACAGCGCTCCGCTTCGCGTAACGGATGTTTGCGAAGCTGATTGGTCATTCTGTCACTGGGCTATAGTTGGGCTACATCTGGCTGATATTTGGGCTACATTTGTTTTTTTTGTCTCTGGCGGCCATCTTTGGGCTACATTGGGCTACATTGGGCTTCATTGGGCTTCATTGGGCTACATTGGGCTACATTTGGGCTCCAACATATATATAGGCCAATGTAGCCCAATATATATTTTTCAAAGTTAATTTTCGTAAAAACCACTGGAGCATATATCTTGAGACATAGCAAAGGCACATCGGGCTACCAGTCCCTACAATTTTGCCAAGTTTCGTGGAAATCCATTCAGCCGTTCGAGCTAAAAGTGAGTCCAACCGCCCTATGGAAATGAAGGAAATGAATGGGTAATTTGTAATTAGCAAATAGCTCATCGCAAACTAGGAATGGTAAAGAATCGCTATTTATTCCTTAAAGTTCGCTATTTAGGAAATGCAAAAAACTTTGATGATACATATGGCGGTTCATCTCTAACAAGATAAGAAGCATAGGGATAGATTTATGATGACTGGCGCATCACCAGGGATGTGTTAGTCATTCTGTGCCGCTGTTCCGTCACCTATGGTGTGCTGCATTTACAATGCGGCGCATCATGGGGCAAAAACAGCACAGATGCGTGATGTATCTGTGCCGTAAAGGTGGCGCATTGCTGGAGTTGTATCGCAAGTGTGATGAAGCTCCAGCAAGGGTCGGGGGTGCCCCTGTCGCAGGGTTTCTGTTCTCACACAGAACTGTGGACAGAGGATTGGAACCTCGGCGAATTAGGGTGTCCCAAAACTCACCTTAGTAATCAAAAACCCCTTAGCAAGCTAGGTACAGTGTCACATTGGATATAACAAACTCTCAATGTTTAGACAATCCAGAATATGAACTTATAGTACCTCAGGATACGTGGAACTCATGAACAGTCGGTCGTTATATATTTCTTAGAAACCAGAACATGGAGTTAAGAAGAACACATGTGTATTTGAAATGTTTATTTACTAATGCCGTCTTCTCAGGCGTAGTATCTTAGATAATACAAGTACACATATTATCAGTAGCAAAATTACCAGCATAGTTACTAGTACATAAAAAGCGAATGGTGACAGTATGTTAACATGCTGTAAATGAATAAGTTTTAGCAACACTTATAAGCAGCCGCGGGCCGTGGAGGGAGTTACGGTGGGGCAGGGAGGCGGGGAGGGGGAGGGGCAGGGTGGAGAGGGCTCCACCCTGCCCCTCCCCCTCCCCGCCACACCGTAACTCCGTCCACGGCCCGCGGCTGCTTATATCTCACCCTCCCTAATACACATATTATATTATTTGCTAAGAAGGTCTCTTTGTGTTGGTTTAGGGCGTGCCCATACTTTAGTGTCTTAGATTTGAAGGAATCACATCAGCATACACCAGCTCTCTCTTCATGTGAACCGCATCAAGTGTTGTGTATGTGTGTTCGGCAAAGCAATATAAAACCCGCCTCATGCCCAGAATTGGCAGAAGCTGCACTTATGTTATGAGTATGAAGTCGTGGAGATCAGACCTCATAACAATTCTGTATCGTGTTGTTCTTGAAACTTCAGCACTCGCTGTACAGATATAGTTTAACAAGCAAAGCAGATAGTAGAGCAATAACATATTATTCTCATGTAAACCACGATGAACTACTAGGTTGAAAGCTAAAGCAACAACTAAGTGTCGTGTGCAGAAGTTGCAAAAAAGGAAAAATGGCGTTTAAACCGGTAATGAGCCCATGCTAACTTAACACGGTGTAAAGATATCCAGGACCTAGATGACACCTCCCCATGATCCGGAAACGAACTGAATAAGATAATAGAAGTGCCATCTCATGAGAGCAGATTGCAAGTTTATATGTGGACGGTCCGCAAGGTAAAGCATTAAAAACTAGGAAAATTTAATGCTAAAGAAAAATAAAACAGCCAAGTACTTTATCGAGTCTTAAGCCAATAGGCAAGCTAAATAATAAAAACTTGACAAATAAGTCAATGAATTGTCAATGAAATGCTAGTACTCAGCATATCAAACATGAAAAAGGTCTATGACATAACTGTGTATGCAAAATAAGCTGCAACAGCCTCCAATAGGAAGTCACCGTCTTCATCCGTAAAGAGTTCAGCCATCCAATTTAAAAGCGGAAAAGAACATACGTGCTCTCCCAGCACCGGATCCTCTATCACCATCAGAGGACAGCTCGGTGGGTTTTCAAGAAAGCTCTGTTCCAAGAAAGACTGTGTTGCCGCCAGTAAATTCCAGGGACCAATTAGTCCATGCATCAATGCCACAGCCATAATCCTTTCGCCAGGACAAACCAACTCGTGAGTAATGATAGGAGTCATGAGCTGATTAAAGTCGACGTCAGGAGAAACCGGTCCGCAGAGACACAAATCAATGGCCCAATCGAAATCACAGGTCAGGCAGTGAAATACAGGCTGGACACAGGTGAAGTAGGAGAATCGAAAAGATAATCCATATGCCGTGCTTAATATCGCCAACGGCATTGTGCCATAATATTCTAGCATGCGATTGCGGAACAGTGTCAGCAGCTGCAGGGCGGGAGCTTGCACAGGAGGGACATCCATATTTAAAAATGTAAAAAAGCACAAGAGCGTCCGCTGGTAATGCAAGTAAAAATGGCAATCCACGAAGCAGAGTGGAAAAAATAGAATGAAAGAAAGCAGGGATGACTCCAAAGATTTTCTCAAATGAAGTCACGAGACCACTGGTAACAACTTTAAAAAAGTGCGCCAGGGCCTTTGTGGAGGACGCGTTAAAGATAGTCCGAACCATGTCGCTGAAATGCAAAGGCGAATCAGTATTTAAAAGGGTCTGCACCTCTGTACGGGTGTTCGCTATGTGAAGCACGAAAGTTTCACGGGCCGAACTCAAGGCCACCTCTCTCTGAGACAAAAGAGCTCTTATTCTTGCCATGCCGTTGAAATCTGCTCCCAAGGTTGGTATTTGTGGCGAGATTGAAAACTCCCTATGTTCATGTGTGGGAGGAAATAGAACATTTCTGCAGCAAATAACCCGTTCACTTACTGTTACGATAAAAGGAATACTTTTAATTAACCCAGAACAATCTTCATTATTGAGCATCAAATAACTACCATTTTCCAACAACTTGAACGTGGGGATGATAGCAGGAACTGGCGTGCCTTGCAACACGCAAGCCATATTTGGTCGGTGTTTGTTGCATGAACCGTGTAACTGTATGTGCCTACACATTAGTGAATGATCTGGCGTCTCAGTGCATTCCTCTCCATTCAGATAAACTTCTTGATCATCTTTGAAACATCTGTATGTGTATGGAAGCGACCAGACCTCATGAAAAAAAGCACTACCTAAAGGTGCATAACGACCTATTGGTATATATTTCATACAATTTGAAAACTTATATAAAGCAAAAGGCAGCGTTATTAAACCGTGGATAAGGCACGTTGCCAAAAAACCCGCAATCCTCTGCTGATGATGTCACTGAGCATGTCATGAATGATGTAATATGTGACATCATCAGCAGTGGATTACGGGTAATAGTATCTCTAGTTTACTCCCTTATAGCTGTCTTTCTTTTAACATAAGTGTCTGTTTCCTTCCCTTATACTTACTGTTCTTTTTTTTTTAAAAAATGTTTGGTTCACTTCCGGTTCGCGTACCGGCGAGCGAACTGGGAAGCGAACTACGAGAAATAGAGGTTGGCACAGTTCTAAATATTGTACCAATTTTTTAATAACGGGGAGGTAGTTCTGAAAAGAACTTTTTTTTTTATTGTTTTTGTTGTTTTATATTTTCTTTATTATTTTTCAGACCATTTTTTTACTTTTTTTGAATTTTTCTGAACAGTTTTATATTTTTTGGGGTTTTTCTTGGAGGGGGCAATGAAAACGATTCATTGTAAAGGGCTCAACAGGAGCAACAAAACAAAAAAAAAGTATTTATTATTTTGGGCGTTTCGTACAAACTTGCATATGATAGTCAATAGCTCTGTTGATCAGAGTGATGCTTCTTTCTCCGTAGCAAATGAATCCATCGCAATATACGCAGATGTGTTTTACTTCACCAAATCTCATTTGTATATTTGGCACCATCTCCCTGCCCTCTGGTCCCGTTACTTCCGGTACAACAGATCTTCTGGCCATAATAGGGAGATTATCTAGGTCGTTCCGAAACTGTGCAGCACTGTAGTTGTTAGGATGCCACCTAGTCATATGGCGATGCATTGTGTAGTTTCCGAAACTGTATTTTTTCTCGGTCCCTCTGGACAGTCTATCTTGACATATAAGGCAAGTTACGTATCTTGCATTTACTTTTTTCTGACCTTTGGGAATTTAAAAAAATTGCCAAATGAAGTTTTCTTTCCGGTGAGACGTCCTGGGCTCCTCAGGCAAAAACTGCCTCTCTTCGTGCTCGTCGTCCTGTTCCTCTTCTTCCTCTTCTTGTTGAATTATAACTTGAGCAGGTGGTCCACTCTTCCTTGGATGTGGTGGAGGTGGTGGGGAAGCACCAGCTGAAGCTACTAAAGAAGCCATTGCTCACTGGTAACAAAGGGTCTTTCTCTCACAATGATGAAAGTCAGAGTGAGGAAAGAAGGAGGGATTTTCATCATTTGGGAAAAACAAGAGTTCTCAACCAATGAAAAGTGTTCATTTTAGATTATATGACCTAGTCTTACATCATTAGGAAACCAAAAGTGAAATGAACCAATGAAAAGTGTTATTACCAAGTCACATGACCTGCTGTGTTTACGTTAAGCGCTTTGCAGGGCCTCCCGGTTTGCTTCCAGAAACCTGCGCTTTGCGACTCGCTTCGCGTACCAGTTCGCTAACGTAGCACGTCATATGACGTATCACGCGACAACGTGAAACGTCATGCGGACGGGAGGCGTCACGATGTTGTTTTCTAACGCGGCAGTTGCGGTAAAGAAACGTTTACCGGCTCGCGGTCTATTTCGCGGCATCAAGGTCAGCTAACGGGAAGCTTCCCGATTCGCGAAGCGGGAACGAAGAAAAAAAAATATTTTAAAAAAAAATTATTCATAAACATATAAAATATATTTTTGGATTTAAAGAAGAATACATTTTACAGCTACAGATATTAGTCGTTAAAAAACCAATGAAATTCACTGAAAAAACCATAGGTTATAGACCATATATAGTTAGGAATTAGCATTTACAAAACCTTGAAAATTCACTGAAAAAACCATAGGTTATAGACCATATATAGTTAGGAATTAGCATTTACAAAACCTTATTTTACTCACACAAAACCATTGAAATTCCATATATAGTTAGTTGCACTAACTATATATCGCGCACCCGCAATCCACTGCTGATGATGTCACATATTACATCATTCATGACATGGTCAGTGACATCACTGATGACATCACTGATGACATCTCAAATGACATCACTGATGACATCACTGATGACATCTCAAATGACATCACTGATGACATCATGACACACCAATACCAGTTACTACATACGCACTCACTGATTCCTACGTCTACACACACATTCACTCATTCACCCATACAATCACTCATACATACAGTCACTCATTATTACAACACTATCATATGCACTCATACACCTATGCAGACACTCACACACTGCCACTCATCCATGGAGTTACTCACACACCTAGTCAGTCCTGTAAAGAATCAATCACACTTCCATTTCCTCATCTATACAGTTAAACACAGAACACCATACTTCAGTGACATCACTGATGACATCACTGATGACATCTCAAATGACATCACTGATGACATCTCAAATGACATCACTGATGACATCATGACACACCAATACCAGTTACTTCATACGCACTCACTGATTCCTACGTCTACACACACATTCACTCATTCACCCATACAATCACTCATACATACAGTTACTCATTATTACAACACTATCATATTCACTCATACACCTAGTCAGTCCTGTGAAGAATCAATCACACTTCGATTTCCTCATCTATACAGTTAAACAAAGAACACCATACTTTTCACACATATACTAACACATACTTACTCTCTTATACAATCACTGATACAAGTACACATCGATATGCACAGAGTCACACACCTCCCAGCCAGCCACACACACACTCAGTCTTCCATACATCCACTCATTCTTCAATATGTAAAACATATTTAAACTTTACAAAAACACACAGACACTAGATGATGTCATCAGTGATGTCATTTGAGATGTCATCAGTGATGTCATCAGTGATGTCATTTCAGATGTCATCAGTGATGTCATCAGTGATGTCACTGACCATGTCATGAATGATGTAATATGTGACATCATCAGCAGTGGATTGCGGGTGCGCGATATATAGTTAGTGCAACTAACTATATATGGAATTTCAATGGTTTTGTGTGAGTAAAATAAGGTTTTGTAAATGCTAATTCCTAACTATATATGGTCTATAACCTATGGTTTTTTCAGTGAATATATATATATATATATATAGATCCAACATGCAGGTTGCCCCAAAAGGAGTGAAGCCACAGGAAGATACTTTGCACCTTAATTTATTCACATCATGCACGCAGACAGCATTCCAGGTACAACCTTCATTAGATTGATTTGGCCAAACGCGTTTCAGGAAATGAACTCCCTTCTTCAGTGGCGCTGTCAAAAATCATTGGAAATGCTGTTCTTAGCACACTTTATATTCCAAATGCCGGCCCCAGTGGGCGTGTCCCTCGCAAGGTCCTTTGGGCATTGTAGTGCATAGAGTTTTCCACAAGTGCGGCGGTTTCTCCCACTGGGGCCGGGACCTGGAATGCTGTCTGCGTGCATGATGTGAATACATTAAGGTGCAAAGTATCTTCCTGTGGCTTCACTCCTTTTGGGGCAACCTGCATGTTGGATTTAAATTACAGCTAAGCCCAGCCGTGGAGTGTAGCCCACCAGAGTCATTGCGGGCTTGCTGCTGGCTTCAGAACGTTGCTTGCAGGTACGAGAGGAAGCAAGCTACAGCGTCATAAGCAGGATGGTGCTGGCTTGACGCACGGATTTCACATCAACTAAAGTGGGGCTGGCAACACTCAGAGACAAGACTTCCACCCACTGGAGTTTCATTTTGTTTAATATGAAGACATTGAGAAACCGCCGCACTTGTGGAAAACTCTATGCACTACAATGCCCAGAGGACCTTCCGAAGGACACGCCCACTGGGGCCGGCATTTGGAATATAAAGTGTGTGTATGTGTGCAGGGGGGTGTGTCTCTGTATGTATGCGTGCGTGCATGGGCGCTCGTGTGTGTGTCTCTGTGTGTGTGCATGCGTGTGTGTTGGAGCTTCCCAGGAGACTGGAGATGGCCACAGCGAGCGCGTTCGCGAGCACGTGGCCCGCTCCAATCGCCATGCGCGTGGCCAGGTCCTGTCTCCTGGAAAGCGGCGTCGGTAACAATAGGTCTCTGGCGAGACCGCGCTTTTGCACGGTTAACGCCACAAGACCTAAAAATTTACTTAGCACGGGAATGGACGGCAGAGAAATAGATCCAACTTTGTCTGCTATGTTAAATGTAGAAAGTGTGCTGTATTGAAACATTGGGCCCGATTCACAGAACTGACTTAAGACAAAATCCTAAACTTACTACTGTTGGTATTCACAGAAGGCATTTAGTAGTAGTAAAGTTAGGATTTTGTCTTAAGTTTGACTTAAGACAAACTTAAGACAAACTTAAGACGCACGTAAGACACACTTAAGACAGACTTAAGACAGACTTAAGGTAGATTTTTGTCTTAAGTTTGTCCTAAGTCTGTCTTAAGTCTGTCTTAAGTCTGTCTTCAGACAAAATCCTAACTTTACTACTACTAAATACCTTCTGTGAATACCAAAAGTTGTAAGTTTAGGATTTTGTCTTAAGTTAGTTCTGTGAATCAGCCCATTGATAGGTACCAACACTCAAACAGCCTAAACAAGTGACCTTCACCTTAGCCACGTCTCTAAGACATCCAGTCTCTGACCCATTCAGAATCTACTGTTCCATTGTGAAACTTCCCTATTTGAGGTCACGCACAACCACAGCGAAGACAGCCCCAGATGCTTGAGGTCTGGTAGCGTGCACATAGAATCAACGTGCCACTTCATGACATGCGCCACATGCCAGCAATTAATCGCCTCTTAACTCAAATGTATTTGTGCTGGGGACCACAACGTAGACAAACACCATAATAATCTACAACCAAGCCTGTCAATATTAAACCAACAATCCTGGCAGGCGCATGATGAAAAGCACAAACAATTGCTAATCAAAATAACAATAAACATGAGAGTAAATAAAAAAACAAAAATAGAAACAATATTCACAACAATGATTTGAACATAGCAGCACAGGTGCACCACAACATGTAGCACAATACAAGTCAATATACACTTCAATTCCAATAAATCACAGAAGTAGAAGTTCCTCGATTTGATTTATTTATGTCATTAGAAAAATGGAGCACCATGCAGCCTAGGGGTTTCGTCCCAGAATGGGACTTCTTTAGGGGGCTAACAGGAAGAGATTTAAAAAAAACACACCAGAGGATAAGCAAAGGTGTGAGAGTGTAATGCTGCACACAACAAAAAGGTTTGTCTTTCCGGATTGAAGACAAGTAGTTTGTTGGCCGTCCCAGTAAAAATTCTCTCCGCTGGTTTCAGAAGATTTTATATGTATTGGTCCAAAGTTTAGAGTCTAACATAAGGTTTGGTCTTGCCACTGCACGTGGTTAAAATTAAATCTGTTTGTCATACATTTCAAATGTGCAGTCCCACAGAGCATAACCAATCATGATAGGTCCATTTATCGGTATAGTGCCTGAGTCGTAATTTGATAGTGACATATGACAAAACAGGCTGGCACACACAAAACAGGACTAAATGCAAAAACAAACTAACATAGTTAAAACCAAGCATCAATGTTGGAGGACTCATCACGTTCGCTGTTTGTTGGAATCCTATACTGCCGGTCATCAGGCCAATCTATGTATATTAACTCATCAGAAGGTTTAGTAAAGAATGCAATGGGTATGATTTGAGTTGTGGTGGCCTTTCACATCAACCATTGTGTCATTTATGTACCCACAGGGCTAGCTGGGAACACCCCCATAACTAATGAGGAAAGTCAGTCCCAGACTCTGGTGGACCAGGAGCTCTCTGGTGTTAATGTCTCTTAACCATCCTTGGGCGAGGAACGGCCTGGCCCATAAAATTAGGGTTAGCCCGCACCACCAGCAGCGGCTGCAGCAGGATCCTCTGCGCCCACCTCAGCTGACAACACCCAGCTGACCCCTACCCTGATGGACACAGCAGCCCGTAACACCACCGACAGCACAGCTACACAGGGCATTCTCGAGTTGACGGATAACATCAGCCCTTTCAATGAGGAATGAAGCTCAGTGTTGACTGTATCACCTTCAAGTGGTCCTGATCAGGTCGGTAGGGGTAGTGGGAGTGAGAGTGGCCGTGGGGACCAACACCGTCATGCAGCTGGTGGTGTTGAGGAAGATCACCCAAACCTCTCCTGGATGATCAATGCCTACCAGGCTTACCACGGAGAGATGGGCCAGGTTATTGGAATCCTCTGTAACCTGGAGCAGCTGCAGGCAGGCCAAAATCAATGACTGGACAATTTTATGAAAAAATTAGATGAAATTACTGCGGTGCACCGGGATATTGTTACTTGCCTCCGCTAGATCACAAGCAACCTGTCCACATCTCCCTGTTTGCCCACAACATGTGGTGCCTCAAAATCTGCCTAAGCAACAGGGAGGGACGTGGAGTCTGGCAGAGAATCCCCTGCACACCGCTTGCCGGCAGCTGAGGGTTCCCACACAAAATGTGTGAAGGGTTATCTCAGAAAGATTCCCTGAGAGACAGATGGCAATGCATCACCCCCAGGAAGTGACAATGTGCACCTGATATCATCCATTGTGTGCCAATCGTTCACTTTGTTGTCTGTCATCAAGAAATGTCCCACATTGGATGGAGGCCCAAAGTTAGACTTTGGACACAAATAACTGTGGATTTACCTTTGAACTCCTATCTGCATTTTTCTATTTTTTGTTGTGAGCAGACCACCATTGTGTGGAATTATCTCCTCCCTTCATGCACAAAAATCAAACACTTTTCACAAAATACTTGCTCATGTCGTGACTTTCAATCCCAAATGTACATATTGTAATTTACCGCAAAATCACATAGAAAAAGTGTCAACAACATTGGTAACAAATTACTTCCAAAAAATAAACTAGGGCCTTGTGAATAAATGTACCTTGGCAGAGCATAAAAGATAGATACAACCAGGTTATCACACAATCTGTAGTACATGGTACAGATTCAATGGAAGTCTATTGTATACAAAACTATCTCAATTTGCCAGCGCAATCAACACTCATTGTTAGAAAACCAGCTCATCATGGTCCATTTTTGTTTCTGAAAATCTTTGGATGTGTGATAACAGACAAGGTACACCTCAATGGGGAACACAGGTGTATTCTCCAGATACAACCTGATCCCTTAACACAAAGTCAGATCACATCATACAGTAAAGAGAGGATCTAAAAAGAAAATCAAATGACAGACAGGTCTGGAGGAAGTGCCTGCCAGGGATTTCTGCAATAGTTCAATGTCGGAGTATGTCACAGCATCATGGATCTGGTGATGTCCCAACTCTGCAGATGACATGGCAAAGTACCCTAGTAAGGAGAAACATAGTACAGAGTCAGGAACTCAGGAATGAGGTAACTCAATGTTGCTAACAATGTCAGCTAAAGCTCAAAAATGTCAGTGTGAGCCCTAGCTAGGATTCAGGCTAGCACTGTACATTTTAACCTGCAAAATGAGTTGAACCATCTCATTAAAAACCTCAGGACAAGTATCATACACTCACAGGCATACATACACATTGTACACCGGGGGAGGTATTACAGATAACTGTACCGGCGCTAATTGTGGCTGTGAGCCCGAGTATGTCTATGTTTATGTGCATTTGCGTCTGTGCGCTAATTCAATATGCTCACAGACTCGAATGCACATGAACTCAGCGTTCAAAGTCTGCGCTAACATCACAACGGTATTACAGACTGATCCTCTGTAATGCCGTTGGGCGCATACCAGGGTGCACAGCGACAATTAGCGATGGCGCAGTCATCTGTAATACGGCCCCAGCAACACACAAACAATTTGGGTTTGTCACCTCCTCTCATTGCATACTTACACTCATTTGAAAAAGTTGAGGATAAGCTGTAGCCTCAAATCCAACTCCATCATCCTCATAACCACTGGCATCATGTCCCAAGCGTGGATCTTCCCTCATTGGTGGCTGCTGGTCTCCGTCGTTCAGTGTAAGTGGTATTGCCCTCCATATTATGAGGTTGTGGAGCATGCTGAAAGCTGCGAGGGCTCCTCCTGTGCCATCCAGGCACCGGAATCTGTTTTTCAGTAGCCCAAAATCTGCTCCATGACTTGTCTGGGCCTACCATCGGCCTCATTAAACTGCACTTCTGCAGGAGTGACAGAGTTGCACAGTGGTGTCAGCGACCAGGGATAGTGGGGGTATCCAGAGTCTCTGACATTGAACACAGAAACAACTTCAATTGTCTGACAACAGAGCACTATCTGACATACAGTCAACACACAAAACAGCAAACACTTAAAACATCACCTAAACACAAGAAAGGCCCAGTCATGTTGAAGCTGAGACATCAAATTGGGGATGACGCTGTTCTGAAGGATATAAGCGATTTGTGCTGAGCCAGAGAAATGTACACAGACATGGGAGATGGACATGTCAGCCAAACACACCACCTGGACATTGATAGAGTGGAAGTGCTTCATGTTGCGATAGACCTATTCGTTGGCCTGTGGTGGTACCAAAGCAACATGGGTTGCATCAATTGCTCCAATGACATGGGGTATCCGTCCTAAGGCATAGAAGTCACCCTTGATGTCAGACAACTCTCCATGTTTCTGAACGTTTATGTATTGGTTCAGGTAACAGAGCAATACCTCCAGCATATCCCGAAAGACATGGCTGAACATTGCTTGATAATTTACAAAAAAGGGGTGACCCGGTGTCCCTCAGAACCTGGGCATGTAACAGTTCAAGAAAATTGGTTCTGTTGGGTAAGACAGGTTATTTGAACAATGCTCATAGATGCAAGTAAAAACAAATCAGCTCTCTGATACAAGGAATAGTGTTTAGTGAGAAATCAATTGCTCAAAACACAGAAGAACGAAGTTATATGTTCAAAAGTATTGTATTGTACATATTAATACATGTTTGCTTCTTTACAAAACGGAATTACTTCATTCGTAAATTAATTCATACATACATAGCAAGACCGTGATAAACAATTTTGTGACTTATTGTGAATGGGTGCTCAGTGAACAGGATAATATATACAGTGCGGGAAATAAATCTATACAGATGTATATACAGGAACAATTAGGGTTTGGTCAGATGATGGTTTGATCTCAACCAAGGATTTCTTTGGTTACTATGGGAATCCTGGTGATTCTGAACCTATGGATTCGTCGACGTTTCGACCCTGGTGTGCCCCTGTAGGTGGTCACGGCGGGTCTTTCTCAAGACAGAGGGGAAGGGGGACGGTTTGAAGATCAAGGCAGGGGTATCCTTGGGTTGATCTAGTATGGCTCAGTGGCCTCTCGCATCTATCTCGTGTATCTCGGGGGTGAGTCTCATTCTCTGGTGCCGGAAACCGCATATCCCGAAAGACATGGCTGAACATTGCTTGAGACATTCCACCAGATTTTGCCACTGTATACTGGAAGGAACCAGTGGCACAGGAACGTAAAGCTGCTATCACCTTCACCAGGGAGGTCAGTGCAGTTGGATATTTGCGACCAGGCTGCAAATGAGGTGACAACTGCTCAGACAATTCTTCAATTATAGCCCTTGTGAAATGGTATGTTCTTACGCTGTCACGTCCTTCATGGTCTGTAGGTCTGGAGAGGGCATGAACACTGGAGGTCGTCTGCGATACCTATTTGTAGAGTGTAAACACAGTTGGTGTTAGTTCACAATGTACAAAGCAACATGCATTTAGACAAACAGAACATTAAAATATGACCACAACTAAACCTACATAACAATGGCAATACACATTCCAATTAATAAGGTTGACCTTAGATACATATCACAGCATTAGTGTCTTTCACTGTTCATGTTAATCAAGCATCACATACTCAAGTACTCCCCCAAAAAAGCAGAAATTTAGGTTTGTGAGAACAATTACATGGTTAAAATGCACCCTCAATATGATAACGTGATGCCAGATATGTCTGACACCAAATACACACAGAGTCACACAATGTAAGTTATGCACACTACTGTCAAAGGATGGACACAGTCATGTTGTCATGTCTGCTATATACACTGTGGCTGCTTAATGTTACAGTTTACTCATTTCAAGGTACATCCATTATCCATGACTTTAAAAAAAAGAAAATGAACACGCAAAAATCCCAGGGATTGCACACTGGGTCGCACCGTCCCCGAATGCAGTGAATATGTAAAGAATGCACTTGTATATCCACAAAACCCATTGGGACTGTGACCAAGCCTAAGAGGCTAAACGGAGTAGTGTGGTTTTCTGTTGGCATTATTATCACAATCAGTGTGTCATGTGCACCTCAAGGACTTCTCCTCATGAGAGTGTGAACTATTCATTTTGCAGTCCATTTCTTCATCCTCCAGACATGTAATGCACAAAAAAACATCAAAATACAGAAGTGTCTGCCCGGCTTAACGATTATTGAAAGGACTCGGTAGCCGCAATCCTAACAGATTCGTACAGAGCCATAGGCTGCAAGTTGTTACGGTGACAGATACGGGTGTTTATTCAAAGGAAGTGGTAGCTGCATCCTAACAGATTCAAAAGCATCCATTGGCTGTCCGTTGGTATGGTGACAGACACGGGTTTCTATTCAAAGGACGCGGTAGACGCATCATTACAGATTCAGACGTATCCATTGGCTGTCAGTTGTTATGGTGACAGACGGGTTTTCAGTTCAAAGGACGCGCTTGACGAAACATGACCGATTTGGGTGCATTCATTGGCTGGCAGTTGTTATGGTGAAAGACGCATCTTTCTATTCAAAGGACGCACTCGGCAAAACATGACCGATTTGGACAAAGCCATTGTCTGTTGGTTGTTATGGTGACAGACGTAGGTTTTCATTGAAAGGACGTGCTTAGCAAAACATGATGGATTCGGACACAGCTATTGGCTCTTGGTTGTTATAGTAACACACACAGGTTTCAAATTGTGTCCGCATCACATGGAAATTGACTCGGTAACGTCCTTTGCCAATGTATTATAGTCACTCGCGGTCCGATTATAACTATTCTAACTGCGAGGTAGGCGTGTCGTCTGCGAGCAATGTAATGCATTGGTCAGATTCGGAAAATGCGACCTACATGAACCTATCAGGTTGGCCGCATCAAATGGGTACTGCCTCTGCCTTTTAGATATAAGTGTGTCTGCTCCCTAGAGTCTTCACTTGCCTGCAGTACCTGCATCAATCCTGCACCTCCCCATCTCTCTGCTGCTGTGTCCACATCCTCTGGGAGCTGCTATGGCATGTACAGATGGCAGGGCCCCAGCCTTCACCCATGAGGAAACCAGGTGCTGCTGGACACCCACCTGATTCTGTACAGCCAGCTCTATGTTAAACCAAAAGAGCAGGTGAGTGATGATTACACTGTATTTACTTTGAACATGTGCAATTATCATGCACTACCAGCATTAAGAATCTCATAGGCAAGCATGTAAACTGTTTTTGTAAGTTTAACAGTGTATAGCTAACTGTCTGGGCAGGTACACTGCTGTAGAGGTGTATATACTGGGGTAAACATCTTATCACTGTTCTCATGGGATGGAGTCTTAATTGTACACAGGACAACTGTACATAATGACAGTTGCCTACAGTGAGAAGTTGAACTGGTATATGCTGCCTCTAATTAAAGTGGGCACCTTGCACCAGTCCAAACAACCCTGATGGTGATCTAAGAGGTCAAAGATAACCTTAGAAAGCTATCCAAGTGGTAGCTGTGGAGAACAGCCTTCAGGCTTAGTCTTGAAGAAATGTTTAGCAGCTTGTTTTTTCCAGAATGCAACCTTATAGTATTAGTTAAATGAAAGGAGTACCACACAGTTGTACAAATATGTATTTATTAATATAACACTACCTAGTATGATACAGTATCTCCTACATGGAGATAATCACAAAGCACACAATACTTAAGCACAGAAATGACTGTAAATAGCACTAATATACAGTGTGCCCAGGGGGACCATACCATATACTATAATAGTGGTATAAGAACCACAATTTGAGTCAGGTTAGTGTCGAGAGGTTGTAGAATCACTGTGACCCCAAGGAACCACCCAAGGGAAAGGAGTAGGGACCCCATGGAGGACGGGTGAAGCATGGGAACAAGACTGTGTGCTCTGTACAATTACATGGGGAAAGTTGCGGTTGAAGTTTTAGCGATTTATGACCCTTCCCAGTGGACTTCAAAGAAAACCCGTGGAAGTTAGAAGGTTGAAGAGCCACCCCACCCGTGGATACCGATGTACCCGAGTTACCTATCCCAGGGAAGCCGGTGCATAGGTTTGAAGTGGCGTCAGAAAACGCAGTCGATCCCAATGGAGGACTTTGAAGAAGAGCCACTGCTGGAAGGAAGAAAAGTGTCTGTTGGAATCCAGAGGTGGATTCATGTTAAAGAGTACCTGAAAGCAGAGGGGAGAGAGTCTGGGTCACTCATAACTGACCAGCCGCTTGGTAGATGAATGCCTAACGATGTTGGGTGCTTCAGGTGCATTGATGGAGTTCTTGACTCTGCAGCTAAAGGGACCAGGAGATGTTGAGGACAACCAGGAGCCTGATGCGAGCTGTCCCACAAAGGATGTCGAGTACTGAGTGGTTGGTGTCTGGCTGGAGCACCAACAAGCCTTGGTAATGGCAACCCATGCAGAAGGTCAAGGATGTGTACAGTTTGGACCAGCAAAGTCCACGAGACTCACCACAGCAAGGGAAGTCGCTGCAAGACTAGAGCAACCAGGGGAGGCCAAGAAAAGCAAAGTTGGCTCTCAAATGGACCTACAGGCCAAAGGCATAGGAGTCATGAGAAGACCACAAGTGATTTCACCAAACAATGCTTCAGACTGAAAGAGAGAGACAGCGTTGGGCCCAAACAAAGTCCAGAGTGTTAGACGTTTCAAATTCAGTGGTTTCTTGCTCAGAATCTTGCTCACATTAAATCTAGGGTCCTACATCCAGGTAAGCCCTTAATTTCCCACTAGAGAGGGTTGGACAGATTCAGGGGACAGTCCCGGGGGAGGGTTTGGGCAGTGGGGAGGTTACCTCCCTGTCCTTTGTCCAGTTTTGCTCCAGAGCAGCAGTCAACAACTCCCTGGACTAGTTTGAACTGGACTATGCACAGGGACATCAAGTGTGCCACTCATGCAGACTTTCAGACACTGGCAAGCCTATCCACCCAGCCCTAATACACCGAATCCTGTCTGGGAGGTGGTCACAACTCCCGGTGACAGGATGCTTATTGTTCTGCCTTCCCCTGCTCAAGCTTGGCTCACCAGTAGGAGGGTAGGAATGTGTCTCTGGTTGGCCGCAAACATTTTTGTGCTGCCCAGGACTAGAAGGCCGGTACCGGGATAACCAGGGACCCAAATAAGCTTGCTTCTGAGGGGAGGAAACATCTCTCCCACACAGGTTACCAGAGTGGGGGTATGATTCCAAACACAATAGGGTTAGTTTCAGCCATTTTAGAATTGGTTATCACACTGTCACATAATGCCACGCTATATGTTGTAAATGGCTGCCTCACTGACAACTCGGGAGAATGAACTCAGTAGACTGCAGGGGTGTCCTGCTCATGCAGTTGCACCTTCTCCCTTAGAACCAAGCACCCTGCTCTCAGGATTGTAAAGGCCTGCTAGAGGGGTAACTTATAGATTTTAAATGCAGTGACCCTTAGATGTAGTAAACCTATATCTAAATTAAGTGGTACATGTACCAACTTACACAAGCTGCAATGGCAGGCCTGTAGGTTACATCTTTCATGGCCTTTCATGGGTGGCATAATACATGCTTCAGCTCATGGGAGGCCTTTGGGGTACCTATGCCCTGGGTACATGGGTACCATATACTAGAGACTGAGAAGGCTACTCCAGTATCCGATCTGGAGTGTACCATAGTGCGTAGCATAACAGCTTAAGGGGAAAGCAGATAGACTGGGTCCTGATTAGCAGGATCCCAGTCAGACTAGTCAAAAACAGTATTACATTCATTAAACAGTTAGGCTAACCATCAGAATCATATCCTAAATTCATACACCTACCCCTTACCCATTGTTGCCAATCTGACCATGACCTCTGTGTACAAGTGTTTGACTCAGAGACATGGTGCATTTGAGCTAAGGGTCTGTCAACATGTCATCCTTATAGGTCAACTCCCAAAAAAAGGCCGAGCTGTGGAGGACCATAGCCCGGAAGGTGCGCTCCTTAGGGGTCACAATTTGGCGCGTCCATCATATCTGTAAATGCTGGCAGGACCTTTGTGGCTGTGGTAAGAAGATTGCAGAAGTCTAGCTGGGCCTCTCAGCTCCAGGCAAGAGGAGCAGGTTCCTGGCACTGACCCCCCACAAGCTGTGGTCTTCTATGATGTGG
This sequence comes from Lissotriton helveticus, assembly GCF_964261635.1. Lineage (NCBI taxonomy): Eukaryota > Metazoa > Chordata > Amphibia > Caudata > Salamandridae > Lissotriton > Lissotriton helveticus. The sequence continues at coordinate 1,197,598,539 of NC_136069.1, forward strand.
ATGAGAAGTTGAAAGCCACACAGCAGCAACGAGGGGGTGATTCTGTGACTTGTCACACACCTTTTTTAAACATGCATCTTGTAGTGTCTTAGCCAGCTGGCCCTTTTACCATTTTTAGACACCCCAAATCACTGTAAAGTTTTACAATTTGCATATGGACAAGGATTATTAGGTTAGGTTATGCACCTTTCATCAGGGACATGTGAGGAAGTTATGTTCAGGGTAGTGACAGTAGTACCCCAGCTGAGTAGCTTTTTCCTTTCCTCCTCGGACCCGGAACTCAGCCTGGGAGCTCCGGCGACTGTGGCCAGTCGACCCCAGCTGAGTGGCTTCTCCCCTCCCTCCTTGGACCCGGCTCTCAGTCTGGGAGCTCCGGCGATTGAGGCCAGTCGACCCCAGCTGAGTAGCTTTTTCCTTCCCTCCTCGGTCCCGGCCCTCAGCCTGGGAGCTCCGGCGACTGTGGCCAGTCGACCCCAGCTGAGTGGCTTCTCCCCTCCCTCCTTGGACCCGGCTCTCAGCCTGGGAGCTCCGGCGTCTGAGGCCAGTCGACCCCAGCTGAATAGCTCTTCCCCTCGCTTCTTGGATCCGGCCCCCAGCTTGGGAGCTCCGGCGATCGAGGCCAGTCGACCCCAGCTGAGTAGCTTCTCCCCTCCCTCCTCGGATCTGGCCTTCAGCCTGGGAGCTCTGGCGATTGTGGCCAGTCGACCCCAGCTGAGAAGCTTTCCCCTTCCCTCCTTGGAGGAGTTTGGCAGTCTAGCCCTAACGATCTCTTCCGGCTCGCCTCTTGATCCTCTTCCTTCAAAACTCTGGAAGGTGTTTCAGGAGGATCTCTTTCAGCCCTTGCATTCCATCTGCTGCCAGTCGTTTGAAACAGGGACGGTACCGGGCTGCTGGAAGAAGGCAGTGGTATCTCCGCTTCTAAAAAACCTACGCTTGACCCTGCTTGCCTTTCCAACTACCGACCAATTTCCCTGCTTCCTTTTCCAGTTAAAATCATGGAAAAATTGGTTACCCGCACTCTGTCCGGCTTTTTAGAAGGGAACACCTGGCTGGACGAGACGCAATTCGGTTTTCGCCCAGCTCATGGGACGGAATCCGCGTTGGTGACCGTGTTAGACAATCTGCGGGCGCGAGTCGACAGTGGTCGGGCAGCCTTCTTGGTGCTGCTCGACATGTCGGCCGCGTTCAACACGGTCAGCCACCCCACCTTGATTTCGAGGTTGGAAGAGTGCGGGGTCAAAGATAAGGCCAGGGACTGGCTAATCTCCTACCTGGACAACCGTCAGCAACGGGTCTCGCTCCCTCCCTTCAGTTCAGAGGAGCGGAGAGTAGGACAAGGAGTACCTCAGGGCTCGGCCATCAGCCCTATACTCTTTAATATTTACCTCCGCCCTCTAGTCCAGCTCATTAAATCATTTGGGATCTCCGCATTTAATTATGCGGATGATACCCAGCTGGTCTTTTCTCTGGAGGGACAGGATGCAGTCCCATTGGAGACCTTCCATCGGTGCATGCAGGCGACAGCGGAATGGCTCCGTTTGAACTCATTACAGTTCAATGGAACTAAGACAGAGGTCCTGTACTGCTCCAACGACCGAGTTCCCCGAGATCTCCCAGATGACTTCTGGCCTCCGTCATTCTCAGAGTCGGTGTCAGCCGCACGATCGGCACGTAATCTGGGTGTGACTTTTGGGCCCAATCTGCAGTTGGTCCTGCACGTAAATAAAACCACCTCAACGTGCATGATGTTGATCCGTATGCTGCGCAAGGTCTTACCCCTCCTCCCTGAGCAAGCCAGACCCGAAGTAGTGCGAAGTACCATCCTAAGTCGACTCGACTACTGTAACGCACTACTTCTGGAGGCCCTGGTAACACTTCTGGGCAAGCTCCAAAGGGTGCAAAATATGGCTGCCAAACTTGCCCTCTCCCGCCCTTACTACAGCTCTGCAACGGCAGCGCTACAGGAACTCCACTGGCTGCCGGTCCATTCACGCGTTCGCTATAAAGCAGCGTGCATTGTGTTCAGGGCTATCCATGGCCTGGGCCCAATCCCTTTGCAGAGAATGTTTGCCTGGTACCTCCCATCCCGAGCTTTACGCTCCTCTTCATCCAGGCTACTAGTAGTTCCACGTTTCCAGAGAGTGAGGATGGGTGGCCGATCGTTTAGAGTAGCGGCGGCCAAACTCTGGAACTCCCTGCCTTTATCCCTGAGAAGCCTGGAGGATCTCTTAGCCTTTAGAAAGGCGTTGAAAACCCACCTCTTCCCTAGAACAGGCTAGGCTGCTGAATCTGCTGGATTTTGGGTCGAAGCGCCAGGATGCCCTTGGTGGTGACAGCTTGCGCTATAGAAGTATACCACAATACAATACATTGCTCATATGATCAGCACAAATTACAACAACATGTGTATGGAGATAACCTTCAAGAGTAATGCAATTGTTCGACTAGTGTCCGCACATTGACTAATGTATGACCTGTTCTCTGTGTTGTCTCAGCAAATCTGTGAAGTATGTTGTTTTTGAAGAACTCAAGTGTGAAAAGCCCATTTTACAAATCCCTACAGCAGGTGACGTGTATGTTGAGGCCTTGGCGAGTTTTGCTCGGTCAGTGTATCAATGCTAGGTCCCAGCTGTGGTGCTCAGTGTACTCAACTGAATCCCATGGGCCAATTACGGGTTTGCTAACTCAGGTCACCTGTCTCACTGGCCTGCTACATGACTGGGTGTGAGATTCCATTCTCTCCATTCAAAAGAGTGAGTCCATGTGTCTGACTCTGTAACAGTGACACCAAATGCCATTCAGTGGCAAACACAATTGAACACTGGTGGAAACATGGCTGCAATTGTAAGGTATGCTATTAGATACACATTCTCAATGCTTGACACGGGGGTGTAAATGCTCTTGGCTATTCATACTTGATGTCTTTGTAAACCATGTTTTTTAGATGCATCACAATCAGATTCAGAGATCTCAAATATGCATCATTTTGGAGTAAGTTAACAAAATGAGATGGTAAACCAGACAAATCTAAGCTGGACAAAGTGTGCATTATGTATAAAAGAAGTGAGGGACATTCAGATTTGGCCTCTATAAACGGGGACTCCTGCAGTCTAGACAGGATTGGTACACAGTGTTGACTGGACTGTTAAAAGTAGAGTTTCAATACTGATAGTCTGTACAGACAATGCAACCAGATGGGCTAGTGGCATAGTGTTCCACCTGAAGCATTGTGGAGATGCAGTCATTGAACTTGGAAGTGTGTTGACCATTGTTCACAAATTAAACTAGTGAGCTGTTTCCAATGGGCACAACCTTCTGAATCATCTTCATGATACTGTGCATAGATGACACAAGGCTGTGGGCCACCTGCCTCACACCCTAGCTATGCCTCATACCTTAGTGTCTCCCCAATAAGAGTCAGATGTGTGACCTGACAGTGAAGGACCAAAGTTACAGGAACAATGAGCACAATCACTAAAATCTGTGTTATATGACTTATACAATGACTATGCCAGCTTGATGTATGACAATAAAGTCATATGACCTGTAACATCAGAGCCCGTGGATCCCAATTTGATGACTAGGGTTTGAAGAATGGATACTATGTCCCAATTCAATTGTGTGAATCCTATTTCCATTGTGAGGTCTAAACTCCCTTGGATGAGATGAGACAGGCATGTCTTGACACTAGACCGTCAGGTGCTAAAGCTGATACATCACCTGCTACATAGTAAAGTTGATGACATTGTGGTTGTGGAATTTGATGTTGATACACCCAATGTTGCATATAACATCATGTGGGAGGGAGCAATGGATAACTGCCATACTGAAAAGTACTATGTATGGAACTATAATAAAATATAATTGCACAAGTCCAAATTTTGTATTTGGTTGATCGGTGAAGATTTATGCTGATACCTATGTGTCAAGTACATATGGATGACTTAAGTGATTCTTTGTCATTCTTGTTTATAGCATCAGCAACGGCCGGTGGAGGAGGCAATGCAATGGACGGAGGGAAGCAGCTTGCCAGACTGGGTCCAGTGCGGAGTCTGAGGAGGAGGGTCCCAGTGGCAGGGAGGGTGAGGGGAGCCACACTGAGGGCAGGCCTGACACAACATCTGTTGGATATGAAGATAACTCAATCTCTAGTAATGACTACATTGTGGTGGTGGATGACCCAGGGACTGACTCTTCTACATTTGAGTCCACCACCACCCCTAACGTCTCGACCCTCCCAGCTATTCCCAGGACCAGCATTCATGGCCGATCCCCGAGAAGGGGACCTATCACCTTTGTGCCAGGTACCTCAGCCCCTGACCCTGTCGCCCCTCCTGCCCTCAATGTGAAGGACATCGACAACCTTAGGCAGATCTCTGTGGGGCAGACAGCAGTGCTGAATGTCCTCCAGGTGCATACCAATCATTAAACACAAATGGTGTAATTCCTGGAGGACATTCACACTGACATGTCTGCCTTACAGAAATACAATCAGGCTCTGGCCTCCACACTGACAACAGCAGTGTCCCAGCTCCAGCGGTCCCTCCAGTGCCTGCCTCTTCCCTATCCACACTCCTAACTACCCTCCCTGACCCAAGCACATGCAAACATGGGCATGCATCCACCTCAACAGCCACACGCAGCACACAAACACACATACACAAGGACAAAACCACATGTATTCACACTCAGAAGACCGACAGCACACCCACTCCCACAGACACACCACCAGCTAACACACATGCATCCACAGACACTCCACAGACCTCTGAACCCTCTGCCTCCACAAACCCTACAGTTGACTCTCCTGTTCCCCTCTCAGCTTAGGCACCTCACTTCATTATCTTTGAATTCTTCCCTACCAAATCCTACACACCCCCTCCCAAGAAGCATAAAATGACTCCGGCCATGAAATTTACATCTGCCCCTTCCTAAGAATAAACAAATCCCCAAATCAGCCCCCACCAAAAAATCCCCGTCTCACAAAAACAAATGCCCTCCACTCACCCATACCTCCCCAGCCCAGACCAGTACCTCCATCCCCCCAAAAACACTACTAAAAAGAATTCCAAGCCCCTCCCTATTCCTGTCCACAACATCAAAGAATTTAAAATACCCTAATCAGTCGAGCCCCAGCCATCCTCCCTCCATCGAGCCCTCCCACTACAGCTTCCACCCCCTCAAGCAGAGCCAACCACTGCAATGGACCCACCACCCCCTCAATATAACCCTACCACAGCAGTGGACCCACCACCCCGAGTGATTCCATGTCTCCCAGAACCCAAATCAGTCCTTCCTAGTTTTGGCCCTGTGGTGCCTGGTCTGCACCCTAGATGGTCCTCCAGTGGGAGGTGTCCCTTTGCAGGAGAAGTGCAGACAAGCGTTGAAGGCCATGCCATTTGTGGCCCTCAAAGCCATTGACTTTTATTGGACTGGTCACTGGCCTTTTTTGCATCACCATTCACAATATATTGTTGTGTGTCGATTAAGATACCGCATACAGGTTTCCCGATTCATGCCCTGATATAGGCACAATTCACATTGCCCTTATTTAGGCATAGAAATCCTACCCTTATTAAGGCATAATCCATGCTAACCAAATACAGGCATGGTCACTTACATCCGTCTATCCACATCACAACGAGTTCTTGGAAAACCAGACTCTTAAGCCTTTAGGACTTCCCCTTGCTTGGATTATTGATTTCTCCAAGAACTCATTTAATATGCATGAACATCTATTCCTTAGGGGTTCATTCATGATGTTCCTCTGCCCGCCTTTCACATCAATACTGGCATTCCTAAACACCTTCAAGGTATAAATATACCTTCACTTGCCCTCGCAAACCACGGTACTGTTCAGCTGCCTACTTGCACGGCACAGCTATGCAGCTCGCCACGACAAGTTTGAAAGGAATTCGAGTACCCGCCTGGCACACTGACCAGATGCTGTCATCCTCCTCGAAGAGAAACCAGCTCCAGTGTTTCTGACTCCCCTTGCGGAGTGTTAGAGATCGAGACCTGGGAAGAGATTCCAACCTCTCCCATTCTAAGGTATGGAGCACACTAGAACCTAGAGGGAGTCTTGGCAACGCTTGGCAAAATTAAACTATAGCTAGCTATACTTTAGAAAACAGCACCTACTTCTTACCCCATACTACACTACACTTAGGTTATGTACACTGGGGTAGAACTATTCAGAAGCACCAGATGAGTATTCACATTTTAGCCTGTGTTATTTATGTATGTATTTTTATGAATATGTGTCATAGCTATAAACCATACTATTGCAGCATTATTTTATCTTACTGCTAACGCTGTAGGTATTATACTTGACATTCTGTCTTACGATTGTAGCAGCTCATATCTCTTGCACAAGAAATTAGACTGTTCAATAAGCCCTTTTGTTGAAAAGCCCATCTATCTATTTCTGTGTAAACTCTACAGAAACTAAGCATGTCGGAAAACATAACTAGTGGGTTACATGACCTACTTCTGTCAGAAGAACCACCAGTGTTTGAGGACGAGCTCCTCTTCCCTGACAACTAGGCTTTTAAATTGTTACATTCTCTCTTCCTTTATTTGTGTGTATCTGTCTTTCTGGTTCAAACTTCAAAACCAACACCATCCTTTCTCTGACTTTTAATTACCTATTGGAGTTGCACATCTGAGCATTTAACTGTGCACTCCACTCCTCAGAGTCCTGCTCCATCTTCCTGACTCACCCTAAATACATTTCCATCTTGCCATACATTGGATGGAGATGGAGAATAGTACAATAATGTAGCCTTTAACATTCCCTCCATAACAAGTGAAACGTACGTGACTATAGCCATCTTCCGTTTTGTTTCCAATCTGAAACTCATCACTGCCTTAAGGCTACCACCTCTGTCTGCAGGCATACACAACTCTTCACTGTCAGAACTTGATAGAATGCTCGAGGATCCAATAGCAGATTTACTGATTACCGGGAATTTCAACCTCAATCTAATGTCATCACACTTAAGAGATGAAGCCACGCAACTTCAAAACCATCAATGGCTAATATCTGAGCAGGATCTAGGGATTGATAATAACTGCAACAAAAATAAAACGGGTCCGAAATTTATAAATGATATGGAAGATATGGGTCTTCGAATACTTAATGGTAGAGTAAAAACGGACGTTCCACCAAGATACAGTTACTTTGGGCACAAGGCAAAATCCAGGATTGATTACACCATGACAACATTATATATGTTCCACAACATCACCTCATACCAACTAATGAAAGTAAACGAAAGTGATCATGCCCAGCAGTCAATACTAATGGATATTGGAATAACTATAAAAAATATTTACCAGATGATCCAAGGGCATTTCTGGTACTATTAACTATAAAAAACTGATCTGGAACATTGATAACAAAGATGTAATGAATGATCAAGTGGAAAAGATCTTGGAAAAATGCCTGAAAGACACTGCATCAAAAACAGCAATTGAACAATGGGAAAATCTGACTGGGATGTTGACTACAACACAAGGGCAAACAAAAACAAAAAAGTTTAAATACGGGAATGACCCTAAGAAGGAAAACAAAGCTAATTTAAATCTGCCGCATACAATAAGGTCACTGAAGAAAGAACAAAATAGGATTCTCAGACTAAGGAACAAACCGGATGTAAAAGCAGAAAACCTTGGAAACCTAAAGCTATTAAATCATAATTTGAAAAAATTAATATGAGGTGAGAAAAACAAAGCAAAACAAGCTATCTGGGCCAAAATATTTCATGCCAGTAAACAGAAGAACTCAAGAGACTTTTGGTACATTATCAATGGCCTTGCTAGACCCAACAAGCAAGCAGTCTCATCACCTTTAACTGAGCAGGAATGGGACCAGTTCCTGAGGAAAAACAACAAGTGATGGACTGAATGTGGATCAATGTCACACACTCCCCCAGTCAAAAGATCTGGGCCCAAATCCATCGTTTTTTTGCACTCCACACCACCCTGGGTTAGACAATGGCGATATGCAAATCAGCTCTGACCCTGTTGCCCCATGGGAACAGTCCAGTCCGAACTACAAAAGCCATGTCCTTCCCAGAACGGAATCAAGCATCCGAGGACCGGACCGGTTTCGAGGTAACACCTCTCTTCAGCCCGGCTAGCTTGACTCCAAGTGGTGTGGAGTGCCTGGGACCCACGTCTGGGCATCCCCAGCGCACTTAGGGCGGCAATTGCAAAAACAACAAGTGATGGACTGAATGTGGATCAATGTCACACACTCCCCCAGTCAAAAGATCTGGGCCCAAATCCATCGTTTTTTTGCACTCCACACCACCCTGGGTTAGACAATGGCGATATGCAAATCAGCTCTGACCCTGTTGCCCCATGGGAACAGTCCAGTCCGAACTACAAAAGCCATGTCCTTCCCAGAACGGAATCAAGCATCCGAGGACCGGACCGGTTTCGAGGTAACACCTCTCTTCAGCCCGGCTAGCTTGACTCCAAGTGGTGTGGAGTGCCTGGGACCCACGTCTGGGCATCCCCAGCGCACTTAGGGCGGCAATTGCAAAAACAACAAGTGATGGACTGAATGTGGATCAATGTCACACACTCCCCCAGTCAAAAGATCTGGGCCCAAATCCATCGTTTTTTTGCACTCCACACCACCCTGGGTTAGACAATGGCGATATGCAAATCAGCTCTGACCCTGTTGCCCCATGGGAACAGTCCAGTCCGAACTACAAAAGCCATGTCCTTCCCAGAACGGAATCAAGCATCCGAGGACCGGACCGGTTTCGAGGTAACACCTCTCTTCAGCCCGGCTAGCTTGACTCCAAGTGGTGTGGAGTGCCTGGGACCCACGTCTGGGCATCCCCAGCGCACTTAGGGCGGCAATTGCAAAAACAACAAGTGATGGACTGAATGTGGATCAATGTCACACACTCCCCCAGTCAAAAGATCTGGGCCCAAATCCATCGTTTTTTTGCACTCCACACCACCCTGGGTTAGACAATGGCGATATGCAAATCAGCTCTGACCCTGTTGCCCCATGGGAACAGTCCAGTCCGAACTACAAAAGCCATGTCCTTCCCAGAACGGAATCAAGCATCCGAGGACCGGACCGGTTTCGAGGTAACACCTCTCTTCAGCCCGGCTAGCTTGACTCCAAGTGGTGTGGAGTGCCTGGGACCCACGTCTGGGCATCCCCAGCGCACTTAGGGCGGCAATTGCAAAAACAACAAGTGATGGACTGAATGTGGATCAATGTCACACACTCCCCCAGTCAAAAGATCTGGGCCCAAATCCATCGTTTTTTTGCACTCCACACCACCCTGGGTTAGACAATGGCGATATGCAAATCAGCTCTGACCCTGTTGCCCCATGGGAACAGTCCAGTCCGAACTACAAAAGCCATGTCCTTCCCAGAACGGAATCAAGCATCCGAGGACCGGACCGGTTTCGAGGTAACACCTCTCTTCAGCCCGGCTAGCTTGACTCCAAGTGGTGTGGAGTGCCTGGGACCCACGTCTGGGCATCCCCAGCGCACTTAGGGCGGCAATTGCAAAAACAACAAGTGATGGACTGAATTTGGATCAATGTCACACACTCCCCCAGTCAAAAGATCTGGGCCCAAATCCATCGTTTTTTTGCACTCCACACCACCCTGGGTTAGACAATGGCGATATGCAAATCAGCTCTGACCCTGTTGCCCCATGGGAACAGTCCAGTCCGAACTACAAAAGCCATGTCCTTCCCAGAACGGAATCAAGCATCCGAGGACCGGACCGGTTTCGAGGTAACACCTCTCTTCAGCCCGGCTAGCTTGACTCCAAGTGGTGTGGAGTGCCTGGGACCCACGTCTGGGCATCCCCAGCGCACTTAGGGCGGCAATTGCAAAAACAACAAGTGATGGACTGAATAATAATAATAATAATAAAACCATTTTTAAAGCGCTTGGTTACACCTATGACGGTGTGTCCCCGCGCTGTAATGCTACTACTCCCAGATGAGAAAGAAAGTACAAGGGTATTATTTATTTGGGGAAGAGATAAGTTTTTAAATATTGTCTAAATCTCGTTTCGGAGGGCTCCATACGAAGGTTTAGGGGAAGGCTATTCCAGTGTTTGCAAGCCAAGAAACGGAAGGAGCTACCTCCCATTCTGGTTTTGTGAACACGGGGAAGTTGGAATAACATCACTCCGGCGGATCTGAGATTTCGGGTGGGGCGGTGGATAGTAAGGAGTCTTTGCAGATAGTTGGGGCCTTTTCCCTGGGCAATACGATGGGCCATACAAAGTGCCTTAAATTTAATGCGCTCCACAATGGGGAGCCAATGAAGTTTACGCAAAGCTGTCTTACCGGATGCCCTGCGTGGGAGATTGAGTACCAAGCGGGCTGCGGCATTTTGGATACCCTGTAGCTGTTGAATGCCTTTTTTGCTCAAGCCAAGAAGAAGGGCATTACCATAATCCAAATGTGGCGTGACCAGGGCATGGATAAGTTTCTTCCTGGCACCGAAGGGGAGCAGATCGAGAACTTTACGGAGAGTTTTCAATATTCCGAAGCATTTTCCAGTAGTTTTATTAATTTGTTGCTTAAAGGAAAGCTCAGCATCGATCATAATTCCCAAATTTTTGACAGCCTCTGCTGGACGGGGGATTGGCCCCAATTCCGTAGGCCACCAGTCCTGCGACCAGGTGGAGGAGGCCTTACCGACCACCAGCAACTCCGTTTTATCGCCATTTAGGCGGAGGCAGTTGCTATTCATCCAACCTGCCACCGCCCGCATACAGTTGGAAAAATTAGCGGCTTCCTCAGGCTGGTTGTTGGCGAGTTGGATTATTAATTGGGTATCGTCAGCGTATGTGACGATATCCACACCATAGGATTCCACAATATGTGCCAGAGGCTCCATATAAATATTGAACAGCGTGGGGCTCATACTTGAGCCTTGTGGAACTCCATGCCTCAACTTACGAGGGGATGATTTGTAAGGAGGGCAATGCACCTGAAAATTCCTATTTTCCAAAAAGGATTTTATCCACTCCAGGGCTGGACCCTCTATTCCCATATCAGAGAGGCGTGACAGCAGCGTTGAGTGCAGCACGGTGTCAAATGCTGCACTAAGATCTAAAAGTACCAACGCTGCTGTCTGCCCCTCATCAACCAGTTGTCTCAGGCGTTCAATGGAAAAGAGGACCGCGGATTCAGTTGAATATCCTGCTCTGAATCCAGACTGGGTAGGGTGAAGCCGGGAGTTCTCTTCGATAAAATTCATGAGTTGCTTATTTACAACCTTCTCTACAACTTTCCCGCAAAAAGGGAGGAGGGAAATAGGGCGGAGGTTTTGTAGTTGGGAGATATGAATGTTTGCTTTCTTTTTCAGGGGTATAACCTGTGCGGTTTTCCAAGCTTCCAGCACATGGCACTCCTGAAAAGAGAGAGCAATAAGCTGTTCAATCTGCCCGATCATACTATCAAAAGCTCCTGTACATCGGTTGGGGGAGATTACGTCCCGAGGGGATCCAGAATGAATTCCTCTCATGATGGAAAGCAGGTCTGATCTCTTAGGGACTGAAAAACTTGTTAGCTGGAGCTTGGTAACGGGAGCATTTCTTACTATCGATTGAGAGTCGTGTGAGCTGTCTGTGAAAGTGGCATGTATTAGCTCTACTTTTTTCTCAAAGAAATCCGCAATCTCATCACATAACTCATTAGAGTATGTGTCTTGAGCCTCAAGTCTGGAGGGCACCGTAAGCTCTTTATATATTGAAAAAAGTTCCTTAGTGGGGTTTTTTGCGGATTCAATCCGTTCTTTAAAATGCTCACCTTTCGCTGCTCTTATAAGTTTGTGATACATTTTTAATTCCTTTTTGTATTTTTTCTTGTCCTCTGGATCATAGTTTTTTCTCCATCCGCGTTCAATGTTTTTACATTTAGCTTTAGCTTCCTGAAGTTCTTTGGAGAACCAAGGAGCAGTTTGAGTCTTTCTGACAGGGGGTTTAGATGTCCATGGTGCTACTGTGTCCAGAGCTTTGGATATCCATTTTTCATAGTCCTCCCATGCCTTGAGCAGAGTGTCGTTGTCGGGAGGAGGTTCTCTACACAGGGCAGATTTAAACTTTTCCTCTGTGAAGTTCTTCCAGTTTCTGCGTTTTAAGGGTCTAGAATTAGGCACATTAGAGTTGGTCGTACTACATTTCTGTAGAGCATTTTCCACTTCGAAGGGGATAACAAAATGATCAGACCATGTGATTTGCAACGGGGTGTTTATTTTAAGATCCTCCCAGTTAGCGAAAACCGGGTCAAGAAGATGACCAAGTTGGTGAGAAGGAGATGAAGATTGCAGTGTTAGAGATAATGGTTTCAGAGCCTGGATCACGGCCTGTGCCTCCCTACATTTGCGATCTTCAAAATGAAGATTAAGGTCTCCTAAAATAAGAAATTTCTTATGTCGGAGCGCATGTTGTGTTATTAATTCTGTCAGCTGGGTAGCAAATTGAGAGGACTTACCAGGGGGCCTGTATAATAAAAGTCCATTAATATTGCTTTTGGAACTAGTTTTAATCGCGAAAAATCCACTCTCACTGTTCGGTAAGGTAGTCTTCTCTAAAGTGCAATGTAGGTCGCTCTTATGAATTATAGCCAATCCTCCTCCTATCTGTTTTTCTCTGTCAATTCTAAGCAAACTGTATCCCATCGGGACCGCCTCCAAGGTTTCTGGAGTCGAGGTTGTGTCAAGCCACGTCTCTGTTAAAAAGAGCACATCGAGCTCATCATCCACCACAAGATCATGTATCTCTAGTCTGTGTTTTTTGAGGGATCTACAATTGAGTAGTGACATTTTCATACTCTTCCCTCTAGACTCACCATTTTTTCTCTCCATAATCGTAAAGTGACAGGACGCACAATTCTTCGTGGGAGAGTCTACTGACAAACTATGGCGACAGCTGTCTTTAACATAGGGACGCAAGTCTAGCAAATCCTTAGTGGTATACTTCCTGTATGTCATATTGTTAATGGCAGTCGGGGTGGAATGGACAGGGGTTCTGGCCCTGTGCCCCGAACTGCCGCGGACGGGCGCAGACGGGCTTGCCTTTGGCGCGCCTTCGGCGCGCCGCCGGCGCGCCCGCTGCGCCCACCCGCTGCGCGGACGGGTTGACATATTGTATTTATCCCCAGATCGCGTGCGTATTGAGGAGAGCGGGAGGCGTCCAACAACTAGAACGCGACCCGTTCCTCAGCGCAAGATGGCGCGTTAAGTGTGTGAAAAGCCGGTGTCAGCCCGCAAATCGGCTGCACCGCGCCTTAGCAATGTTTGTATCAGCTTCAGCGCGAAGCGAGTCTCGCGCTGAAGTAATGACCAATTACAATTTTTAAAAATTACAATTTTTAAAAATTCCGTTTAAAATATATACAGTCCTTAATAACAGCAAACATTCACATTAATCAATCAGTAGCGCGGTTTAGAAGTATGAACCCCCGGCTTTCCGCCTCAGGGGTAGATTAGTAGCAATCACCGATCTACTGGTGCTGGGGAGTTAAATAAGCGAGGAGGGCGGGAGGCGTCCAACAACTAGAACGCGACCCGTTCCTCAGCGCAATATGGCGCGTTAAGTGTGTGAAAAGCCGGTGTCAGCCCGCAAATCGGCTGCACCGCGCCTTAGCAATGTTTGTATCAGCTTCAGCGCGAAGCGAGTCTCGCGCTGAAGTAATGACCAATTACAATTTTTAAAAATTACAATTTTGTGGATCAATGTCACACACTCCCCCAGTCAAAAGATCTGGGCCCAAATCCATCGTTTTTTTGCACTCCACACCACCCTGGGTTAGACAATGGCGATATGCAAATCAGCTCTGACCCTGTTGCCCCATGGGAACAGTCCAGTCCGAACTACAAAAGCCATGTCCTTCCCAGAACGGAATCAAGCATCCGAGGACCGGACCGGTTTCGAGGTAACACCTCTCTTCAGCCCGGCTAGCTTGACTCCAAGTGGTGTGGAGTGCCTGGGACCCACGTCTGGGCATCCCCAGCGCACTTAGGGCGGCAATTGCAAAAACAACAAGTGATGGACTGAATGTGGATCAATGTCACACACTCCCCCAGTCAAAAGATCTGGGCCCAAATCCATCGTTTTTTTGCACTCCACACCACCCTGGGTTAGACAATGGCGATATGCAAATCAGCTCTGACCCTGTTGCCCCATGGGAACAGTCCAGTCCGAACTACAAAAGCCATGTCCTTCCCAGAACGGAATCAAGCATCCGAGGACCGGACCGGTTTCGAGGTAACACCTCTCTTCAGCCCGGCTAGCTTGACTCCAAGTGGTGTGGAGTGCCTGGGACCCACGTCTGGGCATCCCCAGCTCACTTAGGGCGGCAATTGCAAAAACAACAAGTGATGGACTGAATGTGGATCAATGTCACACACTCCCCCAGTCAAAAGATCTGGGCCCAAATCCTGAGGAGACATTTAAATCAAGACTCTATACACACATCTTCACTGGAAACGCAACAGGGGCGTAAATTCGACAATGAGAATGACATTACTTATCAAGATAGTGATACGGATATGCAATTTCCCATAGAAAAAGAAGAGATAATTAAACTTATAAAACATCAGAAGAACGGTGCTCCGGGACCAAGTGGGATTCCGTTTGCGCTCTTGAAAGAAAATCCAGAATTATGGGCAACAATCCTAGAGAAGTTGTATTTAGAAGTCGTGCTGACAGGAAAGGTACCCAAGTCATGGCGTGGATCCCTAATAACCCCAATCTTTAAAAAAGGAAAATGGGCACTGCCAGAAAATTACAGGTTGATCACACTGCAAGACTCTGATGCCAAGCTATTTGCCAGAATAATACTAACTAAACTAACTGACTGGGAGACGGAAGAAAAAAGAATGCCCTTAAACCAAACAGGCTTTATTCAAGGATTAGGAACTACTACTAATATGCTGGTTCTCGCCTTACTTATGAACAAATCGCTTATATTAAAGCAACCCTTGTATCTTTGTTTTATAGATTTTAAATCGGCATTCGATTGCGTCAACCGAAAATTACTCTGGGAAAAGCTAGAAAAAATGAGAATTCCAGTTCCGCTACTTAAGCTAATTCGCCTTCTATACTCAGAGACATGGGTGAGGGTGAGGATGGGTGACGGGCATACACTATCCAGCAAGATTCCAGCAAATGAAGGTTTGAAGCAGGGCTGTGTTTTAGCCCCTCTTCTTTTTAATTTGTTTCTTGATGACCTACCAGGAATATTGGACAAAGAAAACGCACACCCACCGAAACTAGCTGACAAGTTGCTCACAAGTTTGATGTATGCGGACGACGTCATACTCATGAGCCACACAAAAGTGGGCCTTTAGCGTTTAATGAGAATGACCTATACCTACTCAAAAGAGAATGGAATGGTTATAAACGAGACCAAAACTAAGATTATGGTGGTTGCCAAAAACGCTAAGATCAAACATGGGTACATCTGAGCTTGAACAAGTAGAGGTCTATAAATACCTAGGCGTACTATTCAACGCATAGGGCAATTACCATCTACTAAAAGCTAACGCTCAAAGAAAAGCGAACGCATTAACTGCTGCATTTAGAACTGTGCAGAAGTCTCTTCCCAGCCTGACCTATGGTCCTCTCCTGAGCATTGTTGGTGCAAAACTCTTACCCACTATTACATATGGTAGTGAAGCTTTAATGGGTAAAGATAGTGATACTTTGAACAAAATCATAACCAGAGTATACCGAGCGCTTTTCCATCTCCCAGTGAACGCTTCCCCGGCGCAAGCAAGGTTGGAGTTTGGCCTAACAAATCAACAGCTGGCAAGGCAAGGCCACTTCATTAAAGTCTGGAACCAAATAAAAAGTGACCACCAAAATGAGATATCGTTGCTCCTATGGAGTGAAATAAAGAAGGACACTAACTCTAGTGCAGCTCTTTACCTTAGAGATGCGATTAATGAGTTCGGGGTCATGCCTATATGGGAAACGAATATAACCAAGTCATCATTTAAGAAAATCATTAATAAAACTGCAGACCACCTATCCATTCTAAAGGATAAGGCTACCCTTACCAAGAGAAAACATGCCTGGATGGTGCTAAATGGCTATAAAAAGAAGGAGATACAACAATATCTGAAAACCCCGTGGACGGAAAAAAACAAGCAGGTGCTCCTTAAAGCGAGATTTGTATTCATGCCAGGGTTATGCCATCTCCCCCCATGGGAATTTCAAGAAACCCAAACGAAATGTAGACTATGTAATAGTGGCGAGGAAGACATTCAACATCTTCTGTGCACCTGCCCTGAACTCCTTCAAGAGAGAAAAACATTGCTTAAGGTTCCTCTCAAGTCACGCGGCATACGGACATGCAGGCAGGCCATGATTAAGTGTATGGTCTCAAACGATATTGTTCTAAACGCTTCCTTTGTAACGTTCCTACTGTTAGTTAAAAGGAAACTCGGAGACGTAATTACTGCAAATACTTAATTGTTTGTAAAGGGCACGCAATGACAATTTTATGTGATTTTATGCAGGAATATATATTTAAAAAAATTTCTTTTAGATGTGTAATGTTGCAAGATTTTAATTAATCATCACAATAAAATACCTTTGTACCTTTGTACCACTGTCAGATCTTGAGCAGGGCTCCAAAATTAAAGTAAAGTCGTCATCACTTTCAGAAGGCTCTGCTGCATCTGTGATCTGACAGCCACGGAGAAGAGAAAGACAGGTATATGAAATGAATGATGCAATACATTGCATTGACTCTGAGCAAATGTTCATGAAGTAGAACTATACTAGTAGTTTAATATAATAACAAAGTACTTGTGTCTCAAGTGATGGTCAATGTTTCCATGTTGTTTAATAATATGTATCCAATTGTACTCCTACTACTGCAGGTGCAGTCTGGACTTAATCGTAGTCACTCACTACAGACAGAGTTGCTGTTGGTAGTCTGTTGGACAACACGTACACGTGCCACACCGGATGATGATGACCACCATACCATCTTTGCACGCTGTCAGTCAGTTTGATCTGGGATGATTGATAGAATACGTTCAGGAAGTGGAATACAAGGTAAACACAACCAATCAACAAGAACCACAGCAGACCTAGGCTACATGTGTGTGCAGCGGTGGAATAGAATAGTGGCATGATTGAATGACAATGGCGCATTGATTTAATCACTTGATTTGGAAAATGCTAGGTTGCTGTATATGCCTTTTGTCTGGAACTGTGAAAAATGTAGGTAAATGGAGTTTGGGCTACAGACTCACAGCCCGGTGTTGTGGTGTGGTCCTGTAACTGTTCTGTGCTGGCTTCTATCTTGTTGTTCTTTTCGATGACTGCTGTGCAACTAGAAAAGTAGAGTTACACAATGTATCCAAGCCGCCTCAGTCTGAAAGTCTTCTCACTCACGAGTCTTGTCTTTTTTGCACTACACCATAATTGATTTTTATGTTTTCATTCAGTTAACTTATTTTGTAATACCCCATTTCTTTTTCCATCAACACTTACAGGCCGGCCTTTTACCCAGTGCTATTATACTTGGAGCAACAACTCACACTTACCTTACCAATCCTCCTCATCATCCAGCCAGAGGCGCCCAAGAATGATATTCAGTCACAGTGTCCATGGAAGGGAGGACAAAGATGAATGACGAGATACAACTACACATTTGGACCTGGATAATACATTAGCTTTAGTATCATTTTCGTAAAAAAATTTTATTCCTTTTTCCTCTTCATTTATTTTACGCTTGTGTTTGGGAATTGATTGTTCACTTAAACTATTTCTTAATTTTCTTTGCTAGCTTTCAGCCCACTACAGCAGGTATTACGGTTTCTCAGAGGGCATACAGCCTAGGCAAAAGTCATATTCATATCATATATAAGAAATACTTCCTTTGAATTGTGTACTAGTAATTAAGTACCACTCATTATATATTATTAACCATCAAGTTATAACTTATCTTCATCATGCATGCATTTTGTTTTTCTTACTTAACTTTAGATTTATTGGGTAGTAGTGGATCATCAATCGTCGTCTTCATTGTTTTGCTTTTGTTGTCTCCGTGTGTACTGTTTTTCTTTGTCAAACCTTTCCCGAAACCCCCGTTCCCATCCATTCATCAAACCCTAACCCTCTTCCCCCGGGCTGTGTGGTTTTATATTGAGGTGTGATGTTACTACATTAAATCTACACCAACAATTGATCACACGCTTGCTGGTGCAGATATGGTGAAAGCAACACTAATGAAACCAAATGTCAACGAGGCAGGGCGAGGATCTTCTTCTGCTTGCCCACCCAAGCTCACTGTATGTACTAATGTACAAGGCAATTAATTTCCCAAAGTGACCCAACGAATAAATCTAAATAATTAATGGCATTGTTTGAATTTAATTTTACAGCATTTAAGTTTACGAATTGGATTGTGTTTTACTGACTCCTTCAACACAACTACAGTTATCTTCTTGTACTTGGCAGTCCCCGACACCATTGATTTCTTTGTGTTTAGTAGTTGCAATATTGTTTTGATTTATTTGTCAGTCTTATCTACTTCTCCCACATTCTCTCTCAGGCAAATGACTGTCTCTTTGTTTTTGTTTGCCAATGCTAGTGCCAGTGTCTAGTCTACTACTACTATCACACAACCACAGCATATTCTCCGTTGTCTTGGGAAACCATGCAGCCCTTGCGGTGCCAAACGTAATCATCATCAATCACAGGTAAGAAGAGAAGTTTGCTGGGAGGTATAATGGAAGAGAGACTGGTAGTACTAATAGGACAAATATAACTCAGTGAGGGGTACCACATCTATCTGTTTGCATTTTACACATGTGGTCAATTAATAAATTATTTAAATCAAACACTGGCCGCTGCCCTGCATCTAGAGTAAACCTTGTGACGTACAACAGTAACCCCACCACAAAACAACATCATATGTGTACGTTGAAAATAAATAACATTTATTCATGTACATAAAAAATATCCTCCTAGTCCTATCCCACCCCTATCCCCTCCCTAACCCCAACCAATGTCCAAGTCCAAAGAATGTCCCACAAAAATAACCCCAACACCCAATTCCCACCCACCAACAAAAGTATTAAAAAAGGGGCCAATAACCAGGGTCCATTACAATCGGCGTGCTTTGAGGTGATTGTCCACTATTATTTTGACGCGCTCCTCTAATTGGTCCTCCAGCTTGGCCACATGGAGGAGAAGTTGTTGCCGAAATGCACGGCACCTACATTTGCATCCATGATGTGGGGGGCGGCAGATGTTGTGAAATGCCGGCGGTGAGCGGCTGCCTGACCACGGCACTGTACTCCTGCAGGTGGAGCCGGGCCGGGGCCTGGGGCATTAGAAGAGGTGGCAGCTGCTGCCGCCGCCTCTTCCTCCTCTTCCTCGGACTCAGCCACCAGCCAGCGGTACTCAAGCACAATGGCCTGCAGTTTCCTTTGCCGGGCCCTGGCTGCCAACTCCTTCCGTGATGGTTTTTGGGAAGGAGTATGAGTATCTATACAAAAAGAAACAGAATTGGAACTGAAACTCTTCAAAATTAATTCAACACATAGTGGCATAGTAGCACTACCAAGCGCAGTACATACAATTGGTGGCAACTTTTGGTATCTATCTAATCTATCCTCCTGCTTCCCCTGCCTGTAACCTTTGTTGAAGTTTTTTACCAGCATTATACTTGCCCTAGTACTATGGGTGGACTTCAGTACACAGGAGAATACCAGTCTTTTTTGTATCTCCTTTTATATTTTCAAAGGAATACTCTGCTTCCAGTGACTGTCTCCACCTATGATGAATACAATACATCCAGGGGGCATCCATCCATTAAAAGTAAATGTCTATCATTCTTTATTATCGCCTTAGCTGGTTTCACTTTCACCAACAACCACCCATGCGCCCACTCCTTCCTTGCCTTGGGCTTGATTGACACAAACTCCGCTCATGATTCTTGCTATCCACTATATCCATGCACCCATATTGTTTTGCATCTTCTTTCACCTTCCAGTTCTACCCATCCTTCAACATCCCATGCATCGGATTCATATCAGCCACGTGCATGAACCTTCCAAAGTATCCTTCTATGGTAGTCTTATTACATCTCTTTCGTCCTTCCTCCTTCCACCCTAGTTCACTTCTTTCCCTTTTTGTTCAACACATCCCTCAAGATCATCTGATCTGACTTTTAGTCTTCCCCATAACTTTCACAGCTGAGTTGGAGTCTGATAGAAGAGGCCTTGTTTACTCAACTCACGCTGGTAATGCTGCAAAGGGTGTCTTCTTCAACCATTGTATATTGTCCAGTACAACTTCAAATTCATACTTTCTTAATAGGTCTCATAGCACAGTGAGGGAAATGTTCCCCTTCCACCTAGTAATGCAAATAAGTAATGAATATAACTTACCACCGCCCACCGCTGACGTTTCCTCCCCCACTGGTGCTCCTGCAGGTGCCGCAGCCACTGTCCCCTCCGTTATGGCATTAGCATCGCCGCTGGCCCCGTCGGCACTGGTGGTTGGTAGTGATTGTGCACCTATAAAAGCAAGTACACCGTTTTAGATGCCTGCACACCTCCCCCTATTTTACTAGTTGTACTTTTTTCACCAGGAAGGAAGATTGAAAAAACAGTTACAAACAACATAAATCGTTGTAATTAGTCCAAATTGCGTACTACTGTACAGCAGTCATTAGACAGAGTTTAGTTTTAATTTATTAGATGATCCCTAGGGTCATCTCATCTCTACTCCTTCTCTAGTCTTTGGAAAGTTAGCCTGATCCATGCAACCATTTTAGATCCAGGTCTACTGTTTTGCCCATGATACCTCGCAGCTTGTTGCACAGTAAGAAAGACACCTATGAGGCCACATGAGTGCTGTATACAACTAAAGAGGTTGACAAACAAGTATTGTTAGTTCCTTTTGCTTATCCATAATGTTACACTTTTTGGCATGACTGCTAAAAACTTACATAGTTGTATTCACTGTCTAACGTGCAACATTTTTCTCATAGGAAGATGAGAAGATTGCCTTCTATGAACCAGAGATTTGCAGAGATTTCGAAAGATGCATGTGTAACCAGTATACGTTCAACGGTGAGGAGTTTCCCACATTTCCCACAGTTCTCTATTGTGCACTAGTTGTACAAAATGTATAGTATTTAATCTTCTTTATTTTGCATGGTGGAGCTGGATGTTTTTCATGGAACAACTTACAAGTTACAACAATACAAAGCTTGTTATTAAAAAAATAAAGTTTTTGAACTTGCACATAGACTCTGTGGTATATTTTGAGTGTCTGGGGTGTTGTGGACTTAAACGAGTGAGTGAGCGAAAGGGTGTTCTTCTGTTCTGGGTTGTGTAATAAAATCGTTGGGTATATCTAACTATCTTCGTGTGGGGGGTCGGGAGTGGGACAAATGACTATGACTGAGACACTTAGGTAGGTAGACGGTCAGGGAATTGTGGGTTCTTCTGACTGAGTTCTGTGACTAGGGTGTAAGTAAGGTCCAACCTCCCTATCACCAACATCCTATTTTCTTGTGCATAGTTCTGTATGTGGCTGTGTAGAGAATAACCACAACAGTAGTAGTAGTATACTAACCTAACAAAAATTAGTAGGCAAACATCTGGTTGCGCATTTTGTTGGTGGGAATTGACAAAGACTAGAGATTACAGAGGACAACGCAAAAGACAGGAGTGGACCCAGTGGCTACAGCTATTCTATCACAGCTTTATTCAAAAGAATACCTTAACTAAAGAGTGGCCAACAGGGCAAGCTTAGCTACAGACAGTCTAACAGTAGTAGCACAGAGAGTCATATGGCAGAGGCAGTTTGAAGGAACTGAAAGTCAGGGATGGCATTGGATACCCAAAATTTGGAAAACAAATTGAAGACCAAAGAAGGTTTTGCTAACATTGAATTAGAAACGAGGCTTAAGAGGTTGGAAAAAATAAGGTGCGTTAAAAAGTTAGGGAAATATAATTGTTAGTAAAATAAGCACTGTAGGACCTACTGCGGCCAGCAGCAGGATCCTCGGTGGAGGAGCGCTCCTCTGGTGGTTGTCCCGCCGACTCGGACCCCTTCTTCTTGCCCCTGGGTGGTGCTGATCATGTAAGAAATAATAAAGAAAGGGAAACATTGAGTGCTGTGAAACAAATGCATCATTCAAAAATCCTCTCAAACATTTTAGGAAACAACAATTCCAATAAAATTGACTTCGAAGTCTAAATGACTACTGGCTTGCAGAATTCACAGACCGTCTACTTATAGAACGCTAATCAAATGTTCCATAAACATTCTGATTGCAGAATATTCTAACGAAGCCAGTACCACCTGACCTACACCACCTATTCCAGAATCCAGACGGGCCAATTGTTCAGTAAGTCGGCATTTCCATTTTATTTTTGCCCGCAAACATACATAGATGAGATGGAGGACACATGCATAAATTTGTGCAAACATTGCTTGCGTCATATGAACTTCTACTGACTGACGTGACAATGCTATTGCTGCTAAGCCTACCACTCAGTCAACAAACTTCAAATCAGTTCTATGGAGGGGTGGGATAAATAAGAACCAACTAAGCATTCAGTGACAGAGGAGGCATCATGCAGACCGTTAAAAAAATATGAACTAATACTATCCATCCACCACTATTTCACTAAAGGACAATGTAAGGACTAGACTCTAGCAATAGCATTAACTAACTTCAGTTCTCTAAAGTAAACTCTAACATCAATAATCACCAGCCCAAGCTAGCGCAAAGTTACAAACCAGTAAGAGAAGTGGCGAGCAGCACCTGTGTCATACAATAACAGAAGATTTTGAGACGGAATTGATCTGCAATTTAACTAAGCGCACCAGTAATCGTGTTACTTATTCGTCCAAGAATTATACACAATAGTTATACTACTATATATATATATATATTAATATTACTAGCTACTCACCAAGCCCCACGACCTCGACACCTAGCAGGTCCAACAGGTCCTGCTCCCAGTCCAGAATGTCTGCCCACCGGTGGGCCAGCTGCTGGTGGGTGCGCTGGATACACGAGCGGCGGAAGACTGCCCGGCGCACCTTCGCCCACCGGCGGTGACGCTCCTCTGGAAGGTAACCGAGCCTGGCCTGCCGTCTGCTGCCAAGGTCAAGGGGAGGTTGCGCTGGATGTAAAAAACCAGGGCGCCCACCTCCGCCTCCCCGAAAAGTTTCCGGGCCTGCACCCCTGCAGGTCGCATTCTGCCGCAAGGCAGATGGCTCTTGGGCGCAGGCGCCTTGCCCTTCGAGCCGGTTCTGCTGCTGCCCTTTGCCATGGTTCTGGGGTGGAGTTGGAGGTGGAAAAGAAAAGTTAGAACAAAAGGAAAAAAAGTTAGGGGGAAGAAGTAGGAGCTTAATAAAGAAGTAAAATAAAACAGTAGAAAAGTAAAAAAAAAAGGTGGAAAAGTAGAAATAAAATGCAAAATATAAACTTAGGGACAGAGAGAGATAGATGATAAGTAAAAAAAAGTCAGAAAAATTGTGAAAATAAGTAAAGATTTCAAAGATAAAAGTTGGATAGAAAACTAGGCCCAGAACCATAGCATAGAGTGTGAAAAACAAGATGGCAGCGCCCATCGCGACCACGTGGGTAAGTTCGCGCGAACACACACTTTGTCAGCGTGAACAAGTAGTTGTGTTCCCGAACATGACTTGCACAACGCGAACACGTTATGCGTGACCCGGAAGAGGAAATAGAAAATGCGAGCGGACTGGACAATTGAAAAAACAAGATGGCCGCGCCCATAGCCCACCGCATGGGTAAGGTCGCACGCTACGATCCCCCGAGCACGCAGACAGCTCCCCGAACACGCACAACGCGCTCCCGGGCAAGAAAAACGGCTCGCGAACGGGTCCAGCAAGCTACTACGCACGCTCGTGAAGCTCGCGTAGTGCGAGAATGTCTTCGCGTAGCTTCGCGTACCTTCGCGTAGCGAGACTACGCGTACTACGCCCAGGGTTAGTTTTAATGATGGTGAGTCCCACTGTGCGATGAGGTACATGTAGTATCCATAGATATAATGGACATGCTGCTCTATATTTTCAGTCTATCTGCAGGGTCATTCCAGAGGTTTGTGTGAGACAATTAGATATGCCAGGTGTGTTGAGTTTGTGTGTTAACTGGTCCAAGTGTTTTATCTGTGTGTGGATTATCCCCCACAAGAGCTGAGGGCGGAGGAGCTGAGTGTGATTTGTTACCTTGATGTTCCTTGGTACATATGTATCTGTAACTGTATTTATGCAAAGTATCTCATTGTGTGAATCTTAACAGGGGCATATCCTCATTACCTCCACAGATGGTTTTTATGCACAAACTTCCAGTTACATGGGATGGCTATATTTCACTTTCTGTGGAAATAATTCTCCCCTGCAGCTTGTGTTTTTGCCATCATCTAGTAGTGGCTGTGCCTGGTGCCAACTCCAGGGACTTTGACACCAGGTTGTGAGTGTTGATCTGCAACAGTGTCATGATAATTGTGGCTCAGTGTAGACTGCATCAGCCAAAGCAAAAGCTCTTAAGGCTGTGCATATTCAAAGGAATGTTATGCGGCAGGACCTCTGCAATGGCCAGTATTAAGTTGGTTTGATAGGCAGTTGTACAAAATGAGCATGTTCTCAAAATGCAGTGCACTTGATAAAGCAGGATCAATGTTGCTCCCTGAGGCACAGCTCCCATGTGGGGCTGACAGCCTGGTGAAATTGTGTATTTGGGATATTGAGCCTGTGGCTACTGATGGACATGGTCCCATACTCTCCATCTCTTATTCAGCACATCTTGGCTCATTTCCATAGAAGAATTGTTGGGAATGACTGGCCACATGGAAAGACACTGAATTGAGCTCAGTGTGGGATCTAATCAGGGAGCACATTGCCTTTGTCCATTTGCCGTGAGATCCAGACATTGCAGGGGTCCATTTCTTGGCACAAGGCACATTATGGCTGAGATGGGACATGTGGAGAGTGACAGACACTGATTCAGTGCATCGGACCATAAACCACGGCCAGCACGTCATAGGTGGATTTTGGAGACTGGGGAGCTTATGTATTGATGTGTTTGGACACATGAAAAATGACGCCTTGTCACCTGCTCGCTAACTATGGGACACATATATGTTATGAGTCCTACACAGGCAAGGTTTGCAAATAGACTAGGCACTAGCGATGTACATTATGTAATGATGCCAAACCCCTTTCCATTAAATTTGACATGAGGTAGAGGGCATGTCTCACCTCAGCTGTCCAACCAGATATGTTTGTGTCCTGCCATCTGTGCATGCAATGTAATGCATACATTTTATAATTGATACATATTTTCAGGACATGGCTGCATGCTTCAAACCTTTATTTCTGTGTTACAGATGTATTTGAACCAGTGAGAGTTTTGTTCAGCCTCCTTGCATTATAATGGATAGAGAGAGGGATATTTCTGGAAATTGTGTTTTAAAAGATTATCCAATGAAGGATGGATTTGTAAATGCTAACAGACGCAAGGCCATTTTCTTGCATTGTTGGGGTTCTACAGTCCAAAGACAGCATCACTGTGCACAGTGTCTTGCTAATGGTGTAGGGCTGATGCTACTGCACAGAGCAGGGAGTGAGTTGTGTGCCTACAGTGGATTGCATTAACTAAGCTGTGGGTCAATTTGTTACATGAAGAGCCACTGGATGGCTGTAGGACTTTGCAGGGCGGGGGCCATTGAGATATGTCAAAGGCCCTACGAGAGGTGTTTCAGACATATCTAAATAAGGCAGCTGCGCTGTCATGTGAGACTAGCTGCATGATATCTCTTCATTTGTGCACATGTAGGGGTGTCTTTTGGAGTGCACACATGCTACAATATCAACTGTTGACAAATGCTTTTGTCTTAGAGGCCCCAGTTTCACCCCCCCCCCCCATGTGTGGGCTGTGAGGTATGTGTGTTGCTGACCTTCTAAATGCACATGCTCCCTCTGTGCTGTTCTATCTTGTTATATTGATGGTGTTATTTGATTTAGTGCCATATACTCCTGTTGTGGTATGCTTGATTCCTTGCTGAATGTTTGTTCTCCCCATCTGACAAGGTCTGCATTTCCTGATTAATAAGGAAGATTTACTGTACATCCTAAATTGCATCCAGGACATGATAATGAGCTGATAGTGAGTTTTTGATGATGTGGAGATGTCTTGTGACTTATGAGAAGGGGCATTCATTGTACCATATGCCAGCAAACTCATTTGCCTATGTCTATCTTTTCTATGAGATAATTTGATTTAGTTTGGAGATGTGTGTCTTCCATCATTCAAGGTTTTGGATGATGAAACACCCTTTGTTTACCTGCAGATTTGAGGGATATTCTGTGTGGACTGTTATCATATTATCTATTTTTTTGAGTGTTGTGACTCAAAGTGGGACATTTTGTTTCCCTGTCCTGTCTGTACAGGTAGGTATCATATCCCATGCCCTGCTGGCTGGCCTGACTGAACAGTGGTGGGTGAATGGCACAGATCCATCAGGGGCATATCAATCTGGCCTGGCAAAGCATAGTGTGCCCCAAGATAGTTGTGTCCTTTATGTATTTGAGTGCAGACTGCATGACATCTGACCTGTGCGCATTTTAGTGATTGTATGTAAGCGATTCATCTGTCTGAGTCCTGCTCTGGATTTGTGCTGGGTCCTTCCCATGTTGTTATTCCTGAAACATCCAATATTCCATTCTGGCTGTGTCTCCCTTTTATGACCTGTTCTGACACTACTGTACTCATCATGACAAGATGTGGGACTGTGTGATTGATCTGATGGTGGAGTGGAGGTCCAAGTTGGACTGTAGTAGTTAATTTGATGTTTGTAGAGATATATTGATCTGTCAACAATTTGTGCATACAGTAAAGTGAGGTTTGAGATATTAAATAAGCTAGGCCTACGTTATCCATCTGAATGGGTGGATGTATTGTCTTATTACTTGATAGATCATTTTTTGATTTTTATTTCACTTTCCTGAGTGATTTATACATTTGGGGCCTGATTCACAAATGTAAACTTAGACCAAAAGTCGAAGTTTAGACCTCAATTCTATTGTTACTACTACTAAAGTTAGACTTTTGGTCTAAGTTTAGACTAAAAGTCTAACTTAGACCAAAAGTCTAACTTTACTTCTACTAAAACTAGATGTTTGGTCTAAGTTTAGACCAAAAGTCTAACTTTACTACTAGTAAAGTTAGACTTTTGGTTAAAGTTAGACCTTTGGTCTAAACTTAGACCAAAAGTCTAACTTTACAAGTAGTAAAGTTAGACTTTAGGTCTCAACTTAGACTTCAGGTCTAAACTTAGAATGTTGGTCTAAGGTTACTTTTGTGAATCAGGCCTGTTATAGTTTATTTGGCAGCTATCCAGAGTAATCAATGTACGTCTTCTAGGGTGTTGGGTCATTTGGCAGACATAACATGCTATGGAATCAGGGTCGGATTGGGAACACAATGATGCTCGGGCACTCTAAAAGTAATTTCCCCACATTCTGTGATCATCCCTTTCATTAGAACCTTCATGCTTTTACATGGCAATGGAGGTTTCAAAATAGTACACTGCTGCTGACCAAGGGGGTAGAGGGTAGGTTAGACTGGCCAAATGTATCTTGCCTCCCTGTGAGGCCCCTACATACAATGCAGCCTTTGTGTACCTGCAATGACCTGACAATGATGAGCGGGTGGGGGAGATTACACTGCTTCTGTCAGGGCACATGAGGCAGGGCGCTAAGATGAGTATGCCCCAAAGGCTGGCCCTAAGCCTCAATTTACAGCACAGCTGGGGAGAGGACAAGATACTGGCACCACATTGCAGGGGCCTGGTGGGGACTGAGGAAGTAAGTCAGTCTTTTGAGGTGGTTTACATAGCCCCTAAAAAGACTGGCCCATCGCCCAATGGACAATTGGCCGCATTCCAATCCACGACTATACAGAACACTTTCTGATAGAAATCAATGCCCATAGGGCTCAATGGGCTTCAGACCCCTGTTGTGTGGGTCAGCATAGGCTGAGACAGCTTCGCCACACATATAGATGGTTCTTGAAATGCTGTGGGGGCTGGTCTGTTGATTTTACGCAGCAGCACCCGAGTATTTCACATGTTTTTATGGGACCATTTACTAGATGATGAGGCTTTGTAGGTTTTTCAACATTCCCTAGAGCACCAACATCTCCATTCTGCCCTTTCATTAGAACCTTCATGCTTTTACATGGCAATGGAGATTTCAAAATAGCACACTGCTGCTGATCAAGGGGGTAGTGGTAGGTTAGACTGGCCCAATTTATCTTGCCTCCCTGTGAGGCCCCTACATACAAGGCAGCCTTTGTGTACCTGCAATGACCTGACAGTGATGAGCGGGTGGGGGAGATAATACTGCTTCTGTCAGGGCACACGAGGCTGGGCGCTAAGATGACTATGCCCCAAAGGCTGTCCCTAAGCCTCAATTTACAGCACAGCTGGGGAGAGGACAAGATACTGGCACCACATTGCAGGGCCCCACCTAAATTGCACCTATCTTGACTTACACAAAGGATCTGATAATTATATTATCTCCTTATCCTCCTAGTGTGTTAATTTACACTGCTCTGTTTAGTCATGGTGCCCTTTCAATACTTAAAAACCGTCATCACAGGTCTATACTAACTCGTGAAAAAATGTAGTGTGTAAAGAGAGAGTACCTCACGGTAGCGACACCCGAGGGGGTAATACTGACTAATGATTGCCAGTCTACCCACTTCTCATCATTGGCCACTCTCTCTTTGTTGTGTGAGGGACAGGATATATAAGAAGAGCAAATGTGCTCCCTTTACAACAAAACTCATATAGTGAAGAAATAGTAGACAAAATTAAATGTGCCCACTGCACAGACCACATGAGTGCTCGAAGAACCCCAGTGAAAACCAAAAAAGAAAATAATTTTTTTTTAGAATTATCACTTATTAAAACCGGGTGCTGCTTGCTGGCCATCCAATTTTATTCCTGGCTGCAAGCATTCCCACTTAAAATGGTTAACAATACACCCTAATTTTTGCCAACATGTTTCGTTGCCAAGAGTTTACGCAACTTCGTCAAAGCTTTGGGCGTTCTATACTCTTATTCTTCACTCTTGATAGTTCCCAAGACCTGTGACGACATTAAAAACGAACCAACATTAGATCACCCAAAGGTTACATATCGAACCACAGTCATTCTGTGAACCAAAAAAGTTCAATGAATATTATTTAATATTCAATCGTCTCAACAGTACCTGATGTTTGCCGAATCATTGCATACCTACAACCATCACTCATTTATGGACCCCGTGTCAAAATATCACGTGTCCGCAGGGTGGCCCCTCAATGTCAAGCACCCTACAAAGTATAAAAAAGCAAGAGATAAAGCATGTCACATCCCAGCCAATATTCATAGATTGTGTAGTCCACATTCCACTTTAAAAACACCTGCAATGCCTTTGTGTACTCCTGTCTCACTTTAAATATTCCTGTAATGCGTGGTATATGTTCCCGTATTCGGGTGTGACAGCGTACAGCGCCCTGGGCCCCGAGGGTCTCTTCTGGGCTCCATTGGTTCGAACCCTACCACATCAGCCAATCACACTAAATGCAGGCTATGTCACAGCTGCTGGCTCCTCGGGGTCGGAACGATGCTCCATAGGGGTCCACCTCCTGACGTCCCTGCACTCTGACTAGCTATAACACCCAGAGCACAAAGGCAGTCAAGCGAGGGATAGGTAGGGGTAGGAACAGCAGGGAGAGGGACACCTGTAACAAAAGAGGACATACGTTAGTACACTCTCCTTCTCTTCTTGTTCTAATGTACTGGTAATCCAGGTCTAAACAGTACCTGATATGTGCTCAGGAGATGAACCCTTCCCTCTCTGAGATTCTTCTCTCATCTGCTACCTGATTGACCTATGAGAGAAGAGTGAGAATGTAGTTATACCTATTCCAGCATACCATCGGCCCCGTACTCATACATCACCCAGAACCCATACGTACCAAAAAACACGCTCACAATACTCCTAATAGAAAATGGTTTCTTCAAACTCTCAGTTCTCCGTGAACTAGAAATGACCTCCTTTCCAATTCAGCTCCAAAAGGTATTTACATAGATAGTCCGCAATCCGCTACCTCCAACAATGGTCTAAAGTGTAGCTCCCCCTTAGACGCTGGCAACAACGAAATGGCAATAAAAAGAAAACAAGGTAGCCTTACCGGCCATTCACTGGCATCAGGGGATTGTCTCGCTACTTATCCGCAGTGCTCTTGCTGCAAACATCCGGAAATCAAAGAACGATTCAAGAGTCCCAGGAGGGTGCAATCCTGCGTCTCCTGACTCTCAGTTCCCCAGATCTAACAACGTTGGCTATCTGTCAGCTTGAAGTGGCCAGGGAGGGGGCAATCCTGCGTCTCCCGACCGTCTCTCAAGCCGAACAAGAAATCCCAAACACCAAATGCACTCTTGTCAACACTCAGCCGAGTGTTGGATCCAAACGATGCTTGCGAGGACGCGTAGGGGGAAATCCAGCGTCTCCTAGCGTCTCACCAGAACCACATTGGCAATACCAGCCGGTAAAGCCTCAGGCAGACAGGCTCCTATGAGCCCGCCTGTAACTACGCTTCGCCGCCGAGATGCAGAACCACCGAACACCCACAACAACACAAGGAACTCCGCTGCGGCTCCGTGGGAACAGGGCGTCCACAAAACGGCCGACTACAAAGGACAAATCACGTGCGAGGTCCAACGCCTCTCCAAAGGCTATATGCCTTCCCGGTCCGTCCCCTTACCGCCAGGCAGTATGGGAGATGTAGTCCTCTCTCCATTGTATCTTCGGTAGGCACCTTCGTCAGACCCTGACAGGCTACATACTCCTCTCAGACAAACAATCAGCACACTGAAGTGCTTACCGGTGCCGAGTCCCTCCGGCACGTGTAGAGCTCCGACAATCTGCTCTCACCACCACTCTGTTTAAACACCCATACTGACCACGCCACCCAGTTCCAGTCTGGCGCTTGCATGTTCACGTTCTCAAACGTGGCGGCCATCAACGATCAGGATGTGTTTTGTGTATAAGAATTTAAAAAAAGTTTTAAAAATTCTCCACAAATAATGTGCGCATATATATACATATCCATGATTACCACACGGCCCCTAACACTCGCAAGCAATTTCACCAAGCGAGGCGCCTGCATGTGACTGCTGCTATCAATGGTGGCCATATTGGATGAGGGTGCATTTCTGAATGGAAAGTGAATAAAGTTACAAAATTCAAAGTCCGTGACCAGATAATCACACATAATGACGGGTCCCTTTTTTAAAAATACTATATTTCCTTAACCCAACAGCAACAGGGTTATTTAGTCCCGTGCATCGACCCATTCGTCAAAAAGCTCAGCCAGTGCTGGGCAATGCTTGACTTTGATTGCAAGATACCCATTGCAATACATAATTTGTGCCTGCATTGGTGCCATATTGACCATTGTCTCATCATCTAATATCCAAAAGGACCACTCTATCTCACATGCCAGATACTCCAATTGCTCTCGGGTCAGGTAATAGCAAAGTAGAAAGGGAGCAAGAGGGGATATATACTGTGCCTTATTTATAAAAGAACCCTCATGAGCCAACCTCACGTACCTCACATGAATGTATTATGAGAATTGTCTTAGGGTCACAAATCACCCATGAAAAATAATATAAATTCACATTCTAAAATAAAACCAGGGACTCTTCATAGAATGTCATGGCAGCAGAATTTCAGATTATGGGCCTTCCCTAATTTCTCATACTATGTACATATCGGGGCACAAGATTCTCACCGCTTGCTAACCTTATTCCACTCAATTGAATCGTTAAGCCCATCTTAATCTGCGCATTCTAAAAAGATCCATTTGGCCTCTTTTCTTGCCAGAATAGCTTCCAAATTGTGAGTGTCACCAATCACCTTCTCCAATACAGTCCATCTTGAATCCCTTGGGTCATGCCCCTTGTCAGTGAAATGTTGCACTAAGCGTGTTGTCAACTTTCTCGCTCTAATTGTACTCAGATGTTCCTGTATGCGTATTTTAACCTTTCTCGAGGTTAATCCAATGTAGTGCAAACCACAACTACAAGTCAACCTGTAGATCACATATGAGGTGTTACAATTGCTAAATCGATTTTGAAACCAGGTTCTCCCATCATGTAATGTGACACTTTTCGTCATCTGTGTCAAACCACATACAGAGCAACCTCCACAGGGATAATACCCCACTGGCAGTGAATTAGGTGGCGTCTTCATCAGTGTGCGCGAGTGGACCAATTTATCTTTTAAGTTGGGAGCTCTTTTAAATGCAAAGCGTGGCACTGGCATTTTGCTAGTAGCTGTGTCCAAAATGGACCAATGTTTCCGTATAATCTGTCTCATTTTTGTTGACTGTGGGTCAAATGTGGTTACCACCGGAAGACAGGCCAGTCTTTCCCTCACATTTCTTTCGAGCAAGACTTCACGCGGGGTGTTTAATGCTCGTTTATGCGCCTGCTTGATGACCTTCATAGGATATTCTCTATCCCTCAATTTTGTTATCAACTCCTCCGCTTGTTCCATAAATGTATCAGTTGTCGAGCAATTCCTCCGATAACGTAAAAATTGGCCGACTGGGAGATTATCCCTAAGGGCCCTGGGATGGAAAGAGCGATAATGGAGGAGCGAATTTCTGTCAGTTACTTTATGGTGGACATTTGTTGCCAGTTTATGTTCCACCGCAGAGATGTCCACATCAAGATATACCGCAGACACGTTACTGATGGTTCAAGTGAACCGCAGGCTTTCATCTGCCTGGTTCAACCATTGCAGGAATGACATCAGCAGGTCCTCTGTACCTGTCCAGATACAGAGGACATCGTCTATATACCTTCGCCAGAGGAAGATGTTCCTCAAGTACGGATTGGAGGGATGATGGACCACATTCGCCTCAAACTTGCCCACTTAAATGCAGGCCAGACTTGTGGCGAATGTGGCCCCATCGAAGTTCCCGCCACCTGCAAGTACAGTTGACCTTGGGACTCAAAAAAATTTCTTCTGAGTGCCAACTCTATACACTGCATGACAAATGTTTGTGGTGTGCCATAAAACCATTCAAGTTCCCCCAGGGCATGTGCTGCTGCCACCAGTGTGGCGCCCTCAGGGATACTTGTATATAGTGACTCGATATCAATAGTCACCAATAGTTGGTTCTCTGGGCCAAAATCCACCTCTTTCAAAATGTTCAGTATGTAAGTCGTGTCCTGAACATACGCGTATGTTCAGGACACAACTGACATACCTTAAAATTGACACTTACATTTGCTGCAGCACTGTGAGAATGCATTTCCTGCCATTTAACCTAAGGCTTTGTTTTTTTCTGTTTTCTTCAGCTTGTACTCTACCCTGAGGTACTGAAGCACTTTGCATGAGCAACATTTATATTATTCAAGGACACATTGCTGGGAGTATAAGCCCCCACCCCCAATTTGGTCCAACATTGCTGGGAGTATTAGCCCCCCATCCCCCAATTTTGCTCAACATTGCTGGGAGTATTAGCCCAGCCCCAAATTTGGCTCAACATTGCTGGGAGCATTAGCCCTCCCACCCCCCAAATCGCTCAACATTGGTGGGAGTAGTAGCCCCCCACCCCCCAATTTGGTTCAACATTGCTGGGAGTATTATCCCCCCAAACCCCCATTTGGTTCAACATTGCTGGGAGTATTAGCCCCCCACCCCCAATTAGCTCAACATTGCTAGGAGCATTAGCCCCCCCTCCCCACAATTTGATCAAACATTGCTGGGAATATTAGCCCCCAACCCACACAAATACGTGTTACATTGCTGGAAGTATCCCCCCCCCCCAAATTGGCTGTAGTTGCACCCTTTCTTTCTCTTGTTTTGTCTTTTGCGGGGTAGTTACATTATTATGTACCTTGAGGTGTTTAACTTATCATCTGCGACGAATGCGTCAATTGAGGTTGAAGTATTTATCGTAGATGTAGAGTAGAGGGATCACATGCGTGCTAGGATGCATGGCTGCAGACTCTCGGATGCAGGAATCATGTTGTGAGGATATTCAGAGTTGAAATACTCCCCTTGGTCCGAAGATTTCAGTACATTGGAAGTACACATTGCAACTGGGCTTTCAGATTCGGATTCAGAAGTGGCTCCAAAGCTCCATTCTGCATTCCCAGAGGCTTCTCGTTTGGAATTTCCAGTCGGACTCGGAGTAACCGAGTTGGTCGGTAAGTAAGGGGTTTTGGGCATCAAAATGCGTTGTTCAGGAAAACCGTTTCTGAATATGAACTGGTCGAAAGGTCAGAATCTGAACGGCTCTCGGCTGCCCTTCAGAACGACATCGTAATCTGCCCAGTATTAGAACTTTGAGGCATAGCTAATGCATTTTGGTTGCAGGAATATATATGCAGGTGAGTACTCAAGTCCTGGGCATCTACAACAATCTCAGGCTCCCCGACGTAGTACTGAATTCTTTGTGGATTCCAAGAGAGAAATTTGCTTCAAAGGAGGGGTAACTCTCAAGGTCTCATCACAACTACATTAGTAATTCCAATGTGGTCATTTCACACCCGAAATTATTGACACCATGGGTATCATTAATTCCAAGATGCAATGTGACCTCATTTTTTTTGCAGAGTTTTATGTAGTGCAAACTTGACCCAAAGGTATCAGGAGCACTTTAAATGAGTACAAGTTGAATTACTCAAAGCCACATTCATTTTTGTTAGGCACGGGGAGATTAAGTGATTTGTCCAAAATCACATGATGTTGAGCCTCATTACCGAGACTTGGACCAAGTTTCCCAGTTTTAAGGTTTACCGCCCTAGACGTTAGACCCCTTCCTCTCTCATTCTTTTTATGAGTAATGCCCTCAAGATCCCCTATGGAAGGAGGAATAACACTCCAAATCATTGCTACCACACCAATTTTGGCATGTTTTCAATAGGTCTTATTGATCAAATTCTGCTGTAATGTTACATGAAATTTCTGCATTACTTGAAATATCGATGTAGGTAGAATATCCTATTTCTTCCCAAATCAGTAAAAAGAGACTGAAAAGAATAAGAACTTTAGAGAGCAACTTTATAATTTCTTTTTCCCAGTAACTAACCTTTTGTGAAGCAGTCCCTGCCCTTATTATAAGCATAAACTGCCCTGCTAAGTGTATCCCAAAAAAGTATAATGCACTACGTACTAAGATATAATTTACATTTTTATGCAATATTGAATACATTGATTTTGTCCTTCAATAGCCGACAGATATTAAATGCCTAATCACCAATGAAGACCTCACAATGATCAAACAGTGTGTTTACTACTGTGCTTTCAATATATAAAAGTTGAAAATTAAGTCCTAATCACAGCCGCCTTGCCCGGGTATAGGTTGAATAAAACAGAATACATTTAACCAAGCTAATAAAGGTGCAAAGAGCGAGAACATTGTCTTGGGACCTGTAGAGACCGGGTGGAGTAGCGCAGGGGAACACACTGCATGATTTGGTCACACACATTTGTAAGCCCCTAATGCAACTTTTCCAGTTATCCACCCCCAACTGGTGCTAGGTTCCCAGAAGATTTGATAGTAATAGCATTAAACAGGTACAGTCTAATTTAAATGTGTCACAAGGATCTAGATGTGCCAGCTCATGATCATGTACACATTCAGAATTTTGTAAACAGGGTAAGGCAATGTCTGTTTTGTTCTCCCTCACTAGGTGGCACCGCAAAATCAGGATGCTATGGAAATATCATGGAGGTTCCGACAACTGGAGCTGACTGTGCAACCTCAACGCAAAAAAAGCTATCATATTGTGGTAGGTACCATTTAATTCCTGACAGGCTATCATATAGGGGTGGTACCATTTAATTCCTGAATAACAGGAACCAACAAACTCATTCTCCGTTTCAATATTATGTAAATATAATTTTAGCGTGCATAACTGCAAGAAACATACAGTCCAGAGCCAATGCAATTATGCGACAAGGAGGGCTTAATCATGCAACAGGGTTAATAAAATTATGCAGGAAGAAAAGACAAATCATGCAGCATAATGTGGCACATTTTGTAATAGTATATAAACTGTGTGTTCATAGAATTACATCCTCACCATGCACTGGTAATTATCTCCTATATTATATCTGGAGCGAAATTTTTTCTGCTCATTTAGTCCACCTGGATTTTTTGTTTTTGGATCAGCTGGACTTCGAATTTTTACTGTAGGTCAACCTCACAACAGCTGTCTCATCCATAGTAATCACATGGTTAAAGGACTGCAAGTGTTTTCCTCGAGTATCTCCTATTAAGATAAAGCTGCTGTAATGCAGAAAGGGTATGGGGTAATTGGCTGGCTACATGTGAACATGTGTGCACACATGTGAGTACTGTGCATGTAAGTAACTGCGCACAGGTAGCCTGGCACAGAAGAGACTCTCCAAAGTTAAATAGGATGAGGTCCCTTTGTCTCCTGAGAGCCTCAGTACTAAGGTGAACTTCTACCCCCAGTGAGTAGTGACCTAACTATAACCTACGCCTCGGCAATGACCTCACATATTATATCACTCATGACATACTCAGTGACATCGCTGACGACATCTTAAAAAGCATCACTGATGATATCATTCAGTGAGTATGAGTGTTTTCAAAACGAGTGTCCAACATATATTCCAAGGTACGACAAAAGTAAAAATAGTATACTGGGTATACTACTAATGAGTGATACTACTTTTTTTTTATTCCTATCTCTCTTTTTTTAATGATTCATTTTCAATGACAATAATTTTTGCAAAACATACATCAGAGTATTAACTGGCAAATCAGTACTAAGAAAAAAACAGAAACTGTAGAAGATATCAGGCATTGCCTATTAACTAAACAAGATAAAAAAACATAATGGCAGATATGTCAAAAACAAACATTGTTCACCCTATCCAGCTAGTTACTGGCGCCCGTATTTTCTTCCCCATTTTGCGTCTGCTACGACCTTTTAATCTGTACACCGCTGATTCCACGCTATATATAGCAAGTAACCTAGCCCTCCAGTTTATAAACTTGGGGGGATTGGAGCTAATCCATTGTGATGTAATACCTGCGCTCAAAATGGCCATTGCAATAAAGACTAAGCCTTTTTCCGATCTAGTCCACCCTGCCATGATCTATCCCCAGGATCACTAGGACAGATGTTATTGAGATCACCTTGCCAAGAGTCTGGCCTGAGATTAATTCAATGTCTTGTAGATATTTAATAAGCTTAGGACAGGCAAAGAACATGTGGATTGTATCAGCAGCCAGTGCCCTACATCTGCAACATGAATTCCCACATGACTCAGACCACTTAGAGAGGGTGTAATATAAATTGAAGGCCGATATATAATGTTGGGCCCTCAAGCTGCCAGTTATTAAAATCTGATTAGCCAATTTGAGAGATGCTTCTAAATCAGTGCCCTCCTGTCTAAATTTCCTGTACCATCTATCGTTCTGAATAGCCAAGATGTCAGGAAGACCGGATAGCAGCATTTGATGGATTTTCCCAATCCGGGACCTAGTCTCTATAATTCCCACCAGGGGTATTTTCCCAAACTTGACTCTCCCTGTGTCAAGGTTTTAACCAAGAGACTTCTAATCTGTAAAAACGTAAAGAAGTGTCTCGTGGGGAGCCCACATTTTTCTTGTAGCTTAGAGAACGAGGTAATTTGACCATTACAGAAAAGTCTCCCAACACATTAATTCCAAGAACCCCCAGCTAGTAGTTATCTGGTCCTGAAAGATTGGCGATAGAAGCCCATGTGAAAACAGAAGGGTATGAGCATTTATATTTGAGATACCAAGCAGGTGCCACATTTTTTCCAGATAGCGTAAGCAGATTTAATGATTTTAAATTTTGTTTTCTTATTATGGCTTCGTTCAATAACTTTAGTTAAACATTGTCGAGCATCCTACCCAAGTAAGACTTCATAAATAGTAGGTCTGGCTGATTCAGGGACTACCGCCTTAGCCCCGACCATCAATATTCCTATTTTTTGTAGTAGTGCTGCCCAGTGATATAGCATTAAAGAAGGTAGCCCCCAGCCCCTCCTGAGTCTTGGAAGAATTAGCCATTTAGCTGCCCTTCTAGCTTTATGATATTCCCATAAAAATCTTGTACATACTCTTTCTGCTGTAGAAATGCACAACGCCGGGAATTCTAGGGGTGTGGTCTGAAACAAACATAAAAATTTGGGGAAAATCAGCATTTGAATGTCATTGCACGGTCCGTGCAACGAAAGATGCAGGTGATCTAATCTTACAAGCATTTGATCAGTATTTTCTATAATTGGCAATAAATTCATTTCCGGTATCTGCTCAACTTCAGCCGTGATCTTCACACCCAAATAAGTTGCTGCCGATATGGTTGGAATATCTTCCGTCATTGAGAGTGTATGACCTGGCCTTTATCAGCATTTAACGTATAACCGGAAACAGAACCAAACTGTTTCACCAGATCATACACTACAGGAAGATCAGATCTTATGTTGACCATAGGTAAATGATATTGACACTGTGTGCAGGTTGACATGCGCTTTGTGGATCCTGCTATTCTCTGATTTTATCTTTTCTACTTTAAAAAAAATCATTTTAGTTTTGCGTCGTATCTTTTAAAACAATCTACACTCTGTATATTTGTGTATCTGTGCATTTGCTCATTGAAAAAACTTAGAGACCGATCTCTTACCTTGCCGCCTACCTCCCCGGTCCATCGCAGCTTGAGCTGTTTGCCTGTAGGGAGTGGTGCCGCGGTAGAGCCCTTGCTTACCTCATTTCCGGTGGCACAACTGGGGCAGCCATTTTTAGACAGTCACGCTCTAGTCTTGTGACTGCAGAACCACATAAATATGCTCAAGGCGCCGGCGTGAAGCGGACGCGCCGGCGTTGCGCCAAAGGCGCGCCAAAGGCAAGCCCGTCGGCGCCCGTCCGCGCACCGTCCGCACACAGCACCAGCCACTATGCCGCTTTTTGTGGAAATTGTTATACTCTGGGACAATCTAGCGTCTCCTCTCAGGTAATGGACAAGCAGAAAGAGGCTGAGGGAGGTGTCCAACTTGTCGCCCTCACAGGGATAGACACCGCAGCCAACTTGACCCTTAGGGATTCCTTGAGCTGTGGTTTGCTGAACGTTAGGTCCCTCTGTAAACACCACTTGGAAACACTGATGCTGATAGAAATTCATGACCTGGATGTCTTAGTGATGACAGAGACCTGGACCCACCCGGACTCTGACTTGGAACTGGGATTAGCCTGTCCTCAAGGCTGGAAAGCTTTTCATAAGCACAGCCCCAATGGGAGAGGAGAAGGGGTTGGAATTCTCTATAAGGAGGTCTGGAATTTTTCACCTATAGATATTGACCCGGACGATGGGGCCGAACTATTGGGCTTTGCTTTAAATGACGTTGGGCACCAGGTGTTGACAGGTATTGTCTGTTGTAGGCCACCAGGAGTGGCCAGCCTACTTCAACAACAAAAATTGAATGACGTTTTTAGTAACAAGGCTCTTTCACATGCCAGACTCCTTATACTTGGGGACTTCAACCTCTGGCCTAATGGAAGCATGGGCCCAGGGTATAACAACATTTTACAGTCATGCCTGGATTTGTCCCTCAGTCAATGGGTGGCATAGCCTACTCATACGGGGGGACACACCTTGGATTTGATATTTGCCAAGGAAGATTTGCAGAAAGAAGTGGAGGTCTCTCCCGTAGGATGGTCTGATCATTATTTGATTACATTTGATGTGATGGGCATCAAACAGAATGTCTCTGGCAGGAAGGAGATAAGCCGCTTTCTCAGCAGGGACTGGAAAGGTCTGTTGAGGAAATCTAGTACTGTCCCTGTATTTCATTTTGACGGCTTGTTTGAGCCAGGGAAACATGTGGAGGATAACTATGCCGCCTTCTGCTCACACATTACGGACCATCTTGACCTGATTGCCCCTCAAAAAATGATGAGAAGAGACGGTAAATCTTTTGCCCCCAGGTACAATACCGCTTTGAAAATGTTAAACTTGCTTGTAGACAGGCAGAGCGGAGATGGATGAGAAGGTACTCTATCGTAGATAAGGCTATCTGGAAAGAGAAGATTAGTAATTATAAGAAGAGTATTATCTCCACTAAAGCCGAGTACTGTGCTGATGTAAATTTGAAGGCCTCTAATAGCTCCAAAAGCGTTTTAAAGGTTTTAATGACATAGCCAATCCATCCTGCACAAACAACAAGACTCCCCCCAATCAGGAGTTGTGTGATTGTTTAGCTGTCTTCTTCGATATTAAGATTAACACTATCATCAAGGGATTTGAAGAGAGTAGTTTGGCTGATATGACCACTGTCCCTTCATTGGTCAGGCCGAAGGGCCTAAGAGTGATAATGGAGACCTCGGCTCTGCCGCCTCGTTTGGACCATTTTGACACTCCTTCCACCAAGGTGTTTGAACAAATTGCGCTTAGTGTGTCTTCTGGCTCACCTTTAGACCCTCTTCCACATAGGGTCTGGAAAGCGCTTGGTGCTGAACTGTTCCCCACTCCTGACAGCTGTGCAATCAATCCCTGAACAGTGGGGTAGTTCCCTCCTGCTGGAAGCAATCAATGGTCTCTCCCTTATTGAAAAAGCCCTCATTAGATCCAGCCTGTCTTAAAAACTACAGGCCAATCTCACTTCTTCCTTACCCAGTGAAGATTGTAGAACGCCTTGTGAGTAGGGCACTCTCCCAGTTTCTAGAGGGTAAAGATCTATTGGATGAGGTCCAGTATGGTTTTTGTCCAGGACATGGCACAGAGACTGCATTGCTGACCGTGTTGGACGATCTTCATTTGCGTGCAGACAAGGGTCAACATGCCATCTTGATCCTATTAGATCTGTCTGCCGCCTTCGACACGGTCAACCATTCAGTCCTCTTGAAATGGCTGGAAGATATTGGTGTAGTTAGTCAGGCACTAAATGGTTCTACGCCTACCTATCTGACAGATGTCAGGCCGTGGCTCTCCATCCCTTTCAGTCTGAGTTTACTAAGGTCCATCATGGTGTGCCGCAGGGATCTGAGATAAGCCCCATTCTCTTTAACGTTTACATGTGTCCTTTGATGGACATTATTAGATCTTTTGGCTTAGGGGAAGTTAACTATGCAGATGATACTCTGCTGATACTTTCACTGGAAGGTGAACAGTCAACCTCCTTGGAGAATTTTCACAACTGTATGCGGATCGTGGCTCAGTGGCTAAGAGATAATTTTCTGCAATTTAATGCAGACAAAACTGAAATCCTATGCATTATGAATGGTAGGTGCCACTCCATCTTTCGGCTGATTTCTGGCCTATTCATGCGGACCCCCCACTGTTACATTGCAGGTCTGTTCAAAATTTGAGGGTCCTATTTAATGAAAATTTGACTCTGGAGACACACGTCAACAAGACCCTGGGCACTTGTTTTTCCCTTATTAGGGCTATGAGGAAGATTCTTCCTTTGCTACCTCCTCAAACACGCCCTCTGGTAGTCAGGAGCGCGATTTTGAGTAGATTAGACTATTGTAACTTCCTTTTGCTGGAATCCCCTACGTTCTTGACTGGAAGACTACAGAGAATCCAGAATATGGCAGCTAAGCTGGCCTTGTCGCATCTTCGACACTGTTCTCCTTCCCAGGCCCTTGTGGGGCTGCATTGGCTCCCTATAGTGCAGAGAATTCACTTTGAATCACTTTGTGTTGTGTTCAAAGCACTTCATGGATTGGGCCCTATACCACTACAGAGTAAATTCAGTTGGTATGTTCCTCCCTGCTGTCAGCCTTCTTGGTGAAAATTCCCCAGTACCAGTAGAGTCAAGCTGGGGGGCCAGGGCTTCAGTTTTGCGGCTGCCAGACTCTGGAATAAGTTGCCTGCAGAGTTGCGACAGCTGAATGATCTTTTACCATTTCGTAAACAAATACAAATTTGGCTCTTTCCTACCAGCTAATTTTAGCTGTTCAGTTCCCAGTGGCTCTTCACTACCTCCCTCTATTAGTGCCAGGATGCCTGTTGGGTTACAGTGCGCTGTACAAGTTCTGCTTACAATTACAATTACATAGAAATGGCAACATCGTCAGCATAGGCTAATGCTTTATAAGCTATGCCATTGGCAATAGCTGCATTGATCTGCAAATTAATGTCCAGTTTGCTAAGAAAAGGGTCAATATATATTGAAAATAATAACGGGGAGCAGGGGCACCCTTGGCGGGTTCCTCTGCTAATAGAGAATGAATTGGACTCTTGTCCAGAGATACGAATGCGGGCCTCAGGAGAAACATACATAGCCTGTATAGCTGCGATAAATTCCTGCGGGAGCCCTTTGGTCTTTAGTATCAGCCAAAGAAACCCCCAGGAGACCCTGTCAAACATTTTCTCTGCGTCCAACAGGATCATCCCCAAGGGTGACGTTGAGGCCTGGGCCCAATCAAACAAGACTATTGCCCGCCTAACATGGTCTGATGTATCACGACCAGGGATAAAGCTGTGTTGGTGGATGGACACTAGGGGAGCGATAACCTTTCTGAGCCCTAACGCAATAATTTTAGAATAGATCTTGCTGTCAGCACATATTAAAGAAATAGGTCGATAGGATGAGGGACTAAGTTCTGGCTTATCCTTATTTTTTAATACTACAATAGTAGTTTTGTGCCATGAGTCTGACCCTTCTGAGCTCGTACAAACAGAGATTCAAGCTCGCCATAAAGAGTTTGTCGAAAGGTACGAAAGAATTCCAGAGGTAATAAATCGGGGCCTGCAGCCTTACCAGCCGCCAATGAGGTTATGGCACATTCGATCTCCTCTCCTGAAATTGGGGTGGAAAGCATAACTCTCTGTTCCGGAGTGACCTCAGATGTTACATAGTTGAGGAGGAATTCCTCCCCCAACTTTGCTGGAGCATCCCTCTCAGTGGAATAGAGCCCCTAGTAAAAATCCTGAAAGACCTCCAAAACCCTTGCCGGCAAATCCTGAATCTGCCCCCTTTAACCTTTTATTTGACAGATTCTATTAGAAACTCCCTTTTGTTGGAAACGTTTAGCCAATAATCTGCCAGTGTTTTCATCAAATTCGTATATATCAGCACGATGTTGAGTAAATGTAATAGAAAGTTCCTCCCCATAATGTTGGTGTATCTTAGTCCTTACAGCTGCAATCTGCTGTTGACATTCCTCTCTTTTCTGCAGATCTCCAATTACCCGGATAAGCTCTTCCTCAGCTTCCCGAAGCTGACCCACCCAACCATTGATCTTCTCTTTTATCGTCCTCTGTCGATGAAGGGAGAAACTAAGGGTCTCCCCTCACCGTTGCCTTAAAGGCATTCCAAACTACTAACTCAGACGCAGTGCCCTTATTCCTGCCAAAAACCTCTACGATCCACCTAGCCATATTAATATACAATATTTCTGGTCTAGTAATAACTTCCTATCAAATGTCCAGGTTGCCACAGCTTGAATCGAGTTACTAAATGGAAGTTGAATTACTAGCAGATTGTGGTCCGATATCAATCTAGGATAGAGTTTACATTTAACCCTTTCTGCAATTAAATTAGATACAAAAAAGTAATCTAATCGTACAAATTTACAGTGAGGGGCAGAGAAGTACGTATACCTGGGCTCGGCCTGTCGCTGTCTTTGCCAGATATCAACCAGACCAAGTTCCTGACAGAGCCCCGCTAGAGCCTTAAAAGTCTTACCCTTCCTGCCCAAGTATGGGATATTACTGTAAAGATTGAAATTGCCATTCAGGTAGATATTAAAATGCATGCAAAAAAAATATTGGAGAGTGCCATAAAGCTAGTTCAATATTCAGAAAATCTAGGCTATTAGGATCATCCAAATTTGAACCATACAAAGAGCAAATAGTGTATGATGTATCCCTAATAATTGCTTCTAAAGTTGCCCATCGACCGAAGTTGTCTTTCTTAACACGCTTGCTCATTAATATGCTGTGCCTTGACATTATAGCTATCCCAAGGGTGGTCGTAGCTTGTTGAATACATGCAAGGAGATCATGACCCAGATCTTTTAACTAGCCATGATTGTCCCAGGAGATATGAATTTCCTGAAGACATAATACATTAATCAGCATATACCTAATAGGTTTCACTAGTATAACTCTCTTTTCCTGTTGTTAAGTCAACAACAATTTAAAGAGCAAACTCGGATATAGTTGCTCCTATCCGTCATCCCTATAGGTTTCCGCTAACTACACATAGTAGCCCAGACACTTAGCCGCAAATTTTCTTAAAAACATTTGAAAGAAGGAAAGTTTATCTAGATGCTGATTATTTCCAAAATTGCAATGATTGCCATAACTAAACATGTGAGAAAATACCTGCGTACCCCCACCCTTCGCCACCCCCCAACCCTGGAACCCCTTCTAGTACTGCCCTCCCGCCATCCCCTGGGGCTCGAATTTAATGTATTGAGGGGCTCAGGGGGCCCCCGCAAGCCCTGGGGACTACCATCCCTTCTAAGAAAGGGGTGGGGGCTCTCAGACCCCCCCAGCCACAGGGACTGCCACCCCCCAGAGCATAAAAACATTTGAAAAGGGGGACACTGAGGCCTCCCAGCCCTGGGGCCCGCCACCCCCCAGGGCTTCTTAAACATGTGGGACGGGGGCCGCGCAGCCCCCCTCCTGGAGACCTCGATGGCCCTGGGGACCACCACCCCCTAGGGCCAGCTCCTGCAGTGTCCTGGGGTGCCCACCCCCGGGACACTGCTGTTTGCAATGGCGGGACGGGAGCATCATGGCTCCCACCATGCTATTGCAAACTGCTTTGCTTCATTGAAGCGAGAGCAGGGAAACCTGCTCTCGCGTCAATGAAACAAAGTATATTG
Source organism: Lissotriton helveticus (assembly GCF_964261635.1). NCBI lineage: Eukaryota > Metazoa > Chordata > Amphibia > Caudata > Salamandridae > Lissotriton > Lissotriton helveticus. The sequence continues at coordinate 1,197,643,473 of NC_136069.1, forward strand.
CTTTTCCATATGGGGAGCATCATGTTAGCTGCTCCCCATATGGAAAAGCAATGCCGGATTTATCTGGGTATGTGAGTGCTTATATGCCTGTACAAATTTAATCTGAGCCTAACTCTAACGTCCCTGTAACCTTTGTTTTTTCAGTGAATAAAAATATATATATATACATCTTCCAAAATCAGGTCTTTCAGGTATGCCGTGTTACCATGGGGGCCAGCTTCTCTCCAAGCTACGCTTGTTTACAAATGGGACTTTGGGAGGAGCAGGTCCCGATGGCAAGCCATGGTGACACCTTGAATAGACATGTCTAATGTTGGTATTGGTATATAGACAACCTGTTTTTAATTTGGAAGGGTACAGAACAATCTCAATCTTAAGTTCACTGTCCAAATGAGCAAGGAGAAACAACAGTTGATGGACAGCATGCAGAACAATGTCATACATTCACCCCAGTACAGAGATCTGAGCCTAAATCCATAATTTGTTTTGCTCACCATGCCATTCCAGTTTGAACCCAGCCATAGGCAAATCAGTCTTGACCCTGTGCCCCAGGGGAACAGGCCAGCCCGAATAGCCAAGCCAGGACCTACCTGGACTGGAAGCAAGCATCCTAGGACCGGTTTTGGGCTTTAAGCCCTCATCAGCCAGGATAGCTTGATTCCAGTGGCATGGAGAGCACGGGACTCACGTCTGAGCATACCCGTCCCACTCGGGGTACCGAGATCAGTTGACTGGGTGAGTGCTTGCAATGTTCAACACTCCATCCATCATCCCCTTTGGATTTGCTTTGTTCGCCCTAAGTTGGCAGGGTATACCCAGACGTGGTTCCCTTGCTCACTTTGCCACTGGATCAAAGCTAGCCTGGATGATGACAACTGATTAGCCAGAAACCGGTTCCAGGATGCTTGTGTCCGGTCGAGGGAAGACATGGCTCGGCAGTTCGGGCTGGACTGTTCCCATGAGGCACAGGGTCAGACTGATTTCCTAATGGCCATGTCTGTACTGGGGTGGCGGAGTGAGCTAAAGAATGATGATGGATTAATCCCAGTTCAGGTGACTGGGGGTGACTGCTTGCAATGTTCAACAGACTTGGGTCTCTTGCTCACTTTGCCACTTGATTCAAGCTAGCCTGGCTGATGACGGCTGTTTAGCCAGAAACGGTCCCAGGATGCTTGTTTCTGGTCCAAGAAAGACAGGGCTTGGAAGTTTGGGCTGGACTGTTCCCATGAGGCACAGGGTCAGACTGATTTGCATATTGCATATTTGCATATGTCTGAACTGGGTTGGTAGAGTGAGTTAAAGAATGATGATGGATTAAACCCAGGTCAGTTGACTGGGTGTTAGAAATGGGATTTCTGTTTGGCTAAGGCTTGCGCCAAAGCCTGGCAGAAACCACCACTCTAGTCAGGGCAAGGGAGTTACACACCAAATCTAACCCCCTTGGTAGCTTGGCACGAGCAGTCAGGCTTATCATGTTGGCTATGTGTAAAGCATTTGCGCAAGCACACAGCAACAACATCCCAGGAACACTACAAAAGGAACTCCACACAAGGTTATATCAAAAATAGCCTTTGTATTCTCATAACACATTTAGAATAGTAGTCACACAATATACACTGTGCCAACTGCCTCTGGCCAATATTTATAAGGGAGTATCTACACATGACAGGGCCACATGGACCACTGTCAGAACCATCACAAAGTGAACTCAGTAAAAGTAAAACAGATCATAAACGTACAGCCAGTAAACAATGGTAGTCACTGTACTTAGCATCAGCTTGTAACTTAAAGTACATTATGCACAGTATCACATCAGGCGCGAAGTACATTGTGCGCCAACCTCACCAGCATAAACACATTATGCAATCATCTCGCAAGTCTAAACACATTAGACCCTAACCTCCTAAGCACAACTCACATTAAGGGCATACATCACAGAGTGAAACATAATCTCACTAGCATAAACCATAATATGCCAAACAACCTCATAATCATCAACCACAGTTTAGAGGTATAAAACAGGGTGTGTAAAACATACTAAATGCATTACATTTCCTAGCAACACATACTTTTTAAGACATAAATACCATTGGGGCCTGACTCCCTACTAACCTACTGGTGCCCCTGGCCAACTGGCCATCTCAGAAAAGAGGCTTAAATGCCATGTGTCCCAAAAGTCAGGGCGCGCTGCCAAGGCAGAAGAAGTCCAGGTGCACCATTGCGCAAACCTAGACGTTGTAGTTGGCACTAAGTGATGCGCATCTGTGAAGGGATGAAGGTGAGGGATTGTGTCTCACTCCTAGTTTACAATCCATGTCCCCCAAAGAAACCAATGGCCTAAACGTTGCAGCTGCCCACTACTTGATGGGCAGCTGGGGATCTCCACATGAGGCCTGGTACCACTATGCCGCTTCTGTCCCTCTCAGGGACTCTCTTAATAGCTGCGAAAACATGGGCACCACTGTGCTACACCACGGGGGAAAACATGGCCCCTCTGGGCCCTCCAGGAAATAATTATGCCCATCGTTGGAGCCTGCAGGCTCTAAAAATATCTATGCCCTAAGGAAGCGCACTGGCTCCTGATCCTGAAACAAACCATGCCCCCATGGTGGAGCCTCACAGGCTCTGGACACCACAATGCCCAACGTGGGAGCCACACGGGGCTCTAGAACCATCATGCTCCTCTTGGGGGGGTGGCCCGCTGCGAAACGGGCCGCCCTGACTCTGTGCCTCTGCCAGGTACCAAGTAACTCGAGCCACACTCACCTGGTCTCTTTGGCGGGATTCCTCCAGGCTCTGGAGCAGGACTCCTCCGGGCTCTGGAGCGGGACTGGCACTCTGCTATGCATCAGGAGCTTCCCCGGTCATCTCCCTGGCTTCACCAGGCCCAATCCTGGTGCCAGGACTCAGATGTGGAGCCCGCAGGCTCCGGGTGCATTTCCCTCTCCTCCTGTCTCCGGGGCTCCCAGCCGCTCCCAGGAGCCCCGCACCGTCACACACTCCTGCACTTCTTCCGGCCCAGAAGCAAGCACCGCCATGTCTCAGGCAGACTTGCCTGATTTCCGGGCAGCCGCTGCTGAGCCAGAGCAGTGACAATCTCGTCTGCGGTAGACGAGGGGTATGCTTTTTCGGTCTTTAAAATAAAAAGCGGGGTGGGCACCCGCTCGAAGTGGCGACAATGCAGGGTGGGCACCCGCCAAAATTAAAAATAGGAACGAAGGCACATGGTGGGCCTGCGCAATGAAATCCACAATAAGCGGGGTGGGCACCTGCGCTGCAGGCGTCCTGGGGGAATCCCTAATCTCGGGATTTCCTCTCTCTCTCTCAGCAGTGCGATGCGGCACAGCCCCAGCTCCTCTTCCAGGGGAAAGTAATATAAAAGCACTCCCCAGGCACTAATAGGAGAGTAATTCCAAGGTCCAAAGCAAAAGCACAAGGTCCAAAGAAAAAGTCCTGGAGGCATCGACGGGCAAAGCCGGGCCCAGGGAGGCAAGCCCTCATGGCAGCCCCCCCAGGGCCCCAGCAGCAAGCCCAGAGCAGGATCAGCATACTCCAAGACCTGAACAACTTCATGGGGTCAAAGTTCCTTCTTTTATACAGAATTTCCTTTGTCTAAAAGGTGCAGGGTCTGGGTGAACCAGATACAACTGGTTCAGGGTTGCTCCTGAGCACTTTGTTTTGCTCAGCTCCTCTTCTCTATTCACAGGACAGGCTAGGGACATCAGACGCACCACAGGAGGTGGAGCCAGCATTGTGGAGGGTAGGCACATCCATATTCAGGTCCCAGATGCAACTCCTCTCTCCCATCTACATGCTGATCTCCCTATTCACCACCGGGCAGACCCATCCTAGCTCCTGGAGCCAACAAAACCAGCCAGCCCCTATCAATCACAAGCAAGACATGCAATTCACATCAGGCAGGCAGACACATTGCACACAGAAATGCCAACTTCTAAAAGTGGCACTTCCCGAATAGTCACAATAAATCTGCACACACCATTGCGAAGCATTTATTCTCACGAGTTTGCACATACTAAACTAGCCCCCACACATACACAGAGAGCACACGCACTTTACACTGGACCACAGTGCTAAAGTGCACAGAGGCCTAAAATCACCAATACTAGGTTACAGAAAAAGGCTAGGAGAACGCAAAAAGGTTCGGGGTGAACCTGCCAAAAGGGCCAAGTCCAACACTGGGGGTGACTGCTTGCAATGTTCAACACTCTGTCCATCATCCCCTTTGGTTTTGCTTTGTTCACCCTAAGTTGGCAGGGTATGCCCAGACGTGGGTCCCTTGAGCACTTTGCCACTTGTATCAAGCTAGACTGGCTGATAACGGCTGATTAGCCAGAAACCGGTCCCAGGAGGCTTTTTTCTGGTCCAGGGAAGATATGGCATGGCAGTTCGGGTTGGACTGTTCCCATGAGGCACAGGATCAAACTGATTTGCATATGGGAATGTCTGGACTGGGGTGGCGGAGTGAGCTAAAGAATTATGATGGATTAAACCCTGATCAGTTGACTGGGGGTGACTGCAGGCAATGTTCAACATTCCGTCCATCATCCCCTTTGGTTTTGCTTTGTTCGCCCTAAGTTGGCAGGTTATGCCCAGACGTGGGTCCCTAGCTAACTTTGCCACTGGGTTCAAGCTAGCCTTTCGGATGACGGCTGATTAGCCAGAAAAGAATCCCAGGATGCTTGTTTCCGGTCCAGCGAAGACATGGCTTGGCAGTTCGGGCTGGACTGTTCCCATGAGGCACAGGGTCAGGCTGATTTGCATACGGCCATGTCTGAACTGGGTTGTCTCAGTGAGCTAAAGAATGATGATGGATTAAACCCAGATCAGCTGACTGGGGGTGAGTGCTTGCAATGTTCAACACTCTGTCCATCATCCCCTTTGGTTTTGCTTTATTCGCCCTAAGTTGGCAGGGTATGCCCAGACGTGGGTCTCATGCTCACTTTGCCACTGGATTCAAGCTACCATGGCTGAAGATGGATGATTAGCCAGAAACCAGTCGCAGGATACTTGTTTCCGGTCCAGGGAAGACATGGCTTTACTGTTCGGGCTGGACTGGTCCCATGAGGCACAGGGTCAGACTGATTTGCATATTGCCATGTATGAACTGGAGTCGTGGTGGAGTGAGCTAAAGAATGATGATAGATTAAACCCAGAACAGATGACTGGGGGTGAGTGCTTGCAATGTTCAACACTCGGTCCTTCATCCCCTTTGGTTTTGCTTTGTTTGCCCTAAGTTGGCAGGGTATGCCCAAACGTGGGTCCCTTGCTCATTTTGCCACTGGATTCAAGCTAGCCTGGCTGATGATGGCTGATTAGCCAGTAACTGGTCCCAAGATGCTTGTTTCCGGTCCAGGAAAGACATGGCTTGGCAGTTCGGGATGGACTGTTCCCATGAGGCACAGGGTCATACTGATTTGCATATGGCAATGTCTGAACTGGGGTGGCAGATTGAGCTGAACAATGATGATGGATTAAACCCAGATCAGTTGACGGGGTGTGAGTGCTTGCAATGTTCAACACTCCATCCATCATCCGCTTTGATTTTGCTTTGCTCGCACTAAGTTGGCAGGGTATGCCCAGACGTGGGTCTCATGCTCACTTTGCCACAGGATTCAACCTAGTCTGGCTGATGGCGGCTGATTAGCCAGGAACCGGTCCCAAGATGCTTGTTTCCGGTCCAGGGAAGACATGGTTTGGCTGTTTGGGCTGGACTATTCCTATGAGTCTCAAGTTCAGACTGATTTGCATATGGCCATGTCTGAACTGGGGTGGTGGAATGAGCTAAATAATTATGATGGATTAAACCCAGATCAGTTGACTGGGGGTGAGTGCTTGCAATGTTGAACACTCCGTCCATCATCCCCTTTGGTTTTGCTTTATTCACCCTAAGTTGGCAGGGTATGCCCAGATGTGGGTCTCTTGCTCACTTTGCCACTGGATTCAAGCTAACCTGGCTGATGACGGCTGATTAGCCAGTAACCTGTCCCAAGTTGCTTGTTTTCTGTCCAGTAAAGACATGGCTTGCCCGTTCGAGCTGGACTGTCCCCATGAGGCCAAAAGCAGACTAATTTGCATATGGCCATGTCTGAACTGGGGTGGCAGAGTGAGCTAAAGAATGATGATGGATTAAACCCAGATCAGTTTACTGGATGTGAGTGCTTCCAATGTTCAACACTCCATCCATCATCCCCTTTGGTTTTGCTTTGTTTGCCTTAAGTTAGCAGGGTATGCCCAGACGTGGGTCCCTGTTAGACCTGGCACCTTGGCTTGAGTCTCCCTTCCGCTTTTTGCGGATGTGCCTCATGTGTTTTTCTGGTGTTAGCTGCTCAGGGCACTGTGCCACTGCCAATCAGTGCCACAGTGCAAGTGCTTCCTATGAAAAGTGTATACATTGATTGGTTTCCATGATTGGCTTATTTGGTTTACTGTCAGTTCCCAGTAAAGTGCACCAGGTGTGCCAGGGCTGGTAAATACAAATGCTGCTGGTGGGCCTGCAGCACTGGTTGTGCCACCCACAGAAGTGGCCTACTAAAATGTGTCTAAGGTCTGCCATTGCAGAACCTGCGTGCAGTCTGGTACTGTCATGCTGACTGGGCAAGTGCACCCACTTGCCAGCCCCTAAACCTTCCCTTTACTTCATGTGAGTCACCCCTATGGTAGGCCCAAGGGCAGGGTGCATTGTAAGTATAAGGTAGGACAAGCCCTGAGGTGTGTGGCATGTCCTAATAGTGAATTACAGCCATTTTCGTTTTTCACTATTGTAAGGCTACCTGCTCTCCATAGGACAGAATGGGCTGCTGGAATTGTTACACTATATAATCCTAAAAAACTCAGAGAGCATGGTAGAAAGTCAAGTTTAGTATGCCTGAACTCAGAATATTAAAATACTTCTTTTAGTAAAATGTATTTTAATATCCTGTGTTTGCAAATGCTACTTTTAGAAAGTTAGCCTTTGCTTGCCTAACTATTTCAGCCCGCCTCTGCTAGGATGTGTATCTGCTGTCTGGTTTCTGTGAGTGACAGGGCTGGGGAGTTCCAGGAGACAGTCTGGGCTGCCAGGTGGTGAATAGAGAGATTACCCCAGGATGGGTGGGAGGAGTGGCCATTGACTCTGAATAGGGCTGTGCTCTGCCACCACAATGCTGGCTCCACCTCCTGTGGAGCGTCTGATGTCTCTGCCCTGCACCCTGAAAGAAGCAGCAAGAGTCTCCAAAACAAATTGCTCCAAAACTGGGTTGAACCAGGCTCAGGCCCCCTGGCCTGCAAGAACAAAGGATTTTGCGTATAAAAGTAGGAGCCCTGCTCCTAAACAGTAGATCCTGCTTTTGAACCAAGAAGAGACCTCTGCCTGAGGAGAAGGAACCAGTAAAGCTGAAGGAGGAAGACTGTCCATATCCATGGGGGACTGGCCTGCAGTGGTTGCCTTGCTGCCAAAGGAGAGGAAGAAACCTACAAAGACTTGCTACTTTTAAACTTGCTTTACTTTCTGCAAAGAACTTGTGCTTCAAAAACAATCTCCAAGGGCCTGGAAGCGAGCTGGCCCCCTGAACTGAGCCACAGGACCATTAAGCTCTTTCCCCCCTTCGAACCGAGCTGCTGGGCTTACTGAGTTCATGCCCCGCTGAAGGCCGTCACTGAGTGCGCCCTGTGAAGCCCGTCCACCTTGAGGCGCTTCGAGCCGTGCTGTGCCACCCCGGTCCCATGTGTCCCTGCTGGTCTCGGCCCCGCCACACCGTGTCTCCCTGGGTCCGCCCAGCACCCTGCTACAACCCCCCCTTCAAGGCCGAAGCCGCACCAGCCGCCGCAAACTCCCTGGGTCCGTTTGCAAAGCCAGTATGGTGCGTACCTTGGAAGCGTACTGCTCCGCACCGTACATCACCGCTGAGGCCGAGGAGCACCAGCTGAGCAGCCGGTACATTCCGTACCCGCCGCTAGGTGCCACCGCGCCGCCTCTACGATTGACTGCTTCGCCCCGGACCAGCCTCTTGATCCCCCCAGCAAGGTACGGTGCATACATTGAAGGCCTACTGCACCGCACCGTGAGACATCCCCGAGGCCGTGCCGCACTAAAGAGGAGCTGCCCTGCACAAAGCGTACAGGCTGCTCCGTGCCGCATTGCCGCCTCGATCTCCACAAGCTTCGCCTCAAAGGGACGCCTACGCCCGGACTTTACCAGTGACCCGGACCTTCCGCAGCACCCCCCTGAGGACCCGCTCCAACGCCCTACGTCTCGAAGCCCACCACGAGCCGGACCAGCTTCAGGAGCCCAGCCGATCATGGTCCCAGGTACGCCGCTTTCCCCCTGCATTGTCCGCGGCGAACCATCAACAAAGGTACTGTGCGCAGCGTACCGAAGGGTGCACGTCTCTGACCCGAGGGTCCACACCGTTGTTTGACTAGTTGCTTAGCCTAGTTCGAACCACCTGAGAGTCGCACCAGTAGCGCGAGGCGCACAGAATGGAACATTGAATACCAAATTCACCCTTAAGTATATTTTGCCAAGAACTCTTTACCCACAACTATTGTGTGCAGTTTAAAACGTTATTCATGGTCTAGAGGCACTTTTAAGAGAAAGCACATATCCTCGCATAAAAAAAGTATTGTGTGCATCAGAAGCCAAACGTTATTTATGGTCTTGTATTAAGTCTGCATAGGAGCTATCTATATTTACATAAAGTCTACATATTTTTATACAAACCTAGACTGGTGTCCATTTGTGGTGGCTCATTTGATTGTTGTGTACAGCCATAAATGCTTAACCATTGAACGCCCAGAAGTTTAGCCTAGACTGCTTGCGCCACACTACCTAGAGGGTGAGCAGGGATTATTTTCAGGGGTAAGTCCCTTGCCCTGACTAGAGGAGAGGGTCCTGTTTGTCACAAGTGCATACCTGTGTCAACCAGAGACCCCCAAATCTAACATTGGAGGCAGCGATGAGGATTTTGAATTTGCATTTATGATTTGTGTACAATAATTGGTGAACACCACGTAGTGAGCTGAGACCAATAACGCAGCCACATACTGTTGATTTTTTTTTTGCTAAGAAGCTCTCCATTTTTTTTTAAAAAGTCATGCCTGGCCCAAAGTCTGTAGAGAAGGCAGCATCCATAATCTCTGGTGGAAGTGAGATCGAAGAAATAGATTGGGAAGAAGAGAGGATAGACAGCTACACCAAGGCCCAGCTGAGGGGCTTCTGCAACAAATTCAGAGTTCCCATATCTGGATGGAGAAACAAGCCAGACTACTAAAAGGCGCTGAAGGCCTGGTTAGAATCAAGGCCACCTGTGAGTAGAGTGGAACTTGAACACGAAGAGAGCATCCAAGAATATGACAGAGTCCTGTCACCAGAGGAGTTGGCAGACAGGGCAGCAACCAGGGCCCATGAAGTGGAGATGGCAAAATTTAATGGACAGATGGAAAAACAAAGATTGGCAATGGAATAGAGAAAGATCATATTGGAACATGAAGTGAAATTGAGGGAGTTGGAGCTGAAAGCCAAAAGTTTGGAAAATACTCCCTCTGATGGCAGCGCAACGCCAGTGCAGGTAGAGTCAAGAGTGTACATGCCAAAAGATGTAGTGAAGGAGTATTTTAAAAATGATGACATAGGGCAGTGGTTCAAGGCCTATAAGGTAGCCATGTCTTCCCACCGGGTCCCTGAGAGAGATTGGGGAGCGGGGTTGTGGGGACGGTTCCTTAGTGAGGGGCGGGACACACTGCTAGATTTGCCCTCTGAAATTTATAACTCCTATCCCCACATGAAGGAAGCTTTGATGACTAGGTATGGGTTAACTCCTGAATTATATAGACAGAGGTTCAGGGGGTGTACAAAGATTCCTGGGGGTACCTATGTTGAATATGTAACCTTTTTCTGCAGAGCACTGGATGGTTGGGTGAAGGGTAGCAAAGTGAATAATTTTCAAGGTCTCTTTGATTTAATTGCATGGGAGCACTTGTCTAGTAATTGTTTTCCTGAGCCCCGCTAGCACCTGATTGATAGCAAGCTGACTAACCCTAGGAAGCTTGCTGAGGAGGCAGACCGCTGGCTCAGCACCAGGGTCCACAAGGGTCAAGTGGGAGACTCAGCGAAGGGTGGGCAGGGTCCCCAGCAGAAGAGTGGGGGGGGACAAGGGTAAACAGAGGGAGTTTCAGAAGTGGCCCAAAAGTAGTCCCCAAGGGAACCAAGGGAAAGGTTCTCAGCCTCCCCCACCCCAGAAGCAGACCGGGGCCCCGACAGGTAATCCTGTTCAAAGAGGGCCCATAAAGTGTTATAAGTGTGGTGAACTGGGTCATTTTGCCACTGATCTCAAGTGTCGTCTTTTTGGTAAACCAGCACCCACTGGTGCTCCGCCCCGGCAGATCGCTAGTGTAGCCTTTGGGGAGGTGGTAGAAGTCCAAGGTGGTCCCTGAGAGCTACCTGCCCTCCAACACTAAGAAATATGGGCAGTTGGTGACCATCAATGGAAAGAAGGCAGAGGCTCTTAGTGACACAGGAGCCAGTGTGACTGCAGTCCGGCAGCACCTGGTGTCTCAAGAGCAGGTTGTAACCCATGCATACTGCCGGGTTGTCAATGCTGACAACTCTGAGAGCCAGTGTCCAATGGCTCAGGTTCCAGTTGAGTGGGGGGGTCTCTGGTACTCTTCAGGTTGCTCTGAGAACTTCCATGCCTGTAGACTGTTTGCTATGGAATGACTTGGAGAGTTCCCCTTGGTAAAAAGTGGAAAAGACAACTCACCTGAGGATGGTGGGTTTACCTGACTGGGCGTGCATGACCACACGGTCAATGGCAGCCAGTAGGGGTGTTCAAGAGGTCCTGGAGCCTGAGGGAGAGGCCCAGGAACCGGCCTTAGAGGGAGGGCACAGGAGGCACGGGAAACCGGCCCCTGAAATTCCCACGGCCCAGGAGGAAGCAGATCTTGAGGGGGATGCCCTGGAGCCTACCGAGGAACAGATAGCTGAACTTGGGAACCTGCCTGAGCTGACCCATTGGCAGCAGGAAGGAGGCCCCTCCAGGGAGGAATTCTGCAGAGAGCAGAAAGAATGCCCTTCACTTGTGGGTGTGCGGCAGCAGGCTGCAGACCAGGCCAATGGTGATCAGTCCGGTACACATTTCCTTTACTGGGAGAATGACCTCCTATATTCAGAGCCTAAGGTTGCTGAACCTGGGTCAGCCCATGCGCTGGTGGTACCCCAGAAGTTCAGAGCCTTCCTACTGGGGCTGGCTCACGATGTGCCATTAGCAGGGCATTTGGGGCAGGACAATACCTATGAAAGGCTTGTCACCCACTTCTATTGGCCCCAAATGCACAAGAACTCAGATGCTCACTGTAGGTCCTGCCAGACTTGCCAGGCAAGTGGTAAGAGTGGGAGGAAGCAAGAGGCTCCTCTCCAGCCCTTTCCCGTAGTCAATACCCCCTTCCAGAGAGTGGGAATTGATATTGTGGGGCCACTGGACCCCAGGACAGCCATGGGCAACAGGTTTATCCTGGTCCTGGTGGATCATGCCACCCGCTACCCTGGAGCCATCCCTCTGAGGACAGTGACGGCCCCCGTGGTGGGACGGGCACTGATGGGGATTTTCTCCAGGGTGGGATTCCCTCTAGAGGTGGTGTCTGACAGGGGCACCAATTTCATATCCAAATATATGAAATCCCTTTGGCAAGAGTGTGGTGTAACCTATAAATTCACCACACCTTACCACCCCGAAGGAAATGGGTTGGTTGAGAGATTCAACCGACCCCTGAAAGGCATGATTATGGGTCTTGAGGAACCCATGAGGCGCAAGTGGGACGTCTTCTTACCATGCCTTCTCTTTGCCTACCGAGAGGCGCCACAGAAGTCTCTAGGGTTCAGTCCCTTTGATCTCCTGTATGGCCACCCAGTGAGAGGACCTCTAAGTCTGGTCAAAGAAGGCTGGGAGCAATCTCTGAGGAACGCTCCCCACAATGTATACAGTTACATGCTGGCCTTTAGCAACCAGATTAGGCGTTTCAGGAAACTTGCTGAGGCAAACCTGGAAGCCAGCCAGGAGGAAATGAAGTGGTGGTACGACCAGAATGCCACTCTGGTTGAGCTTCAGCCTGGACAGAAGGTGTGGGTCTTGGCCCCAGTGGAACCTTGTGCACTTCAGGATAAGTGGACAGGCCTCTTTGAGGTTGTGGAGCGCAAGAGTCCTGTCACCTACTTGGTGGACTTGCAGTCTCCCAGGAACCCCTTGAGGGTCCTACATGTCAACCGCCTTAATCCCCACTTGGAGAGGTCCAAAGTGGGCATGCTCTTGGCTACCGATGATGGGATGGACGAGGAGACTGAGCCTCTTCCTGACCTGCTGGTGGCCTCAGAACGAAATGGGTCAGTGGATGGAGTAAACCTCTCACCCACCCTGACCCCTGAGCAACAGGATGACTGCAGCCAACTGCTGGGGCAGTTTCCTGACCTGTTCAACCTGGTTCCTGGTGTCACAGATTGGTGTGTCAATGATGTGGACACAGGAGACAGCTTGCCTGTAAAGCATAAGGCTTACAGAGTGACTGACAGGGTCAGAGCCTGCATCAAGGTGAAGGTCTCAAAGATGCTTGCTCTTGGGATAGTTGAGTCCTCCAGCAGTCCTTGGGCCAGCCCAGTGGTCTTGGTCCCAAAGGCTGCAACGCCAGGAGCCACACCTGAACTCTGATTCTGTGTGGACTACAGAGGACTCAATTTGGTCACCAAGACTGACGCGCACCCCATCCCCAGAGCTGATGAGATCATAGATCGGTTAGGGGCTGCCCGGTACCTCAGCACGTTTGATTTGACGTCTGGGTACTGACAGATCGCCTTGACCGATGGGGCCAAAGAGAGGTCAGTATTCTCCACACCAGATGGGCATTTCCAATTCGGGGTTATGCCCTTTGGGATGAAGAATGCCCCTGCCACCTTCCAAAGGTTATAATATAAAAAACAAGGGGAACCCAAAGTAGCAATAGGTCTGGGACCTTGGGAGTATACAGTATTTCAAAAGACAATGGTCCCAAACATCTATACAAATAATCAAGACAGGAATAAGTATAGACCAAGATTGAAATCTATATTAACAGTCCAGCCGGACAGATTTAATAGTAAGTATAGTCAAATGTGGCTAAGTTGTTAAAGAATTTCCAAGTGGGACACAACCTGTGTCCAACTACCACATATATGAAGACAAAATGACATACATACAAGTGAGAGGCAATAAAACATTCAAATCCTCAAGTGTAAGCTGTCGACGACGTTTCAATCCCTATTTAATGTGGGATCATCATCAGGACATATTGATTCATGCCTTTACTCAATATAGAATGAAAAAAGCAGAGTCATCTATTAATGCATGGCAAGGATGCCTATGCGTAGAGTAACCGCTAACTCGATCCGCAAAGTGATTATGGACCATCAAAGATAAGGAACCACCAGCAACACACTCGGGTGCCGGTCGAGGGAGATGAATAGGTCCCGAACAATCATCAGAAAGACTCCGAAAAGGGGAGTCAAGCACGGCGGGCGAGTCAATGCTCGATCCATCTACGGATCGAGCATTGACTCGCCCGCCGTGCGTTGCTGGTGGTTCCTTATCTTTGATGGTCCATAATCACTTTGCGTCCTGATGATGATCCCACATTAAATAGGGATCGAAACGTCGTCGACAGCTTACACTTGATGATTTGAATGTTTTATTGTAAAATCACACAAAGTGTACTTCAATATTAACTGTCTGTTTTAATTCTGAATAATTTGCAGACTGCCCTTCCTTGCCTCTCACTTGTATGTGTGTCATTTTGTCTTCACATATGTGGTAGTTGGACACATGTTGTGTCCCACTTGGAAATTGTTTTCCAACTTGGGCACATTTGACTGGGGACCATTGTTTTTGAAATACCTTCCAAAGGTTGGTCAACCAGGTTTTAGCTGGGCTGGCTGAGTTCAGCGCCGCCTACCTGTATGACATTGCAGTGTTCAGTGGTACCTGGAAAGAACACCTGCGCCACCTCTGGGAAGTGTTGATGGCACTGCGCAGGGCAGACCTCACGATCAAGGCAAGCAAGTGGGCAGCGTTCAGTGGTGTACTTGGGACACCAAGTTGGGAGCGGCCAGGTGGCGTCCCTGCAACCCAATATTGTGACCATCCTGGCTTGGGAACCCCCCAAAACTCAAACTGAGGTGAGAACCTCTTTAGGACTCACAGGGTACTTCAGGAGGTTGCTGCCGCGAACTCCCTGGGTCCGTTTGCAAAGCCAGTACGGTGCGTACCTTGGGAGCATACTGCTCCGCACCATACATCGCCGCTGAGGCCGCGTCACACCAGCTGAGCCGCCGGTACGGAACGTACCCGCCGCTAGGTGCCGCCGCCCCGCCTCTACGATTGCCTGCTTCGCTCCGGACCAGCCTCTTGATCCCCCCCCAGCAAGGTACGGTGCGTACATTGAAGGCGTACTGCACTGCACCGTGAGACATCCCGAGGCCGCGCCGCACCAAAGAGGAGCTGCCCTGCACAAAGCGTACAGGCCGCTCCGCGCCACATTGCCGTCTCGATCTCCACAAGCTTCACCTCGAAGGGACGCCTTCACCTGGACTTTACCAGCGACCCGGACCTTCCGCAGCACCCCCCCCTGAGGTCCCGCTCCAGTACTGTACGTCTTGACGCCCGCCACGAGCCGGACCAGCTTCAGGAGCCCTGCCGATCATCGTCCCAGGTACGCCGCTTTCCCCCCGCATTGTCCGCGGCAAACCATCAACAAAGGTACTATGCGCAGCGCACCAAAGGGTACACGTTTCGGACCTGAGGGTCCGCACCGTTGTTTGATACGTTGCTTTGCCTAGTTCGAACCACCTGAGAGTCGCACCAGTAGTGCAAGGCGCACAGAACGGAACATTGAATACTAAATTCACCCTTAAGTATATTTTGCCAAGAACTCTTTACCCACAACAATTGTGTGCAGTTTAAAACGTTATTCATGGTCTAGAGGCACTTTTAAGAGAAAGCCCATATCCTTGCATAAAAAAAGTATTGTGTGCATCAGAAGCCAAACGTTATTCATGGTCTTGTATTAAGTCTGCATAGGAGCTATATATATATATCTATATTTACATAAAGTCTACATATTTCTATACAAACCTAAACTGGTGTTCATTTGTGGTGGGTCATTTGATTGTTGTGTACAGCCATAAATGCTTAACCATTGAACGCCCTGAAGTTTAGCCTAGACTGCTTGCGCCTCACTACCTAGAGGGTGAGCAGGGGTTATTTTCAGGAGTAAGTCCCTTGCCCTGACTAGAGGAGAGGGTCCCTGTTTGTCACAAGTGAATATCTGTGCCAACCAGAGACCCCCAAATCTAACAGTCCTTTTGCTCACTTTGCCACTGGATTTAAGCTAACCTGGCTGATGATGGCTGATTAGCCAGAAACCGGTCACAGGATGCTTGTTTCCCGTCCAGGGAAGACATGGCTTCACAGTTCGGGCAGGACTGGTCCCATGAGACACAGGGTCAGACTGATTTGCATATGGCCATGTCTGAACTGGGGTGGCGGAGTGAGCTAAAGAATGATGATTGATTAAACCCAAAACAGTTGACTAGGGGTGAGTGCTTGCAATGTTCAAAACTCTGTCCTTCATCCCTTTTGGTTTTGCTTTGTTCGCACTAAGTTGGCAGGGTATGCCCAGACGTGGGTCTCTTGCTCACTTTGCCACAGGATTCAAGCTAGCCTGGCTGATGAAGGCTGATTAGCCAGGAACCGGTCCCAAGATGATTGTTTCCGGTTCAGGGAAGACATGGCTTGGCAGTTTGGGCTGGACTATTCCCATGAGGAACAGGGTCTGAATGATTGGCATATGTCCATGTTTGAAATGGGGTGGCAGAGGGACCTAAAGAATGATGAAGGTTTAAACCCAGGTCAGTTGACTGGGGGTGAGTGCTTCCAATGTTCAAAATTCCGTCCCTCATCCCCTTTGGTTTTGCTTTATTCGCCCTAAGTTGGCAGGGTATGCCCAGACGTGGGTCTCTTGCTCACTTTGCAACTGGATTCAAGCTAGACTGGCTGATATCAGCTGATTAGCCAGTAATAGGTTCCAAGATGCTTGTTTCCAGTCCAGGAAAGACATGGCTTGGCAGATCGGGTTGAACTGTTCCCATGAGGCACAGGGTCATACTGATTTGCATATGGCCATGTCTGAACTGGGGTGGCAGAGTGTGTTAAAGAATGATGATGGATTAAACCCAGATCAGTTGACTGGGGGTGAGTGCTTGCAATGTTCAACACTTTGTCCATCAACCCCTTTGGTTTTGCTTGTTCGCCCTAAGTTGGCAGGGTATGCCCAGATGTGGGTCTCTTGCTCACTTTGCCACTGGATTGAAGCTAGCCTGGCTGATGACGGAAGATTAGCCAGTAACCGGTCTCAAGATGCTTGTTTCCGGTCCAGGGAAGACATGGCTTGGCAGTTCGGGCTGGACTATTCCCATGAGGCACAGGGTCAGACTGAATTGCACATGGCAATGTCTGAACTGGGGTGGCGGAGTGAGATAAAGAATGATGTTGGATTAAACCCAGATCAGTTGACTAAGGGTCAGTGCTTGCAATGTTCAACACTCCGCCCATCATCCACTTTGGTTTTGCTTTGTACGCCCTATGTTGGCCGGGTATGCCCAGACGTGCGTCCTTTGCTCACTTTGCTACTGGATTCAAGCTAGCCTGGCTGATGACGGCTGATTAGCCAGAAACCGGTCCCGGGATTCTTGTTTCCAGTCCAGGGAAGACATAGCCTGACAGGTTGGTTTGTACTGTTCCCATGGGGCATAGGGTCAGACTGATTTGTATATGGCCATGTCTGAACTGGGTTGGCGAACAGTTGACTGGGGGTGGGTGATTGCAATGTTCAAAACTCTGCCCTTCATCCCCTTTGGTTTTGCTTTGTTTGCCATAAGTTTGAGGGGTATGCCCAGACGTGGGTCCCTTGCTCACTTTGCCATGGGATTCAGGCTAGCATGACTGATGACTGCTGATTAGCCAGAAAAAAGTCCCAGGATGCCTGTTTCCGGACAGGGAAGACATGGTTTGGCAGTTAGGGCTTGACTGTTCCCATGAGGCACAGTGTCAGACTGATTTGCATATGCCCATGTCTGAACTGGGGTGGCGGAGTGCGCCAAAGAATGATGATGGATGAAACCCAGATCAGTTGACTGGGGGTGAGTGCTTGCAATGTTCAACACTCTGCCCATCATCCCTTTTGGTGTTGCTTTGTTCGCCCTAAGTTGGCAGGGTATGCTTAGACGTGGGTCCTTTGTTCACTTTTGCCACTGGATTCAAGCTAGCCTGGCTGATTAGCCAGAAACCAGTCCAGAATGCTTGTTTCCGGTCCAGGGATGACATGGCTTGACAGTTTGTGCTGGAATGTTCCTATGAGGCACAGGGTCAGGCTGATTTGCATATGGCCATGTCTGAACTGGGTTGGCGGAGTGAGATAAAGAATGATGATGGATTAAACCCAGATCAGTTGACTGAGGGTGAGTGCTTGCAATGTTCAACACTCCATCCATCATCTCCTTTGGTATTGCTTTGTTCGCCCTAAGTTAGCAGGGTATGCCCAGACGTGGGTTTCTTGCTCACTTTGCCACTGGATTCAAGCTAGCCTGGCTGATGATGGCTGATTAGCCACTAACTAGTCCCCAGATGCTTGTTTCTGGTCCAGGGAAGACATGGCTTGGCAGTTCGGGATGGACTGTTCCCATGAGGCACATTGTCAGACTAAATTGCATATAGACATGTCTGAACTGGGGTGGCAGAGTGAGCTAAAGAATGATGATGGATTAAACCCAGATTAGTTGACTGGGGATCAGTGCTTGAAATGTTCAACACTCAATCCATCATCTCCTTTAGTTTTGCTTTGTTCACCCTAAGTTGGCAGAGTATGCCCAGACGTAGGTCACTTACTCACTGTGCCACTGGATTCAAGCTAGCCTGGCTGATTAGCCAGAAACCGTTCCCAGGATGCTTGTTTCCGGTCCAGGGAAGACATGGCTTGGCAGTCCAGGCTGGACCGTTCCCATAAGGCACAGGGTCAGACTGATTTGCAAATGGCCATGTCTAAACTGGGGTGGAGGAGTGAGCTAAAGAAGGATGATGGATTAAACCCGGATCAGTTGACTGGGGATGAATGCTTGCAATGTTCAACACTACGTCCATCAACCCCTTTGGTTTTGCTTCTTTCGCCCTAAGTTGGCAGGGTATGCCCAGATGTGGGTCCCTTGTTCTCTTTGCCACTGGATTCAAGCTAGACTGGCTGATGACGGCTGAGGAGCCAGAAACTAGTCCCAGGATGCTTGTTTCCGTTCCAGAGAAGACATGGATTGGCAGTTTGGGCTGGACTGTTCACATGAGGCACAGGGTCAGACTGATTTGCATGTGGCCATGTCTGAACTGGGTTAACAGAGTGAGCTAAAGAATGATGATGGATTAAACCCAGATCAGTTCACTGGGGGTGAGTGCTTGCAATGTCCAACACTCCGTCCATCATCCTCTTTGGTTTTCCTTTATTCGCCCTAAGTTTACAGGGTATGCCC
Organism: Lissotriton helveticus; assembly: GCF_964261635.1. Lineage (NCBI taxonomy): Eukaryota > Metazoa > Chordata > Amphibia > Caudata > Salamandridae > Lissotriton > Lissotriton helveticus. The sequence goes on from NC_136069.1 coordinate 1,197,662,062, forward strand.
AGACGTGGGTCTCTTGCTCACTTTGCCACTGGATTCAAGCTAGCCTGGCTGATGATGGATGATTAGCCACTAACTGGTCCCCAGATGCTTGTTTCCGGTCCAGGAAAGACATGGCTTGGCAGTTCGGGGTGGACTGTTCCCATGAGGTATATTGACAGACTGAATTGCATATGGCCATGTCTGAACTGGGGTGGCAGAGTGAGCTAAAGAATGATGATGGATTAAACCCAGATCAGTTGACTGGGGATCAGTGCTTGCAATGTTCAACACTCCGTCCATCATCCCCTTTAGTTTTTCTTTGTTCACCCTAAATTGGCAGAGTATGCCCAGACGTAGGTCACTTACTCACTGTGCCACTGGATTCAAGCTAGCCAGGCTGATTAGCCAGAAACCGTTCCCAGGATGCTTGTTTCCGGTCCAGGGAAGACATGGCTTGGCTGTCCAGTTTGGACTGTTCCCATAAGGAACAGGGTCAGACTGATTTGCATATGGCAATGTCTAAACTGGGGTGGAGGAGTGAGCTAAAGAATGATGATGGATTAAACCCGGATCAGTTGACTGGGGGTGAGTGCTTGCAATGTTCAACACTCCGTCCATCATCCCCTTTGGTTTTGCTTCGTTCACCCTAAGTTGGCAGGGTATGCCCAGAAGTGGGTCACTTGCTCACTGTGCCACTGGATGCAAGCTATCCTGGCTGAATAGCCTGAAACCGGTCCCAGGATGCTTGCTTCCTGTCCAGGGAAGCGCGTTTTGCCTGTCCTATAGGGTTGGGTATATAAGCGCATTTTGCTTTTCCTACAGGGTAGGGTGGACGAGTCATTTGCCACAATAACACACATTAGCGTCTATGCTATTACAGAGTTACTTATTTTACATTTCATTTTTCCATGTTTGTACCTTTAATTAGCACTTTATTTAGAAACGACTCTTGGTTTCCATGAGAGTCTTTTTTGCACTTTGTGTTAGCACGATACTTTATTGACAGCTTTATTTTGTTATACACATTTTCTACGAGCATGTTTGAAGACCATCAGGGAAGACTAGGTCGCTCCCATTGGCTGCAGCCCCGACCACGTGATCGGGAGCTCGACCAATGAGAACGATGAACACTGAAGGCTACACAAGTTGTTTGTTAAAGGTCTAGCAAGAGGACCGGCATCGCGTTAATGCCGGTACCTTTACTGCGGGAGAGTGTTCAGCATAGAGAAGACGTGTTTTTCACGTATATGAAGTGAGTAACTTTCGTATGCGAACAGGCTGATATGGTAGAAGGGGTGAAGCCCCTAGCTAAAGCGGTTTTCATTAATGATTGTGCTTTTCTTCAGATAACGTTCTGATTGTATAACAAATAGTACGAAGAGAAGAATAAGTGAGTGCCACAATGGCGTTTTTCTTGTTACTATGCAGCACAGAGCATGCTCACATTTGGGTGTTATCACAGTTGATCACAACGTGTGTATTTTGTTGGACGAGTATTTATGAACATGCAGGAATGTTTTTGAATTGTTATGTCATGTTATGATTTCATTTCTGATACACAGTACTGTTATGCCTTGTTTTCAGCTCATATGGTCCCAGATGAAGGTCATAGCGACCGAAATGCATTGGACTGATCTAATGAATACATATGTACATTCAGAATGTTCAAACAAAGAATAAAAGAGAGAATTATAAGAAAAAAATAAAGAATATGAACAGACAAACTTTTGTGTGAAACTTTTGAGGAACGCTGGGTAATCCCCAGTAGGATCGCACAGCAGTGCATCAAGGGATGCTTTCACCTTTTCAGAGGAAGGCACAACTTTGGATTATATAGGGCACTGAGGCAAGAGGTGCCGCTTTGATTGCACGCTCAGTTTACAAGAGATACTATTGAACAGAGATAAGCCTTATCCATAAGCAAAGCAGTGCGCTCAAAGCCCCTACCTATTACAGTTCTGTATTACTTTCCTTGCCACAGAGGCGAGCAGCACGCAAAATCTACGAAATTTCGAGTCCCCATAATCATTATAAAATGCAATATGAAGAGATTTCAAAGAGTACTGAAGCCAGGGCAAACACTTTTGCTTTTCAGGAGAGAGAAGCCTCCAGAATTTATTCTTTAATTCAGGAAGAAATGACTCAGACGTCCTCAGGTAGGACCAAGGCACAAAACCTGAAGCAATTAATATACATCTCCAAACGCCACGCGAATCAAAAACTTCATGCGATCACATTGATCCGATACCATAAAGTACAAAGGATACCCAGGGGACTACGAATTGCCCTTAAACCCTCTCTTTGTAAGAATTCCAAAGTGTTTCAGGACAAGTGGTACGCTATTCTGAACCGATGTTCGTTGGATTTGATTTTACTGATCATCGAGGAGCTTTCACTTATCTTGACAGAACTAACGAAGGAAATGGATGAACTTACAGAAGAGCTTTCCAAAATGATGACAGCAGATGAATTAGACGCGGTCCTAAAGGACGCAAATGAACAAATAGATCGGCACATCCAAGAAGTGAATGAACGAAAAATCAGAAAATTTAAACGAGATACACTCGATTATAAATTAGGGGAAGTGTACAAATGGGCAGATGTGTACGCCCAGAGAAGGAGAAACCGCCCCTATACTCCATTCACTGACACTTCGTCATCAGGAAGTGACGCTACAAATCGACCACCATCCAACAGAAACTATCCACCAAGGAAGGCACCACAGGTTGAGCAAACGAGCACATCTACAGCGACAAAGGAGAGAGTAACAGTGACAGAAAAAACAACCACCTCGGCAGTGATTAACATCCCAGACGAGCATTTTTTAGGAGTAGGCCAAGACCCACAAGAAGATCCAGGTGGAGAAAAAGAAGCTCCAAACACGCGAAGTGCTATGACAAAAAAGGAAAAGGAGAAAGAGAGAAAGAAAACCACACCCAAGAGCACCTAGTGATTAACATTTCCAAGTACAAGTTGACGACACAAGAATTAGCAGTTTTGGAAAAAGGCACCTCTTTTGTCCCAACAACCTCCACTAACTCACTTGAACTTGACATAAGTTTTTTCAAACTCATGCGCAAATTGAGGCTGCGCTACTTCTTTGATCACATTGTCGATAAACCTACCACAACGGAACAAGATCAACTCAAAGGATTACGAGCAAGAAGCACTTATATGGCTCCCACAAGCCACAAGACCTTAGATCTTTTTGAAACCCTGGTCAGGCAAGATCTGAGTAGGCTTAAATTTGACAAAAAACCCAGGAGAAACCTTACGAATAAGGATTTGGATGTTCTAAAAAAACTGGCACACAACAAAGATATTGTTTGCACCAAAGCAGATAAAGGCGGAGGCCTAGTTATAATGGATGCCAATATGTATCAACAGAAACTAGAAGAACATTTAGCTGACTCAAACACCTATGCAGTGCTAAATGGGAATCCCACTCACGAGTACGCCAAAAAATTGACAGAATTGGTTGTCCGAGCGAAGGAGAATGGTACGATCAATGAGAAAACAAAAAACTTTTTGCTCAAGGAAAATCCCAGTAGCCCGATTTTTTATATGATACCGAAGGTGCATAAGAACTTATATGATCCACCACTGCGCCCTATCGTATCAACGAGGAACAGCATCCATGAAACCACTGGTAAATTTATCGACAAGTACATGCAACCCACAGTACAAAACATGGCCACATACATTAAAGATTCTACAGACTTTTTAACGAGATTAAGCCTCTTGAAAAATAATGTGAATGAGGAATTACTACTATGCACAGCAGACGTCAAGTCTTTGTATACCTCAATACCTCACGGAGATGGAATAGAAGCGATGGAGGAAGCAATCCTAACCACTGACTACAACGAACAAATGCAAGTCTTTTTGATGGAGTTGATAATTTTTACGCTTTATCACAGCTATTTTAAGGTCAACAACAAGTGGTACCAACAATTGGTTGGAACCTCAATGGGCAATTGTGCCGCCCCGGTATATGCTAATCTGTATATGAAGGCATATGAGGAACATTTCATCTTGAACAATCCCACTTGGACTAGCAACCTGAAAATGATAGTCCGCTATATTGATGATGTTTTCATCATTTGGAAGAGCAGTGAGGTATCACTCCAACGGGCATTAACTGAACTGAACTCAAAAAATGAGAGAATCGAACTCACCTGGGAAATGTCTAAATCTTCTATTACTTTCTTGGACGTTCGAGTAAAGCTGCACCAGGGCAAGATAGAAACGGAGATGCATAGGAAACCCACTGACAGAAACAACACTGTCCATTTTCAAAGCTTTCACCAGGATTCTCTGAAAACTCACTTACCAACATCTCAGATGATGAGGGCAAAACGGATCACCTCTGAGACTGACAAAGTAAAAAGCACACTAGAAACCATGGGCGAAAGATTCCGTAAGAGAGGATATCCAGTGGCCCTGATCAACAAATCCATTGACAAAGTTCAAAGCATCCCCAGAGCAGAACTTTTAAAGACTCGCGTCAAAGCTAAGCAAGAGAGAATGACCATAGTGTCTAAATACTCAACGATGAGCCACAAATACAAGCGAATCATACGAACACATTGGAACATTCTACGAGCTGAAAGTGATTTTGATAAAAGTTTTGAACAGCAGCCCATTTTCGCCTTCACTAGAGGTAAAAACCTTGGAGAACTGTTAAAACAAATGAAACCGAAAACAGAGACCTACCGAGGCACTAGACCTTGCCTTCAATGTGGGCACTGCAACAACATCATTAGAGGCAGCGCAATAACACATCCTATGAAAGGACACCACATCAAGCTCCGTGTGAATGCGACCTGTGACACGGCGAATGCCATCTATATGTTAAAGTGTCCTTGCGGGAAGGTTTACGTAGGGAAAACCACCCGCAAGATAAAAACAAGACTAAATGAGCACAAGTCTAACATTAGGACAGGTAACATCAAGTCAGCAGTAGCAGCTCATTTTAAGGAAGAGAAACACAACGTGTCTCAACTACAGTTCACAAACTTGGAAGTGATTGATAAAATTGAAGGACGAGATAATAACAGATTCCTTCTTCAACGTGAAAACAGTTGGATGTATATGGTGAACTCACATAAGCCTTTTGGGCTCAATGATCGCGTTGAATTCACATGTTACCTGTAATTATTGCGAATTATTGCACACAAGCGCGTTTTGCCTGTCCTATAGGGTTGGGTATATAAGCGCATTTTGCTTTTCCTACAGGGTAGGGTGGACGAGTCATTTGCCACAATAACACACAGTAGCGTCTATGCTATTACAGAGTTACTTATTTTACATTTCATTTTTCCATGTTTGTACCTTTAATAAGCACTTTATTTAGAAACAACTCTTGGTTTCCATGAGAGTCTTTTTTGCACTTTGTGTTAGCATGATACTTTATTGACAGCTTTATTTTGTTATACACATTTTCTACGAGCATGTTTGAAGACCATCAGGGAAGACCGGGTCGCTCCCATTGGCTGCAGCCCCGACCACGTGATCGGGAGCTCGACCAATGAGAACGATGAACACTGAAGGCTACACAAGTTGTTTGTTAAAGGTCTAGCAAGAGGACCGGCATCGCGCTAATGCCGGTACCTTTACTGCGGGAGAGTGTTCAGCATAGAGAAGACGTGTTTTTCACGTATATGAAGTGAGTAACTTTCGTATGCGAACAGGCTGATATGGTAGAAGGGGTGAAGCCCCTAGCTAAAGCGGTTTTCATTAATGATTGTGCTTTTCTTCAGATAACGTTCTGATTGTATAACAAATAGTACGAAGAGAAGAATAAGTGAGTGCCACAATGGCGTTTTTCTTGTTACTATGCAGCACAGAGCATGCTCACATTTGGGTGTTATCACAGTTGATCACAACGTGTGTATTTTGTTTGACGAGTATTTATGAACATGCAGGAATGTTTTTGAATTGTTATGTCATGTTATGATTTCATTTCTGATACACAGTACTGTTATGCCTTGTTTTCAGCTCATATGGTCCCAGATGAAGGTCATAGCGACCGAAATGCATTGGACTGATCTAATGAATACATATGTACATTCAGAATGTTCAAACAAAGAATAAAAGAGAGAATTATAAGAAAAAAATAAAGAATATGAACAGACAAACTTTTGTGTGAAACTTTTGAGGAACGCTGGGTAATCCCCAGTAGGATCGCACAGCAGTGCATCAAGGGATGCTTTCACCTTTTCAGAGGAAGGCACAACTTTGGATTATATAGGGCACCGAGGCAAGAGGTGCCGCTTTGATTGCACGCTCAGTTTACAAGAGATACTATTGAACAGAGATAAGCCTTATCCATAAGCAAAGCAGTGCGCTCAAAGCCCCTACCTATTACAGTCCTGTCCAGGGAAGACATGGCTTGGCAGTTCAGGCTGGATTGTTCCCATGAGGCACAGGGTCAGACTGATTTGCATATGGCCATGTCTAAACTGGGGTGGCAGAATGAGTAAAGAATGATGATGGATTAAACCCAGATCCGTTGACTGGGTGTGAGTGCTTGCAATGTCCAAAACTCCGCCCAACATCCTCTTTGGTTTTCCTTTGTTCACCCTAAGTTGGCAGGGTATGCCCAGACGAGGGTCTCTTGCTCACTTTGCCCCTGGATTCAAGCTAGCCTGGCTGATGACAGCTGATTAGCCAGTGACCGGTCCCAAGATGCTTGTTTCCGGTATACAGAAGACATGGCTTGACAATTCGGCAAGGACTGTTCCCATGAGGCACAGGGTCAGACTTATTTGCATATGGCTATGTCTGAACTGGGATGGGGGATTGAGCTAAAGTATGGTGATGAGTAAACCCAGATCAGTTGACTGGGGGTGAGTGCTTGCAATGTTCAACACTCCGTCCATCATCCCCTTTGCTTTTGCTTTGTTCTCATTAGGTTGGCAGTGTATGCCCAGACGGGGGACCCTTGCTCACTTTGCCACTGGATTCAAGCTAGCCTGGCTGATGATGGCTGATTAGCCAGAAACCAGTCCCATTATGCTTGTTTCCGGTCCAGGGAAGACATGGTTGGCAGTTCGGGCTTGACTGTTCCCATGAGGCACAGGTTCAGACTGAATTGCATATGGCCATGTTTAAACTAGGGTGCAGAGTGAGCTAAAGAATGATGATGGATTAAATCCAGATCAGTTGACTGGGGGTGAGTGCTTGTAATGTTCAACACTCCGTCCATCAACCACTTTGGTTTTGCTTCTTTCGCCCTAAGTTGGCAGGGTATGCCCAGATGTTGGTCCCTTGTTCTCTTTGCCACTGGAGTCAAGCTAGCCTGGCTGATGACGGCTGATTAGCCAGAAACTAGTCCCAGGATGCTTGTTTCCATTCCAGGGAAGTCATGGCTTGGCAGTTTGGGCTGGACTGTACACATGAGGCACAGGGTCAGACTGATTTGCATGTGGCCATGTCTGAACTGGGTTGGCGGAGTGAGCTATATAATGATGATGGATTAAACCCAGATCAGTTGACTGGGGGTGAGTGCTTGCAATGTTCAACACTCCATCCATCATACCCTTTGGTTTTGCTTTGTTCACCCTAAGTTGGCAGAGTATGCCCAGACGTAGGTTACGTACTCACTGTGCCACTGGATTCAAGCTAGCCTGGCTGATTAGCCAAAAACCGGTCCCTGGATGCTTGTTTCCGGTCCAGGGAAGACATGGCTTGGCAGTCCAGGCTGGACTGTTCCCATGAGGCACAGGGTCAGACTTATTTGCATATGGCTATGTCTGAACTGGGATGGGGGATTGAGCTAAAGAATGGTGATGAGTAAACCCAGATCAGTTCACTGGGGGTGAGTGCTTGCAATGTTCAACACTCCGTCCATCATCCCCTTTGCTTTTGCTTTGTTCTCATTAAGTAGGCAGTGTATGCCCAGACGGGGGACCCTTGCTCACTTTGCCACTGGATTCAAGCTAGCCTGGCTGATGATGGCTGATTAGCCAGAAACCAGTCCCATTATGCTTGTTTCCGGTCCAGGGAAGACATGGCTTGGCAGTCCAGGCTGGACTGTTCCCATGAGGCAAAGGGTCAGACTGATTTGCATATAGCCATTGCTAAACTGGGGTGGCAGAGTGAGCTAAAGAATAATGATGGATTACAGCCAGATCAGTTGACTGGGGGTGAGTGCTTACAATGTTCAACACTCCGTCCATCATCCCCCTTGGTTTTGCTTTATTCGCCCTAAGATGGCACGGAATGCCCAGACGTGGGTCTCTTGCTCACTTTGCCACTGGATTCAAGCTAGCCTGGCTGATGACAGCTGATTAGCCAGTGACCGGTCCCAAGATGCTTGTTTCCGGTATACAGAAGACATGGCTTGACAATTCGGGAAGGACTGTTCCCATGAGGCACAGGGTCAGACTTATTTGCATATGGCTATGTCTGAACTGGGATGGGGGATTGAGCTAAAGAATGGTGATGAGTAAACCCAGATCAGTTGACTGGGGGTGAGTGCTTGCAATGTTCAACACTCCGTCCATCATCCCCTTTGCTTTTGCTTTGTTCTCATTAGGTTGGCAGTGTATGCCCAGACGGGGGACCCTTGCTCACTTTGCCACTGGATTCAAGCTAGCCTGGCTGATGATGGCTGATTAGCCAGAAACCAGTCCCATTATGCTTGTTTCCGGTCCAGGGAAGACATGGTTGGCAGTTCGGGCTTGACTGTTCCCATGAGGCACAGGTTCAGACTGAATTGCATATGGCCATGTTTAAACTAGGGTGCAGAGTGAGCTAAAGAATGATGATGGATTAAATCCAGATCAGTTGACTGGGGGTGAGTGCTTGTAACCTTCAACACTCCGTCCATCAACCCCTTTGGTTTTGCTTCTTTCGCCCTAAGTTGGCAGGGTATGCCCAGATGTTGGTCCCTTGTTCTCTTTGCCACTGGAGTCAAGCTAGCCTGGCTGATGATGGCTGATTAGCCAGAAACTAGTCCCAGGATGCTTGTTTCCATTCCAGGGAAGTCATGGCTTGGCAGTTTGGGCTGGACTGTACACATGAGGCACAGGGTCAGACTGATTTGCATGTGGCCATGTCTGAACTGGGTTGGCGGAGTGAGCTATATAATGATGATGGATTAAACCCAGATCAGTTGACTGGGGGTGAGTGCTTGCAATGTTCAACACTCCATCCATCATACCCTTTGGTTTTGCTTTGTTCACCCTAAGTTGGCAGAGTATGCCCAGACGTAGGTTACGTACTCACTGTGCCACTGGATTCAAGCTAGCCTGGCTGATTAGCCAAAAACCGGTCCCTGGATGCTTGTTTCCGGTCCAGGGAAGACATGGCTTGGCAGTCCAGGCTGGACTGTTCCCATGAGGCACAGGGTCAGACTTATTTGCATATGACTATGTCTGAACTGGGATGGGGGATTGAGCTAAAGAATGGTGATGAGTAAACCCAGATCAGTTCACTGGGGGGTGAGTGCTTGCAATGTTCAACACTCCGTCCATCATCCCCTTTGCTTTTGCTTTGTTCTCATTAAGTAGGCAGTGTATGCCCAGACGGGGGACCCTTGCTCACTTTGCCACTGGATTCAAGCTAGCCTGGCTGATGATGGCTGATTAGCCAGAAACCAGTCCCATTATGCTTGTTTCCGGTCCAGGGAAGACATGGCTTGGCAGTCCAGGCTGGACTGTTCCCATGAGGCAAAGGGTCAGACTGATTTGCATATAGCCATTGCTAAACTGGGGTGGCAGAGTGAGCTAAAGTATAATGATGGATTACAGCCAGATCAGTTGACTGGGGGTGAGTGCTTACAATGTTCAACACTCCGTCCATCATCCCCCTTGGTTTTGCTTTATTCGCCCTAAGATGGCACGGAATGCCCAGACGTGGGTCTCCTGCTCACTTTGCAACTGGATTCAAGACAGCCTGGCTGATGACGGCTTATTAGCCATAAACCGGTTCCAGGATGCTTGTTTCGGGTCCAGGGAAGACATGGCTTGGCAGTTCAGGCTGGACTATTCCCATGAGACACAGGGTCAGACTCATTTGCATATGGCCGTGTCTGAACTGGGGTGGCGGAGTGAGTTAAAGAATGATGATGGATTACACCCAGATCAGTTGACTGGGATGAGTGCTTGCAATATTCAACACTCCATCCATCAACCACTTTGGTTTTGCTTCTTTCGCCCTAAGTTGGCAGGGTATGCCCAAACGTGGGTCCCTTGTTCACTTTGCCACTGGATTCAAGCTAGGCTGGCTGATGACGGCTAATTAGCCAGAAACTGGTCCCAGGATGCTTGTTTCCGGTCCAGGGAAGACATGGCTTGACAGTTTGGGCTGGACTGTTCCCATGAGGCACAGGTTCAGACTGAATTGCATATGGCCATGTCTAAACTAGGGTGGAGAGTGAGCTAAAGAATGATGATGGATTAAATCCAGATCAGTTGACTGGGGGTGAGTGCGTGTAATGTTCAACACTCCGTCCATCAACCCCTTTGGTTTTGCTTCTTTCGCCCTAAGTTGGCAGGGTATGCCCAGATGTTGGCCGCAGGACAGCGAAGAGCAACTAGCCCTGGAGTCTGCTAACACTGTGCGGAAGCAAAATAGGCAGTGTTTACACCCTTCATTCTCCCCGACCCTTATGCTATGGTGGCCAGGAGTGCAAGTATGAGAGGAAAAACGTACTAATTCACTCCTGCTCCATATGATTCTTCCGTCAGTGCCAGGGGTTATGGCCCTAGGCCGCGTCCGGTCACGGATGGGCGCAGACGGGCTTGGCTTAGGCGCGGCATCGGTGCGCATCCGGCGCGCCCGCTGCGCCAGCCCGCTGCGCCGTCTGGCCGGGACGCACATTGTATAGGGTGTGAGGAGGGCGTGGGGCCGGCGCGACTAGAGCGCACCCCCAGCCACACCTAAAATGGCGCCCACCGCCGCCAGCGCGAATCACACAAGACGGCTGGGCGAGGCAGGGAAAGAGAGTATCAGCGTGTAAAGAGATGTCAGTGTTCTTCAGTAATTCCCCAATTTAAAATTCTATTTAGAAGCCCCCAAGTAAAAATTCATAAAACGATCTTTTTCAGCTTAAAAATACAATATCACAAGTAAAATGCCAGCAAGTAATTTCCAAGTAAGAGCGCTCGCAGCCCTAGTGTCTCTCGCTAGGGAGAGCTCTAAAATAGGCCTCAGACTCATTTGCATATGGCCGAGTCTGAACTGGGGTGGCCGAGTGAGTTAAAGAATGATGATGGATTACACTCAGATCAGTTGACTGGGGTGAGTGCTTGCAATATTCAACACTCCGTCCATCAACCACTTTGGTTTTGCTTCTTTCGCCCTAAGTTGGCAGGGTATGCCCAAACGTGGGTCCCAGGATGCTTGTTTCCGGTCCAGGGAAGACATGGCTTGGCAGTTTGGGCTGGACTGTTCGCATGAGGCACAAGTTCAGACTGAGTTGCATGTGGCCATGTCTGAACTGGGTTGGCGGAGTGAGCTAAAGTATGATGATGGATTAAACCCAGATCAGTCGACTGGGGGTGAGTGCTTGCAATGTTCAACACTCCATCCATAATACCCTTTGGTTTTGCTTTGTTCACCCTATGTTGGCAGTGTATGCCCAGACGTAGGTTACTTACTCACTGTGCCACTGGATTCAAGCTAGCCTGGCTGATTAGCCAAAAACAGGTCCCAGGATGCTTGTTTCCGGTCCAAGGAAGACATGGCTTGGCAGTCCAGGCTGGACTGTTTCCATGAGGCAAAGGGTCAGACTGATTTGCATATGGCCATTGCTAAACTGGGGTGGCAGAGTGAGCTAAAGAATAATGATGGATTACACCCAGATCAGTTGACTGGGGGTGAGTGCTTACAATGTTCAACACTCCGTCCATCATCCCCCTTGGTTTTGCTTTATTCGCCCCAAGATGGCACGGAATGCCCAGACGTGGGTCTCTTGCTCACTTTGCCACTGGATGCAAGACAGCCTGGCTGATGACAGGTTATTAGCCATAAACTGGTTCCAGGGTGCTTGTTTCCGGTCCAGGGAAGACATGGCTTGGCAGTTCAGGCTGGACTGTTCCCATGAGGCACAGGGTTAGACTCATTTGCATATGGCCGTGTCTGAACTGGGGTGGCGGAGTGAGTTAAAGAATGATGATGGATTACACCCAGATCAGTTGACTGGGATGAGTGCTTGCAATATTCAACACTCCATCCATCAACCACTTTGGTTTTGCTTCTTTCGCCCTAAGTTGGCAGGGTATGCCCAAACGTGGGTCCCTTGTTCACTTTGCCACTGGATTCAAGCTAGGCTGGCTGATGACCGCTAATTACCCAGAAACTGGTCCCAGGATGCTTGTTTCCGGTCCAGAGAAGACATGGCTTGACAGTTTGGGCTGGACTGTTCCCATGAGGCACAGGTTCAAACTGAATTGCATATGGCCATGTCTAAACTAGGGTGCAGAGTGAGCTAAAGAATGATGATGGATTAAATCCAGATCAGTTGACTGGGGGTGAGTGCTTGTAATGTTCAACACTCCGTCCATCAACCCCTTTGGTTTTGCTTCTTTCGCCCTAAGTTGGGAGGGTATGCCCAGATGTTGGTCCCTTGTTCTCTTTGCCACTGGAGTCAAGCTAGCCTGGCTGATGACGACTGATTAGCCAGAAACTAGTCCCAGGATGCTTGTTTCCGTTCCAGGGAAGTCATGGCTTGGCAGTTTGGGCTGGACTGTTCACATGAGGCACAGGGTCAGACTGATTTGCATGTGGCCATGTCTGAACTGGGTTGGCGGAGTGAGCTATAGAATGATGATGGATTAAACCCAGATCAGTTGAAAGGGGGTGAGTGCTCGCAATGTTCAACACTCCATCCATCATACCCTTTGGTTTTGCTTTGTTCACCCTAAGTTGGCAGAGTATGCCCAGACGTAGGTTACGTACTCACTGTGCCACTGGATTCAAGCTAGCCTGGCTGATTAGCCAAAGCCCGGTCCCAGGATGCTTGTTTCCGGTCCAGGGAAGACATGGCTTGGCAGTCCAGGCTGGACTGTTCCCATCAGGCACAGGGTCAGACTTATTTGCATATGGCTATGTCTGAACTGAGATGAGGGATTGAGCTAAAGAATGGTGATGAGTAAACCCAGATCAGTTCACTGGGGGTGAGTGCTTGCAATGTTCAACACTCCTTCCATCATCCGCTTTGCTTTTGCTTTGTTCTCATAAAGTTGGCAGTGTATGCCCAGACGGGGGACCCTTGCTCACTTTGCCACTGGATTCAAGCTAGCCTGGCTGATGATGGCTGATTAGCCAGAAACCAGTCCCATTATGCTTGTTTCCGGTCCAGGGAAGACATGGTTGGCAGTTCTGGCTTGACTGTTCCCATGAGGCACAGGTTCAGACTGAATTGCATATGGCCATGTCTAAACTAGGGTGGCAGAGTGAGATAAAGAATGATGATGGATTAAATCCAGATCAGTTGACTGGGGGTGAGTGCTTGCAATGTTCAACACTCCGTCCATCAACCCCTTTGGTTTTGCTTCTTTCGCCCTAAGTTGGCAGGGTATGCCCAGATGTGAGTCCCTTGTTCTCTTTGCCACTGGAGTCAAGCTAGCCTGGCTGATGACGGCTGATTAGCCAGAAACTGGTCCCAGGATGCTTGTTTCCGTTCCAGGGAAGTCATGGCTTGGCAGTTTAGGCTGGACTGTTCACATGAGGCACAGGGTCAGACTGATTTGCATGTGGCCATGTCTGAACTGGGTTGGCGGTGTGAGCTATAGAATGATGATGGATTAAACCCAGATCAGTTGACTGGGGGTGAGTGCTTGCAATGTTCAACACTTCATCCATCATACCCTTTGGTTTTGCTTTGTTCACCTAAGTTGGCAGAGTATGCCCAGACGTAGGTTACGTACTCACTGTGCCACTGGATTCAAGCTAGCCAGGCTGATTAGCCAAAAACCGGTCCCAGGATGCTTGTTTCCGGTCCAGGGAAGACATGGCTTGGCAGTCCAGGCTGGACTGTTCCCATGAGGCAAAGGGTCAGACTGATTTGCATATAGCCATTGCTAAACTGGGGTGGCAGAGTGAGCTAAAGAATAATGATGGATTACAGCCAGATCAGTTGACTGGGGGTGAGTGCTTACAATGTTCAACACTCCGTCCATCATCCCCCTTGATTTTGCTTTATTCGCCCTAAGATGGCATGGAATGCCCAGACGTGGGTCTCCTGCTCACTTTGCAACTGGATTCAAGACAGCCTGGCTGATGGCGGCTTATTAGCCATAAACCGGTTCCAGGATGCTTGTTTCGGGTCCAGGGAAGACATGGCTTGGCAGTTCAGGCTGGACTGTTCCCATGAGGCACAGGGTCAGACTCATTTGCATATGGCCGTGTCTGAACTGGGGTGGCGGAGTGAGTTAAAGAATGAAGATGGATTACACCCAGATCAGTTGACTGGGGTGAGTGCTTGCAATATTCAACACTCCGTCCATCAACCACTTTGGTTTTGCTTCTTTCGCCCTAAGTTGGCAGGGTATGCCCAAACGTGGGTCCCTTGTTCTCGTTGACACTGGATTCAAGTTAGCCTGGCTGATGATGGCTAATTAGCCAGAAACTGGTCCCAGGATGCTTGTTTCCGGTCCAGGGAAGACATGGCTTGGCAGTTTGGGCTGGACTGTTCGCATGAGGCACAGGTTCAGACTGAGTTGCATGTGGCCATGTCTAAACTGGGTTGGCGGAGTGAGCTAAAGTATGATGATGGATTAAACCCAGATCAGTTGACTGGGGGTGAGTGCTTGCAATGTTCAACACTCCATCCATAATACCCTTTGGTTTTGCTTTATTCACCCTATGTTGGCAGTGTATGCCCAGACGTAGGTTACTTACTCACTGTGCCACTGGATTCAAGCTAGCCTGGCTGATTAGCCAAAAACAGGTCCCAGGATGCTTGTTTCCGGTCCAAGGAAGACATGGCTTGGCAGTCCAGGCTGGACTGTTTCCATGAGGCAAAGGGTCAGACTGATTTGCATATGGCCATTGCTAAACTGGGGTGGCAGAGTGAGCTAAAGAATAATGATGGATTACACCCAGATCAGTTGACTGGGGGTGAGTGCTTACAATGTTCAACACTCCGTCCATCATCCCCCTTGGTTTTGCTTTATTCGCCCCAAGATGGCACGGAATGCCCAGACGTGGGTCTCTTGCTCACCTTGCCACTGGATTCAAGACAGCCTGGCTGATGACAGGTTATTAGCCATAAACTGGTTCCAGGGTGCTTGTTTCCGGTCCAGGGAAGACATGGCTTGGCAGTTCAGGCTGGACTGTTCCCATGAGGCACAGGGTCAGACTCATTTGCATATGGCCGTGTCTGAACTGGGGTGGCGGAGTGAGTTAAAGAATGATGATGGATTACACCCAGATCAGTTGACTGGGATGAGTGCTTGCAATATTCAACACTCCATCCATCAACCACTTTGGTTTTGCTTCTTTCGCCCTAAGTTGGCAGGGTATGCCCAAACGTGGGTCCCTTGTTCACTTTGCCACTGGATTCAAGCTAGGCTGGCTGATGACGGCTAATTAGCCAGAAACTGGTCCCAGGATGCTTGTTTCCGGTCCAGGGAAGACATGGCTTGACAGTTTGGGCTGGACTGTTCCCATGAGGCACAGGTTCAGACTGAATTGCATATGGCCATGTCTAAACTAGGGTGCAGAGTGAGCTAAAGAATGATGATGGATTAAATCCAGATCAGTTGACTGGGGGTGAGTGCTTGTAATGTTCAACACTCCGTCCATCAACCCCTTTGGTTTTGCTTCTTTCGCCCTAAGTTGGCAGGGTATGCCCAGATGTTGGTCCCTTGTTCTCTTTGCCACTGGAGTCAAGCTAGCCTGGCTGATGACGGCTGATTAGCCAGAAACTAGTCCCAGGATGCTTGTTTCCGTTCCAGGGAAGTCATGGCTTGGCAGTTTGGGCTGGACTGTTCACATGAGGCACAGGGTCAGACTGATTTGCATGTGGCCATGTCTGAACTGGGTTGGCGGAGTGAGCTATAGAATGATGATGGATTAAACCCAGATCAGTTGACTGGGGGTGAGTGCTTGCAATGTTCAACACTCCATCCATCATACCCTTTGGTTTTGCTTTGTTCACCCTAAGTTGGCAGAGTATGCCCAGACGTAAGTTACGTACTCACTGTGCCACTGGATTCAAGCTAGCCTGGCTGATTAGCCAAAAACCGGTCCCAGGATGCTTGTTTCCGGTCCAGGGAAGACATGGCTTGGCAGTCCAGGCTGGACTGTTCCCATGAGGCACAGGGTCACACTTATTTGCATATGGCTATGTCTGAACTGGGATGAGGGATTGAGCTAAAGAATGGTGATGAGTAAACCCAGATCAGTTCACTGGGGGTGAGTGCTTGCAATGTTCAACACTCCGCCCATCATCCCCTTTGCTTTTGCTTTGTTCTCATTAAGTTGGCAGTGTATGCCCTGACGGGGGACCCTTGCTCACTTTGCCACTGGATTCAAGCTAGCCTGGCTGATGATGGCTGATTAGCCAGAAACCAGTCCCATTATTCTTGTTTCCGGTCCAGGGAAGACATGGTTGGCAGTTCGGGCTTGACTGTTCCCATGAGGCACAGGTTGAGACTGAATTGCATATGGCCATGTCTAAACTAGGGTGGCAGAGTGAGCTAAAGAATGATGATGGATTAAATCCAGATCAGTTGACTGGGGGTGAGTGCTTGCAATGTTCAACACTCCGTCCATCAACCCCTTTGGTTTTGCGTCTTTCGCCCTAAGTTGGCAGGGTATGCCCAGATGTTGGTCCCTTGTTCTCTTTGCCACTGGAGTCAAGCTAGCCTGGCTGATGACGGCTGATTAGCCAGAAACTAGTCCCAGGATGCTTGTTTCCGTTCCAGGGAAGTCATGGCTTGGCAGTTTGGGCTGGACTGTTCACATGAGGCACAGGGTCAGACTGATTTGCATGTGGCCATGTCTGAACTGGGTTGGCGGAGTGAGCTATAGAATGATGATGGATTAAACCCAGATCAGTTGACTGGGGGTGAGTGCTTGCAATGTTCAACACTCCATCCATCATACCCTTTGGTTTTGCTTTGTTCACCCTAAGTTGGCAGAGTATGCCCAGACGTAAGTTACGTACTCACTGTGCCACTGGATTCAAGCTAGCCTGGCTGATTAGCCAAAAACCGGTCCCAGGATGCTTGTTTCCGGTCCAGGGAAGACATGGCTTGGCAGTCCAGGCTGGACTGTTCCCATGAGGCACAGGGTCACACTTATTTGCATATGGCTATGTCTGAACTGGGATGAGGGATTGAGCTAAAGAATGGTGATGAGTAAACCCAGATCAGTTCACTGGGGGTGAGTGCTTGCAATGTTCAACACTCCGCCCATCATCCCCTTTGCTTTTGCTTTGTTCTCATTAAGTTGGCAGTGTATGCCCTGACGGGGGACCCTTGCTCACTTTGCCACTGGATTCAAGCTAGCCTGGCTGATGATGGCTGATTAGCCAGAAACCAGTCCCATTATTCTTGTTTCCGGTCCAGGGAAGACATGGTTGGCAGTTCGGGCTTGACTGTTCCCATGAGGCACAGGTTGAGACTGAATTGCATATGGCCATGTCTAAACTAGGGTGGCAGAGTGAGCTAAAGAATGATGATGGATTAAATCCAGATCAGTTGACTGGGGGTGAGTGCTTGCAATGTTCAACACTCCGTCCATCAACCCCTTTGGTTTTGCGTCTTTCGCCCTAAGTTGGCAGGGTATGCCCAGATGTGGGTCCCTTTTTCTCTTTGCCACTGGAGTCAAGCTAGCCTGGCTGATGACGGCTGATTAGCCAGAAACTAGTCCCAGGATGCTTGTTTCCGTTCCAGGGAAGTCATGGCTTGGCAGTTTGGGCTGGACTGTTCACATGAGGCACAGGGTCAGACTGATTTGCATGTGGCCATGTCTGAACTGGGTTGGCGGTGTGAGCTATAGAATGATGATGGATTAAACCCAGATCAGTTGACTGGGGGTGAGTGCTTGCAATGTTCAACACTTTATCCATCATACCCTTTGGTTTTGCTTTGTTCACCCTAAGTTGGCAGAGTATGCCCAGACGTAGGTTACGTACTCACTGTGCCACTGGATTCAAGCTAGCCAGGCTGATTAGCCAAAAACCGGTCCCAGGATGCTTGTTTCCGGTCCAGGGAAGACATGGCTTGGCAGTCCAGGCTGGACTGTTCCCATGAGGCAAAGGGTCAGACTGATTTGCATATAGCCATTGCTAAACTGGGGTGGCAGAGTGAGCTAAAGAATAATGATGGATTACAGCCAGATCAGTTGACTGGGGGTGAGTGCTTACAATGTTCAACACTTCGTCCATCATCCCCCTTGGTTTTGCTTTATTCGCCCTAAGATGGCACGGAATGCCCAGACGTGGGTCTCCTGCTCACTTTGCAACTGGATTCAAGACAGCCTGGCTGATGACGGCTTATTAGCCATAAACCGGTTCCAGGATGCTTGTTTCCGGTCCAGGGAAGACATGGCTTGGCAGTTCAGGCTGGACTGTTCCCATGAGGCACAGGGTCAGACTCATTTGCATATGGCCGTGTCTGAACTGGGGTGGCGGAGTGAGTTAAGGAATGATGATGGATTACACCCAGATCAGTTGACTGGGGTGAGTGCTTGCAATATTCAACACTCCGTCCATCAACCACTTTGGTTTTGCTTCTTTCGCCCTAAGTTGGCAGGGTATGCCCAAACGTGGGTCCCTTGTTTTCGTTGACACTGGATTCAAGCTAGCCTGGCTGATGACGGCTGATTAGCCAGAAACTGGTCCCAGGATGCTTGTTTCCGGTCCAGGGAAGACATGGCTTGGCAGTTTGGGCTGGACTGTTCGCATGAGGCACATGTTCAGACTGAGTTGCATGTGGCCATGTCTGAACTGGGTTGGCGGAGTGAGCTAAAGAATGATGATGGATTAAACCCAGATCAGTTGACTGGGGGTGAGTGCTTGCAATGTTCAACACTCCATCCATAATACCCTTTGGTTTTGCTTTGTTCACCCTATGTTGGCAGTGTATGCCCAGACGTAGGTTACTTACTCACTGTGCCACTGGATTCAAGCTAGCCTGGCTGATTAGCCAAAAACCGGTCCCAGGATGCTTGTTTCCGGTCCAAGGAAGACATGGCTTGGCAGTCCAGGCTGGACTGTTTCCATGAGGCAAAGGGTCAGACTGATTTGCATATGGCCATTGCTAAACTGGGGTGGCAGAGTGAGCTAAAGAATAATGATGGATTACACCCTGATCAGTTGACTGGGGGTGAGTGCTTACAATGTTCAACACTCCGTCCATCATCCCCCTTGGTTTTGCTTTATTCGCCCCAAGATGGCACGGAATGTCCAGACGTGGGTCTCTTGCTCACTTTGCCACTGGATTCAAGACAGCCTGGCTGATGACAGGTAATTAGCCATAAACTGGTTCCAGGATGCTTGTTTCCAGTCCAGGGAAGACATGGCTTGGCAGTTCAGGCTGGACTGTTCCCATGAGGCACAGGGTCAGACTCATTTGCATATGGCCGTGTCTGAACTGGGGTGGCGTAGTGAGTTAAAGAATGATGATGGATTACACCCAGATCAGTTGACTGGGATGAGTGCTTGCAATATTCAACACTCCATCCATCAACCACTTTGGTTTTGCTTCTTTCGCCCAAAGTTGGCAGGGTATGCCCAAACGTGGGTCCCTTGTTCACTTTGCCACTGGATTCAAGCTAGGCTGGCTGATGACGGCTAATTAGCCAGAAACTGGTCCCAGGATGCTTGTTTCCGGTCCAGGGAATACATAGCTTGACAGTTTGGGCTGGACTGTTCGCATGAGGCACAGGGTCAGACTGAGTTGCATATGGCCATGTCTGAACTGGGTTGGCGGAGTGAGCTAAAGAATGATGATGGATTACACCCAGATCAGTTGACTGGGGGTGAGTGCTTGCAATGCCCAACATTCCGTCCATCATTCTCTATGATTTTGCTTTATTCGCCCTAAGTTGGCAGGGTTTGCCCAGACGTGGGTCTCTTGCTCACTTTGCCACTGGATTCAAGCTAGCCCGGCTGATGATGGCTGATTAGCACTAACTGGTCCCCAGATTCTTATTTCCGGTCCAGGGAAGATATGGCTTGGCAGTTCGGGATGGACTGTTCCCATAAGGCACATTGTCAGACTGATTTGCATATGGCCATGTCTGAACTGGGGTGGCAGAGTGAGCTAAAGAATGATGATGGATTAATCCCAGATCAGTTGATTGGGGATCAGTGCTTGCAATGTTCAACACTCCGTCCATAATCCCCTTTGGTTTTGCTATGTTCACCCTAAGTTGGCAGGGTATGCCCAGAAGTGGGTCACTTGCTCACTGTGCCACTGGATTCAAGCTAGCCTGGCTGATTAGCCAAAAACCGGTCCCAGGATGCTTGTTTCCGGTCCAGGGAAGACATGGCTTGGCAGTCCAGACTGGACTGTTCCCATGAGGCACAGGGTCAGACTGATTTGCATATGGCTATGTCTGAACTAGGATGGGGGATTGAGCTAAAGAATGGTGATGAGTAAACCCAGATCAGTTGACTGGGGGTGAGTGCTTGCAATGTTCAACACTCCGTCTATCATCCCCTTTGCTTTTGCTTTGTTCTCATTAAGTAGGCAGTGTATGCCCAGACGGGGGACCCTTGCTCACTTTGCCACTGGATTCAAGCTAGCCTGGCTGATAATGACTGATTAGCCAGAAACCAGTCCCAGGATGCTTGTTACTGCTCCAGGGAAGACATGGTTGGCAGTTCGGGCTTGACTGTTCCCATGAGGCACAGGGTCAGACTGATTTGCATTAAGTGTGGGCGAAATTTGCGAATTTGTGGTCCGCAAATTCGCGCGAAATCAAATTTGCGTTCCGCAAAATTCACGAATTTGTGCGAATTTGCGAATTTTTTTGCGGGTTTTTTTGCGTATTCGCGGCCCGCTTGCAGCGCACCGACCGTGAAGTTACCCATGCGCTCGTATATGGGCGTGGCCATCTTGTGCTCATTGTGTATTTCCATTTCCGGGCGCTATTGGCAATCTCGCGTTGTGTGCGGCGCGCTATTACGAGTCCGCGTGTGTTTGTGTGTGCTCGCGGGGGAAATATCGCGCGAACTTACCCACGCGGTCCTCAATGGGCACGGCCATCTTGTTTTACATTCATTGGTATGGTTCTGGGCATGCTTTTCCTATCCTCTCCTAATATCTTCAATCCTTTGTTTCTTTTAACTTTTTTTGATCCTTTAAACTCATTATCTATCCCTCTATTTTTCTACATCTATATTTTGTGTTTTTTTCAACTTTTAGTTACTTTTAAAGCTACTTTCATAAACTCTTTTTTTTTTTCTTTACTTTTTCCCTATTCTTTTCTATTTTTGTTTCCTTCAGCTGTCCAGACCATGCCAAAGGGAACCGGGAAGAGCAACGGGAAGGGTCCCGCACCCCGCACCCGGCTCCCATGCGGGCGATTGAGGGGGGAGCAAGTCGTGGCCTGGGAGATCTTTAGCGTGGAGGAGGTGGCCGCACTGCTTTTTTATGTCCAGCGTCACCTCTCCAAGACCATCGCAGGCGGCAGGATCGCTGGCGGGTACAGGCTCCGGGAGCGTCGGCAGCTGTGGGGGAAGGTGTGCCGGGCCATGTGTCGGCCGTCTCGCGTCCGGCGCACCCACAGCTAGGCCACGCACCGGTGGTCCGATATCCTGGACCGTGAACACCACCTGCTCGACCTGCTAGGCGTCGAGATCCCTGGGCTTGGTGAGTAGTAGTGGCTATTTAATGACTACTCTGTTTTCTCCTGCCCTATGTTATCATATTGCAAATGTTTGTTTTTTCCGAAGAGCAATAATGCTGCCGATTACATTGTAGGTAAATTATGTTTCAAAATCTTCTGTTATTGCATTGCAGGTGCACTGCTCGCCTGCTCAGTGGCGGTGCTACTATGATTACTTGTTTTTGATTTTGTGCTCATTTCATTGGCCTGAGTGATTATGTATGAGTGTACTTTACAGAACTGCGTAATGCTAGACACTAAGGGGCAGATTTACAATTACTGGCGCATCCCTGCAAATTAGCAGGGATGCGCCAGTAATTGTGCGCCACATCTCCACCACCCATGGTGCGCCGCATTTACAATGTGGCGCACAATGGGTAAAAATGACACAGATGCGTCACGGATCTGTGCCGTAAAGTCGGCGCATTGCTGGAGTTGCGTCGCAAGCACGACGCAGCTCCAGCAATGCTCTGGGGTGCCCTATCTCCCCAATGCTGTGTCAAGCGTACGTCTGCTTCAAGCAGGCGCAGGGTTTTGACGCAGCATTGGCCTAAAAGTGACTGAGTGAAATCTTGTAGATTTCACTCAGCCTTTTTTAGGAGGCGTTCCTGTGCAGGAATGCCCTCCCTTGCGCCGGAACCCCCCCTGATGGCGCAGGGCTTTACAACGTGATGCATCTCCCAGATGCGTCAAGTTGTTATATACCCCCGCACCATGGCGCCTCTTTTGCGCTGCCGCGGCGTCACAAAAGTCATGCAACGACGGAGGAAAAGAGCCACAAGGGGCTTGTAAATGTGCCCCTAGAGACTCCAGCCCAGTCCTTCCTTTGTACTCCTGCCTCTAAGAAGAGAGTGTTGGTGGATTGATAGTTTGAGTATATTATGACTGGTTATTTAGTAGGAAACTTTTTAGTGTTCAACTTCTCACTGGTTTGCAATCACGATGGACTGTGTCTGTCACTTCGCGTGCTGCGGAGTGCTGCCTGCCAGTCCTAGTCGAACCTTTTTGTAGTTGGTTTAGTGAGTTACATAACTTTCCAAGTAGACGGTCCGCGAATCCAGCAATACTAATATCCTAGTAGACCACATCAGATAGGTCAATACATTTAGTGCAATTGTTGACTATTTCCCAAAAATAATTTGTTATTGTTTTTTTAAATGTTTGATTTGGTTGACAACAATCATCCATGTTTGTGTCTTTCTTTCATGTTGTACATCAGCAGTGGCACCCCCCAGCGGCAAGGGGACAAAGGAGGAGGTAGCGGCGCCGGCGGGGAAGGGACAAGATCAGGAAGGCCAGGATCGGTCCGGCGAGGGCTCCTCTGCTGGCCCCAGTAAGTTTTCCTGTTAATATTAATAATTATACTTCTCTATCTTTTACAGCACCTATTTTTTCCTAACGTTCCTCATTCGATTTTTTCTAAATCATATTTGATCTTCTTGTAGACTGTTTCTAAATTCTTATCCTGCCTCTACTATGACTCCCTGTGGTACTACTAGATTATTATTAGTCTGTCTGTGTAGCTAACTAAGCTTGCACTGTTGGCAAAAGGTGTAAACCAAAACTCCCATTCTATTCAGCAATAGCTCCATGCACTGAGTGCAGTCCTCTGGGTTGTCCATAATGTCTTTGGAAGTCTTCTAAATGTTTATGCTTTGACACTTCCCAACAGTAAAATGTCAATGGCCACCAAGAAAGAATAATATACTAGTTTACTTTTTGATTGGATAGGAGGACAATTCATACTACTACTGTTCAGGGACTATTCTGCACAAACAGAACTATGGACACGAAATAGTGCATTGTTTATCAATTATAATAGGCTCAGTTAGACTTTCCACATACCTCAGTCATAACAGAATTTAAACCCCCAATCTCCTTACTGACTAGCTAGTGTGTCAGAGTCATTTAGCTCCCGAATTCATCGATGATTGATCCCCAATGATTATACAACCCAGGACATAAGACTACGAAGTCAGAGTCCCGACCTCTCAGAGCCACAGACTCATGCTTGCAAATTGCAAACCCTTTCGATCACTCACTCATGACCAAAAACCACAGAGTCTATGTAAGTTTTAAAGCTTTATTAAAAGTAAAAACATTTATGAAAATCAAGTTCATCATACAAGATAAACGGTGGATTGAACATTGAAAAGTGCTTAGTGATTTCACACATTAATTGTGGGCGAGCCCTCACCAGGTTGGAACTTCAAATATTCTTTGTGGTGCTAATCGTTGCTGACTCCATCCAAGTGATGATGATCTGATCTTGCTCTTGTTCTTAGAAGGGAAGCTTCTGTCTGTTATGAGAAAAATGGTGCATGTTAAAAAGCAAGCATTCATCAGTTGTGCCAAACAGTGTAGCAAGACATGTTACGGCTTAGCATAACTAAAAAACACCCTTCCCTGAAAAAAGGGCAGTTTGTAGTTTAGACTAGAGAGTCACAAATTATTAAATTTGTTTGTGTAGTCGTAGTCAAATTTTTTCATTCCTAGACAAAATACTAGGGAGTGGTGTATATGGCATCTAAGAATCTGAAATGTATTTTCTAGGCGGAACATCGGCACAGCCATCCACCGGTGCCAGGGCCAGCGCGGAGGTGGGCACTCCTGGGGCGGAGGCGGTGCAACAGCCAGTGGGAAGTGCTGTGGGGGATGCCACGGGAGTGGCGGGCAGTGGTAAGCTATTATATTCCTTACTTATTGAGATTGCAGACTACAGTGTGTGCTCTCTGCACGGGTGTATCTGTTGTACAGTACAAGTATACTTTACTGTTAAGAAGACTTACAAATTTAGAACTAAGTTTTTATCAACCAGGTAGTAGCCTCCTCTAAATTGACTTCAACTCAGCTGTGAAAGTTTTATCGAGAAGCCAAGTCAGATCAGAGATGAACTTGATGGATGGGAAGAACGAAAAGGGAAGAAGGGTGTAAGTAAGTGTGGAAGGACGAGCGAGTTAAAAGTAATGATGACTGGCAAAGAATGATACGTGTTTTTGAATGCTGCCCGAGGTGGCTGGGAATATGATGCATGGCCGGTTGAAGGATGAAGCAAGGATGGGTGGAAGGAGAAAGGGAAGAGGACTGCCTGGGTGGGTGAAACAGAAATAGTATGTGTGCGCAATATATCCTTTGGTTCAAATTCAAATGCAAGTCAAGCACGGATGCATGGCTTGTGGTTTCCAAAATAAAATGAAAATGTTGTTTTTCGTGAGAAAAACTAAGGTTTGTCCAGTTGAGACATTAGGAAGAATGATTGACATTTACTTTTAATGGATGGATGCCTGGATCATTGTACTATCTGACTCATAGATAGCATATGTGTATGTAGACAGATTGGACGGTCAATGGATGAAGTAAGTGTTACTTTGAAGAGCATGTAACACCGCACCCGCACGTCCGTTCCAGTGTAACAAAGGCAAGGAAAAGAAGTCGTAATTTTTCCGAACCCTACCATGAATAGTAGCAGTAGTTTGTATTGCAAGCACAGCATATATCGGCGATTACGGGGGCCACTCACTACCTCTGTTAATAATTTTAATACAACTCTGTCATTCATGTGTGGCCTATCAGTGTTCACTCAATAAAAAACAAAGCACCTAAAGGTCTCCCATATGTAAGTAAATATCCTGTGAAGGGATAGATAATCATATTATTTATCTTCGTCATTTTCCTTTTCTAGTAGTCATTGGCACTGTAGGGTGATAGTTAAATTCATTAAGCAGTAGCCCTTGTAACAGAGTATTCTCAGTGCCACCCGTAATAGAAAAGTAAGAGCTTCACCACCTGCATGTACTGGACTGGTACAGAAACGCAAGTCTGTGTCATCATGGCTTGCGTCTGTTTTTCTCGGGTGCAAGTTGACTGCACTGGCATTATGCCGGCTTCCAGAAGTTTACGTACCAATTTCGCTAAACAAGAGAGAAGAAGAAGAATAAAACCGGTGTACTGTCATAGTCGAATGTAGTGAGTCCATATAGTGCTCGTAGAATTGATTCCTGAAACTCCCACTAATGTTAGAGCAGAGGCTGACGAAGTTGGAGGTTAGATAGATACAGGCCACAAATGTTATGTACTGTGCTTGCAAGTTGCTAGTTCTACTGTGACACAACTATCTGCTGAATTATTTTGCGTTAATCTTAAAGAGCATTGGTTACAGTATGTTTTCTTTCTTCATATAGATGCTCCTTCCAAACTGACTCAGAAGGAGCTGGCTAGATGGGCCCGGCAAAGGAAGCTGGAGGCGAGTGTCGCCGAATATCGGCGGCTGGTGGCCCAGGAGGAGGAGTACACGCAGTCGCAGTCCACAACAACATCCACCACAACAGCTGCATCCTCCTCCGCGCTCCCTGGGTCAGCCAGTCAGCGCAAGCCTCCAGTGGTACGGACCCGTAGTACCGCAGCCACCCGCCACCGCCAAGCAGCCAAAAAATCAGCTGCCCCCCACAGCAGGTGCAAGGCCCGCATCCACCGCCTAACCCTCAGGGTGTCTAACCTTGAGCAGGAGATGGAGAGAATAAAGAGCCTGCTCAAGAACCTCGGCAGGGAGCAACGGGCCAATCTGGCCAAAGGACATCGCCGGCGGCAGTAGAGGAGGAGAGAATGTACCTTGCCCTTTTTAAAGACTTTTAGGGGGTGGGAATTGGGAGTTGGGTTTTTTCTTGGACTACGGGGACTTTTTCACGGACATTCTTTGGGGTTAGGGAGAGGGGTGGGTCGGGTCTTGCGGGATAGTTTATTTTTGTTGTGGATTTAAATAATTATTTACTTGCAATTTAAACATTGCATACGCGTTTTTACTGTTTTGCAGGGGAGGCGGGGGGTTTACCTGTTCGTTTGTTTTCCTGAAACTTAACTGGCTGCTTGATTCAAATTGTCTAATTAATTGCCCAAATGTTTACAAAAGTAAGTGCCACTCACAGAGTTAGTGAATTCAATTGTCCTACTAATTTATAGTACTACCGTCAGTCTCACCTCTCTCCTCCTACTCCACTATTCTTCCTCCCCCCAAACGCTTACCTTACCTGTGATTCATGTTTGAGAATAGGGCTAGGCACAGGGCTGGCTGCATGGCAACTGGCGATGAAGGTTGGCAATCCTGGGCGAGTGAAATGGTATTGTTGTGGTGGTAGTAGTGGTGATACACAGTGGCAGTAGCAGCATATGAAAAAAAAGAAAATTAAACTTGAGTGGCCTGAGCGGATCATTACAACAGTACGATAGATAGCATAGTACACAAGAACAGTGCCATAATTTAGCCTAACAAATGCTAGTTTCCTAAGTATACTATTTACGTGGAGTTTGGCTTCGGCTACTATAATAAATAGTTCTGAAGGTGAAGGACACAGCAGCGTAATCATTCACCACGTGTAGGAGGAGTATGTTCTTGATGATCAATACAGTTGATGGCGCCCATGAAAATCAGATTTGATTTTCAAATAGTCCTGGATCTGTGTAAAGCTGAGTAAGAATATCTCCTCAGAGTCCTTCAACCAGATTTTCTGTTGCTTTGACCTTATCCTCCCCAGCAAGTGTGAGGAATTATTGTTGTAATTTACTCACACCTCAATGAAAACCACACAGCCCGGGGGAAGAGGGTTAGGGTTTGAAACTTGGATGGGAATGGGGTTTGTGGGGAAAGATTTGTGGAGAGAGGGGAAAAAAAACCAGCATGGACAAACAACAAATGAAGATAAACAAATCTTTGGATACGAAGCTATTCATAAATCTTTTAAGGGACATAAATGAAGTGCATGCACTACTGCATGCATGAAGTTGTTTGCTAAATGGATAGGTTACTGTAAAGTAAGTAGTACTTTACACAATGTACTATGAAGAAACAACAATTTGACAGTGAAGGGCTGAAGTAATTACACAATTTCTCTTGCCTATCTGCCCTCAGAGAGAAGAGCCACTTAGTACATTAAATTAGTTAAAAAATAGCAAAGAAAAAAGTATACAATGGCTGGAGGGATGAATTGAAGCAGAGCAAAAAAGGCAAAATCTCACACTTAGAAAATTTAGGGCCTTCCTTCGATTCAGTCCAAACGCGCTCTGCAGCTAGGCCATAACTCCCTTTTTCCACCATGGATTTCCTTAAAAACAAATGCAATCAAAATTAGACTGTGCCAGCAATGCCCCCAGACCCGCCAACCCACCCGCAAAAAAGTAGAACACCCCCAAACGGGTAAAAAGCAAAAATGCTAAATCTCACGCTTAAAAAATGTAGGGCCTTCCTTCGATTCAGTCCAAACGCGCTCTGCAGCTAGGCCATAACTCCCCTTTCCCTCCATGGATTTTCTTCAAACCACTTGCAATCAAAATTAGACTGTGCCAGCAGTCCTCCCAGACCCCAAAACCCACCCCAAAACCTAGAACGCCCCAAACAGCCCCCCAAAAACAGGCAAGTGAGCAAAAACAGAAAAACTTTTTCACCATGGATTTTCTCCAAACCACCGATGCCCGATATTAGACCTTCCCGGCAATGCCCCAAGACCCGTCAACCCACCCGCAAAAAAGTAGAACACCCCCAAACAGGCAAAAAGCAAAAATGCAAAATGTGACACTTATGCATGCCATCTTCTCAATTATTCATTACTTGTTCTACTTTTTGTCCGCATCTTCTCCGGAAAGTGAGGGCCCACAGGGCAGCCTCTCCTGTCAATATCAGAAGTAACTCTGTCAGCAATCAGCAAGCATGTAGTCAGTCAGTAATTTCAGTCCCACTGGAGGGGACTCGTCTACGAAGACAAAGTTTCTTTATTCTTCGTAATCCATCCATCTGCCTTGAGGGAAATGGATAGAGGGAGTCTGGAGGAAGAGGATAGAGAAGCATGATTGAGTTGTGAACTTGTGAACCTCAGGAATGCAGACTGCGGCACCTTCAAATCAATAAGGAAAATAAAATGAAGACAGTGCTGCTAATGGACTTGTGATTAGGTGATTAGAGTTGTGTTGTGGTAAAAGTTGCAAAACAAAGAAAGACACACAGGAATAAAAGTGAATAGGGACAAAAAAAAGGAAGTCATTTTCAGGCCTGGGTGTCAGGGAAGTAGAGCTCGTCCTCAAACTCTATGGATTGAGACGGGAGTAGGTCAGGTAACAGAGAAGAACTTCCGTCACCTAAGTCGGTGTCCTCTTCTTCCTGCGTGCATTCACGTATTTTGTAATCTGTTGGTATGAAGTGCTGATTCATCTTGATCAGTGTTAACCTCTCCACATTTTTGGGCGAGAGGCGGGTCCTTTTTGAAGTTACAATGGCACCAGCAGCACTGAAAACACTTTCAGAAGACACGCTTGTGAGTGTGCAAGACAAATAATTTAGAGCCAGGTTGGTGATCAGTGGCCATAGAACCCTTTTCCTATACCAATACAGCAATGGTTTATGATTAACAAAGACCTCTGTTGGGTCATCCAGATAGGCCTGCACCATCGACTCAAGGTTCTCCACGATTGCTCCACTTTGCGTACCATCTGTGGCCTTTGCAGAACTGTAACGAGCAAACCCTTGATGAGTTAGCCAATCCTCTTCCGACAATATTTTGGCTCGGCCTGGTGCAGGTGAGGGTGATGATACGGTTGCTGCTGGTGTCGTTAACAGCTGTGAGGGAAAGTGACTCCCTTCGGCCACAGATTCAGAAGTGGAACTTGACGCCGGTTGCCCTGCTGATTCAGTTGTACTTCTGGCGGGTACTTGAATTTTCTGCCGCTTTATTTCGAACCGAGTGGCTGACACAGCTAGCCAATGTTTGTACTTTGAAACATCTGCTTCATCAAAAGGAATGAATGCTTTGTTGGCCACTGCCTTTCTGTACCGTGGATCCAGAATAGTGGCACAAATGTAATGTTGTTCTGTATGTATGTTTTTAAGCCTTTCATTGTCAACTAGGCGGCGTAATAACCTCTCCGTCAAAATATATGCTTCTTGCTTTTCAGCATCATCTCGGAACGTTGAAGACACCGCCTTCAGTTGGTGCTCTAGCATGACCAACAATGAGATAGCTTTGCCCAAAGAACAGTCCTCCCTGCTGACTTCACGCGTGACGAGCTCAAAAGGACGAAGCATGTCTGTCAGGCTTGCAATTAGCTTCCATTCCTCCAACTCTAGCCTCATGTCTTTCATAGTAGAACCCAGTTTATAGACATAATCATTTATTACCCCCCACTGCTTAGACAGACGCAGTCTACGTTCATGTTGAATGCTCCTCAGCTGCTTCCAGGCCTTAAAAGAATGGCTGAAATGTGTGCAAATTCTTCGGCAGGTGGTCAGTAACTTCATGACTGTGTTTTCTCTTCAAGACATCTTGCACCACGACGTTAATACTGTGCGCCAAACACGGCACTCTGAAATACCCACCTTGACGCATGGCCTTAACCATATTACTGTCAATACAAAATAACAATTTGCACACCTCTCTTAAATCACTTTAAACTATATTATTTAACAATTATATTTGGTGCAGACCCATATCTTGACTAGCCCCAGCCAAGTTAGTATGAATGCATAATCCACAGAGACCTGTGTTATGGGGTGCACTATCCACCGGCCCACTATTGCGTAGTGCTAACGTGATAAACAATGTTCTCAATTGTATTTGTACTTTCGAACCAATTCTTATAAAGAAATATTTAGAAAAAGTTGTCAAAAATTAAACAAATAACTGTTAATCATCACATTGCGCAATCATTGTAGAATAATAGCATCAAGACTTAACATAATGCCAAGAATCAACTCTTCAAATATCAACCCAAGAAGACATATCCCAATGCATTTCGGCATGCACCTTCGTCAGGGGTATGCTCTACAAATAACATGAAAAACTATCACTATACGTGAAATGCTAATAAGTCGTTAACACTTTCTGATGAGTTTAATCCATTATACATCATTTGAACCTCAGAGTATGCTAACAGAAACAAGAGAATAACCAGCTAGGTTCCCACATATTGTGTATTACAAATTATCATGCTCACAAAAATTCCAGAGTGTCTGAAAGAACCAAAAAGTGTGCCACAGAAAACGGCAACAAACAAAATTAAACCATGCGCTGTCAGTGCCCAAAACAAAATTTGCCAAAAGCCGTGTAAGTGCCCAGTTGTCACCAATCATGCCTCTAACTCATTCACACTCCTACCGTCACAGACTATAGTCAAACGGGTAAGCGTAGTGTACCAGTACTGTTATCGACTTTCTTACGGACTTCTGCAAAGGAAACAATATCGTTCGTGAAGCCCAAATTTATCCTTTCTATTATATGACTTATCCGGTACTGGTAATAACACGTAATCACTCACTTGTCTATGAAGACACGTCCAAATCTAATGTCCAATGTCCACAACACTGTGTCCACTTTCTCTCTCTCCCTTTTCTGAAATACAATAATAATGGCGCCAAATAAGCTTGCAGTTCATACTGTTTATTATACTTATGAAAAGTCGTCTGCCTCACTAAAGCGCCCAGTTCTTACCTATTTTACCGTGTTCTTGTCGGAAAAATCTACCAAACGCTGTCTTCGTAACTCCGAACGGTCTCAGTGTACCTATACTTAGCGTCTGATGTCACTTGTGATGCAAACATGAAAGACGGACTAAAAACCTACTAACCCTATCCAAGATGGCGCTTATTTATTCACGCTTGTTCTAAACTAGACCCAAGTTGAATACCATATCTCAACCTCTCTCAAATTCACTCTAACATCTCCTCTAGGTCATTCCCATCCTAATTAGTACACTAGACTGCTACCTACACATTAATATAATTATAAACCAATCTCCATGCCCATAGTGAATTAATCTATGTGTGTGAGCTGTTCTCATGAGTGATCCTATAAGAATCCCCTAACATGAAGTAAATTGTTTGATTGTGAGGTTTTATGAGCATGAGATCTGATAATACACAAAATAGTGGTGAACCCGTATGAAATCAGATATATGATTCAGTACAGTTACATTTCATTTACAGAAAACAAGTCATCTCTGTCTTGTCGTTGAGTCCATAGGGAATCAGTGTCCTAAGGGACTTTATCCAGTATGTTTCTCTTTGTGCCAAAAGTCTCATTACATCAACATGTGGTGCATCCACCAATCTCTCTAATACAGTAAATCTTAACTGAGGTATTGTGTGACCATGTTCTTTCCAATGTGCAGCCAAACAAGATTTCATATTCATGGTACGTATCATACTTTTATGCTCTGTCATCCGTACCTTCACCTTCCTTGAGGTTCTCCCAACATAAACAAGTCCACATGGACATTTAATCGCATATATCAAAACACTTGAGTTACAATCAGAAATGTGTTTCAGAATTATCCTTTTACCAGTTTGAGGATGTGCGAATGAGTTTCCAACCAACACATTTCCACAATGTCCACAGTTCTGACACTTCATCATACCTTTTTGACCTAAGTCCTTAATTTCTTGTCTACGACCTTTCAAAATTTCTTTAAGGTTCCTAGACCTGGAATGTGCGAACAATGGTTTGTCTAAGAATACCTGTCTAAAGTCAGGTTCTTGCTCTATTATCTCCCATCTTTTTCTTATGCATTTTTTAATGGCCGCTGCGGCTGTAGAGAATTTGAGTACAAAAACTTCTCTCTTGCCTCTCACTTTCTCACTCCTCTCTAACATCGTGGTTCTGGACATGGTTCTCTATCTGCTCTCGGCCTGTTCAAGTACTGCCTCTGGATAACCCCTCTCCTTGTAATCCTTTCGCATACTCTTAACGGTAACAAACCCTTGGTTCTCATCCGAACTTCTTGCCCTGATAAACTGCGACAAGGGTAAGTGTCTCTTTAAAGATTGAGAATGGAAACTGTTGAAATGTAGGGCTTTGTTCCTGTCAGTGGGCTTCTTATATACACTCGTCTCAAGTGTGTCTCCTTTTCTTTGGATAAGTATATCCAAATAGCTTATCTGCTCAGAATTGATGGTGTGTGTGAACTTGATAAATGCATGACATTCATTTAACTCATGGAGTCGTTCTCGTAACTTCACCTCTGGTCCTTTCCACAATACCAATATGTCATCAATACACCTCAAATATAGAGCTAGATGTTCCTGCCACTCAACCTTCTGTAATATGTATTGCTCTTCAAATTTGGACATAAACATATTTGCATATGTCGGTGCCCCAGTAAACCCCATAGAGGTACCAGTCTTTTGTAGAAAAAAACAATTCTGCCACTGAAAATACCCATGGTATAAACAAAATTGTAACAATTCTAGAAGAAAAATGTTTTGACTCTCCTCATATTCATGTCTCAAGAGCATCCATTCTGCTGCCTCTAGCCCTTCCATATGTGGGATCGATGTGTAAAGTGCTGATACATCAACTGTGAACAGCCAAAGTTCATCATTAGCCGGGAAGGTTACTCTCTGCAATTTTTTCAGACAGTCAGTGGTGTCTTGTACAAAAGTTGACCATTGTTGCACTAGAGGTTGCATGTAATGATCCAAATATTTCCCTAGTGGCTCATGCAATGACCCACAACCTGCCACAATCGGCCGGAACGGTGGGTCTTTTGGATCTTTATGCATTTTAGGCAACATATATATGTATGGACGACTGGGATGCTCTGTGGTTAGGTACCTCCGTGTCTGTTCTTCAATCCAACCCAAGTTAGTGGCTTTTTTCAAAATTTCAGATAAAATTCTCTGAAACTCTGTGGTGGGATCTGCTTCTAACTGCACATAGGTGTTGGTGTCCTTCACATGTTGGTCTACCTTGAGATGCTAATGGGCAGAATTGAGCACAACTAGTGCTCCTCCCTTATCTACGGCAACTATGGTGAGTGCCTCATTGGAAGCCAATTCATTTAGTGCTATATTTTCTTGCTTCGTCAGATTTCTTCTTGTGTTGCCATAATACTTAAGTTCTGCAAGATCTTTTTTAACCAATGTCTCAAAAAGTTCTAAAGCCTTGTGTGACGTGGGTGGCATAAACAGACTTTTTGGTTTAAAGATTTTGCTGGATCTTGGGATCTCTGCTGTAGGCTCAGAACTCTCTAAAGCTGTATGATGAAAAAAACACCTGAGTCTCAATTTTCTCATGAATTTAAAAAAAGAGACATCAGTCTCAAGTTCATTACTTTGATAGGTTGGCACAAAAGACATGCCCTTGTTCAATACTGCTGTTTGCATGGGACTTAATACTATATCAGAGATATTCATAATCAGATCCTCTTTGGGTTGCGTCTTACTACATCTTGTTTTTTTCCTTTGTCCCCTCCTTGTCCGTTTATTTTGTTTTGTATCTGTTCGTCCGGTGGGTGATTGGAACTGTGGCCTCCCTCTAAAAAAGGCTGCCTACTAAGGTTGCTTGTCACACCCTCTGCACTTAAACTCACTGTTGTTGTTTCTACTGGGGGACGTGTAGGTAAAGTATCCTGATCAGTAGCCAGACTCTCCTCAGAAGTGTTAGTGGTTGGTTTTTTAAATACCCTTCTTTGTGCGTAATTATCAGCCCAACTATACACTTCGTCAAGTTTATAATCTAGCGTGTCACGCTTAAACTTGCGCAGTTTTCTTTCGTGAACTTCTTTTGTGTGTTCCTCTAGTTTTTCATTAATCTCCTTAAGAGTCTTATCTATGTCCTCAGCAGACATGCGTGTTGCCAATTCTGTTTTCATGTCACTAATCTCAGACTCCAGGTCCTTTAGAACATTATATAACTCTTCGACGATCAAGAGTACTAAATCTAGCGAGCATTTGTTTAATATAGCAAACCACCGTGCAAGAAATGGTTTATTACATTTAAACAACATAGGTCTCAATGAGATTCTCAGCCCCCTAGGGATACGTTTTACCCTATGGTACTGTATCAGGGTCGTAGCATGAAGTCTCTGATTAATCTCTTTTCGTAGTGTGTACTGTAATTGCTTGATCAATTGGACTGTAGAGCCCGGCTTGGTTTTTGAATCCCTGGTTTCTTTAATAAGTAAATAGATATTTTCAGCTTCCTCAGTTAGCCAGGAAACAGACCAAACCACCGACTAAACCGGTAAAACTCCTGGTACCGCTTGATTACATCATCGTAACGCGGTCCACATCATCGAACCCATTCCCTGGGCTCACTATCCTTAACCGGGTATTATCCCGCTGCCGCTTCTATCGGTTTTGAATTTAAACGCGGCATTTAGAGGCTTAACAAACGTTAAGGCATTAATTAATATCCTGATGATGATCCCCATGATCTAAGTAGTGGGACCGAAACGCCGTCGACTTGCTTCGCACCTTATACATAACTTGATTTATATGTAATGTATTTGTAAATGGTGCATCTTGATTTTTCTGTAAATATGAATTTCTGAAACAGAAAACGTTACTTTTGCCTTAAAAAGCCTTTTTCCTTTCTGTATGGGATCTAGGAGTGTCTGGGTACAGGCTTGTGCCCCACACTGGTGAATGTTGAAGGTATTCCTTCTGGTTGAAATACTACGAATTGAGTAAACTTGAAGACCTCTGTCCGGCTGGACATGTCGCTCCAAATATAGAATTGATTCTGTCTATATTCATTATTTCGCACTATTTTGTATGCATGGGACCGTTGTTGTTCTTATGGGTATTTTCAGTGGCAGAATTGTTTTTTTCTACAAAAGACTGGTACCTCTATGGGGTTTACTGGGGCACCGACATATGCAAATATGTTTATGTCCAAATTTGAAGAGCAATACATATTACAGAAGGTTGAGTGGCAGGAACATCTAGCTCTATATTTGAGGTATATTGATGACATATTGGTATTGTGGAAAGGACCAGAGGTGAAGTTACGAGAACGACTCCATGAGTTAAATGAATGTCATGCATTTATCAAGTTCACACACACCATCAATTCTGAGCAGATAAGCTATTTGGATATACTTATCCAAAGAAAAGGAGACACACTTGAGACGAGTGTATATAAGAAGCCCACTGACAGGAACAATGCCCTACATTTCGACAGTTTCCATTCTCAATCTTTAAAGAGACACTTACCCTTGTCGCAGTTTATCAGGGCAAGAAGGATATGTTCGGATGAGAACCAAGGGTTTGTTACCGTTAAGAGTATGCGAAAGGATTACAAGGAGAGGGGTTATCCAGAGGCAGTACTTGAACAGGCAGAGAGCAGAGTGAGAGCCATGTCCAGAACCACGATGTTAGAGAGGAGTGAGAAAGTGAGAGGCAAGAGAGAAGTTTTTGTACTCAAATTCTCTACAGCCACAGCGGCCACTAAAAAATGCATAAGAAAAAGATGGGAGATAATAGAGCAAGAACCTGACTTTAGACAGGTATTCTTAGACAAACCATTGTTCGCACATTCCAGGTCTAGGAACCTTAAAGAAATTTTGAAAGGTCGTAGACAAGAAGTTAAGGACTTAGGTCAAAAAGGTATGATGAAGTGTAAGAACTGTGGACATTGTGGAAATGTGTTTGGTTGGAACCTCATTCGCACATCCTCAAACTGGTAAAAGGATAAGTCTGAAACACACTTCTGATTGTAACTCAAGAGTTTTGATATATGCGATTAAATGTCCATGTGGACTTGTTTATGTTGGGAGAACCTCAAGGAAGGTGAAGGTACGGATGACAGAGCATAAAAGTATGATACGTACCATGAATATGAAATCTTGTTTGGCTGCACATTGGAAAGAACATGGTCACACAATACCTCAGTTAAGATTTACTGTATTAGAGAGATTGGTGGATGCACCACATGTTGATGTAATGAGACTTTTGGCACAAAGAGAAACATACTGGATAAAGTCCCTTAGGAGACTGATTCCCTATGGACTCAACGACAAGACAGAGATGACTTGTTTTCTGTAAATGAAATGTAACTGTACTGAATCATATATCTGATTTCATACGGGTTCACAACTATTTTTGTGTATTATCAGATCTCATGCTCATAAAACCTCACAATCAAACAACTTACTTCATGTTAGGGGATTCTTATAGGATCACTCATGAGAACAGCTCACACACATAGATTCATTCACTATGGGCATGGATATTGGTTTATAATATATTAATGTGTAGGTAGCAGTCTAGTGTACTAATTAGGATGGGAATGACCTAGAGGAGATGTCAGAGTGAATTCGAGAGAGGTTGCGATATGGTATTCAACTTGGGTCTAGTTTAGAACAAGCGTGAATAAATAAGCGCCATCTTGGATAGGGTTAGTAGGTTTTTAGTCCGTCTTCATGTTTGCATCACCAGTGACGTCAGACGCTAAGTATAGGTACACTGAGACCGTTCGGAGTTACGAAGACAGCGTTTGGTAGATTTTTCCGACAAGAACACGGCAAAATAGGTAAGAACTGGGCGCTTTAGTGAGGCAGACGACTTTTCATAAGTATAATAAACAGAATGAACTGCAAGCTTATTTGGCGCCATTATTATTGTATTTCAGAAAAGGGAGAGAGAGAAAGTGGACACAGTATTGTGGACATTGGACATTAGATTTGGACGTGTCTTCATAGACAAGTGAGTGATTACGTGTTATTACCAGTACCGGATAAGTCATATAATAGAAAGGATAAATTTGGGCTTCACGAACGATATTGTTTCCTTTGCAGAAGTCCGTAAGAAAGTCGATAACAGTACTGGTACACTATGCTTACCCGTTTGACTATAGTCTGTGAAGGTAGGAGTGTGAATGAGTTAGAGGCATGATTGGTGACAAATGGGCACTTACACGACTTTTGGCAAATTTTGTTTTGGGCACTGACAGCGCGTGGTTTAGTTTTGTTTGTTGCCGTTTTCTGTGGCACACTTTTTGGTTCTTTCAGACACTCTGGAATTTTTGTGAGCATGATAATTTGTAATACACAATATGTGGGAACCTAGCTGGTTATTCTCTGTTAGCATACTCTGAGGTTCAAATGATGTATAATGGATTAAACTCATCAGAAAGTGTTAACGACTTATTAGCATTTCACGTATAGTGATAGTTTTTCATGTTATTTGTAGAGCATTCCCCTGACGAAGGTGCATGTCGAAATGCATTGGGATATGTCTTCTTGGGTTGATATTTGAAGAGTTGTTTGAAGATTTCAAACGAACTCAAGTGATGATGAAAAAAGAAGAATAAAAGCCTTTGAAGAAGGAAAACAAAGAACTGATTATTGGCATTATGTTCAGTCTTGATGCTATTATTCTACAATGATTTCGCAATGTGATGATTAACAGTTATTTGTTTAATTTTTGACAACTTTTTCAAAAAATGTCTTTATAAGAATTGGTTGGAAAGTACAAATACAATTGAGAACATTGTTTATCACGTTAGCACCACGCAATAGTGGGCCGGTGGATAGTGCACCCCATAACACAGGTCTCTGTAGATTATGCATTCTTAACTATATTACTGCATTATCCGTGCAAACATAACCAACTGTGCGATTTCTTGTATTCAGCCATTCAAAGACCTTCCTATCAAACTCATCCAAAAGGTTAGGTGCAGTATGAGTTTTCTCCATGGCAAACATGGCTAATGTTGCATGTTTCCGAGTAGCTTTAAAAACTGTGTCCGGGTCAACACCTGTATTTGTCTTGTCACTAACCCCTACAAAAGAGACCCAGTGTGCAGTTATGCACATGTAATCAAGGGCTTGGCAACTGGTCCACATGTCTGTTGTCAAGTGGATAGTGTGACCAGCACTCTTCTGCAAAGCTGCCCCAATCACCTCCAGTACATCTTGATGTAGTGCTGGAACCGCAACTCTGGCAAAATAGGACCGGCTAGGAACCTTCCATTTAGGGCAGACTGTTGCCACAAATTCTAGAAAACCCACCCCTTCCACGAAAGAAAATGGGAGAAGATCCAGCACTAGCATTTTAGCCAGCTTTGCGTTATACAGACGTACCGTTGGGTGGTTGCGTTCAAATGGCGCCTCCGACCAAAACATGCTTCTAATGGTGGGCTGGACCGTTTTACGTGATGATGATGATGATGAAGACTTCAAACTACTTAGGCTCATTGATGTAGTTTTTTGCATTGGTGTCTGTCCCACACTCTTATTGTGCCTCATACAGGTTGCAGGGGTAGAGGGTGTGGGCGCTACCACTGCAGTGCTGCTGCCAGGGATACTGGGTGTACCAGAAAAAATGTCGGTCGGTTCTTGACTTCCCCCCTGCACAATCAGCCCCTCGTCAGCATCAGATGCAATGTGAATGGATACATTTGGATCAGTTCTACTTTGGACTTCCTGGATCTTACTTAGGTGCGCATACCACTGGATAGGGTGGTGTTTTTTGAGATGACCTCTCTGGCCTCCGGTACCATAGTTGGTACTAAGCTTACCCCGACTAACTAATATTTTACAAATCAAACAAACGACCATGTTTTCCGCTGTTTGGCTAACTATAAATAAGTCCCAAACTGGGGACTGGAGATGTCTGCTGGTGGTGGAGGTGCTATTTTTTCTTTCAATGCCAGATGAAGTGGAGCATGGGCACGGCTGAATTTGTTTTTGTCGTTCACTTACAGCACCACTACTTGAGGTACTGGAGGTCGAGCTGGATGGAGATCCCTGCCGGCCCTTCTCACTAAAAAAGATGGAAGCTATAGATCGTTTTGGTGTTGTAGTTAACTGTGTTGGTGGTGGTACCAGTGACGCTCCATGAACCTCTAGTTGCACCTCTCCATGCGCCTCTTCTTGCGCCTCTCTTTGCGCCTCTCCTTGCGCCTCTCCTTGCGCCTCACCTTGCACCTCTCCTTGCGCCTCTCCTTGCCCATGTACTTGTGCTTGTACTTGTTGCACCTGTGGTTGTCGTTGCAGCTGAGGTTGTTGAACACTCGTCAGCTGAGTTACACCCGGCGTTGATTGGATGGTACTTTCTTGTGATGAGCCA
Organism: Lissotriton helveticus; assembly: GCF_964261635.1. Taxonomy (NCBI): domain Eukaryota; kingdom Metazoa; phylum Chordata; class Amphibia; order Caudata; family Salamandridae; genus Lissotriton; species Lissotriton helveticus. Next base: position 1,197,701,669 of record NC_136069.1, read on the forward strand.
ACATCACTGGTCGATGGTGATTGAATAACCAAAGTGGCTGCCGCAGCAGCACTCATGGTCTTGGACCTAACTTGGCGTGGTGTCACTGAGCCCAATGAAGCGGAGGTGCTGCTTCCAGCTTGGTCCCCGGCGGACAACGCTGCTGCAGCAGGCGTAGTTTTTTTTCTCCCAAAAAAGGTGTCGGTGGGCACACCAGTCTTCTTGGTAGGTGGTGCCACTTGCTTCTTCTGCTACTTCTTAATGGCAGTGGCACTGGCAACTTTTTTCGCTGAGGCGCTACGGTCACCTTTATTTGGGCCCATTTTCTTCAGATTTCAGAAGAACAGCAGGCCGCAGTTGCACGACTTACAGAATTGTCTTGTCTGTGGCCACACGTGACATCACGTGACGCTGTGCTGCACACACCGCTGCAGGATTTCTTCCTGGCACTGGTGGTTCTCTTGTGCACCTAAAAGCAATGGAAGCCAGAGGAACATCAGTTAAACACCCCAAAAAGGCAAAAAACACACAATAATCACCACAATCCAATGCCATCCATGCCCTCAATGATGTTTAAATTCAAGACATCCCACAGAAAGACTAGGTCCATGCACCACTGACTACCCCGGGGCATTATGGTTGAAAGCAAGGCAAACTGGGTACAGGCCTGAGCACACTGCCTGGCTTCAAAATGGCCCCTTGTCCCCCCAGCCACATGGCCAGGCCCTGCCTGGACCAGGCCTCAAAATGGCCCCCACCCACATGGCCAGGCCCGAACAACACCCCAAAAAGTCAAAAAACTCACAACAATCACCACAATCCAATGCCATCCATGCCCTCAATGATATTTAAATTCAAGAGACACCCCACAAATAGACTTGGTCCATGCACCACTCACTACCCCTGGGCCTACTGGTAGTGAGGCTTTACAGGCACCCCAAAATAAAAAAAAATTCACATATAGTGAGCTAAAATTCAATGAAATAAATGAGATTTAAGATCAACAAAACTCACAGAAACAGTTGTATCATGCACCCATGACTAACCCTGGGCGTACTGGATACTGCGGCTACCCACAATATATTTTTTATAAAGTTGTGAAAAAGTTTTAAAATTGTAGTTGCAGCAACTGCAATGCCCCAAACAAAGAACACCAACTTACTTGTAAAATCTCAAATCCAAAAGTGATCCAGAAACTGCAAAGTCCAAAAAGTCCTCAAATACAAATATCCAGCAGCAGCCACAAAAAGTAATCCTTCCAGCTCCAGATCCAAATGAAAAGTGACCAAGAGATGGAAAAAGCACTGGGAGGAAACTGCTGGACAGGAACAGGAAGTTGGAGACTCTGGGGCACTTCCTTCCTCCCCCCCCAAAAAATGGACTCCTTCCACAAAAAAGTGCAGCCAAATCTCAATCTGAGGAGTTATTCTGATAAAAATCATGATTTGCCAAAGGTTTATGCTGCCTGTGGTGGAATTCTTGTGCAGAATTGCAACTTTTGCAATTTCGGGAAAGCGAGCTGTTCAAATCTCCCACCGGATGTCAGCTGCGCGCCGCGTCTACGTGTTTGGCATTGTTTACTCCTGCGATGCGTGATCGCGGGCCCTTATGATGTACTCGCGTTGTCAAACTCTCACTGTGCAAGATGGCGAACCGCGATTACGTAATTGCGGTCGAAAAACTCACGCGCGTTCACGCTGCAAGATCCAAAATGGCGCAGCACGCGCAAACCGGAAGAAAAACAACTCAGCGGACTCAGAATCACGGTAAGTCAACGCCGCGCGCGCGATATTGTATTTTTCAAGCGCGACCAAGCAAAAAAATCTGCAGCTTGCGAATTTGCTGATTTTTGGGCAAAGTCGCGCCATTCGCGGACTGCGAATTTAGCAAAAATTCGCAAATTCCGTGAACGAAACGGGTTTTACGCCCACGCTTACTTTGCATATGACCATGTCTGAACTGAGGTGGCAGAGTGAGCTAAAGAATGATCATAGATTAAACCCAGATCAGTTGTCTGGGGGTGAGTGCTTGCAATGTTCAACACTCCGTCCATCAACCCCTTTGGTTTTGCTTCTTTCGCCCTTAAGTTGGCAGGGTATGCCCAGACGTGGGACCCTTGCTCATTTTGCCACTGTATACAAGGTAGCCTGGCTGATGACGGCTGATTAGCCATAAACTGGTCCCAGGATGCTTGTTTCCGGTCCAGGGAAGACATTGCTTGGCAGTGCGGGCTGGAATGTCCCACGAGGCACAGGTTCAGATTGAATTGCATATGGCCATGTCTGAATTGGGGTGGTGGAGTGAGCTAAAGAATGATGATGGATTAAACACAGATCAGTTGACTGGGGGTGAGGGCTTGCAATGTTCAACACTCCCTCCATCATCCCCTTTGATTTTGATTTGTTCGCCCTAAGTTGGCAGTGTATCCCAAGACGTGGGTCCCTTGTTCACTTTGCCACTGGATTCAAGCTAGCCTTGCTGATCATGGCTGATTAGCCAGAAACCGGTTCCAGGATTCTTGTTTCCGGTCCAGGGAACACATGGTTTGGCAGTTTGGACTAGACTGTTCCCATGAGGCACTCGGTCAGACTGATTTCCATATGGCCATGTCTGAACTGGGATGGCGGAGTGAGCTAAAGAATGATGATGGATTAAACCCAGATCAGTTGACTGAGGGTAAGTGCTTCCAATGTTCAACACTCCGTCCATCATCCCCTTAGGTTTTGCTTTGTTCAACCTAAGTTGGCAGGGTTTGCTTAGACGTGGTTCTTTTGTTCACTTTGCCACGGGATTCAAGCTAGCCAGGCTGATTAGCCAGAAACCAGTCCAGAATGCTTGCTTCCGGTCCAGGGAAGACATGGCTTGGCAGTTCGGGCTGGCCTGTTCCCATGAGGTACAGGGTCAGACTGATTTGCATAAGGCCATGTCTGAACTGGGGTGGCATGATGAGCTAAAGATTGATGATGGATTAAACCCAGATCAGTTGACTGGGGGTGAGTGTTTGCAATGTTCAACACTCCGTCCATCATCCCCTTTGGTTTTGCTTTATTCACCCTAAGTGGGCAGGGGATGCCCAGATGTCGGTATCTTGCTCACTGCCACTGGATTCAAGCTAGTCTGGCTGATGACAGTTGATTAGCCAGTGACTGGTCCCAAGATGCTTGTTTCTGGTATACAGAAGACATGGCTTGACAATTCGGGATGGACTGTTCCCATGAGGCACAGGGTCAGACTTATTTGCATATGGCCTTGTCTGAACTGGGATGGGGGCTTGAGCTAAAGAATGGTGATGGAGTAAATCAGATCAGTTGACTGGGGGTGAGTGCTTGCAATGTTCAACACTCCATCCATCATACCCTTTGGTTTTGCTTTGTTCACCCTAAGTTGGCAGGGTATGCCCAGATGGAGGTCCTTTGTTCACTTTGCCACTGGATTCACGCTAGCTTGGCTGATGACGGCTGATTAGCCAGAAACTGGTCCCAGGATGCTTGTTTCCGGTCCAGGAAAGACATGGCTTGGCAGTTTTGTTTGGACTGTTCACATGAGGCACAGGGTCAGACTGATTTGCATATGGCCATGTCTGAACTGAGTTGGCGGAGTGAGCTAAACAATGATGATGGATTAAACCCAGATCAGTTGACTGGGGGTGAGTGCTTGCAATGTTCAACACTCCATCCATCATACCCTTTGGTTTTGCTTTGTTCACCCTAAGTTGGCAGGGTATGCTTAGATGTCGATCCTATGTTCACTTTGCCATTGGATTCAAACTAGCCTGGCTGATTAGCCAGAAACCAGCCCCAGAGTGCATGTTTCCAGTCCAGGGAAGATATGGCTTGGCAGTTCGGGCTGGACTGTTCGCATGAGGCACGGGGTCAGACTGATTTGCATATGGCCATGTCTTAACTGGCGTGGCAGAGTGAGCTAAAGAATGATGATGGATTAAACCCAGATCAGTTGACTGGGGGTGAGTGCTTGCAATGTCCAACACTCCGTCCATCATCCTCTTTGGTTTTCCTTTATTTGACCTAAGTTGGCAGGGTATGCCCAGACGTGGGTCTCTTGCTCACTTTGCCACTGGATTCAAGCTAGCCTGGCTGATGATGGCTGATTAGCCACTAACTGGTCTCCAGATGCTTGTTTCTGATCCAGGGAAAACATGGCTTGGCAGTTCGGGATGGACTGTTCCCATGAGGCACAGGGTCAGACTGATTTGCATATGACCATGTCTTAACTGGCGTGGCAGAGTGAGCTAAAGAATGATGATGGATTGTGATGTATTCCTATAGGTTCTGTATCGATCCCCCTATTCCTGACCCTATTCTGGTTAACAAGTTAACTAGCAGCCATCCCATGAGGCAGAAAACCCCCATGATGCAGGAACCGTTATCTGATAAAGCCACACTACGGCACAGGAACGTGTTATCTGATTAGGTCATAACGCTTGCCATCTAATTAGACAAGCGATATTCCTCCAGCCCCTGATAAGGCATACGGAGTTCTCAAAACAAATCAAACCTATGACAGACCTGGGAAAAACCCTGCGGCCATTGTTTTGATTTCACCGAGAACTTCAGCAAAAGAATGTGCTAACGACCAGGTCGTATGACATCCTTATTGACGTATCTATGTCCATCCTTACGTCAATCTCGGCACCTTAAAGGCATAAATATTACCGATATTGCCCTATGCAAACACACGCGGTGGTGACGAGATCGGAGCAGCCAGACTTGCCGAAGCCCAGAGCAGAGCAGACCCCGCTGGCGCAGCCCCGCCTTCCTGACGCGCTGAGAACGAGACGCTGCTTTCTCCTGCCGAGAAATCCAGCTCCGGCGCTTCCGGGTAGCCCTCGCAGGCAGCCTGGAATATCGAGACCAGAGACGAGAGATACCATCCCTCATTCATTCTAGACTCCAGGTACAGAACTGAATAACCCCTTGCAGAGAATTCTTGAGTCAGTCACTTGGCAAAACAAACTTAACTTAAACTACTACTTTCTATTCCCACCCACGTATTAGGCTTAGGTCAGGTACATCTGGGGTAGGCGTAGTTAGAAACACCAGTTGAGTACGATTAGTCAAATGTATATGTGTATGTATCTATTTTATCCATTTTAAACCTTCATATGGCTTAGAAACCATATCAATGTTTTAACAGTATTATTTTATACTCCTGCTTTTATTGTATGCACTTTACTTAACCATAAGTATTGCAATAATATCGATCCATTTCTCTTGTATGAGAAAAGAGACTGATCAATAAATACCATCTTTTATTGAACACGCCCGTCTCTTCCTTTTCTCTACAATCTGGTGAGACTAAGAATGCACGTACTGACTGAGTAAAATAAGTCGTCTTTTGTTTTCACACGACTCTAGAGATACACTCTTGATTAGGGGAGAGCAAAGTTGTCATGTTCTATGGTTGTCAGAAACTAAATCCCTTCTTGTCTATCCAGGGAGGTTCAACTCCTCCTTGCCTATTCGAGAAAGTTTCTAGTGAACTCTGAGCTAGCTGGCAAACCCAAAACTTTAAGTCTAATATTGACAGTAGTAGACCTAGTTAATGTCTGGTCTAGGCCTATACTATTGAAGGTATTATTCCAATGCGCAGAGCCTATTGGGATAATAGGAACCACACTACATGGCGCCCAACGCGTTTGGAAGGGCGATAAAACTAACGTAAGACATTTAGAGTAATTCAGTCGTGCTTTTTCACTCAGACCCCTTTTCCCATAATACTCCAAAGACGTCTGGAGTGGGTAAAAGGTAATATCCGCCAGACCTCGCAGGAGGAAACTCCTATGTATGGTTCTTGGTTTAGTCAACGTTGAAGGATACACTGTTCTAAAATATTGTGCATCTAATCTTTGTTTCCATAAGAAACCTGATCTGCAAACAAACTAAATAACGTTCATGTCGGTAAAATGGGAGACAGTGATGACGAAAGAGAGACAGTTAGGATAGCAACTGAACTCGCAGCTGCTGATAATGCACTGCAAGACACTGACCCGGATATAATACTCATCCCGGTCATCAAGAGGAAATCTATAACTTTAAAACTTATAGAAAATGGACTGACACCTAGAGGTGGCACAGTCATATTCGTGATTGAGGCACACAAATATCGGCAGACAGAGGTATATTATTCATGGATACACTTTCCAGCAGCAAATGCTGTAACAAAGTACTTCCTCTATTACAAAACAGGGGACCCTCCTAATGAGTACACTCCTTTCGAGGAGGTGGAAGTACCACTTAAATTTCAAGAGCATCTGCTCTTATTTAATGGCGCCCTAAAACATAATAATCACATCACCAGGCTCGGTCCATTAGGTAGACCAGGAGCAACGTGGCCGGTCCTAGCCGGATACACACCACATCCAGACATCAATGGGATGTCTCAAGCAGAGCTTTTAACACAGCTAAAACAATTAATAAAATTACATAGACAATTAGTCCAATATGTGATGCGGACTTCAACAATTCAACCAGCAATTAAAATTCAACAGCTGACCCCTCACCAGGGGAACACAAATAAAATTACACCACAGAACATACAATCCTGCCTAGGTAAAGTACCAGCTAAACGGGAACAAATACCATTCTGGTTAGCACAAAAAATCACCCAAATAGAGGCGGTGTTTCCAGACACCACCCCGTTAGAAAAACACAGGATTCTGACTATCTGTCTTCCAATGGGAATCGAACCACACGTGGAGGACTGTGACACTTGGGGTACAGTCTTTGCTTCCATCTACACAAAAACGCACGGTGTTCCATCCATTTCGGTAATACCAGATGTGCTAAAACAAATTCAAGACGAATACGGTCCAGAACCCGCTTTAACTCTTGGTATGAAATTACTAAAAGACTTCAAGCAGGTCTCGGCTATATTATTAGCCAACATAAAGGGAGAAGCAGCAAACGTGGGGATCCGCCAGAGGTTAAAGGAGACAGATATAGCAGACCAACCAGCTGAAATTGCCAGAATTATAGAAAAATCCTATGAGGAACTAGGTAGAGATAGTTTAGGTGGAATACCAGTAAAACCACAACTGATTGAAAGTCCTGAAAAAATATTTTTTAATAATAATTCAACATCACAAAAAAAGAGCTGGGATGGAAACAAACAATCCAATCCTAAAGAAAAGAAATTCCAGTCCAGAGGAAGGTCTCCTCGGCGGAGAGAAAAATCTCCGAACCAAAGACACAGGTCACCCCAAAGTGACCCCTCTGGGAAAAGATATAACCTTAGAAATAGGGATAATATAAAGAAGCCTGATAGATATCAAGACATTGATACACGTCCCTCTCAATCTTTTCAGACTTCCTCGCAGAAATCGGAAAGAAGAGGACGATCAGAACAAAGAGAAGAGCACGCCAAGTCCAAAGACAAGGAACCTGCTCATCTAAAAAAGAAATTACAATTTCCAAAAAAGAAGGTAGCCAGTATCAAGGTAGTTAACAATGCCGAGAATACTGAGGACACAACTGAAAAACGGAGAATGGGCTCAGACAATGCTAGACAGCGCAGCAGAAGTGAGCATAGCTCGCAGAGTCCTTATGAATCATCTGGAGACAGTGGACACGAATGAATATCTTCAAGTGGAAACTGCAGACACCAGAGTTAGCAAACCTCACAAAATATATGAAATAACTTTACGTATAGAAGGGGATAAGACTAGAAAAATAAGGGGACTATTTTGGGATAATCTCTCCAAGGGCTATGACATCCTTCTAGCTGAAAAAGACTGGCCACCAGAGTTTGTCAGGGAGTGCCCTCATGGCGAAGAAATAATTATGCCTGCCTTCTCAAATCATATCCCAATTCATAAAAAATACACACTTGCCAGAAAGTGGGCTGTAGCTCAAGCTCCTGCTTTATATAAAAATCATGTAGGATGGGATGAGGACTCTCCTCCTCACAAAATCCAGTTAAAATCACAACCTACTGCACAAAGACAGTACCCAATTAAGCAAGAAGCTAAAAAACAGGTAAAAGAAATCCTAGATCAATTAGAATACCAGGGGGTGATTGAAACTTGCACCCCACAAATGAACAACCCTTTGTTTCCGGTCTCCAAACCAGACAATTCATATCGTCTAGTTTTGGATTACCGACACCTTAACTCATGTTGCAAAACTTTTGCAGTACAAAACTCGCATAGTGCTGCACTAATGAATAACATAGTGCGCAAAAAATACAAAACAACATTAGACATCTCTAATGGATTCTTTTGTCAAAACATAGCACCAGAGAGCAGATATTTGTCTGCATTCTCAATAAATGGCACTCAAAAACAATTCTGTTGGTTAGCCCAGGGGTACAAGAATAGCCCAGGGGTATTCTCAGCGAGAGTAACAGAATTACTACAAACATATGATGACGAAGCATTATCTTATGTCGACGACATATACTTAACAGATGATGACTTGGATACTCACTTGAAGAGAGTGAACACCATAATACTTGGGTTCGCAGCAGAGGGTTACAAATTGAACTTTAAAAAATCCAGAATTGCCCATCTAACAGTCCTGTTCTTAGGATACGAATTATCAAGTGAAGGCAAAAGCCTGGCTGACAATTTCCTAGAGAAATGTGCCGTACTCCAAGCACCTAGAACACTAAAAAACCTACAGTCAATTCTAGGCTTCCTAAATTTCGGAAGAACATACATTGCAAATTACGCAGAAAGGGTCAAACCCCTTTATGATCTAATAAAACCAGATTTCAAAAGAACCAATTGGACTCAAATACACACAGAAATTCTGAGATTCTTACAAACAGACATGTTAATTAAAACAAAATTAGAAACACGTGATAACACACGCAATCTTGTGATTCGAGTCATCCCAGGAAGATGCGGATTCACATACCTGACCTCTAATGAGGGAGAAAAGGTACCAATTGCATTCAAATCACACTTGTGCACAGAAGCTGAAAAGAAATTCAGCATTAAAGAAAACATTGTTCATGCAGTTCAAACCGCAATAGCTAGAGAAAAAGATCAAGCGGACGGTAGACGTATCACAGTCAGAACAGCAGAATCAGCCTTTGAGGCACTAACAACACCTTGTAATTTACCAACAACAACATTGAATCCGGAATGGATACAATGGGTGAATTCAATTACAACGGACAAAGTATACTACTACTTTGATCCAGAACTAAAGGAATTGAAAAATCTAGAATATGAAAGAACATTCCCTCTGCCTATCGACATTCTGCCCTTACGACAATACGCTTGTGTAATCTATACAGACGGACATGCTCAACCCTCCATTTGGGGAGAACAAGCATACAACCCCACATGTGAGATTACAAAAGAAGTGTGGCGCGGAGGTAAACTAAGACCTCTATTAACAAAAACACACTCAGTAGAAACTAATTCAGAACAACAGACTGAAATAATAGCATTGAAAATGGCGCTAGATAATGCGGATCGCGAATTCCCGACACTTATAGTGTCCGATTCATATTACTGCGTCAAATCATATAACAACGATTTGCAGACATGGATTCAAAATGGTTACAAAGATGACACAGATGCAACAATAAAGCAAAAACTGCTTTGGGAACAAATAGCTCTTTTACAAAAAGAACTACCAAAGACTCACGTGACACACTCACTGAGTCATCAGCGTGATGGCGTTCACGTTGCAGGGAATTCATTGGCTGAGACAGCCACAGCTGTAGCAACTAAATCGGCTTCCGTAGCTCGAAAAAAGCGTACAGTGAAGTATATTGACGGTGAAACAGTGCTGGCGGTGAAAACGTCATTAAAAGGCGACTGCTCGGCGCTACCGATCAACTACCCACTCAATTATACATACATAATCGATGCAAACTCCGTCCCTTTTGCTCGAATCCCTGGAGTGGGGGATAGAGTGATTCCAAACATGGACAGGAGAAACTTGTTAATAGCAGACGCACATATGGGCGAGGGTCTCAGACACCTCAAACTAAAAGATTCTCTGGAAGAATTACAATCAAGGTACTGGTGGCCAGGCATGAGCCTGCATCATACCATTTTTGTAAAGAACTGCCAAAACTGTAACAGAAATCGCAGTGGTGAGAGAAACGGTGTAATACCGTGTCGTTTCACTCCAGAAAAGATCAACAGTAAAAAGCAAAGCGTCCGATTAACATATACAGGCTAGTTTCCATTTATAATGTAGATCACCAGCACTCGGCTGACGTCTGGACTGTTATACAAAGATTTGCGAGTCTAAATGGCATATACGCTAGAAGCATGCTTCGTTTGACCATTGTTTTCACTCTAGCCCTCCAGCCTGAGGGGAAACATGGCCAAATGAGCATAGCACAGCGGGACTCTTCTCACTTCCTTCCTGAGGGATACGGGATGGTGTAAAGAAAAAACCAAGGCATAAAGCTATCTATAACAGAAAGGATATTAGGTTCGGGAACTGGGTGGGTCAAACATCTAATAAGTGTCCAACGTAGTCTAAATAACTTGCCAAGAAATTCTCTGAAGGGATTCAGTCCGTACGAATTATTATTTGGAACTAGGATGTTAGTCTTAGATCTCGACAGTCAGACTTCAGTGGTGAAGGAAAAATGCTTTGATATCAAAGATTGTTTGGCTGTTTTGCAGGACTTAAACGAAACAAGAAAAGACCTGAGCAACATAAAGTTGAAACAGCAGCCAACAACCACTGAAGAACCACCACCTGTCCCAGCAAGACCTGTCTGGATTCCAAAAATCGGGGATCTAGTCAGAGAAAAGATTGCGGTAAAGAAGGAATTTGGGCCTTCTTACAGAAAAGCAGTTCCTGTCTTGTCTGTCAACGGGACAAGATCAGTTGTACTACCGCCGCTTGCTGGTAAAAAGGAGAACCGAGTTGTATCCATCGACCTGGTACAACCACAACATGTGGCCGATAACAAATAGTAGGCCAAGTGGACTCCCGAGAAGTAGTAGAACACCAAGATTTGCTACTAACACAGAGGTTCAATCTAAGAGGCTAATCACATTCGAAACGCCTACAGAACTACAACAAGGACTATGCAACAATGCAATGGAACTTAGACCTCTGAAAACCCAAATAAAAACATTTAGCAGAGACACACCAATCTATAATGAAGTAACAAACGACTATGCAAGAAACAGTAATCCTGAAGCAATTGGAACAATTGACAGAACTGCATCTGGCTACTTCATAAACTTCGATGATTCCTCTGAAGGCTTCACTGAATCAAAAACACAGCCATCAACAAAAACCTTTAAAGATAAAGTTAAAGTACTTTTGAAACAACTGAAAGAAACATATCTAATTTCTCCATGGATTGAATTTTGGGTGGGTTTTGGTGCATTTATCCTCATACTTTGGCTCATCATGGTACTAACTTTGGGACGCTTCATTGAGGGAAAATATGCTAAAATGGACACAGCAAGTCAGAAAATCAACTTGATCCTCAAACCACACACATCTTCACACATCGAGAAAAGAGAACTTTCTTCAGTCAACTTCACAGCCAATCCTATACCGGGTGGGGTAGCATGGGACAAAACTGACTACGAAATTTATGGTCCGGTTGAAATCCTGAAATATCCACACCAAATTAAGATCTCATTGAGTGACTTTGTAAAACCAAGCTCATTTGCTGATGATTGGGACTTTGAAAGTATAAATAATATGATGTCTGACTTAGTAATGTCTGCTAAATTTACCAAACATGATTATTTGCAGGGTTCGACAAATTATGATAGTATGTACTGTTATAACCACTATGGTAACCATTTTCTACATAGATCTGCACAACCTAGAAATGTTTTAAATTATAATCAATGGGAACATTGTGCAACCCCTCCAAAAGGAAGCTCAAGAACCGTTTATGACAAATATTCATACTTTTCAGGTTTTAACACAAGTAATGCCGAAACATTTTATTTCAAATTGTCAAATAAGACAGGGACAAAGACCATGATAACAAACACGAAATTGATATATTCAGACTCATTCTTTGAACAAATGAATACTTTTGGTTTTGATTATTGGGACAAAAATGTTGAAGTAAAAAGTGTTTGGGGTACAAAAGAATGGCAAGTACAGGGTATAGAATCCTTGTTTAGAGCCTGCATGATCCCAGAACAAAGTATATTTTTAAATGACACTGTTCAACAAACTACCTGTCTTGGCTTAGCCAAAATCAAAGACTTAAATAAACCGTCTATTCCAAAACCAACAATGAACAGCAATAGCTCCACAGATGAAGAGATAGACGTAAATTATGTATTAAACCAAAACAGAACACATCCTGATTGGAAACAGTGGTTGATCTGGCCCACAGATACTAATAACTGTCAAAACAGATTCCTGAACAAAACACAGGGGTTCAAAATGACCAGGCCAGACCCTAGATATTCCCAAAGACAACACCCAGGAATAATAACCACCTACAGTGTGGGCAAATTATGCCTTCAATGGCTACAGACTTCCACACTGGCAGAAATTAAGCAACACCTAACTTTACTTACTGATGGTGCTGACTTGCGTGATTTCATTATGGGACCGCGCAAACAGCGTCAGAAACGTTTCATAGCAGGCTCTGTATATGCAGCATACAACGAGGCCTGGAAGGTGACTCAAATTGAGACAGCAGAAAGAATACGGGAAATTGACCGTATTAATTTGGAAAAATCACTTTCTGTAGTGGACAATGGGTTAATGACTCTGTCCTCCAGAATTTTTTCTCTGGACAGCATTGTGTCTTCAGCAATCGACATAATATCGCAAGACTTACTGTTGTTACAACACAGTCAGTCTCAATTGCGTTCTATTGTACAGCTTGGCTGGACGTTACAAAACCTCCGTTCAGGCTATGTGCCTTGGCGTTTAATCAACACAACGTCACTATTCAATATCTTTAACCTTACTGATAAACAAATCAGTATGGCCCAGAAGGGTGCTGATTATACAATCCTGAGCATTGAGAAACTCGAGAGATTACCAGTGACAATGTCAGAACGACCTGTCAGTGAATGGATAATACATGGGATAATTAATATTCCAATATCAACCTTCAGGTTTCAATACTGCCAAAAATATATACAGGCTGGCATGTACGAAAAATTGGGAAAGGGGTACATTAAAACAACATGGAACTTGCCCTATTCACATGCATGTGTCAGTAATAAAGGACAGAAAGTGTTTCTTAGTGGCAATAATTGTGCAATGTCACTGAGCTGTACACTTCTGTGTAATGGAATTAGTTTGCATGGAGCCTGTGAAGGGAACTCAAATAACCTTTCATGTCACCAGCTAGGCGCACCTGCAACAGAGATAGAACCATTTTTTCAAAGACTCTATAATGGGAGTTACATTCTAATTGTAGATCGCAGATGCTGTAGTCTTATGCCCGGGACTCCTTATCTCGTAACTACGACTGCGAAGGTCAAGTGCTGTGGATGCTTATTGTTCCCCAGCTCCCTTCCAGACAGGGAGGCAAGGGCATGGCCCAACTTGAAAATTACTTCTATTCGAATAGATACTTTAAGCAGAATGAAAACAGTGCTTCTTCAGACGCCGACCAGACTCACGTCATCAAAAGAAACGTATGATCTCCTAGTCGCAAGGACGACTGCATAGATTCATTCATTGTTATCAACTAATTCCCCCATACATTTCGCAGAAATCCTGAATGAAATCTTAAATATTTCTGATACCAGTGGAGTCTCAAAAGTATTTAAGACAGTATTTTCGATGGCATTAACACCATTCAAAGCCATACTGGGTATTTTTCCAGATTTCGTCCATTCGATTTTTGGCGGACTTCCCCTCATTTTGGGACTAATTGCAGGAATCCTATTCTTAGTCCTTATATTTCGTTATGGCAAACCATGTCACAGACAAAACACCTGCGACAAGGGAAGAAACAATCCTAGCCATTGGATACTGGGACCGGATATCAAAAATCCTGGGACTATCCCGGCTTAGAGACCTGAACATGACTTGGTTTCTTTCATTTCGACCAATGTGGCATCGATGTGTTTTACCTGTATTAAGGTGCTTGCTATGCGGAGAAGAATGCGTGTTAGACACCTGTCTGACTCTACAATCAGATGCGCCAATGGATGCAGAAACATTGTTGAGTCCAATAAAGGCTCATACTTTGTGCTGCCCTCAACGGCTACCAATCCTGATGACGGCATTCGTGGAAGCTTCACCACTACGATTAAGGGGTAGTGAAGTTCAAGATGAAAGCAGCATTGATCAGGTACGACCTTCTGTCAGCAATACTAATCAAAACGTCAATGGAGACAATCATGTGCACGAATGCATGGTTACATCTTTTTCCGAGTTAATGGAACTCTCCCAGGAAGCTGTTGACAACTTTTTCGAGAGTCTAAATGATATGATGTTCTCACCAGAGCAGAAATAGAGACTTTTGAGCAAGCTCGCACACGGCGTTCCCTGAATTTGGCCTTCAACTAGAATAGCAAAATACCATGAACAATTTTCCCTCCAGTTCACGGACAGCAATTTTTTTCAGCAGCCCCAAAATATTTTTACGAATTTTTCGGGACACTTATTTTCTGCTTAAAGTAAGAACTATTCTTAGAGAACTAAGATTTCTATTTTTAGATACTTTATAGACATTAGCTGCCCGCTGGTATGTTCATAATTATTTTATTCTGTGATGGAATGGTCTCGAAACTTTTTTCTGTATTAAGAGCCATTTCATGTGTAAATTCTCATATACAAATTAGTGATAATGTATAGATATGCGTGATTACTTTAGCATTATTGTACAGCTTGAGTGCATATATTACATGTGACTGTTTTTTCCGTATATATGATAATTTCCAAATGCATTTATGTATTTTGGGGTGGTAAGGTATACACGATACTCTACAGTATGTTTTACTATGCATAGATTCGTAAATATGTCCATAGTTAGCGTGGAGTGGGTGTGATGTATTCCTATAGGTTCTGTATCGATCCCCCTATTCCTGACCCTATTCTGGTTAACAAGTTAACTAGCAGCCATCCCATGAGGCAGAAAACCCCCATGATGCAGGAACCGTTATCTGATAAAGCCACACTACGGCACAGGAACGTGTTATCTGATTAGGTCATAACGCTTGCCATCTAATTAGACAAGCGATATTCCTCCAGCCCCTGATAAGGCATACGGAGTTCTCAAAACAAATCAAACCTATGACAGACCTGGGAAAAACCCTGCGGCCATTGTTTTGATTTCACCGAGAACTTCAGCAAAAGAATGTGCTAACGACCAGGTCGTATGACATCCTTATTGACGTATCTATGTCCATCCTTACGTCAATCTCGGCACCTTAAAGGTATAAATATTACCGATATTGCCCTATGCAAACACACGCGGTGGTGACGAGATCGGAGCAGCCAGACTTGCCGAAGCCCAGAGCAGAGCAGACCCCGCTGGCGCAGCCCCGTCTTCCTGACGCGCTGAGAACGAGACGCTGCTTTCTCCTGCCGAGAAATCCAGCTCCGGCGCTTCCGGGTAGCCCTCGCAGGCAGCCTGGAATATCGAGACCAGAGACGAGAGATACCATCCCTCATTCATCCTAGACTCCAGGTACAGAACTGAATAACCCCTTGCAGAGAATTCTTGAGTCAGTCACTTGGCAAAACAAACTTAACTTAAACTACTACTTTCTATTCCCGCCCACGTATTAGGCCTAGGTCAGGTACATCTGGGGTAGGCGTAGTTAGAAACACCAGTTGAGTACGATTAGTCAAATGTATATGTGTATGTATCTATTTTATCCATTTTAAACCTTCATATGGCTTAGAAACCATATCAATGTTTTTACAGTATTATTTTATACTTCTGCTTTTATTGTATGCACTTTACTTAACCATAAGTATTGCAATAATATCGATCCATTTCTCTTGTATGAGAAAAGAGACTGATCAATAAATACCATCTTTTATTGAACACGCCCGTCTCTTCCTTTTCTCTACAATCTGGTGAGACTAAGAATGCACGTACTGACTGAGTAAAATAAGTCGTCTTTTGTTTTCACACGACTCTAGAGATACACTCTTGATTAGGGGAGAGCAAAGTTGTCATGTTCTATGGTTGTCAGAAACTAAATCCCTTCTTGTCTATCCAGGGAGGTTCAACTCCTCCTTGCCTATTCGAGAAAGTTTCTAGTGAACTCTGAGCTAGCTGGCAAACCCAAAACTTTAAGTCTAATATCGACAGTAGTAGACCTAGTTAACGTCTGGTCTAGGCCTATACTATTGAAGGTATTATTCCAATGCGCAGAGCCTATTGGGATAATAGGAACTACACTACAGGATTAAACCCAGATCAGTTGACTGGGGAACAGTGCTTGCAATGTTCAACACTCCGTCCATCAACCCCTTTAGTTTTGCTTTGTACACCCTAAGTTGGCAGAGTATGCCCAGACGTAGGTCACTGTCTCACTGTGCCACTGGATTCAAGCTAGCCTGGCTGATTAGCCAGAAACCAGTCCCAGGATGCTTGTTTCCGGTCCAGGGAAGACATGGCTTTGCAGACCATGCTGGACTGTTCCCATGAGGCACAGGGTCAGACTGATTTGCATATGGCCATGTCTGAACTTGGGTGGCGGAGTGAGCTAAAGAATAATGATGGATTAAACCAGGATCAGTTGACTGGGGATGAGTGCTTGCAATGTTCAACACTCCGTCCATCATTCCATTTGGTTTTGATTTGTTCACCCTAAGTTGGCAGGGTATGCCCAGATGTGGGTCACTTGCTCACTGTGCCACTGGATTCAAGCTAGCCTGGCTGATTAGCCTGAAACTGGTCGCAGGATGCTTGCTTCCGGTCCAGGGAAGACATGGCTTGGCACCTCAGGCTGGACTGTTCCCCTGAGGCACAGGGTCAGACTGATTTGTATATGGCCATGTCTAAACTGGGGTGGCAGAATGAGCTAAAGAATGATGATGGATTAAACCCAGATCTGTTGACTGGGTGTGAGTGCTTGTAATGTGCAACACTCCGTCCAACATCCTCTTTGGTTTTGCTTTATTCGCCCTAAGTTGGCAGGGTATGCTCAGACGTGGGTCCCTTGCTCACTTTGCCACTGGATTCAAGCTAGCCTTGCTGATGACAGCTGATTAGCCAGTGACCGGTCCCAAGATGCTTGTTTCTGGTCCACAGAAAACATGGCTTGGCAGTGCGAGCTGGACTGATCTCACGAGGCACAGGTTCAGACTGAATTGCATATGGCCATGTCTGAATTGTGGTGGTGGAGTGAGCTAAAGAATGATGATGGATTAAACACAGATCAGTTGACTGGGGGTGAGTGCTTGCAAATGTTCAACACTCCGTCCATCATCCCCTTTTTTTGCTTTGTTCACCCTAAGTTGGCAGGGTATGCTCAGACGTGGGTCCCTTGCTCACTTTGCCACTGGATTCAAGCTAGCCCCGCTGATGACGGCTGATTAGCCATAAAGTGGTCCCAGGATGCTTGTTTCCTTTCCGGGGAAGACATGGCTTGGCAGTTCGACTGGATTGTGTTGGCAGCCATTTTGTGTTTCCATTGAAGCGATTAGGGAGAAAAAAGGGTGAAAAAAGTAGGAAAGAGGAGGGTTGGAGCGCTGTGAGCTCTGTGGAATGGTTAGGGTGTGCTATACAGGGAATGTGAAGCGAAGTATTTACCTCTACCGGTGTGAAAGTGCTGTTTTGTCCAGAGTGAGATGGTGCTGAGGTGATGTGCCAGTACACTCAGGGACGAAAGCTTTGAGCTGAGTGCTGTAGCAAACTGGCCGAAGCAAATTATTTACCCCAACCGTGTGAAAGTGCTGTTTTGCCCACAGTGAGATGGTGCTGAGTTGAGGTGCCGGGATACTTGGGAATGAAAGCGTGTGCCTAAACCGTGAGCTGGGTGCAGTAAACTGATGTGCTCTGGGTGCTGTAACATACTGGCCGAAGCTAAGTATTTACCCCTACCGGTGTGAAAGTGCTGTTTTACCCACAGTGAGATGGTGCTGAAGTGAGGTGCCAGTACACTCGGGGATGATAGCGTGCACCTAAACCATGAGCTGAGTGTTGTAAACTGGTGTGCTTTGGGCGCTGTAGCATACTGGCCGATGCAAAGTATTTACCCCAACCTGTGTGAAAGTGCTGTTTTGCCCACAGTGAGATGGTGCTGAGGTGTGGTTCTGGTACACTCAGGGGTCAAAGCGTGCACCTAAACCGTGAGCTGAGTGATGTAAACTGATTTGCTCTGGGTGCTGTAACATACTGGCCGCTGTAGCATAGCTGTTTAGGTGGTGTTAGCATGCTTTTCAAGTATAGCGGGAGTGGGAAGCAAACTACTCACTGGTCCCGGTCTGAAGTCTTGAGGATAAAACTAAGAGCCTAAGCCGTGAGCTGATTGCTGTAAAGTGATATACTGTGGGGGCTGTAGGATACTGGCTGCTGTAGCATACTTGTGTAAGTAGTGTTAGTATGCGTTTATACTATACAGGGAGTGGGAAGCAAACTACTCACCCCTACCGGTCTGAAGGCTTGAATGCAGTATTTTAGCAATCAGAAATAAATAAATAATCGTGAAGAATATAATGCAGATTGTTGCAATGTCACAGAAGACAAATGTTGAAATCATGTGTGTCTAAGAAAGTGGCTGTGTGTAACAAAGCGATGGAGTTTGAAAGTTATATAAAAAGTATCTTCATTTAAGTGCCATAAATGGACCCACTGGTGCAAGAGCTAAGGCATCCAGCTGAGGCAAACTCCAACCGCTTCTGCTGTATTCAAATGTAACCTCCTGCATCAGTGAATTCCACATTACATGTTACAGTTCCATGTGACAAAAAAAATACTTATTAGACTTGAATGACTCTAAATTTTATAATGAAAATAAAGGTAGGATTTGATTATTACATGTATCCTTTGATAAAATAAGCAAAAAAAATTTGCTAAATGTAATCATCAAACTTCTTAGCTACCCTGGTACTCATTTTCTGTAACACAAAATTATCAACAGTAGAACAGCCAGCAATCTCTTGTACAGTAGATTCAATCTGGTGCGTGTCAGAATTGGTAGCAGTTCTACCCACATTGAAACTTTGAGGAGGAACACAAACATTGCGCTTCTGAGAAGCACGTTCGGTACCCTTCTGGTAAAACCATACATTATTTTCTTCGGCTGTTTCAAAAAAACATTCTTGGGCAGAGATCTAAGGCTTCGAGCTGTGGCAAACTCCAACCCCTTCTGCTGTATTCAAGCCAAAGCTCATGCATCAGTAAAATCCACATTAAAGGTTACAGTTCCATGTGACATAAACAATAGCTATTAGCCATGAATGACTAAATTCTATGATGAAAATAGAGGTAGGATACGATAACCACACTGTGCCAACCAGTTCCTAAACAGTTGTGTTTTTTTATCTTGATCGCCAGCTTATGAGCAGAGGCTGAGGATGAGTACATTTGTGTGAAAGAGCTTCGTGGATAAGAGTCAGGCAGAGAGATGTGTGCACAAAGAATAGACACGGTTTAAAAATGGATGTCGAGTTTAGGCTAATTTAGCAAGTAAATGGCGTATTTGCATAGGCCATACATCACCCATCCCTGGTTAGAGTGGAGACGTAAGGGACAATAATGAAAACAGAGTTCAAATGCCTGAGCATACTAAGAAAGTTATTTTATGAATGTAGTTCAATTGAAGTGTATTAAAAAAATTTAAAGGAAAAGGTACAAAAGATGGAAAAAATCAATCCAAGAATAACATGAGTTTCTTACAAGTCTTGGAGATTGCAGTCTGGAAGTTCTTCAGCGGCTTGAGATGCATAAAGTTTCAAGAGGTCATTGTTGCCATCATATGAGAAAAGCGGAGCAATCCAATTCATATCTTCAAAGGGAGTGTAATGTTCCTAGAATGTTGGAGTGGCAATTTGAAATGGCAGGCAATCTGCGATGTTGTCAAAGATCGCATGTTGAAGGAGATCTTTCGCAGCAGCGCCGAAATTCCATTCTGCCTTGATACCTTTTTGCGTTGCATTTGCCATTGTTCCACTGCCTGAACAATCAAGTTCATGGTTTTCATGATACTCCATTACTTGTTGGATATCGGGAGCGATTGTTGGGATGTTGGCAAGGCATACATCCATTCGCCAGTCGAATGGGCAAGATTTGCAATAAAAAGATGGTTGCACGCAGATTGCAAATGTGCAAATAAATGTCATGTTGTAGCTGGCTCCGATAATAGAGGCAGGCAGCCAAAAATGTGTTCCATTTTTCACGGTATTGAAGTAGCTTCGCGTAGAGGCGTATTCTGTCGGACATGGTCCACAGGGAGCGCAGCCATTTTTTACAACCAAAAATGGTAGTAGGATGGCCGCAAAGAGAGCGAGAATTATGGGCACTGTTAGTGGTATTCCAGAGATGATCAAATGAATTAAGTCTGTTATTATACCAAAAACAGATTATAAACCCGTGACAAGACCGAAGGAGACCGTGTTAAAAAAGTGTGCCAGACCTTGAGTGTGAGATGTGTTGAAAATTGTGTAACAATTCACAAAGTATAATGGGAGGTTCGTATTTAAAAGGGAGTGTATTTTACTTGAAGTTCATGCTATCTGCAGTCGATTAATTTCTTTTGCAATAGTGAGGGACACTTCTGTTCTGAACAAAAGCACTTACAGTTTGGTTAGTTTAATGAAATCTGTTTTCAAAGAAGGGATTGAAGGCCAAGTTAAAGTTTGGTAGTTACTTTGTGCGGGTGGGAATAGACATTGCCACAGGAAGTTACTCGGTTTGAAACAGTAAGGACATACGGTATGCCAGCTCACATTCGTAGGAGTGCATGTTATTGAGAAGCAGATAACTGCCGTTAGAAAGCTGTGTGAATGTTGGTCTGATTTGTGGGAGTTGGCGTGCTGTTAAGAAAACATGCAAGATTCTGGGCTGTAAGCTTAGAAGCGTTGTGCAGTTGGACATTCTTGGATAGAAATGAATGACTGCCATTGTGGTCACATTTTTCACCTGTGAGAAAAACGTCTGTTTGCTCTTTTAGGCAGCAATATGTAAATGGAAGAAACAACTGCTCATGAATAAACGTGCTACCTTGTATAATCACATACAACATGACAAACAAGATGTACACCTAGCAGACACAATAACACTACGTACTGTGGGAACCTTGGCTAGCCATGTACACAAACCAAACGTGGCATGCTACTTCTGTTACACAATGCAGAATGCAGGGAGAGATGGGAGCAAAGTTTGTGCGAAGGTGGCATGTGATTCTCGATTATAAAAGTATACAATGCAAAGTGTTGAGGGGATGTTCCGGACAGACTTGAGTATGCAGAGCAGATATATGTACGCGTTAACATACACTGATGGTCTATTGAGTGAAGTAGACAGTGGACGCAACCATGATAGAACAATCAGTAGGGAATATTATGGAAACATAGCGCGTACGTGCCCCCTTCCCCCCAAATCTTTAGCATAGTGGGCTGGCTCGGCGTATGCAAGGCTAGCTTAGGGGTATGAATAAAAGCACATATCTCTGGGTGTGGTTTTGTTCTGGAATGGCGAACGTATCGGCCAGGTCTGCGCAGCTTACACAGCCACGAGGTTGACACCGTGAGCGAAAGGTGGCTGCGTGAATGATGCTCTAAGCATGTTGGTACTCATAAACCATTATGGCCGCTGCGACGCATCTTTGCCGTACAATTCACCTTTTGACACCGCCGTATGTGAAAGAGGGCCCACCACGTGCTGGCAGAAGTTCCTGGGCTGAGGTCTGCGAGCTCGGAAGGCTCCTGAGATCAATGCTGGCTACCACGACACAGCACCCAGCCTGATGCCCAGCAGCGTGGAGTGCTCTGTATACTACTAACACAGTAGTCGAACAGGTACCAACAGGGGACCGGTGTCTTGATCCCACAATGGATGATATAAAAATGCAGCTGAGAGTGGAGATGAAGGTACTCCCTTCGACCAGGTGCAACCAACTCTAGGTCCCAACAGTGGAACGCTGTCTTGAGCCCACAATGGATGATGTCTGATATTACCTGCTGCTTGGTTTTCACACAACTCCCTCTGTTGAGGTCCATCAAACTTTGTGCTTCCGTAGCTAACTGCTGCACATGAATATTGGGCTTGGTTTACTGTAGTCGCTGGACTATACCGTGGTACGACAGGTCCGAACACTGAAACGGGGTCTTGATTCTATGATTGAGGATGTCAGAAGTTAAAGTCTGTGATTATTTCTGTGTACCCCCTCTGATCAGGTGCAACCAGCTCCGTGCTTTCGAATCCAATGGTAGTGGCTGTGAGGTGTTAATGACCACTGCCTGTGACCTACACTGCGGTCAGCAGGGCTCACAATTCAAATTGAGTGATGACTGTTTAATTACAGAATCCATAGGCAAGTAACTACAATGTCTATTGAAATATACACAATATCCTTTTAGTATACTTGCTTGAAGAACTTTTTAGGTCTCGCACCTGCGACGCATCGTGAAGCGATGTCGCAGCGAGACCTATAGTCGGCGAGTCTGCTTTGAAGGAGACAGAAGATGGGCACGCGCAGCATGCCATAATCGGATCAGGTCGCCCGCGCGTTCATCATCTCCTGTCTCCCTTGAAAGCCTCTAACACACACAGCCAGACCCCCCCTGCTTTTGCTTCGCACAAGCACGCACACACGCACACGAGCGCACACACAGAGAGACACACGCACGTACACACGAGCGCACACACAGAGAGACACACGCACACACACACACACACAAGCGCACACACAGAGAGACACACGCACTCACACACACGAGTGCACATACACGCACGTACACACACACACAAGGGCACCCATACAGAGACACACATAACACACCCCTCCCCCGCCACCCCCCCAGTGCAACTAAGCCCCACTCACCGCATCGGCGCCACTCCGGACTTCTGCAGCCTCCGCAGGGCTCTCCCTCGGGCATGGGAGCCCCGCATCACCACTGCTCCTCTGGGCCAGCCACTCTGTGGGCGCGGGCTTCTCGCAGAAGACAGAAGTCCCACCCCACAACAGGTTTTGGTTTTGGCAGTGCACGCTCACGTCTTGTTATAATGTTTAGCAAATAAGATGTTTTTTATTGGAAGTATCTACATGTAAGTATCTACTTGCATTAAATTGTGCTCTGCGGAAGGATGAATGTGTATTCCATAAACTTGGTTTATTATCGCTGATCGCTCAGAAGTAAATGAAAATCAAGCGTAGCACTCTAAAATACTCCTCAATAAATTAATACATACCCATTCCAGAAGCAGCGATCGCTAGACCTTCTTCCTCGATAAACAGCACTATAAAATGTTGGTTTTCAATTGGACGAGCCTGTGAGCCTTTTAGAAGACGACCTTGTAAACAGATGTAATTTGCAGGTGCGGGAAAAGAAAGTGCAAAAATCCAAAGGCATAGTGGTACCCAGCTGTTCAAACATCAGTTAAACCTCACTTTTTTAGCCTACCCTTCAAATTGAATTCCAAAGACTGAAATCCCCGTTTGATATTTCCTAAAGTTCATGTGACGATGACCAAATATAGTCACCTTTGATAGTCCAGATATTCACTACCCGATTTAAGGTTCTGTGACCCTATAGTAGATTTGAACCAGGCTGGAGCCAGTCTGAGGCTGATAATGCTAGTTTTAAGTGTTACTCTTCCTGATATTAAGTTCCTGTCCATCTCGCAACATGAGACTCTAACCTGTCCCCTCCCGTTATGACTGCAGCTGTGGCTAGGGGTGTTGGGGGGTTATCACAAATGGGATCAACTGGTGGGGGAGTGAGCAAGACCCTCACAGATGCAGTGAGTGGACGATACACGGAAAACGAAGAATACGAACGTGCAACCTTCAAATTACATCTTGAAATCCTTCAACTGTTATCCTACATACACTAGTCTATTGCCGTTGAGGTAAATAATGAATAACACCCATTTCTAGACACAGTAAGGTGCTAGTAAACATTGAAATGTAGTAAAAAACAAAAACACGCTGTTTGTTCGCTGACAGGGCTATCTTGCTGTTCATCATTCCGACAACATGAGAGAAATCAAATTAAATAACAATTGTCCATACGATATAGTATTACTACATTAACGCATTCTAATGTTATACCTGTTTTTAGTGATGTTTTTATTTGTCGATCTTTTATGGTCAATTTCTGTGCCAAATAAAGACATTTTGAATATGGATTATTATATTGCCTTTCTAAGAGACATGCCGGTGCACCTGCGAGTTACATAAATATCAGAGGTTACTCTGCCTCATATTTCTGATAAAATGAGTGACATCAATCTGAGTAATAATGGCAGTAGTGCAGACTGTATGAAGAAGTACTCGGAGACACAATAGTTGAGAGGAATGTGTTAGAATAAGGAAACACGTTTATATTCTCTAGGGAGGCTCCGCCTTTCTTCTTTCAACGTGTGTAAGAGAGAATTGTATAACTCGAGAACAACCTGCTCTTTACAGATCTGTGAAATGCCACGTGAAAAAGATAGTTAGATTTTCTCTATTGTTTGTCCCAGACTATGCAATAACCCTCAGGCTGCCATTTATTGTACATTAAAGCCCTGGCAATATGTAGATTCCCGCCCAGCTTCCCAGCGTGTGTCTGAAGCAGAATCAGTGAAATGTGAAAGTCGTGGTGCACCAAAAAGAGGAGCTGGGCCGGCTCGGTGTAACAGAGGGATCCCACGGCCTCAAATCAAAGCGAACTAAATAGGTACAATACATGGTGGCTGTGCGCAGTGACGGGTGGAAAGAAAAGCGGCTCCAGCCATAGTGCGATTGGACCGGCTCAGTACAGCAAAGCGATGTGGTGGCCTCGCTCCACAGCGAGATAATTAGATAGCAGCGCATAACAACATTAGTACGTGGCCTCCATATTAGACGATACAGGTCAGCATTCTGGGCTGCAACAATTGAGAAAAGAGTTCCCCTCAACAACCCATAAAACCACCCAAGTGGTTGAAAACTGTAGTTGGGCGGTGCTGCTTCCTGAAAAAAACGGAAGTAACATTTCGCTGCATCAACGATTTAGAAAGCACATAAGGAGAGTGGCACAGCATTGAGCCAATGTCGGAGCAGCAGGCGGGAGCATGTGTGAGCAAAGTTATTTTACGGACTACTACATACCACACACACACACACACACACACACACACACACACACACACACACACAAATACACATAAACACACACAACCAACAACACACACCCAACCACACACACACACGCAACCATACCCAACAACACACACAACCACACACACACAACCACACAACCACAAACACCACACACAACCACACACACATACAACCACACACACACAACCACACACCACCACACATATATCCTCACACAACCACACACAACCACACACAACCACACACAACCACACACAACCACACACACAACCACACACACACACAACCACACAAACACACAACCCCACACACACAACCACACACACCATACACACACATCCACACAACCACACACACACAACTACACACACACAACCACACACACACACAACCACACACACACAACCACACACACAACCACTACCACACACACAACCACAACCATACATACAACCACACGCACACAATCACACACACAACCACGCACACAAGCACACCGTCAGTGCACACTTTCACCAGGCTTAGACAACATCAGTCGTCAATGCACACTTTCACTGGGCACAAACACAACCAGCCGTCAGTGCATGCTTTCACCGGGCACAAACAGCACCAGCCATCAGTGCACGCTTCCACTAGGCACACACCACCAGATGTCAGTGCACGCTTTCACCGGGCACAAACACCACCAGTCGTCAGTGCACGCTTCCACTAGGCACACACCACCAGACACCAGTGCACGCTTTTACCAGGCACACACCACCAGCCGTCAGTGCATGCTTCCACCAGGCACACACACCACCAGCCAGAAGTGCACACTTCCACCAGGCACACTTGCCATCAGTGCACAATTTCTACAGGCACACACACCACCAGCCATCAGTGCACACATCAATTGTTAACGCATCCACAATTATCTATTGTAGCAATCGCAGTATGGCACACTTTACTTTTAAACATACTCATCTAAAGCGCAGCATGCCACCATTGCTACAAAATAAATACACATTTTTTTGGCCTACAATTTATAGACTTTTGTTGCAAATGGTGTTGCAATATTTAGCAATGCCAATAGTTCAAACTTAATTAATGCGAGACCTATTGCATTGGCAAATGCTTGTTTTAAATGAGTTATAGGTTTAGTACAATGACCAGATTCTTCTTGGTAGTGGAAAAGAACACTGAATAACAATCTACACTGTGGACAGCAGAGATCGCAATTTGAATTGTTTTGATTTATTTATTGCAGAGTTTTCTGTAATTTATGTTGTTGTATCTTGTGAAGAGGAAGTGAGAAAAATTATTCATGGATGTCTGTGTGACTACTGCCTTCAATTTACACTGCAGACAGCAGTGTTCACAATTCAGATAGAGTCACTATTGTAGATGATGCAGTCCTGTAGGAATAGAGATTGCTCCAGTGTGCTCTGTCCGCATCACACATACGCATCACTGCAGGCTCCGCACACGCTTTTTGTTGCTTCGTGTATGACAAACTGGGTAGCTCAAGTCCACGTTACGTAGCTGTGGGCCCTTGCTGACTGCTTTCTCTGGCCCACACTACAGACAGCAGTGTTCACAATTCAGATCCAGTCGCTATTGCAGATGATGCAGTTTTGATGGCAACAGACATTGCTCCTAGTACGGCCTGGCCGCAGCACACATCATCGCTGGCTGTGCACATGCTGAATGCTTTTGATGTGGCTATATGAGTGCACTAGAACTGATGGAACCTTTATGATACAATCTTTTTTTGTATTATTTCAGATCTATTGCTTGTGTCTCAGTATGACAAGTTTTGGTTCTTTTATAATTTTACTGTATTATTTCACATCTACTGTCCGAACATTATTGCAGCACAAACTATTGACTCTTTTAATATTGAATCTCTGTGTGTGATCCAATGATTACTGTTGTAGTTGATGCTAGCAGTAACCATTCCCTGAGGGCTGGTTTACACTCACCCCACACGCATCTAGCACAGACGTCACTGGATATGTGACCGTACCCACTTCCACCATCTATCTGTGTCCATGTGTTTATTATCTATGCATGATATTGCCTCTGGGCCGTACCACATTACATTGTGCTGTGGACAGCGTAGGCAACCATGTTACGTCTGGTAGTGGGGAAAACTTCGGTTATGTAACTTTTAGGTGTATGGCTATCACAGGTGGAAGGCTACTTTACAGACCATGAATATTGATGAAGATGATTGTTGCATGTTGTGTGTAGTGTAAAGTCAAGTCAAAGTCAAAAGAAACTTTATTTCGATTGAGTTTACAATCATAAAAGTACATTAAAAACAAATAATTACAACAATTTGCTGAAGAGTACTTGACACTATGAATCAATGCATTGGGAAATCGTTAAAAAAAAAAAAAAATAATCATCTATACAGTGTCACTCTGTAAAGGGATAAAATAGCAGGTTATTCATACAAAACTAAATAGAGTCTTATGATGCAGTAACCAATAGTTGGGAATGAATTTTCAAGCATGCTTTAAGGAAGCAAGCTACAGATTTTGCGGCAGACGGGGTATCTAGGTACTGAAGTGCCAAAAGAGCAGGTCTGCATCTTCTCAGACCCAATTGTCGGAGAAGTGGAAACAACCAGCGTTTACGCGGGGTCTCATAAAAGCTGCAAAAAAAGGTTACGTGTAAAGTAGACTGGCGGGTACAACCATCACAAGGACAGCTAACTAATTCGCGTGACCAATCAGAGGGCTCAGGAAGTGAAACCAGACGATAGAATAGATCAAATCGGAATCTAGTTAAAACATATCTATCATAATTTGACAAGTAGAATGACAGATAAGGTTGAATGCCGTAGGAGGATTGTATCGTCATTAAGTGAACATTTGATTGTTTGCCAATTTCGGAACACATACGTAGGTCTCTTAAATGGACAACACACATATTCTTCAGAGTTTTTCTTGATATAGCCATTAGTGAGACAGGGTCAGTGAAAAATGTTAAACAATTCAGATCACTCAAGAATTTAAAAACATATAATAGCCAGGGAATCTTTCTCCAATAGGTCAACGTAAGACAGTCAGTTATTAATGACCTAGTAAGGAGACATTGCTCCTGAGTCCATATACGATGCCAAAGGAGAATCGGTTGGTATCTAATGATGTCAGTAAGATACTCCCAACCAAGCTCCAGGTGAGTACCGTAAGTAGAAGCATTTCGAGGAAGGGCTAGTATATATTTCAAAAAATCATTTTCAATTATTTGAAGCGCATTAGCGGGCGTATAGCCCCATACCCCCGCTCCATAAGTGGCCACACTCATACATTTAGCTTGGTAAATTTTCAAAATTACGGCAGGGGCAGGCTTGCCCAACTTCCTTGAAAACGAAGTCAGAGCCGATGTTGCGCGCTGGAACTGTAGCTTCTTGCTGGAAGTGGCAGGTTTCCAGGATGGTTGTCAATAAGAATCCCTAGATATGGATATGTTTTAGCAGTTTCTAACCTAGTCTTATCTATAAAAAGAGGTTTGCATTGCTGGGCTTTCTTGCCAGTATACATAACAAAGGTCTTGGACTTATTTACTTTAAGTCCAAGAGAAAGCATGTATTGGCAGTACTTGTCCAGTTGAATCTGGAGCTGATTCGGTGTCCTTGCCAGAATAACAGAGTCATCTGCATATAATAATGCAGGGATCGGCCGGGTGTTTATGCAGGGGAGGTCTTTGTTGTCTACCAGCATCGCTTGCTCCAACCCATTTGTGTAGATGTTAAATAAGAATGGAGCAAGGACGCACCCCTGTCTAACGCCTTTTGCAATACCAAATGATTCCGAAAGCTCTCCATTGATGCCGTATCTCACACATGCTTTTGCATCCGTGTATAGCTCTCGGAGAAATTTCAAGAGTGCAGGATCTACGCCCAGATTGCTCAAAATCTCCCACAACTTGGAATGAATTACGCAGTCAAATGCGGAACTCAAGTCCACATAGACCAGATAGAGATTACCGCCTTTAGCCCAGGCGTATTTGCCCATGAGCAGAGTCAAATTAAGGGCCTGTTCGACAGTACCCAATCCCTCCTGGAAACCGAACTGGAGGTCGGTTATGATCTTATTCTCTGTGGCCCAGTCCCGGAGACGTTCTAAAATTAGTCTACCGGCGACCTTGCCCAGAGAATCCAGGAGGGAAATGGGTCTGTAGCAGGCTGGGTTATCGCGATCTCCCTTTTTGAATATGGGTAAAAGCACAGAAGTGGACCAAGAATCAATAAGGCCAATCTGAGAAACTGCAGACATAACCTGTGTAATGATTGGGGACCATAAGTCCAGGTTACTCACAAAGATGTCAAGTGGCACACCATCAGGGCCGTGGGCTTTACCAGTCTTTGAGGAAGTCAACGCAGCGGTCACCTCCTCGAGATCGAAGTGGAGGTCAATGGGATAAATGTTCTTATCACTTGTAGAGGCTGCCTCCCCAAAACTGGAAGTCTCAGTTGTTACAGTGGGGTCCCCAAAGATCTGTGAGTAGTGAGCTACCCATTTTTCGGCGGGTACTGCCACATCTAGATGGCGAGCGGCAGTCGCATCAGCTAGAAAAGGGGCCTTAACTGTTCGCCAGAACAGGGTGGTGTCCTTGTTTAATGTACTCAGGTGCAATTGAGCCCAAAGGTTGTTTTTTATTTCCCGTTTGCGGGTTTTTTGAGCCAACTTATAGTTTCTTCTTAGAGAGGCTATTAGGGGCATGTCCCTGACTTGATTATGTAGAGCACTTTTTAGTGCGCAAAGGGCTTTCCGACAATGGGAATCAAACCACCCCCTGGAGTCCTTGTCGTGAATCTTGTGTTGGCGTGTAAGCTCTTGTCGTATAGTTTCTAAGATCTTGACAAAGCTAGAGAGGATCAGCTGGGGAGATGATGTCTTCTCCAAACAGTGGTAGATTAAGGGAAGGGTTTTATGGATAATCTCGCTTGTGACCTTTAGGGGGTTAATCTTTGACCATTTTACAGTATAGCCATTGGTTTTACTCATCTCCAGGGAATGCTGCATTAGAAGACTTGTTTTTGAACAAACTGGGGAGGGAATATTTAGTATTATGGTGATCACTGGAGGGATCGGTGCCAGTTTTAAAAATTTTTAATCGGTTATTTAAAGATTGAGAACACAAAATATAATCAATAATAGTAGAAGAACCTCTACCGTGAAAGGTCAGCTTGAACTCAACAGGAGGTCTCACTAATTCATTCGCAAATTCGAGTTCGAGAGTAAAAAAACAGTTATTTAGAGCAGCCCCAGTAGTGCAATGAGCGAAGTGGACCAGGGGAACATCATGCTCGTCTTGAAGCCCACATATACCTTTTTTGTAGTTGGTACATAAATAAACATTAAAATCCCCGCCCCATACGACATAACATTGTAACTGCGGATTCTTAACTTTTTGGTCATGCAGATATGATGAAATTTCTGACAGAGATTTTACACAGTCAGCAGGTGAGGAATTATTATACATGTTAATAAAGTAGTAACAAGAACTATTGTCAGGAACTAGTTTAGAGATTTGGTAAATTAAAGATATTGCCGGGACTTCCATGGTAGTAAATGGAATTTGGTTGGAAATGTAGAAAGCTAAGCCACCCTTGGGTCTTCCGTGGGCAGACGGAATGGCAGGAGAATGAAAGGTTTTAAAGCCCTGAATGTGAATAGGGTCTATTGCCCAGGTTTCCTGAAGGCAGATTAACTTATACTTATTAATCAGGTCAAGTCAGGACTGAAGGTGAGTCTTGGATCTGAGACCTGCTACATTCCAGTATAGGACTGGAAGGTCCCAGGATGATGGAAGAATGGGTTTTGAAATCTGAAAATCGTCAGAAGTGCGTAAGGGTTGGGGCTGGGCTATTGGGACAGGAGGGGTGGAAAAACGTTTTGGGTCGCAGAGTTGTGGGATGATGTGATGTTGACTCGGGAGTGAAGCCTCGAGAGGAATTGGCTGGATGTAACA
Organism: Lissotriton helveticus; assembly: GCF_964261635.1. Taxonomy (NCBI): domain Eukaryota; kingdom Metazoa; phylum Chordata; class Amphibia; order Caudata; family Salamandridae; genus Lissotriton; species Lissotriton helveticus. The sequence goes on from NC_136069.1 coordinate 1,197,732,768, forward strand.
AGGATCATGATATATGGAAGGTGACGGCTGTGGAATCAAGGCTCGCCGAGGGGTGCAAGGCTCAATTTGAGTACCAGACAAGGATGGCAGAGTAGAACCAACCGTCCGAGTTTTCTTGGGGATAAGTTTGAGGTTAGTCAGTGCACCGTTGGTGCCATTGTCTTTGGTAGATGGAGTTGGTGGTCAGTCTACCATGTCCAAACAATCATATCTGTTGGATAGAGGTGGGCCTCTCCAGTTGGTAGAATGGCCAGGTAGTGGGTTACTAGAACCGTAACCTGACCAGTGGTCTCGATCTCTATTTCCACCCCAGTTCCCCACCCTAGTCCATGACCACGGGGGACCGGCATTGCGTCGTGCAGTCGGGGGGTAGAAATATGACAGATTATGAGTAGCTATCCCTTCAGTGGAAATATGGTCTCCCCAGGAGCAAATATGCTCCACTGTGTTAGGATCGGCGAAATTTACTAAACGCAGTCACCCTGGATGTTTTTGGGTTCGTTACCTAGCCAGGGCACTCTGCGTACAGTGGTGAGTCTGTTGTCCAAGAAGTTTGGTAAAGGTCTATTTTTGGACAACCAGTATATTACTTTATTTTTTAGAGACCAAACTGGTTCGTCCTGGTTTGGGGGGAGTTCCAGGACGCCTGTCATTATTACTACATAGGGGGTTGCCTCAGGTGGGAGATGGATAGGGTGGCCCCTTCTCTTCCGATTGTTCGGGATGGTGTTGAATCCAACAGAGCTTTTAGGATGGGTAGGGGCAAGGGTAGGAAGGGCAGGAGTAGGAGGGGCAGGGGTAGGGGGGACAGAAGGTGGGATAGGTTTGGTAGATGATAATGGTTTAGGATTGGTTAAAGGCTGGGACGGTCTGGGATTAGAAGATTTGGGAAGTGCTTGTGGCTTGGTTGTAAGTGCTAAAGGTTGTTTATGATTAGGCTTCTCTGAGGCCTTTTGTTTATTAATATTGGAATTCGGTACAGTAGTACCAGGTTTTGACATATTTGTAGTATGACTAGTAGGCCTTCCTTGGGCCAAGTTGGGCTCTTTCGTGTTACTCTTGTTTGAGTTTGGGCCTAAGGACAGTTGGGGTAATTGGGTCTGGACCAAGAGTAGAGCCTTCTCTATTGGTTCTAAATAGAACTTAAGTAAATCTCCAATTCTGCTAAGCAATAAACTATCGTTACTACAAGTGTTAGTTGTAAGGTTGCCATTTTCCATGCCTCCTTCACTGTAGTTGCTACTAGTGCTGGCACAACTAACGTTCAAGTCATCCGTGTTAGGATCCGCTGCGTGTACGAAAGACAGAGAAGGAAGTTGGTAAGGAGTTGTGGGAGAATTAGAAGTTTGTAGGGGGGGGTGAGAAACAGAAGGAGTTGCAGAGATAGTTATGGGGGGAGAGGTAGTAATATGGTGAGACTTATTAAGTTCCTTCTTCTTTGATTTTTTGGGGACTGCACCTTCGCGTGCACCCCTAGCTGTAGTTGGGGAAGGGGCGGCCTCTGTTTGGGTAGCAAAAATGGCTGGAGATTTTTCAAGTGAAAGGTGGGATTCAGAAAGATCTAGAGACGCAGATAGGTCCACTGTGCGGGGAACAGTGTGCGTCTCTGCATGAACTGTCAAGAGAGGGGGTAACTCAACAGGACGCTGGGGAGTTTTTGCAGTAGCTAGTAAGCCCAATGAAGAGCGTCTGGCAATAGCCAGGTCCTGTGAGACCCTCCGTTCCAATAAGGTGATGCCCTGGTTAATGGCCTCATTGGCTTTAGTTATGAATTGATCTATTGGACCAATGACCTCGGCAGCAGTTTGGGCCTGCTTCTTGACAGTATTCCTGGTAGTTCTCGGAGACATAATGCAATACAATGTAAACCGTTGCAATACAGAGGTACAGTGAGTCTATAAGGTTTAAAATCAAACTACAGGGGCCTGGTTAGCAGTATACTCAATATCAACGAGAAAATGAAGTTAAAAACAAACTTAAATAGGGTGGCCCAGTCCAGTCTTAGCCGGTCTTGAACGGGCTTAAACGGGCCCGCCCTTGGCCCGGGCTTCGCCCCGCGCGCGTCCCGCGTTGCGTGAGGGACTATTCAATTTATTGTGTTCGTACTAGGGGGCGTTGCCGCCGGGGGAAGAGGCACTAGCTGTAAGGTGTAGAGGCTGCTGGTCCTCGCAGTCCCCCGGTGAAGGCAACAGGTAGTTTAAAGGTCCAGCGCACGCTGGGAGCGTGCAGGCTGTCCGCCGAGTGCGGAGAAGCTCCCACCAGCGGCGCGACCTTAGCAGAACTGTTAAAAATGTCAGAAGCACCCTCCGTGTGCAGCAAAAAGGATTCCTCCTGAATGGCAAGAGCAGGTTTGTTCAAATGAGCGGCACCCGCGCAGCGGGTGTCGCGAAAAGTAAGTAGGGATGGCGGGGGGCGTGGCCGCCGGGGGAAGAGGCACCAGCTGTAAGGTGTAGAGGCTGCTGGTCCTCGCAGTCCCCCGGTGAAGGCAACAGGTAGTTTAAAGGTCCAGCGCACGCTGGGAGCGTGCAGGCTGTCCGCCAAGTACGGAGAAGCTCCCACCAGCGGCGCGACCTTAGCAGAACTGTTAAAAATGTCAGAAGCACCCTCCGTGTGCAGCAAAAAGGATTCCTCCTGAATGGCAAGAGCAGGTTTGTTCAAATGAGCGGCACCCGCGCAGCGGGTGTCGCGAAAAGTAAGTAGGGCTGGCGGGGGGCGTGGCCGCCGGGGGAAGAGGCACCAGCTGTAAGGTGTAGAGGCTGCTGGTCCTCGCAGTCCCCCGGTGAAGGCAACAGGTAGTTTAAAGGTCCAGCGCACGCTGGGAGCATGCAGACTGTCCGCCGAGTGTGGAGAAGCTCCCACCAGCGGCGCGACCTTAGCAGAACTGTTAAAAATGTCAGAAGCACCCTCCGTGTGCAGCAAAAAGGATTCCTCCTGAATGGCAAGAGCAGGTTTGTTCAAATGAGCGGCACCCGCGCAGCGGGTGTCGCGAAAAGTAAGTAGGGCTGGCGGGGGGCGTGGCCGCCGGGGGAAGAGGCACCAGCTGTAAGGTGTAGAGGCTGCTGGTCCTCGCAGTCCCCCGGTGAAGGCAACAGGTAGTTTAAAGGTCCAGCGCACGCTGGGAGCGTGCAGGCTGTCCGCCGAGTGCGGAGAAGCTCCCACCAGCGGCGCGACCTTAGCAGAACTGTTAAAAATGTCAGAAGCACCCTCCGTGTGCAGCAAAAAGGATTCCTCCTGAATGGCAAGAGCAGGTTTGTTCAAATGAGCGGCACCCGCGCAGCGGGTGTCGCGAAAAGTAAGTAGGGCTGGTGGGGGGCGTGGCCGCCGGGGGAAGAGGCACCAGCTGTAAGGTGTAGAGGCTGCTGGTCCTTGCAGTCCCCCGGTGAAGGCAACAGGTAGTTTAAAGGTCCAGCGCACGCTGGGAGCGTGCAGGCTGTCCGCCGAGTGCGGAGAAGCTCCCACCAGCAGCGCGATCTTAGCAGAACTGTTAAAAATGTCAGAAGCACCCTCCGTGTGCAGCAAAAAGGATTCCTCCTGAATGGCAAGAGCAGGTTTGTTCAAATGAGCGGCAGTGTAAGATATGTGTACAATGCAAAACGTTTTCAAAAAAGCTTTCTAAGCAGATGAGGTGTGTCTCATCAAATGCTGTAGAGATAATGACTAAAATGGGTGGCGTTTTCCAGCTGCTACAATGGGAAATGTTATGAACAAATCAAATGCTTTTTTTTAAGGTCACATGACAATCGCGCACCCAGCGCGCTAGGAGACTGCACCCGACGAGATTTTGAAAACATAAATTTACTATAATATAAGTTTATTACAGTTAGAAATATAAAAATGTTTAAAATATTTTAGATTATCGCTTGCTCTCATATATACCTTAAAGGTATTTAGATATAGTTTTCAGATACAAAAAAAATGAGGGAATGGCGTACCCGGTGCGACACCATACATCTATGTCGTATCGCAGGGCCTGGCAGCGGGCACTCGTCGCGGCTTGGTACTGTGCACCTATTGCATACCAAAGTAGCAGCTAGCGCAAACTCATATGTATATGTTGTTACAAAGGACGTGCTGCCACGAACCCGTCGGATACGAAATGCACATCATTTACGAGTTTAGAAATATGGTGGATAGGATTTGCGTGCTGATGGAGCTTGGTAGACTACTGGTACGGGACTCTAGTTTTCTAAAAAAAAATGATATACATCTTTTTTTGGGAAGATATAAAACATTACATAATTTTTAAAGTAAAAAAAGGGATCATAGAGTTCCAAAATATTATAAATTTTTTTGAAATAATACAGGTTTTATACATATTAAAATATGAAATTAACATTTAAAAATTCTTTGAAATTCACTGAAAAAACCATAGGTTTTACAGACGTTATAGTTAGGAATTAGCATTTAAAAAACCTTTGAAATTCACTGAAAAAACCATAGGTTTCAGGAACGTTATAGTTAATTGGACATTTCACTCGTACAAAATGATAGTAATTCCCCTGTTAGTTGAGCTAAGTATAACTCGCGCCCCGGCAATGCAATGCTGATGACTTCACATATTACATCATTCATGACATGGTCAGTAACATTACTGATGACATCACTGATGCCATCTCAAATGACAGTGGCCTTGCTGGTAGGTCGCTCCCCCACCACACAGCTCTGCCTGTGTGTCCTGACCCTGCCCCAGCTGCCGCTGCTGTAGAAGTTGAGGCCTCCTCCACCCGCAGGCTACCACCTGCTCCTCATCCCTGGTGACCAGTGGTATGCCTTGGGTTTGTATCACTGTCGCTGTCTGTCTGTCTTCCCCGTACTGCCCTTACTGTCCTCTGGTATCTGTGACCACCGTTGCCTGCTCCGCCCCCCTGTGCCTGCATTCTTATCTGTGCCACTTTTCTTGCCTCCTGTTCCCTGATTGTGCTTTTTTCTTGACTTCTGCTACCCCTCGCTGCCCCTGATTTGTGCCAGTTTTCTTGCCTTCTGCTCCCGATTGTGCTAGTTTTCTTGCCTTCTGCTCCCCTAATTGTACTCGTTTTTCTTGCCTTTGCTCCCTGATTGTGATCATTGTTCCTGCCTCTGCCCCTGATTGTGCTCGTTATTCTTGCCTCTGTTCCCTGATCGTGCTAGATTTTTCTTGCCTCTGTTCCCTGGTTGTGCTCGTTTCTCTTGCCTCTGTTCCCTGATTGTGCTTGTTTTCTTGCCTTCTGCTCCCCTAATTGAGCTAGTTTTATTGCCTTCTGTCCCCCTCGCTGTCCCTGATTTTTCCCTCACCCCCCACTGCTCACCTCCTCCCGCTGCTGCCCCTGCGGTCCAGCCCCCCATGCCCATTTGTCATTCCTTACCTCCCGGCTCCCAGCTGCTCCTCCCTCCTACCTCCCCTTCAAATGGCAGCAGCTGTGCGGCTGCGCGGCTGTGCTGCAGGTGCTCCTAAGGCAAGCCTGCCTGGACCCCGCGAACCACCAAACCTCCAAGGACTGGACCCAACCACCTTCGCTGCATACTCCTCAACACCCGCTCTGCACGCAAACACGCCGTTGAGCTCTAGGATCTGCTCGACACCTCTGCCCCAGACATGGCCTTCCTGACGGAGACCTGGTGGAACGACACCCGACATCGCCATAGCCATCCCGGACAGCTACAAGATCACACGCAGGGATTGTGCCAACGGAACCGGTGGAGGAATAGCCATCGTATACAAGTCCACCCTCAAGGTCACCACCCACGCAGACGACACCCTCCACACCGCCGAACACCTGCACTTCCGGATCCACACTGACCCCAACACCACCCTCAGAGGAACACTCATCTATAGACCCCCCGTACCCCAGGCTCAGTTCAGCGACTCCATCGCAGACCTCGTCAGCACCCACGTACTCGCCTCCACGGACTACATCCTCCTCGGGGACCTGAACTTCCACCTTGAGCACAACAACGATGCAAACTCCACCACCCTGATTGACAACCTCGCCAACCTCGGCCTCAAACAACTCATCACCGCACCCACCCACGCCGCCGGCCACACGCTGGACCCCGTCTTCTCTACTGGTACCCATGGTGCCTTCGACCACACCACCGAACTCCACTGGAACGACCACCGCTGCATTAATTTCACCTTCAAGAAACCAACCACGCACCATGGCACCCAACAGCTGCCTCGTCGCTGCTGGAGCAAAGTCCCAGAAAACCGGCTGATCACCACCCTCGACCAAAACCCACCCACCGACCCCACCAACCCAGACACCACAGCCCGCAACCTTAGACAGTGGATCGATGACTGAGCCAACACCCTCGCCCGCTCAAGAAACCCTTCAACAGCCAAGCCAGCAAGAGAGCCACCTGGTTCACCAACGAGCTCAAGACCTCCAAAAGCGCATGCCGGAAACTGGAGAAAATATGGCTCCACGAACGCACACCGGACAACCATGCAGCCCACAAGGACGCCACCCGCAGACATCACCACCTCATCAGATTAGCCAGAAGATCCTCCTTCAAAGACCGCTTGGATAACAACGCACACAACAGCAAAGAGCTCTTCAGCATCGTAAAGGAACTCTCCAACCCCAGCGCCAACGCCAACGACATCCCGCGCTCACAAGAACTGTGCGACTCTCTAGCCATCTTCTTCCACTGCAAGATCGCTGACATCCACAACAGCTTCAACACCACAACCGCCCCGACTACGTCAGACTCCACCTCCCCTGCGAACACCACCAGCGCCATCCACCTGACCTCCTGGTCCAACGTCAACGACGACGAGACATGCAAGGTCATGAACTCCATCCACTCAGGATCTCCGTCAGACCCGTGCCCACACCACGTATTCAACAAAGCAGACGCAGCCATCACACCCCAACTACGAAAGGTCATCAACATCTCCTTGGAAACAGAGACATTCCCGGAAAGCTGGAAGCAAGCCGAAATCAACGCCCTCCTCAAGAAGCCCAAGACGGACCCCAAGGACCTAAAGAACTTCCGGGCCTTCTCCCTGCTCCCGTCCTGCGTCTTCATCAACAGGCAATTGGCCCACCACCTGGAAGAAAACAACAACTTGGACCCCTCCCAGTCCGGATTCAGACGAAACCACAGCACCAGGACAGCCCTCATCGCCGCCACAGACGACGTCAGGCACCAACTAGACAACGGCAAAACATCAGCCCTCATCCTCCTGGATCTGTCGGCCGCCTTCGACACGGTCTGCCATAGCACTCTAAAGACAAGCCTCCAAGAAGCCGGAATCCAAGAGAAGGCCCTTGACTGGACCATGTCCTGCCTCTCCAGCAGAACCCAGAGTGTCCGCCTCCCACCCTTCTGATCCGAAGCCACTGACATCATCTGTGGCGTCCCCAAGGGCTCATCCCTCAGCCCGAGGATGTTAAACATCTACTTGGTCCCCCTCGCACAAGTGGCCTGCCAGCACGACCTCAACATCATCTCCTACGCCGACGACACCCAGTTCATCCTCTACCTCACCAAGGACCCACACACCACCAAAACCAACCTCCACGAGGGAATGAAGGCCGTCGCCGACTAAATGAGGAGCAACCGCCTGAAGCTGAACTCGGAGAAGATGGAGGTACTCATCCTCGGACCCACCCCCTCAGCCTAGGACAACTCCTGGTGGCCAACCACACTGGGAACAGCACCAACACCCACCAACCATGCACGCAACCTAGGATTCATCCTAGACTCCTCCCTCTCCATGGCTACGCAGGTCAACGCCGTCTCCTTCTCCTGCTACAACACCCTCCGCATGCTCTGCAGGATCTACAAGTGGATCCCGACCGAAACAAGAAGAACGGTGACACAGGCCCTCGTCAGCAGCAGACTGGACTACGGCAATGCACTCTACGCAGGAATCCCAGCCAAACACCTACAACGCATCCAAAACGCTTCCGCCCGACTAATCGTCAAAGTCCCCCGCCGCAGCCACATCACCCCCACCTGAGAGACCTACACTGGCTCCCCATCGACAAGAGGATCACCTTCAATCTCCTCACCCACACACACAAAGCACTCCACAATGCTGGACCAGCCTACCTTAACAGCAGACTCAGCTTCTACACCCTCACGCGCCAGCTCCGCTCCACCAGCCTCACCCTCACCGCTGTCCCCAGCATCCAAAGAGCGACCTCTGGTGGCAGATCCTTTTCCTACCTCGCCGCCAAGACCTGGAACACCCTCCCTATCCACATACGGCAGACCCAAGACCTACTCGCCTTCAGAAGACTCCTCAAGACCTGGTTCTTCGAGCAGTTACAGCACCCCCCTCCCCTCAGCGCCTTGAGACCCTCACGGGTAAGTAACGCGCTCTACAAGTACTCTGATTGATTGATTTCTATAAAAAGTTTTATATATAGATGCCAAGGTGTATTGGAAACTGAAACCTATGGTTTCTTCAGTGAATTACCTATTGGCGGTCGCCAGTAGGTAGTTATAGTTAGGACCTATTATCCATAGGAAATCCACAACATTCTATTTGGAATAACTTTTTTACTGGTTTATGAATCTTCGTGAAATTTTCAAAACTGGTGGGGCACTCTGGTCTGCTCCTATCCTATAAAGTCTCGGGGTGATTTGTGAAGCAGGGGCCGAGAAAAAAGGGGGTCCCAAAATGTGTTTTCCCCATGCAATTTTCCATAGGAACCGTTTTTCATGGCTACAGCCGAACTGCTGAATGGAATTACACCACATTTGTCAAAGAGGTAGTCCTTGGTTCAGACTTGTGCATTTTGCTTAAATGGTGTAAATCTGTTCAGTGGTTCCTGAGAAAATCACAATTAAAAGTACATATATATCTATAGCCGCACAGGATTCGCGCATCCTGAGCACAACCTAAGCGCACCATGCTGATCACGTGCTGAATGCTAATTGGCTGTCAAGTGGTTGTCAACATTCGAAACCAGGAAGTGTCGGCAGCCATTTTGTGCCTTGGTAGAAGCAAGGCTGCAGAAGTGAGTGGAACAAGTGTGCAAAACGTATAAAGGGGGCAGGGTAGAAATACCCTGACCCTCTAGAACTGCTTAGGGGGTCACACAAGGACCCCTAGGGCCCAATTAAAATTTTTTATTAAAAGAGCAAAATGCGCACAGGATGCGTGGATCCTGCGGGGAAAAAAAAAAAAATGAAGCACAGGCTTACTAATTAGCCCCCCGGTGGAGCCAAATCCCAGGGGCAAATGTTTTAGATTTTATGGGGGTCTAGAGGGGCTCCCCAGTCAACCCTGGGCTACAAAATAAATAGTAGGGGAGCTCAAAGGCCCCCCCAGCTCCCGTCCTGCCATAGCAAACTTGGTTTGTATTTTGAAGCAGAGATTAGGGAAAACGTGTTCTCTCTTTCAAAATCCAAACCATATTGCTTTTCCACATGGGGTGCTGCATGTTAGCAGCTCCCATGTGGAAAAGCAATGCCGGCTCCCGAAGGACACGGGGAGCCTGCTGGGTCCGTGGGGGCATTGGGGCTCCCCCCACGGTCCCCAATGTTATATATGAGGCCCAGGGGATGGGGTCCCAAGGAAGCATTAAAATTAGTGATGTGCAATTCTTTTTACGGTAAAATTAGGAGTGGCACACCCAGCGCAGTGCTCAGCACAGTCCCCTGGTGTGCACGGGTTGGGTGCACGATTACTAACTTGTAGGGTGCACGACTCCAGCGCCTTGGGTACGCGATCTTGTCGCATTGGGTGCATGATTCTAACGCGTCGGGTGCGCGACTCCAAGCAAAAAAAAAGTTATATTTTTCAGATATACATCAAGCTAGTGTGTTTAGATCTTGGGTGGCTCTAAAAAGAGCAGTTGTGTTTATTGAGAGATTTTGGTACCTACAAGTAAGTACCTATGCAGAGTCTAAAGTTCAAGAGGAAGACTCTGGTACCCTCATCTGTGAAATGTACACCATCTCTCCTATAGACGCCATTCATATTGAAACGCAGATTGTTGTGGTAAATGGACCACATCCTATAATCTCGGAGAAAAGCAGAAACAGATTTATTGACATGTTTCCTAGCTTTCTCAATCTGTGGACAAAATTGATTGGACCTGTTCCATTTCAGCCTTTGGCATATGTTGGAGGAGACAAAGGCAGTTTGGGGGAAAAGTAACATCAATTCTCCAAAAGAGTCCTTCATAATAATAATAATAATCCACATTTGTAAAGCGCACAATCACCCGTAAGGGTCTCTAGGCGCTGGGGGCCTTCGGGAAGATTAAGCAAGCTATTGCCCAGAATCACAAGGTGCTGGGCTAATCTAACCCCCGTGCCAGGGATTGAACCGTGATCCCCAGATTCCGGAGTCAGTTGCCCTAGCCGCGGCGCCACATCTCTTCCAGACCTACCCCAGTCAAAGTGCCTAAGTCATTGCCACCACAGTGCACAATTATGAGGTCAGGGTGTTGGAGATGCAAAAAGGATTTGACCAATGGCATCAATTGGTGCCACTTTAACCCTCTCTGTTCAATAAATTTAATGTTTTCATTTGGCAAAGCTAGGTCTCTGTCAATGCCTTTGTTTTCTGCATACCTTTGGCTCCAGACAATATAGCTGTGTTCCACAATCCACACTCTAAGCATCTTGAAAGGAGGTCTGGATGCACTCAGAAGGTGTCTGTATGTGAAATGGCAGTTTGTGAAGTAACATTTTTCTACAATGGTGGATAAGATGCAATTTTGAAAAAAGAAAAGAGATGATTGGCTGTTTGACAACATACGAGTCTGAAAAGTAGGCTGCATGTTTCTGTTTTTCAAAAGCATTTTTCCTATTGGTTGAGAAAAAGTATTTGAAAGGAACATTATACAGGATAAGCTGATATTTTGAAAAGTCAAGCACACTTGCTGTTTGGATTAGCAACATTGTGTGCTGAACTTCTGGCCTGTGTGCTCAGTTGAGTGTTCCATGAACTGTTACTATGGAAACAGGCAGTAGGCAGATTGGGGGTAGAGTTGAAACTCGTGTGAATTGGAAATGGTTGAAATGTGTAACCAATAGAAATGTGTGTTAGCTTTTGTATTGCGATGAATATGGGAAGCAATGTGATTTGATATTTATATGTATATGTGTGCAGAATGAGAGAGAAACTTTGCCATTTTTTGGTTTTAATAAGAGCAGTGCAGTCCAGAGATTCTGAATAAGAAAATCTGGTGTTTGACTCACATACTTCTTAATCTACAAATCAATTTGAAAGGTGAGTTATTCATTTGTGATGGGTTGTAAGTGGTGTCTTTGTTTTTAATAAGATTAATGTGTTTTTCCTGGTTAAGTCCAGGGAGTACTCTTGCTTGTCTAGAAGCACACTCAGAGTCTGTGTGAATTTGGGAACCATTGTGATAGAAGCATTTGGATACGGCATGTGCTTGCAGATACATAACTGTTTAAAAACCTATGCTGTTCTCAAGTTTTGGTAACATTAGAAACTAGTCATTGTTTATTAATTTGCCAAATGGGTCAAGCTTCCAACCTAAACTACAGTTCAAAAATATGTGGAATGTGGGCTGTCAACTTACCTCTTCTAGATTAGTAAATGATTTTTGGTAAAGTCCAAGGGATAGTGTTACTTGTCTAGAATCACACTGTGAGTCTGAGTGCATTTGGGAACCATTGTGACAGAAGCATTTGGTTACTTCATGATTTTGAAGACATAAAACTGCTTAAAAACCTTTTCTGTTCTCAAGTTTTGGTAGAACTAGAAACAAGTTATTGCTTATGTATTTGCAAAATGAGTTACGCTTTCACAATAAAGTGCAGTTCTAAAATATGTGGAATGTGTGCAGTGTTCTTAGCTGTTCCACACTAGTAAATGTTTTGTTGGTAAAGTCCAAGGGATGTTGTTATTTGTCTAGAATCACACTGTGAATTTGTGTGCATTTGTGAAACATTGTGGGATAAGCATTTGGGTGTTTTATGTGTTTGCATAGACATAACTGCTTAAAAATCTATTTTGTTGTCAAGTTTTGGTTGAATTAGAATATAGTCATTGCTTATGTATTTGCAAAATGAGTTAGGCTTTGACTCTAAAATACAATATTGAAATATGTGGAACGTGTGCTGTCACCTTACTTTTTCTAGATCCGTAAATGTGTTTTGATTAATTCCAAAGGATAGTGTTGGTTGTCTAGAAACACACTGTGAGTCTGTGTACATTTGGGAACTTTTTTCAGAGATGCACTTGGGTACTTCATGTGTTTGCAGATACATAACTGGTTAAAAATGTATCCTGTTGTCAAGTTTTGGTAGAATTTGAAAGCAGCCATTTTTTATGTATTTAAACATGTGTCAGGTTTCTGATGTAAAGAGCAGCAATGAGATATGTGGAATGTGTGTATTGAACTTAATTTGTCTACACTAGTGAATACTGTCTGTTGTCTAGAATCACACTGTGAGTGTGTGTGCATTTGTGAACCATTGTGAGAGAAGCATTTGGTAACTTTATGTGTCTTTGTATTACTCTAAATATTCAGTCAGTATCCATGTACTCATGCAGTGAGTCAGCCGTTAGGACATGGACTGCTTAAAACTCCTATGCGCTACGCATGTAGTGGTCTAACCACATTTTCACTTTTGTTTCAGGCCTACAATTCCCCAGTGAGTATCCATACACTCCAGCAAACACTCTGCAACTGCTCTTGCAATTCCATAGTGACTCTTTCAGTACCATGCACTAATCCATTCAGTAAAGTAAAACTCAACCAATTATAAATTCACCCAGTGTATCTCCTGGTAGTACTCTAAGCATTCAGTCAGTATCTATGTACTCATGCTGCATGCCAGGCCTTAGGATATGGACTGCTTTAAACTCCTATGCACTATGCATGTAGTGGTCTAACCAACTTTTCACATGGGTTTCAGGCCTACAATTCCCCAGTCAGTATCCATACACTGCAGCAAACACCCTATCACTGCTCTTGAATCCCACAGTGATCCTTTCAGCTACATATAGTAATCCATTCACTGAAGAAAAACTCAACCAATTATAAGTTCACTCAGTGTCTCTCCTTGTAGTAGTCTAATCATTCAGTCAGTATCTATGTACTCATGCAGTGAGCCAGCTTTAGGACATAGACTGCTTTAAACTCCTATGCACAATGCATGTAGTGGTCTAACCACCTTTCCACTTGTATTTGAGGCCTTTGATTCCCCAATTAGTATCCATATACTACAGCAAACACCCTGACACTGCTCTTGCAATCCTAGAGTGACCCTTTCAATTACATGTACTAATCTATTCACTAAAGTAAAACTCAACCAATTATAAATTCACCCAGTGTTTTTCCTAATAGAACAGTAATCTTTCAGTCAGTATGCATGTACGCATGCAGCGAGCCAGGTTTTAGGGCATGGACTGCTTCAAACTCCTATGCAGTATGCATGTAGTGCTCTAACCACCTTCACACTTGTGTTTCTGGTCTACAATTCCTCAGTCAGTATCTATACACTGCAGGAAACACCCTGTTACTCTCCTTGCATTCCTATACAGTTATGAATACACCTTGAATTTCAATTTCAGTTAGTGATGAGAAAAGAAAGTGTTTAAATGTTTTTTTATATAGAATGTGTTTGTATAGTAATAGAAAAGTATAAGTTAAAATTGGACACTTTAATAAAACATTTTGTAGCAAGTCAACTATCAATATCAGGAAGGACTTTTGTAGCAGTAGCAATAATTTTCCATGATGGTCCTTCCACAACATCTGGACATTACACTGCCTATCTAACATGTGACAAAGGCTGGACATATTGTAATGATGCTCAGTTGGGTTTTACTACAAGGTAAAATGTGCCTGCAAGGAATTTGTTTACAACAAACTTATGTAAATATGAGATTACTTTGAGGGTTAGTCCATCCGGAACAAGCACCAAAGTGTCATTAGAAAACAGTAATCAATGCAATTTGTAAGCACAGAGAACACAGGAAATCCTGATTGTTTGAAAATGTCTGTTTTTTATATGTAGAGAAAATTGAAAAGGAGTACAAACACATGAATAAATCAGCAAAAGGTCATGAAAAGATGTGAAATTGAATTAACCTAGCAATTCATAACAAACAACTATTCCAACACAATTAAAGGCAACAAAACTCCTTCTGAGAATATATGTCGCTCGAGAATAATAAAATTTCTCAGGAATAGAAGGCAGAGTCGACATTTCGGTCATTGTGGCGTCAGTCCATCAGAGTTTGAGTTTGAGTTTGAGTTTAAAATTATTTATTAAGCGCACGGTCACCAGCGGTTTCATGGCGCTATAACTGGCAAAATAACAGGGTAGGAGCAGAGAATATAAAACTGAGGGAATTTGGAATGATAAAGGACTAATCAAAGGCTTTGGAAAACAAGTGAGCCTTAAGCTGCTTCCTGAAGTGCGGATAGAGAGTCAAGGCTCTAAGTTCTGGAGGCAAAGAGTTCCAAAGGAGGGGAGCGAGGGTCGCAAACTTCGAACCTCCCCATTTCATCCTCCGAAACCGCGGGACTGTGAGAAGGGATTTGGCAGATGAACGTAGTTCCCTGGCAGGAACATAGGGTGTAATCTCAGATGAGATAAAGGCCGGAGCCGTGCCCAGTCGAGCTTGGAAAGTGAGGGAGGCAAGCTTGAACTGGACACGCTCACGGACTGGAAGCCAGTGCAAAGATTTAAGGAGGGGGGTGACATGGTGAAACTTTGGCAATTTAAACACCAGGCGTGCCGCCTGGTTCTGGATCTGCTGCAGCCGTCTTAAGCTATATGCAGGTATACTAGCATATAGGGCGTTGCCGTAATCCAGGCGGGAGATGACCATTGCCAAAGTTATCAGTTTCAGAGCATCAAAAGAAAAAAAACGGGACACCTTGCGTATAGTACGCAGTGACAGAAAGGAAGAAGATACAACAGAACTAACCTGGGAGTGAAGGGTGAGCTGGGGATTGAGCTTAATACCTAAAGTTTTTACTGAGATGGAGGGGACAGGTGGGGGACCTAAGGAATGGGGCCAAAACAAAGAAGACCATTGACTGGATGAACCACCCGTCAACACCAGCTCAGTCTTGTCTGGGTTGAGTTTCAGATGGTTGTGGCTCATCCAGTCTCGGATATAGATCATAGTAAGTTGAAAATTAGAGACAGAAGCAGGGGAAGAAGACAGATTAAAGACAAGTTGGAGGTCATCCGCGTAGTTATACACGGAGACCTCCATCTGTTGTAGTGAGAAAATAAGAGGGGCAATGTAAAGATTGAACAGGAGGGGTGAGAGGGAGGAACCTTGGGGGACCCCGCACTGAACTTTCCGGAAGTCCGCAGTAAAATCACCCAGGCGAACCGCCTGGGAGCGGTCCCTCAGGAAGGAGGACAACCATACCAGGGCAGTGCCCCCGATCCCCGCCGCCCTGACACGGGAAAGTAAGATGGTATAATCAACCGTGTCAAAGGCAGCTGAGAGGTCGAGGAGGACTAAGGCCTGAGTCTGGTTGGTGTCCATCCCCTCCCTGAGGTTGTCAAGGACCGAAAGTACTACGGACTCCGTAGAGTGTGCGGGGCGGAAACCGGCCTGGCGGGGAGCTAAGACCCCGTGCATCTCCACAAAGGAACTCAGAGCGCAGGTGACATGGTGCTCGAGTACCTTTGCCAAGAATGGCAAGAGGGAGATGGGACGGTAGTTGGCGGGGACCGAGGGGTCCGCGCCCGGTTTCTTAAGTATAGGGACAATGATCGCTGTTTTCAGTGAGGAGGGTACAACGCCCTGAGACAGCGAGCTGTTGAGGAGATGAAGGGAAGGATCAGGGCAAGAGGAAAAAACGTGGCGAAGAATGTGGGAAGGACAAGGGTCTAGGGGGGAACCGGATTTAACTAAAGGAATAATTGCAGACAGGGATTCCTTGGTGAGAAGAGGGAGGGCACCAAGTTGTCCCTTAGGGGGGGGCACTGAGGATCTACAAAATTAGAAGAAGGGGGAGGGATATTTGCTTTGATAACAGCAATTTTTTGGATAAAAAAGTTGTTAAGGGAGTGACAGAGTTCCATAGAGGGGGTGGGCTTCAAAGTGGTTCTGTCGGAGACTGCCAGGTTGTGCACAATCAAGAAAATTTCCCTCGATTGGTTCTCCGCGGCGAGGATTTTGGAGGAGAAATAAGTTGTTTTTGCCGCCAGGATAGCCTGTTTGTATTGGGTCAGGATGTTAGTAAACTCCAATCGAAGTAGGGGGCAATAGTTTCTCCTCCAGGCACGCTCCGCTCTGCGTACTGTTAATTTGATGGTCTTGAGGTCCTCATTGAACCATAAGTTTGCATCCTTCTCCCGCTTAGAAGTGACCCGCTTTAGGGGAGAGATAGAATCGCAGCCAGAGGTGAGCCATTGATCGATGGACGTGACCTGGGCGAGAGTGGACAGCCCATGGAGGGGGGGGTAGGATGCAGTAAGTAAGGCTGATAAATGGTCGGGGTCTACTCGCCCCCAGGCCCGGACCCAAACATTTTTAGGAAGTGGGGGTTTAACCGGGGAGTGGATCGGAAGGGTAAATGAAATCAGGTAATGGTCTGACCACGTGCAGGGAGAAATGGATATAGACTTTACAGGGCAGTTCAGAGACCAGAGCTGGTCTAATGTATGTCCTTTGACGTGGGTAGGGGCCTGGATGTGAGATGTAAAATTTAAAGATTGGAGGGTTTCTGAAAATTCCTTAGAGGAAGGGCATTCTGCCGGGTCAGAGGGCCAAAAATTAAAATCACCCAGGAGCAGAATGGAGGCATTGTTAATCGTAATTGTGGCTAAAACCTCCAGAAAGCTAGGGAGGAACAATAAGGGTGATTGAGGAGGGCGATAAATGAGTACACAGGTGAGAGGAGGGGTGGTAGAAGTGGTGCGGATGGCCAGGTACTCAGTGGTGGCAATATCCGGCAAGGAGAGAATTTGAAAAGGGACATCGGCCCGAGCGATGACCGCTACTCCTCCCCCAACCCTACCATTACAGCGATCTGAGTGTAAAGCATAGTAAGGGGCTGGTAGGGTGGCCAAAAGAGCGGGGAGGGAGTCATCGCAGAACCAGGTTTCTGTTAAAAACAGAATATCTGGTGAGTGGAGGTCCAGTAGCACCGACAGTTCGTGCGAGTGGGCTACAGCGGACCGGGTGTTCAAATAGTAAGCCGAGAAGGTTGTGGTGGGTCCGGGATTATCAACACCTCCGGGGACGTAGGGAGAAATACAGTGAGGGACAGGGGTGGTGTGAGCGGGGGACAGACCAAGGAGAGTAATACGGGAAAATGTGGCGACAGCTAGCGGCCATGAACCCTGGAGACTAAGCAATTTTGCCGGGGTATAGCTGATAGTTTGGGCAGAGTGGCGTGCCCCTCGCCCCGGCTGGCCGCGGACGGGCGCAGACGGGCTTGACTTGTGCGCGACTTTGGCGCGAAGTCGGCGCTCCCGCTGCGCTCGTCCGCTGCGCTTGTTCCAGGTCGTCATTTATGTCTGGCCATCTTCAGGACAGTAGTTTTTGCTAAAAAAGACTCCTATACAAACATATTACAATATGTTTCAAGAATTGCAAAAATAGTGACATTCTAGAAAAATACACTACAAAAATAGCAAACCCGTGTAAGAAAAAAACAAACAACCAAATTAAAATGTGACTTTTCACAAAGTGCAGAAGTGAAATTTGTGCACCACCCAGGTGAAAACATGATCAGATTATGTCACTACCATCACCTCAATGAGTTATCATAAAGGGCTTGCAGCTTACTTCTATTGTTTATGGAAAGCAGCCTAGAACCATGAAATTAATCTATGGTCACAGCCGTGCCCTTAACATTGTCAAGGAGAGAGAAACAAAAAGAGCATACTTCCGCTGTTCGATTACTCTATTGCGCTACGTATCACTCTATAGTTCTAGAACACTGTTGATGACTGTACCTGACGTATAGAAAGAATATGTGTTATTTTTGGGGGGTCAGCGGAAACATCTGTATCAAAAAGGAGAACTGTCTTCATTGCATAGTATTTCATACAATATCTGCGAAAAAGCATGGTATACATTTTAAACCAGGGGTAGAGAAGACTGAATTCAAAGTGCAGGTGCAATTAATGAGGGGCAGTCATCATGTCATCAGAGACAACGCCTAAAACCCAACGTGTCTTAATGCTAACAGTAAGTTAGATTACTGCACCCACACAAATAATTTTTGTAACATAATGAGAAGATGACAACAGTCAGAGCACTCGTTACTCTGTTGATGCATCTGGGTGCCACCATATGAGATACACAGAGGAAATGGTCATGTCATTAGGGCAAAATCAAAAAGTGTCGAGAAACAACTTCAGACAGTGTAGTATCTAACTAGCACCAGCTGTTGCTGGTAACAACCCGAAAAACGAGACTTAGTAATGTACACAGAGGAATGCAAATATCTACATTCTGGAACGATGCAATACCATCAGTGGTGTATCAGGCACAAAAACTAAAATAATAATGTGTAGAAGATAACTTACTCTGCATGCTTAAAAGTGACGGTACTAGTTGGATGCAGAAATGCCTGATGACACATACTGAAAAGTAACTGCACTGGTTGGATGTAAAAATGCCTGATGTGCCAATGCTCAGTTGGAATAGTTATCAAAGCACAGCAGACAATTAAGACATATCGGAAACTCGTGTGATTAAAAAAAAGGCGAGACTCACTTAAAATACTTAATGGGTGCTGAGAGTGTCTTCCTAACTCACCACACTGTTGTGTCCTTATCCTTTTTCTCTTTCCACTACCCTTAACTGCGCGAGCTGTTCCCATCGTGTAATTGGTTAAGCCAGCTGGAATGTTGACAGCTGAATTTCTGTTTTGACAGTTGTGATGATCAGTTGGTGCCTGGCTGCGATCCTCACGCATGCTGCGGTGTGTTGTCTTATGAATAAAAACACTACAACTTCCACAGGTTCCAGAGCGTTAATTCTTAACAATTTGGCGACGAGGACAAAGACTTCACACCACGAACCCACTAGAAGCTAGTCCGGTAAGAAAGGAGAAAAAATAAAAAACGGAATGAAAAAGGAAAATAGATCCTCTATGTGACAGCATGCGGAATGATAATGGAAGGCAGCCAGACTAAATAATAGAAAATAGAAAATAATCGGACGGGTGAAAGTATCTGTGTAAGAATAAGCGAAGAGAAGGTTTATTTACTGCGGTGCGTGAAGAGTCTATCTCCGAGTGAATCTGAAGCAGAGATGGATAATTTGGATGAGGAACCTTACTTGTCACCAGTTACTGTGGCGGAATTTACTCGCATGTAGAGCAGCGGTTTAAGAGCTGAAAGGAAAAATAAACTGCATTACTGCGTTTGCTCCGTCAGTGTTCAAGCCGTGTGGAATTCTCCTCAGCACTGCGGCGCGAACGGGTGCGCAACGTATAATGACGTATTTGGCGCCATCTTGTGAGTGAATACTAGAGAAACTAATGCGCATAGGACTTTTGTGCATGAATCAAAACGACGAGAAAAGACAGGAAGCTTCACTTTAAATGCGAGCTAATAGAAGAATAAAAGTTTATAAGGAAAGCACCCCCCAGTGGAATTTGACCCGCAGAACCATAGTAGCAGTTGAGTGGAAGATATAAAAAAAAAAGAGAAAGCAGATTTTCGAGATATCTTTGGTACAAGGGAAAAACATGGCAAACAGCAGCAACTACAGTTTGCAGCCACCAGAACCTTTTTTAAAAGGAACAGGTACACCTCCAGTTAAATGGGAAACATGATAGAGTACTTTTGCAATTACATATCCAAATTTGAGAAAGAAGATGAACCAATGAAACCAGAAGAAAAGAAATAAATACTGTTACATTGTTTAGGTGCAGGAGGTTTGGATGTTTACAAAAATATTAATAAGAAAGTACGCGGAGGTGGTGAAAGGAATGTGTATGATGAAGCCCTTGAAGATTTAGATGGTTACTACAAACCCATGGTTGGCGTGGCAGTTCACAGATATAAGTTCTACAGAAGAAAACAAGGGAAAGAAGAAAGTGTTGACGACTATGTTGCTGCACTAAAAAACTTAGCATTGACTTGTAAATTTGAGAACATGCATGATGATTTAATAAGGGATCAAATAGTTATGTGTGCAGCAAATCCCAACATACAAGATGCTCTATGGGCTAAAGGAGAGAAACCACTACAAGTCATTGAGATTGTAAAGAAAGCAGAATTGGCAGGAAGATGTGCTAAGGAAGTAATAAATGAAAACAAAAGCAAAGAAGATATTTCTACTGTTGTAGCGAAAGTAATTGGAACAATAAAAAAGAAAACAGATCACAGAAGTCAAAGCAACGAGAAACTCAAACAAAGAAGCTAATATGAGGAATTAAGATGCTATCGTTGCGGTAGCAGTAAACACCTAGCGAACAATTGGAATTGTCCAGCAAAACACAACAGGTGTGGAAAGTGTGGTCTCATTGGACATTTCCAAAAAGCATGCACAAGAAGAGAGAGAACAAAAGTCAAGCTTGTTCATGAGGAAGAAGGTGAAGATGGAAGCGAGTCATCTGAGGACTCGGAATACAATCTATGTGTACTTAATATCACAGATGTAATGAAGATAATGAAGATGATGATAACAAAATTAAGAAAAAAAAACAAGTGCAAAATGTTAATTGGTGGTGTACAGATGGAGATAATAGCCGATTCTGGTTCTCCGTGTACTATTGTAAAGAAAGAGGTGTGGAAAAACACATTTCAAGGAGTTCTAGGGAACAAAATGGAAAAACCAGATATAACCCTGAAAACATTCACGAACCAACCAATAGAACTTGTGGGTTATAGGAAATAAAATTTCGTGTTCAGAGAAAGACCTATGGACAGCAAACTGTACGTGGCAGTGACTGGCCCCTCCGTATTAGGGTGGAGGGACCAGGGGTAACTTGGCATTACTCTCAACCCTAACATTTCAGAACCTGTGTTGGTCATGCAACAGGACACTGCAACGAGTGAGGAACTTGTGGAAAGGTTTCCTAAGGTGTTCAACAGAAAAATAGGGAAATTAAAGGGTTTCCAGCACAAAATCAAGTTAAACGATAACGCTAACCCATGTGTACATAAAGTCAGGCATGTACCTTTTAACACTGAGAGAAGAAGTCAGAAAAGAAATCGATAATTTACTGGAAGCAGACATTATAGAGCCCACTGAATCGGCAGAATGGGTCGCGCCCTTGGTGGTCGCGAGAAAATCAAACGGTAAATTGAGCCTATGTATGGACCTGAGGGACCTCAATAAAAACATTCTCATTGACCAGTACCCTCTGCCAAGAATTGGAGAAATGCTGTCCCTCACCAAAGGCATGAAAGTGTTCGCTACTATCGAGCTGGCGGCTGCATACCACCAGGTACCATTACACCCCGATAGCAAACACCTCACCACTTTCATCTCACCATTCGGGTGTTTCAGGTTCAAGAGAGTACCTTTTGGCATAGCGTCTGCTGCTGCGTTATTCCAAAGACTAATGCAAGAAATCTTTAAGGGAGTGAAAAACATACTCATCTTTCAGGATGACATCCTGGTCATAAGTAAAGATCAAAGTGAACACAACTGCAGATTAATACAAGTACTGAAAATATTGGGAAACTGTGGATTGACAGCTGAATTCAAGAAATGCAAATTCAGTAAAGATCGAGTCAATTACCTAGGACATGAAATCTTAAGTGACGGAATAAGACCAAAAAAGATCTTATCAGAGCAATTAAAGAGGCGCCGGTACCCACCAACAAGGACGAACTAAGAGCATTCTTAGGGTTGGTGGAGTACTACTCAAAATTCGTAAAATAATTTTTCAACAAAAAGGTACAACATCAGGACACTTCTTAAAAACAAGAGCAAATATGAGTGGACCAGTGCATGTGAAGAGAGCTTCAAGTAACTGAAGAAGGAAATTTGTGAAGCACCGGCTCTGCAAGGATTTGATAGAAACCTGGAGTACGTGATAACTACAGACGCAAGCGGAAAAGGGCTCGGTGCTGTACTCACACAAATTGAGAGCAATGGAAGTGAGGTCACAATCGCATTTGCCTCGCACTTACTAACAGCAACAGAGGAAAGGTACTCCGTAATCAAAAGAGAGGCGTTGGCATGCATTTGGGGAATGGAGCACTTCCGCCAGTATATCTGGGGAAAGAAGATAATTTTGAGGTGTGATCACAAACCTTTAACCAAGGTATTAACAGTGAAAGGGCTGTACAATGCTTCATCACGCTTGGCACGCATGTCCATCAGACTGTTGGATTATAATTACGATGTACAGTACCTACCTGGAGCGAAAAATGTAGTCGCAGATTTTTTGAGCAGGCTTCCTTTGAAAAACACGGGTACAGTAGCACAAGAAGAGGATCTATGTGTTGCAAGCATCAGTGAAGAGTTCCCTACCATAAAAAGGAGCGAATGGATAAAGGAATGTTCCAACGATAAGCAAATTCAAGTACTCAAGGATCACATTGTAAAAGGATGGCCAAAGAAAAATTGCTTGGAAAGTGAATTACGGATATTTTGGGAACTAAGAAATGAGCTATCGGTGGAAGACAATCTCATCCTAAGACAGGGTAAAGTGATACCTCCAAGAGGCCTCAGGGAAAGGATAATTAACGTATGCCATGAAGGACATTTGGGTATGAACAAAACCAAACAAAGAATAAAATGTTGGTATTGGTGGCCAGGTTGTGACATGCAGGTGGAGAGAGCCATAAGAAACTGCATAGAATGTGAAAATTCAGACAAGACACAGACGACCCTGCGACCCCCGCTACAGCCATTGCAATGCCCAGACGTACCATGGGAAAGAGTTGGCATAGATGTAATGGGACCCGTGAAATGGCAGGATGAAGGGGTGTATGTCCTAGTGCTAGTGGACCACCTTTCAAAGTGGCCAGAGGTGAATGTTTGTGAAAACTTTCACACTAGTGACGTGCTTAAGTTCATGGAGGAAGTATTCATCAGGGAAGGAATCCCAAAGACAATTGTCAGTGATAACGGAAGCCAATTCACTTCAGATGCTTTCAAGAGATTTGTAGATAGGAATGGCATCAGCCATAAAACCACATCAGTATACCACCCTGCGGGAAATGGAGCGGTGGAAAGATTCAATAGAGTGATAAAAGGGACCATCCAACTTGTGAATAACAACGGGAAATGCTGGAGGAAAGAAGTGAACAAGATGGTTTGGGGATACAGAATCACCCCAGGTGAGAAAACGTTGGTGAGTCCTTTTGAAGTTATGGGGGGTAGGACCCCCATCTCCAAAGACAATATCGGATGGATCAAAACTGCGGTGAGAAAGGAATGGTCAGTAGATGCGATCAGAGAAAAGATCATGAAAGCACAAAATGCTTACAAAGAAAAATATGACAAGAGCAGGAACTGCAAGGAGTTCAACATCAAAGTGGGAGATAGTGTCAGAGTGAAGAAAAGTGGACGCAGCCAAAGGTGGTAACAAGTTTTCTGCGCCTTTGGAAGTTGTGAAGGTGTTCTGCAATTCCGCCTTGCTCAGTGATGGGAGAGTATGGCATGCCTCTGCAATGTCTGTCTGTCATAGAGCTGAAATAAACCAACGGGATGGCAGAGAACAATGTCCCATGCAAGAAGGTAACTGCTGCGGAGGATTACAATTTGAGGAAGAAGAGTCCGAACAAGAGGAGGATTGCAACGGTGAATCGTCTGTGACACGGGGTAACCAGGTTAGAAAAGACTTTGCGAACGTCAAGTCTATTGTTGAACGCGAGGACTTCAGCACGGATGCCTCGGTAGTATCCCAGGACACGTGTGAGATCTACGTTTCTGGAAATAGACAAGATGAAAATGAGTTTGAGAAAGCAGAGAGTAATCGTATGTACAAAGAGACTGGGGAATCCTTACTAAGCAAGGAGGGAACTTCTACGGCACCGGCCGGTGCATCTATGAGTGATGCAGACTGGCCTAAAGCCAGCACCAGGAGCTTTGGCAGGGTTCTGAGTAAACCCAGTAGATTTGATGACTTTGTTTGCGAGTAGCACCACATTGTGAATTACTTTAACTTTGCAGCGCGCTTCTAAATGCCTTCTCTTTAGGAAAGGAGATGTGTTGTGTCCTTATCCTTTTTCTCTTTCCACTACCCTTAACTGCCCGAGCTGTTCCCAGCGCGTAATTGGTTAAGCCAGCTGGAATGTTGACAGCTGAGTTTCTGTTTTGACAGTTGTGATGAACAGTTGGTGCCTGGCTGCGATCCTCACGCATGCTGCGGTGTGTTGTCTTATGAATAAAAACTCTACAACTTCCACAGGTTCCAGAGCGTTAATTCTTAACACACTCGCATAAACAACTGGCAAAACTCCACTATTTAACACAATAGTTAACTGCAATGCTGACTCGTAAAGTGCCCTGGGGCTACAAAGATATCCAAGGACACATCAAACGTACGTTAAAGAAAACGTACCGCTAATGCCAATGCAGCCACGGGAAGACAAACTTTCACTACTTACTGAAATAATGGGCGTAGCGTTTGAAACCGGCGTCTGTCCAGGAGTCAAAGCAGCATGTAAACAAGTGTGTACGGCTGCAGCTATTTAGAGTACATGCCCCGAAAGTGCTCCTCTGGGTCACAGGATCGGTACTAACAATAAAAGAAGGCCACAACCTGCGGCGAAAACGGCGGCCATCTTAAAATGCCGAATGCTCACAAATTGCATGAAAGGGAAATATCCCTTTATTAATACCCAGTAAAAGAGACTTGGTAAATATGGGGACTGCCCCACCTTGGTGCTAAAATTCAAGTGGTGAATGTTGACACCTGGGATGTGCCAAAAATGATATATAAGCACAAATACAATATCACATGATGTATGCAAATGCAGTATAGATGATAATAGTCATAAGACAAAGCACATTTTGTATTTAGATCTTGATTCATTGCAAAGATATCATGGATACAATAATCTCACAGATACCCATGCAAAGATAACTTGAATGCCATATTCTCACAACTCAAATCGCAGCATTGATGATGATAGTCATACAAAGAAACACATTTTATATTTAGGTTTGAATCACAGTTGGGTGTTAAACAATTTTGTCAAGCGAATTACCAAATTCCTACCTAATATTTTTAAAGCCAAAGTTTTAGGAACATAATTCGGCCTCTGAGGAATTTATTAATATGTATTAATACGATTACTTTTTCAAGAATACTGTTTGGCCAAGAGGAAAAGTATATATTTGAATTAAGAACTTATTCTTGCATATTCTATCAGTGTATATTTTCAAACAACAACATTTACAGTGTAAATAATTTTAAGTTAGAACATTTTCTTAGGAGTAAGCATTTTATATATGTGTGATTTGCATTCTATGGTATGTTTTTGAGGATGTAGGCTTGTTTTTTTTAAACAATCTTATTGATTGTTTTTTTTTGCCCGCTGTCATGTGATGAGTACGATTAAAATCACTGTTTCCAGTGAAATTCAATATATTCAGAGAACAGCAAAAAAGGCAAAGAAAATAATTTGTAAAATGTTAAAATTATGCTGTATTGTAAAACATATATTATATATTATAACTCTATTTTTTCTTCTTCTCTTTCACAGATCCTAATTCTAAAATATCACATTTTCAGAAATTTAGATTATAAAAAACAACTGGAAGAAAATGTGCAGCTTTTTTTATTTATTTTACTGTGAAGGTAAGTTTAACTAAGTATTAAAATGCACAACGGCCTGTGTTTGCGCACAGGTGAAGAAAGGGGTGTTGTATGGAGTAGATATGTGTGGAAAGATGCTCTGTGGGCATATTAAGTTACAGTTTAAAGTTAACATGAATACTGAATGTCACTGGGTGCCAACTAACCCACCACATATGTGTAGAAAGCATCCTGTGCCAACTATATGTCACTTGTTGTAACATAGTGATAGCGCAAGTCACTCTTTCATATTTACAAGGAGAGAAAAAGGCACTCTGTATACCTTTTTTTCTCCATGTAAATACGACCTCATCATACACACCACTTTGCATTGAAAGGACGTTCTATAGGCGTTGCTGTGCGTGTTTGCACAGAACAGTCATAGAACAAGACACATCACCAGATTTTTCAGAAATCTGGACATGTGTGTGAATGCTGCACAATCCTTCAATTGATGTAGCAAGGCACAACAATTCTTTTCATTTCTCCTCATTTTTTCTCTTTCAATATATGCTACAATTCACAGCATACATTGAAAGAGAAAAATACGTTCACTGATTGTTTTTGTGCAGGAAGGTGTGTCTTTTTGCACAAAAATAAACTCCACATGACACAGATATCCTTGCACCATGGTGCAAGGGTGCCTGTATCACTACATGGCTGCAGTTTAGGCAGCAGTGTAGAGGGAAGCATAGACTTGCAACATATTTATGGACATATGTGGCATCCCTGTGCTTCAGAAGTACCACTAGATAACAGAAGAATCGGGAATACTTTTCTCTTTCTTCCTTTAGCTTTCAACTACATATTGCAATCAAACTCAATGTGAATGTGAGACTTGTACTTCACTCTGAATAAATCACTTATTTTATTTTCATTTTCAATACATTTGTTAGTTAAATTTCCCAAATTTTACATTTAAAACATCTACAAAACAAATACCACAAATTGATAAAACATTTCAATCATGAAAAAGTCTATCCGTATTTACAGTCGGATTTTTATTCAAGACCTGAATCACGCAAACGTCTACAAGAATATCAAGGAAGGTCCTCCAGTAACTTTATAACGTTCTCGGACACCTCCTCCTCGGGGAGTGGGAGTGAAGGTGAAAACTCTGAGCCTCGTAGAAACACCAATAGAAGAGGCTCATACCAACAACATCAGGGGCCTTTTTTAGGAAGAGGCCAACCAAAAACGTGAGGCAAGATAAGATACAATCACCAGCCATGGGAAATGTCTACCGTCGACACAATTACAAAAATTAACGGTATCACCCATATACAACCTTTCGAAAAAGACTTTGACCAAAGAAGAGAAAAGTGTCCTCCAAAAAGGCTGTCATTCGTTCCCTCATAGAACACTGATTTTGTCAAACTAAAAACAGAGGCAATTAAATTCTGCCGCAAAATCAGGTTAAAAACCTTTTTTTCACAACACACTTTTGGTCCACCAGCAGAAACAACAGGCCTTAGGAATAAATAAATCATTGTTTTGTCCCTCAACTAATAAAATGGAGCATTTTAGCGATTCTAATGGGCCTCATTTATTGATTACGTTGTAGATCCCTGACAGAAAGGTGAAAAGTCAGAAGTGTATGGGTGAATTTTGGACTGCAGTAAGTATATCCGTACAATAAAGGACAGGTGAATAGGTTACATGTGACATTAACGTTCGAAGGAGTAACTGTAAGGACTTGTGTATTCTGTTTCACTTGTAGTGTTGAGCGTCGGCTAAAATCTAGCCAGGCTTCCCTCATTGAAGGTAAGTGGCAGCTGCCAAGAGGTGTGTTGTTGGGCGGTTTTTGATTCAATAGAGCTAAGTTATTTTTTTTTAACTCTTTTTATTATTAATGAAGCATAAACAAACAAGGCAACAAAATACAATACAGCTGGATATGCGTTCAAAGAAGAAGGAAAGTGCATTACAATGAAATACAAATTATCAATGCGAGGGGGGCAGGGGGGAAGAGGGGAAATCGGAGACATAACACATCGAGGCTAAAACAATACTAGGAATGTCGGGTCAGGGGGAAAGAGGAACATCCGGAATATCAGCGAAGGGGGGTGTACATATATCACCCCGGTAAGAGTTCCATTGGCCCCAGATGTTGCCCCACTTCTTAGGTCTGCCGCGCGCCACATACACCGTCTTCTCTCTAAACATACACCAGTCCATATTTTCCTTCCATGCCGACACCGTGGGCGGCCTCTGTGAACCCCAATTGTGCAATATCTCTCTTGGCAACCATATTCCCAAGGGTTGCCCACTGAGTCTGCGCCACATTATAATCAGTCGGTCCCCAAACATTCAACAGACAGCGCCTGGCTTCAGGCAACAGCGCAACACCCGTGACCTCCTCCATCACAGCATGCACTCAATTCCAAAAGACTACCATTTCCGGACACTCCCAAATTATGTGGAGGAAAGTACCAGTTAAAACGCATCAACGCTTACACAACCCATCCACAGAATAGCCCATACGAATCGGGCGAGGCCCGGTCACATAAATCCGATGCAGGATCTTAAGCTGTACGATCCGGAGATGGGCCGGAATCGCGACCTCATTAGGTGAGGATATCGCCGATTGCCAGTCCTCGTCATCCAACTCTAGACCGTCACTGGTCCAGACCTCCCTGAGGTGCACCAACAGGTCAACGCGATCGTTAATCAATTTCTAATAAATCAAAGAAATAGTGCTGTCGGGGACATATCCATCAAGCACACGATCTTCGAGTGGAGATGATTCAGGGATAACAGTACCTTCAGGAAAAACCGAACTTAAAGCGTGGCGAATCTGTAAATAACGGAAGAACTCCTTGTCACTCAGCTCGTATTCTACCTTCAACTCCTCAAAGGTCTTTATCCTAACCTTGGCCCAGAGATCACTCACCCTGCAAATACCGATCATATCCCACTTCTCAAAGCCTTTCGTCTGCCTCAAGCTGCCCAGTCTGTCCGACACATAGAGCGGAGTCGCCCGGGTCAATCGATCCCTCCATCCCATTGCCGCATTCGCACATTGCCACACTCGCACCGCTATCTTAGTGGGTTCCGAAAGTATCCGTCCAGAAGATTTGGAATAAAGCGCCCTGTTATAATCACCACCCGGTAGCAGCCACTTATCCATCACAAACGCAGGGTTTAAAGCAGGACCGTGCATGGCATGATTAATCGCCCCCAGCTGAGAGGCCCAATAGTATCGCCTGACATCCGGAAGTGCGATACCGCCGTCATACCAGGGGAGCGTCAGTTTGGCAAGGGCGATACGCGAACGCCCATCCCATATCAAACGCCTCTGCAGACTCTCCACCTCCCGGAAATAGCTCGCCGGAATGACATCAAACGTGTTCTGAAGCACGTATAAAAACCGCGGCAAAGACATCATTTTAAAAAGAGCTGCACGCCCGAGGGGGGACAGAGGCAGTCTGCGCCAGGCCACAATGTCAGATTTTAACCGTTGGAGCGGAGGAAGCAGATTGCGATCATAACGGACCCCGGGGTCTAATGTAATAAAGACCCCCAAATACTTAAATCCCATCTGCGTCACCTGCATGGGGCAACTGCGCTGCAATGAGGGAGCATCACCAGAGAGTACGTAAACACAGGACTTGGTCCAATTAATCACGAGGCCGGAGTTCCTCCTAAACGAGTTCAGCACATCAAACAGTACAATCAGCGACTTTCGAGGCGACGTGAGATACAGCAAGATGTCGTCTGTGATATTCGATCCTCAAAGTCCGGGGTCCACTGAATACCCCTCATCGATGGCTCCCACCGCAGCCAGGCCGCGAGAGGTTCCAAGGCGAGGGCAAAAAGAAGTGGGGACAACGAGCATCCCTGCCGCGTGCCCCTCCCAAGAACAAAGGAATCAGAAACTCGACCATTCACCACAATCTGAGCCAATGGTTCCATATACAAAAGTTTCACCCAGCCAATGAAACCAGAACCAAAACCAAACTTTGCAAGGGCAGCCCAAAGATATGGCCATTCCACTGTATCAAAGGCCATCGTAGCATCCAAGGAAGCCAAGATGCCCGGTTCAAGCAGCGACGCCGCTCCCGGGAGAACGCCATGCAAGCGCTGCAGGTTCAATGCTGTATTACGATGTGGAATGAAACTGGTTTGATCCGGATGGATCAGGTCATCGATTACCTTTATCAAGCGGTTAGCAAGCAACTTTGCGAGGATCTTGGGCTCCGCATTTAGAAGCGAAATCGGCCTATAAGAAGCACAGCGATCCCGCGGCTTCCCTTCCTTATGAATCACCACAATGGTCACAAGTCGCTGATCACGGGGGAGGGAGCCGATGTCTCGCGACTCCAGAAACATATCACGAAGATACGGTGCCATTTTGTCAGGACGCAGCTTGTAAAGCTCAATGGGGAGACCATTAGGGCCCATAGCTTTTCCCGAACGGACAGAACGAATAGCGAGAGCCACCTCGTCAACCGAAAGCGCTGCGTCCATCAGATCCCTGTCTGAGTCCAACAAGCGAGGCAGCGCAATGTCTCGTACCAGCTGATGTGAATCTTCCTCTGGTCTATCGGAAACTGGGGAATACACTTTTCGAAAATGTTCAGCAAAACACTCAACAATCTCAACAGGGTCAGTCACTCACACTCCATCTGTTCCCTCAAGTACAGGAACCACACGACTCGCCCTCTCCTTTCTGTCTAACCAAGCAATCAATTTCCCAGCTTTGTCTCCCATATCGTACAGCCGTCCCTGCTGCTCTCTACTAATAACTCTAGCCGCGTCTGTTACCAACTCCCTATAGTCAAGCTGTATGAGACTGAGGACATGAACCCTATCGTGAGTGATACCCAACTCCAAATCCCCTTCCAGCTCAGCTATTTCGGTCTCGAGGCGGACCACCGCTTCATTTTAGCTTTTCTTGGCACCAGCGATTAATGATAGCGCCTGTCCACGGATAACCGTCTTGAAAGCCTCCCACAATGAAACAGAAGATGACACAGATCCCACATTCTCGGTAAAATACTGATCCAGAGACTTAACCAACTCTGCCCGGGTTTTGGGGTTACGGAGATACCAAGGATTAATCGGGGCCACTCGACCCTCAGCCCCCAACCTCGTGTCCATCAAAAGCCACAGGGGGGAGTGATCTGAAATACCCCGAGTCAGGTGTCTAACTTCCCTAACAGACGAGGCCTGTGCTGCTGGCATTAAGACATAGTCAAGTCTAGAGTGACTACCGTGAGCACCAGAGTGGAAGGTGTATTGCGCCTGTCCCGGATGCAGCAGCTTCCAACAATCTACCAGTCCCAGCGTCTCCAGAAAGTCACTCAGCCAAGACTGTGATCTCATGAGGTCCCTGGGGGGGTAGCGGTCCTCCCTGCCAGAAACGACAGAATTAAAATCTCCACCCATCACCAAAACACCATCTGGGATTCCCAGAACTACTCTCCCCAAATCAGCAAAAGTTGTGGTTGGCAGGCCAGGTGGGACATATACAGAAAGCAATGAGACAGTCTTCCCCTCCCACCTACCAGTGAGAGCAGCATAGCGCCCCCTGTCGTCGAGGATGATGTCATCTAACTCCAGGGGGAGGGAGCTCCTAATTAGAATACACACCCCCCTAGAACCAGTAGTGAATCCGGAGTGTGCAATAAGACGATATCCACGCCGATTCATAGCATGGCATGTGTTTCCAATCAAGTGTGTCTCTTGCAATAACACTATATCAGGGGAGAGGCATCTCAACAGTTGCAACACTACCCCACGTTTTATCCTATCCCCCAACCCGTTAACATTCCAACACAGCAATTTCAACCCCCTGCCCCCATCACAGCAGTGAATGCAGAACCCACCCCATAACGAGCACAAAACTCAGATCCAGAAACAGAACAATACGTTGCCTTGAAGAAACATGAAACACACCCAAACCCCCACCCCGCCCCCCAACAAGTACCCAATACAACTCCCCCCACCCTGCACCCCTGCATTAGACTCAAAGGCCACCCCAACTTGCAGTGTGGCTGTCGCCCTAACATTAAACTAGTCTACAAAAAGAAACCCGGAGGAGGAAAGAGTCCCACTCCCCCGCCACCCCTGGGTATCCCACCATAAATAACACAAGTGTAAAAGTCATCAAACCACAGCTGCTAGTTATACTCAAAGTCCAGAAACCACTTCTCATTCTTGCTCCATCGGGCCACCTTCAGCTCCTCCGGATTGTTCCGTGCGATCACGCTGCGTAGGCAATGCATCAAGCCAGTCCCTCACACTCTCAGGGCGATCAAAGAAAAACGTCCGATCCTCGTACTGAATACGTAGCAGAGTTGGGAAAAGCATCACGTATTTCATTCCCATGTCCCTCAGTCGTCGCTTCACCCCCTGAAACCCCATCCTTTGCTTCTGAACGAACTGGGTGAAGTCTGGGTAGAAGCTCACCGTTGTGTTTTCGAACTTGGTGAGGCCGCCCACCCGAGAAGCCTGCAGGATAGCGTCTCTATCTCTGAAGTTGAAAATTCTGGCGATAATAGGCCGCGGAGGGGCACCCTGCTTCGGCTTCCCACCCAGCACTCTGTGCGCTCGTTCCACGCAAAGAAGTTGCTCAGGCCTCTGGGGGCGAGGTGATTTAGGATGAGGTCCTCAACAAGGAGATCAGCAGCTGGTTCTTCCGATTTTTCAGGGACCCCAATAATACGTACATTATTGCGCCTGGCCCGACTTTCAAAATCCTCCAGCCGACGAGCAAAGAGATCATTGGAGGAAAGTAGGTTGCGAACCTCAGTCTGTAAATCGGACACATCCGTCGTAAGGCTGGAGGTCCTCAAATCTAAGGATTTGACCTTTTCGTTGGTCCTAGATAAGTCCACCCTGATCAGATTGACGTTGATTGCCACAGTGTCTAGCTTGAGGGCCAGAGCCTCATATTGCTGGGCAATGGAGGTCTTCATACCAGCAATGGCGCCCATGACATCCTGTAGAGTCAAATCATCTGGCGCAGCTGTGCCGTCACCTGCCACCTCTGGAAACCTACTCGCACCACCGGGGGACCCTTTAGGATGGGTATAGCGATCCATAACATTCTATTGGATAGTGCCCCCCCCCCCGGAATGGTCTTGGTCTTTCGTTTCTTGCTATCGGGTTTGCCCGTCATCGTAGGTGTTGCGCCCCAGAGGGGCCTTTGAGACCTGGTAAAAATGGCTCCACACAATTCACCCACCGGGATCTCCAAAAGCGAAGTTCAGCAGGATTTCACCACGACCATGAACACTCAGCAATTGGCCCATGGTGGGGTTGCGAGGTCCGGCTGTGCCCCTGGCAACCAGAGCTGTCCTGAAATAGGAGGAGGCCAGGGAAACAAAAACGAAACCGAAAGTTAACTCCAAGGTTGTAGACAGAGCCCCGCAGGCCGATGTTGTTCAACTACTGCCTGGGCACCATAATGACTCGAGCCCCGGGCAGCTCCGTGGAGTGGGCCACAAAAGTTCAAAGTATTGTAGTTGCGGTTCCCGGTGTCCAATTCGATTTCTGGAAGCAGCTATTATATCAGCTGGGTTGCGTCTTCAATAACCCGTCGTTGTAATCAGGATAAAATTCAGGATAGATGGGGGGAGGTGGCGAGGGTCTCTGGAGCCCTGTGCTCACGCGGCCATCTCGGATGCGCACGAAGCTCCTCCCCTTAGAGCTAAGTTATTAAGTAAGGTTTTTGTTCTTCTCCACAGCTTTTGGTCCTGATGAGCACTCCCTACCAAGTAGGAGTTCGAAACGCGTAGACCAGTGTTTGTAGAGCCATAAGATCTTTACAACTGAAAAATATTGCTCCTAACTTAGGAAAATTTGACAAATCCAATGTCTATGGCTTGTGTACAAAATTGTAATCTTTAATTGTAAATAATTGGTGAGTGTGTGTGGATGTCAAACGGATGAATGGTTGATTTGTTGAGTGACTGTGAAAAATGAATGGTTGTGAATATGTTTAATCTAATGTTTTATCAATGTGTGGTATTTGTTTTGTAGATGTTTAAAATGTAAAATTTGTGAAATTGAACCAACAAATGTATTAAAAATGAAAATAAAAGTGATTTATTCAGAGTGAAGTACAAGTTTCACATCCACATTGAGTTTTATTGCAATGTGTAGTTGAAACGTAAAGGAAGAAAGAGAACAGTATTGGCGATTGTTCTGTTATCTATTGGTCAGTGGCTTGGCCTTACTGTTGGGAGCCCAAACCCAGTGGTGCCTTTTTAGTCAGAAGTACCACAGCACGCTGTAGCTAAAGAGCTTACAGTGTCATGCTGCAGTGTCATGCTGCAGCACTTCTTTATAGTTCTGCACTTACACATTGACCATACACCACAAATACATTGTTTCAATCAATTATGCACTACACATACAGTCATCTAAACTTTCACACACTTGCATACAAAGTTAGCTCTTTTTTTAACCTGAGTAGTTCTGAAAATAACTTTTTTTTCTTTTTGTAGTTTTATAAAAAAAATATTTTATGAGCGATTTTTTTTAAAGTTTTTTTTAACAGGAACAACAAGTCAACAGGACGAACAAATCCATGAACTCTGGGTGAAAAAAAAATCTAACAACGATGGTTATAGATTGCCCTGCAAACTAGATCTACCGATTTCTCCCCATAGCAGATTAACCGATTACACTGCACACAGTGCATTTTTACTTTTCCAAACTGTGGACGTATGTCCAGATGGGAAGTTGAAGGTGATGCCCCAGAGGTACTTGCAGTTGCTGGGGGTGGAGGTGCATTTTGGTGGAGTCTTAGCGTAATTCACTGGATGCAGGGATTGTAGGTGCTTCCGCATTCTTGCAGTGCCACAGGAGCATTTCTTATTAGGTTCTCCTCTGTATAACACAGCCTTGCAAATCTTACATGTCAGCTTGGTGGCAATAACTTTGTTTGTACCTCCGGAAAAGTGAAAAATTTCCATACGATGGATGTGTATTTTTCGTGACAAGGAGGTTCTGGTAGAAATCCTTCTACATCTGAATGGTCAGAATCACATGCCTCTGGCAGTGGTGTAGCCGTTTTTGTCTGCAGAAAGGAAATTCAGGTCTCCAATGAAGAAAAATGAAGTTCTTCTCAGCACAGGTCTTCTCCCAAGGAAGGTCTAAGAAGAGTGATTGAAATGGGTGGGTCCTTCAATAGTTAGAATAGGAAGTGTTATGAACCAATCAAATCACTTTTTTTGTGGTCACTTGAGATCCACGTAGGGTGCGCACACGCAGTACGCACCCAGCACGACTTCGCGAAATTGCATTTAAAAGTAATATAAGTTTATTAAAAGTAAAAGAATATAATTTTTTTATTAGCTCACATAATGTCTTGCCTTAATATTTATATTAAATACATACATATATCTTTTTAGACATTAACACATTTTGCGGGAGTCGTGCACCCACCACGTCCAAAATGTAGATAACGTCACGCGGAAACGCGCGAGCGTCGCGTAATGTAATACGTACATGTCGCGAATGCCCCAGGAGTCACATACGAGTCGTATAGCAATCGCGTAGGGAAATACACACCCACCGCATACCCTACGCTGATCCTACATAACAATCCTAAAATGGCAGCTAGGTTCCGCGCAGTAATTGAGGAATGTGCGCTTTGGGTGCGCGACTCCCACCTAAAATTTTTGAAAAAAAGAAAATATTATGCATACTTTTTAAGAAATATAAAATAAAAAAACATATATGGAATTTCAATATTTTTAAAAACTTTTTTTTCAATTTATGTTAAAAACATGTAATGCAATTAAAAAAAAATAATATCTAAAAATAAATTGTTTAAAAATGTAGTAAATCAGTATCAAAAAAATAAATATAACAATTAATATTTTTAAAAAATTGTCATTTACAAAACCTTTGAAATTCACTAAAAAAAACAAGGGTTTCAGATATATTATGGTTAGGAATTAGCATTTAAAAAAACCTTTGACATTCACTGAAAAAAACATAGGTTTCAGGCCTGTTATAGTTAGTGATTAGCATTTAAAAAAACCTTTGAAATTCACTGAAAAAGCCATAGGTTTTAGGGGTGTTATAGTTAGCTGGACATTTCACTCGTACAAAACCATTGAAATTTCTTCGTTATAGTTAGTTGTACTAACTATAACTCGCGCGCCCGCAATCTACTGCTGATGATGTCACATATTACATAATTCATGACATGGTCAGTGACATCGGTAAGTGAGGAAAGAGTGGGTGTCTCTCTCCTCACAACTCTATTTTAATCACTACGCACTTTGATTTGTTTGCACTGCACTCAATTCCCAAGTGGTCATGGACTTTAAGAACGTATAATCTGTCCTTATTTCCATTGGGGCTCTTGTCGGGGCTCTTGTCTTGATCCCATTGAGCAGATCCCCCTTTTTGGAAGTTAGTCTCTATGATCAAGACACATGTTATCCAGATGGGTGGATAACCAAATGATAAGATTGATCACACTGGTGATTGATGGGAATCCAAGCTTTGCTCAATGATTTCCTTTTTTTACAACACTCCTGTCTCTTTGCTTTCTTACCTTCCACTTACTTATGTGAGCAGGTTGAGAAACTAGGCAGCAGTACGTATATTAGACCCCCAGTTCTGTTGGTTATTGCTTTGTGCTTCTTGACAATTCTCACAAATCACCTTCTAGGAGCACCCAAATCACCCTTCTTGGTCTGGAGTTCTTCTACAAGCAGGATCCCCCACTAGGCTAGACCTTATTAAGTGGGGGGGCCGAGGGCCAATTACCCATATACCACTCCTCCCGACTTATGCGACTACCACCCCGGGGATCGTGTTACACAATAGATTTACTCCCCTCTCTGGCCTGGAAGCATGTGATTGACCATCAGAAACCACTTTCTCTTCAGTCATGACACAAGCCAACTCTGCTCCTTGACCCCAGGTGCCCTTAACACTTCCACATTTCCCGCCATCCACTGTGAACAAGATTAGTATGGCTTCATGGAATGTGGCAGGGTTCACAGCTAAGGTCAGAAACTTGGATGGGCAGAGTTATTGGTCACAGATGGATATTATCTGCCTTCAAGAAATATGGGTGAAGGTATTCTTTGCAGGATACCATACATTCCATACCCCTGCAATTCCCTCAGTGTCAGGCCGGGCCAAAGGGGGCCTATTAACCTTAGTTCCTAACACTTTACCCCTTCAAGTAAAACAGGCAGGTACCCAGAATAATCACTTTCAATCCTCAAAATGGAGAACAAAAAGTTTGACCCTTGACTTGTAATTAATTTTTATAACAACGAATTTGGGGGTAATATGAAAAGTGTGGCAGATGATTTAAATAAGGAGCTAGCCTCACTCGACACATGTTTGCACAAGGGATCATTTAGTTTAATCTGGATCTGGGACTTCAAAATACATTTGTATAAACATATGGAGGTGAGGGTGCGCGGGTATGATGACCCCCAGGGTAACCCCCTCCTTTATTTCACCCCTAGTGTCTATGGCAAGACACTCAATGGCTTACTTTTCTCTAGTTCCCTGAGCATAAATACCACCTCAAAGTCTGGCCGGGTACAGAAAACATACAGGAGGAACAACAGTGAGACCACAATAGATTTTGTTTTAGATTCCACATCAGTCCAAGACAGAGTGAGTCACTCAGTCAACCTGTTTACTTCATATAGTGACCATGCAATTCTATATACTTACATGACCATTTCCCAGAAAATGGAAAGATCCCAACAGGTAGTGGGTGATATCGCACTAGTCAGGAAAAATGGATACCAGCTAAAGTGGACACTGGTCCTGAAGCATAACTTGACCCTCGCAGTATTAGCCCAAGTAAGGGATAATATTTTATACAATCTGGGTAAAGAGCTGTCTCCTCCTTCTCTAGTCACTCAATTAATAACCCTCCTATCAGAATTAAAAGCTGCACTCACGCAACATAAGCCAGCACCTGATCTACAACAGAGCTGCTGGTTTGATACACTGTGTTCCTTAACAAAGAGACTTCTCGTTACTGCCCTAAAATCCCAGCATAGAGACGTGGCCTTGGTTAAAAAACTAAGATATGAGTATAAACGAAACCTATTCTAGGTTAAACTACTTAGGTACTACTTCAACAATTCTGTACAGACTGGGTGCTCATATCCCTGCTTAAAATTCTCAAATGTGTCTATCTCCCCGGGAGTTAAATTGTGTGTGTTTCTCACCCCCAACAATTTTTCACATCCTGTCTAACAACAAAAAATGTGTGAAATATGTGGAGGCACCTCACGGAAACACCACCCAGGGAGCTACTGATAGGTTCTCACCAGTGTGCTCCGCTTATCATCATTGGCAGCCTCCACACCACAAAAAATATGTAAAAACATGTTCACAACTAAATTGAAATGAAAGTGTCATAAAAGTTAAAATACGCACCCCCGAAAGGTATTTGTGTGCCTACCAACCCTGACCCTTTACTATGAGAGAAATAGAAAAAGGGTTTTTCTTGCTCCTACAATATAAAAATGAGTTAAACAGCCACTGGCACTATTTCCAATTTTAATCGCTGCTGTTTGTTTGCACACGTTAAAAACAAGACATATTGTCATGATCCATCAGTTTGTAAAGAGAAGCCAAAATGTTTCATTGCCTTTTAATGCTTTCCGGCAATTTCTTCACGGCTAGGGGTCAATCCTCGCCACACTGTGAAATGCAATCATGTACCTAGGGACAATAGACACAGACAACACAAAACACTGAGTTAAACCCCACTCACATTGAACTCACTCCACGCAAAGTGTGTACTTATTGGTCGTACTGCTCACAAATATGGAACATTAGGAATATTTACTAGGTGGTTGCTCCCACATAGCATACCAGAAGCTACCTTCCCGGGATTTGTGTCCACAGTACCCCCGTGTATTTATTATGGTTGCTCTTTGTCAACCTGAAAGTAAAATATGTATGTACACCTTAGTTGTTAATCATGGAGTCACAGGTGTTCTGGTTACGGAGCGAATGATAAATCGTGCAAATCTCACACCCACCGCTCAAAAGGGACACTAACATCTCTCACCACCACAGCGGTCCATGTACATCACACCCCCTCACATGAAGGGCTTCTGGGTGTCTAAAAGAGCTTTTCAGCTCCTCCTCAATCTCGTGCTGCCACCCACCAAACTTGTTGCTCCCGCTTGCCAGTGGTTCATTAGCGTCTGGCTTACTCACTCCACGCTCATCCATACTGAGCACCTGTGGCATATTTAAATGCCCAAGTGGGAGCATGCAGACACGCCCTCTACCTTCCGGTAGATGCCAATCACACGGCCTTTGCTTCGGGTGCCATCTTGGAATGGCATACTCATCTATTGACCCAATTATCCCATGCAGATAGTTCCTTGCATCTAACGTTTCTTGGGGCAGCAACATATTATTCCATATTTTCAAATTAAAAATTAGGCATTAAAAACGACATTTATGGATCATGTTTTGCAAAAAACAAATTCAACCTTGGTCAAACATTTGATATTTCCTGATGTTAACCCTTCATTCCTTCATATTTTCTCTGTTGTTTACACAGTGACAACCCTTCTTTTCATGCAACTTTCACCACATCTCCTTAGTTACCAATTGAAGTGAATTTTTTTTTCAGTTACAAGAATTGGATGGAATTTTAATAACTCTTTGCATAATACATGGCATCAAAAGGTTGACTCCACCATCGGAAAGCTGTATGTAAGCAGTCTTGTTGAAGGTCCAATTCTGGGGCATCCTTCTGCCCTGTCATCTACCACACCTCTGACCTGGAGGTTAATATACCTGTTCAGATTTTGACTGGTTATATTTATCCTCTGGATTCTAGCAAGTTGTTTCTTTGCATACATCATGGTGGTGTCATCCTTAATCACCTCCTCTAACTCGAGGATTTGCTTCCATAGAAGGGTTCTGTGTGTGAACTCATAGGGGCAAATAAAAGTGTTCAATTGGCGAATGGGAGAATGTGGTATCTAAACAAATTTACCAATTTTAACACAACAAATGTTATATAAAGATTGACATGCCTTTGTGGGTTGCATTATATTGAATTAACAATCCGGAAGATAAAGATCAGAATTCAAGAACACCTTAGTACTATCAAGGCTGGCAAACTAACTACTCATTTGGTGGGGCACTTTTGTGAACTGAAACACCACTACAAAGACATCAAGTGGGTTGTACTAGAGAAGAGTGTTGTTGTATGTCGATTTAGATACAGTATATAGGTTTCCCGATCTATGACTTTATATAGGCACAATTCACATTGCCCATATTTAGGCATAGAAATCCTACCCTTATTTAGGCATTATCCATGCTAACCAAATACAGGCATGGTCACCTACATCTATCCAACTATGTCACAAAAGGGTACTTGGAAAACCAGACTCTTAAGACTTTAGGACTTACCCTTGCTTGGATATTGATTTCTCCAAGGACTCATTTTTAATGCATGAACATCTATTCCTTAGGGGTCCATTCATGACGTTCCTATGCCCAACTTTTACTTCAATACTGGCATTCCTAAACCACTTCAAGTCATAAATATACCTTCACTTGCCTTGGCAAACTACAGTGCACGGTACGGTCCAGCTGCATACTTGCACGACGCGGTTCGCCACGGAAAATTCGGAAGGAGATCGAGTCCCTGCCTGACACACTGACCAGATGCTGTCACCCTCCTCGCAGAGAATCCAGCTCCAGTGTTTCTGACTCCCCTTGCGGGGTGTTTAAGATCGAGACCTGGAAAGAGATTCCAACCTCTCTCATTCTAAGGTATGAAGCAGACTAGACCCTAGAGGGACTTCTGGCAAATACAAACTATAGCTAAAACTATACTATAGAAAAACAGCACCTACTTCTTACCTCATACTACACTTAGGTTAGGTACACTGGGGTATTACTAGCTAGAACCATTAGATGAGTATTCACATTTTAGCCTTTGTTATTTATATATGTATTTTATGAATATCTGTAATATCTACAAACCATGCTATTGCAGTATTATTTTATCTTACTGTTAACGCTGTACATATTATACTTCGCATTCTGTCTTAAGATTGTATCAATTCATATCTCTTGCACGAGAAATAAAACTGGTCAATAAATACTTAATATATAAAACGCCTGTCTATCTATTTCTGTGTAACTCTGTAGTAACGAAGCATGCATGATTGACTGAGAGAAACTGTTATCTATTGTTTCTACGATTCTGAGACTGTTCCGATTCTAAAGGGAAACAAAATTGTCATGTCAGAAACTAAGCCCTTCTTGTTCATTTGAAAAAGTTTCTAATGACCTCTGAGTTAGCTGGCACACACAAGTAATTACGTTTAATGTACTCAATAGAGACATACTGACCTCAGTCCTATGTCAAAACTATAGTGTATATTATTTCAATGCACTGAGCCCATCAGGGATATAGGAACTACACTACAGTGTGGGTAGACACATTCAATACTGAAAACAGATTGGCCAAAAAAGAGGCCCGTTGGATCTACCAGGAGCGGGTGGACCAACAGGGCTTGAATGATGTCATTGAGTGGAATAAGTTTGCAGGTAGCAGCTAGATGCAGGGATAAAGTGTCTGCTAACAGTTATGAGGTATATTGAAGACTGCTTACATACAGGTGTACGATGGTGGAGTCAATCTTTTGATGCCATGTATTATGCAAGGAGATATTGAAATTCCATCCAATACTTGTAACTGAAAAAAAATTGTTTTGCTTCAATTGGTAACCAAGAAGATGTGGTGACAGTCGCATGAAAAGAAGGGGTTTCACTGTATAAAAAATAGAGAAAATATGAGGGAATGAAGGGTTAACACCAGGACGTATCGATGTTTGACCAAGATTGAATTTGTTTTTTGCAAAATATGAACCTTAAATGTTGTTTTTAATGCCTAATTTTTAATTTGAAAATATGGAATAATATGTTGCTACCCCAAGAAACATTTGATGCAAGGAACTATCTTCACGGGATAATTGGATCTAAAGATGAGTATACCAATCCAAGATGGTGCCCGAAGCAAAGGCCATGTGATCAGCATCTACTGGAAGGTAGAGGGTGTGTCTGCACGCCCACACTTGGGCATTTAAATATGCCGCGGGTGCTCAGTACGGATGAGCGAGGAGTGAGTAAGTCAGATGCTAACGAACCACCGGTAAGCAGGAGCAACATGTTTGGTGGGTGGCAGCATGAAAATAGACAAGGAGGTGAGAAGCGCTTTTAGACACAGAGAATCACTTCATGTAAGGGGGTGTGATATATGCAGAATGCTGTGGGGGTGTGAGATGTCAGTGTCCGCTTTCGAGCGGTACGTGTGAGAATTGCATGATTTATCAATCGTGCTGTAACCAGAACACCTAAGACTCCCTGATTAATGACTGAGGTGTACGTACATATTTTACTTTCAGGTTGAGAAAGAGCAACCATAATAAATACATGGGGTACTGTGGATGCGTACTCAAACCCCAGGAAGGTGGCTACTGGTATGCTATGTGGGTGCATCCACCTGGCAAATATGCCTAATGTTCCCTATTGGTGAGCAGTAATACAAATAAATACACGCTTTGCGTGGAGGGAGTTCAATGTGAGCATTGTTTAACTCAGTTTTTTGGGTTGTCTGTGTCTATAGTCCCCCTTACATGATTGCATTTCACAGTGTGGCAAGGATTGACCCATAGCCCTGAAGAAATTGACAGAAAGCATTAAAAGGCAATGAAACTTGTTGGATTCTCTTTACAAACTGATGGAAAACAAAGGTATGTCTTGTTTATAACATGAGCAAACACACAGCAGTGATAAAATTTGGAAATAGTGCCAGAGACTGTTTAGCTAATTTTTATATTGCAGGAGCAAGAAAAAAACGTTTTCAATTGCTCTTATAGTAGGGGGTCAGGATTGATAGGCACATGAATACATTTCGGTGAGCATATTTTACCTTTTTTCACACTTTCATTTCAATTTAGTTGAGCACATCTTTTCACAAATAGTTTGTGGTGTGGAGGCAGCCAATGATGATAAGTGGAGCACATTGATGATACCCTATCATTAGCTCCCTGGGTGGTGTTTCAGTGAGGTGCCTCCATATCTTTCACACAGCTTTTGAGAAATTTAAGCAAGGATAGGAGCACCCAGTGTGTACAGCATTGTTGAGCTAGTGCCTAAGTAGTTTAACTTAGAATAGGTTTTGGGTATGCTCATGATATTTATCTCGAGGCATAAGCAGGTTCTGTTGATGAGAGAGTTTTGAGTGGCGAGAGACCTGCGCTATTTTCTTCAGTAGCTCCTTTTGTGAAGGATGAGTATAAACAAGCCAGAAACACACGCGTAAAATATATAAGGGAGAAAGCTTGGGAGGACCTTGAAGAAGTCGCCATTTCTGGAAATGGTAGGGAGTTCTGGAATGTCATAAATACACCTTATTTTAAAGACAACATACCCATCTCTGGACATGCATGTTGAGGAGAAGGCATGGATAGACCACTTTAAAGGCATCTTTGGGCAAACATTTGCCACCGAGCCACCCCTAGCCGCTTCATTGTCCCTTCCCCCAAGACTACTGACATTCACGATGCACAGTCCGATTAGGGCTAGAAGCTTGCACACTGGGAAATGTCCCAGGACCCGATGGGATCCTTTTCGATCTTTTCCAGGACAACTTTAATATCTGGTTCCCCCCACTAAAAAAATGCCTTCAATAGCATAGCAGTAGAGGGCTCCCCCCATCCTGGAAGCAAAGCGTCATTATGCCAATTTTCAAGAAGGCAATAGGGGCGGCTCGAAAACCTCTTGCCCAATCTCCCTTCTTGATACAACAGCCAAATTAATGGGTAGGCTGCTACTAGCCAGGATGAAGGATTGGGCACTGGAATGCAATATTTTAATGGAGGCATAATATGTGTTCCAGAAAGGGAAGGGGACGGTGAACCAATGTCTCAACCTCTCGCTCTGCATAGATAAATATACAAAGGCCAAAGGTGGGAAGCTATACATGGCTTTTATGTATTTGTTAGCCACTTTTGACTGCGTATCCCATCATAAGCTATGGCCAATTATGGAGGAAATGGGTATAGATCCCCAGGTGACCTGTTTTATATGCCAGATGTACACAAATGCTACCACCTGCGTGAGGTATGGCGTTCACAGT
The DNA here is from genome assembly GCF_964261635.1 of Lissotriton helveticus. Taxonomy (NCBI): domain Eukaryota; kingdom Metazoa; phylum Chordata; class Amphibia; order Caudata; family Salamandridae; genus Lissotriton; species Lissotriton helveticus. Next base: position 1,197,776,523 of record NC_136069.1, read on the forward strand.
TTAAAATCGAGAAGGGGGTCAGGCAGGGCTATGTCCTCGCCCCGTTAAAAAAAGAAAATTGAAGTGGATGTTTCTTTTGCATTCCTGGGAGTTCTGTTCGACAGCAAACAATCTTGGTTGAAATTAGTAGCAGCAAGAGTCTTTGGTATTGAAAGAAGCCTTCAGTCAATAAAAGGTTTCTCGAAGAAGCTAGGCGTGAGCCCCATGGGTACATTAAAAAAACATATACCAAGCTAAAACAAAGGCAGCCATGACCTATGGGGCGGGTGTTTGGGGGATGGCCCAGATTGAACAATTGCAAAAAACGGAAGACATCTTTTTCAAGTCTAGGGTCTCATTACCATCCCATCTGTAACTAACTCCAAATAAATGTTCATTTTCTATACCTTCATTTTCTCATACTCCAAGCATAAACATTTCTACAGGTTTTTTATAAGATCAGTTTGATATGATGAAATTGTGCTTTTATGATCTATCTGTAAACAGATCGAATAAAGATTTTAGAGAAAAAAAGGAAAGTGCAGCGGTAATGTCTAAGTGATTGGAGTAGTGCATTGATAGTGATTAGGTGATTGGAGGAGTGCAAGAGTACTGTGTGGGTTATTGTGTGACTGCATAGCTAGTGCATGTGTGATTGTATGGGTACAATAGTAGTCCTTTGATGATTGAAGGAGTGGAAGGTCCTTCTTGATTGATTATATAAGTGCAGGAATAGGGCCTGGGTGATTGAAGGAGTGCATGCGTAATGCCTAGGTGATTGTATGAGTTGAAAGGTAATGTATGGATGATTGGAGGAGTGCTTGAGTAATGTTTGGGTGATTATATGAGTGTAGGGGTGATGATTGAGTGGTTGCATGAGTGCAGTTTTAGTGCCTAGTGAATTAGAGGAGTTCATAAGTAGTGTCAGGGTAATTTTATAAGTGCATGATTACTGCCTGGGTGATTGGAAGAGCACAGTGGTAGTGCCTGTGTGAATGGAGAAGGGCAAAGGTAGTACCTGTGTGATTATATAAGTGTTTGGGTGGTGCCTGGGTGATTCCAGGAGTGCATGGAAAATGCCTGGGTGATTGCATGAGTATAGAGATGATGTGTGGTGGATTGCACAAATGCATAGGTACTACCTGAGTGTTTGAAGAAGGGCATGAGTAATCCTTGGTGATTACATCTGTGGAGGGGTAATGTCTGGGTGATTGAAAGAGTGCATGAATACTGCCTGCATAATTGAAGGAGTGCAAGGGTTGTGCCTTGGTGATTAGAAGACTATTTCGTTATTGCATGGGTGATTGTATTAGTGCAGGGGTAATGTCTGGGTGATAATATACATCTCTAGGTACTGGCTAGGTGATTGGAGAAATACATGGATATTTCCTGGGTGATTGGAGGAGTGTGGTAATAGTGACTAACTGTATACATTAGTGCATGACTAATGTTTAAAGGATTGGATGAGTGCAGTAAAAGCAACTGTAAACATTATTTCACATTATCAAGCTTATTACATTATTTCATCCTACCTTATTTTACTACTGTAGAGACAAAACTCTGTCAAACTATTTTACAGAAGGTTTGTTGTAATCGGAATTTAATATCTTTTCAAACTTCACCATTACCTTCTGTAAAAATAAAAACTGTTATTCAATATAATATTATAGTTTTAAGATCATAACATAATTTTAGAATTACATAACATTTTGACTTTCCGTTTTTTTCTATTCTCAGATTCTACTGCGTTTCACCATACACAGTTATTTCAATGTAACTCATCATACAACAGCGGGGGGACAAAAACAGTCAATTAGATTGAAATAAAATCAAAAATTAGCATTGAACGTTATTTAGAGCAAGTATAACAATCTGTTTACCTATCTACAGTTTCTAAATTACATTCTTCAACCACATTAAGTCTTTTTCAAATCCAATATGAATGAGCACAAACAATTATCCAAACACTAATTGTTCTCATCTTCCCAATAGGCCAAATAATGTTTCCAAATCCATTGAAAATATCCAAAATAAATTTGTTAGTTTGTGTTCTCATCTTCCCAATAGGCCGAATGATATTTTTTATACTTTGGCATCAAACATATGAGTTATGAATTTGGTAATTCATAAGTCAGCCCACATTTGAATTCAAAATGAGCATCATTGCAGTGTGTCCATACTTTATTGGACTTTAAATCCATAGTATACTGTCCAGATGTTGTAGTAGGTCTATCATGAAAAATAAGAGCCACTGCTTTAAAGGTTCTTCCTGATATTGATACTTGACTTGCCACAAAATGTTTAATTTTGGTTTCCAATTTTGTTCCATTTGCTCTAAAACGTTGTAGCATTAAAATGACATATTTTCCATATCTCTCTATATGTAATGTTGACAACATGTCTGATTTACAACGAGAACAGTTCATATCCTGATTAGCTGTTTTTACAAATTTGTTAAAAGACACTGATTTGCAATCTGTGTTGTCAAGTAAATGAATTGTTCAGTGTCTATTACAGTGGTAGAAGAAAATGATCTCTCTTCACATTTATGATCCCATCTGTAACTAACTCCAAATAAATGTTCAGTTTCTATTCCTTCATCTTCTAATACTCCAAGCATAAACATAAGACATTATTGTGCATCATGTTGTACATTCAATGTAAATTTCAATGATCCCAGTACATATATCCAAAAGAGGCCGAATGCCAGAAGCAGTATGGATTTTAGTTCTATCAGTTACCAACTTTTGAAACATATAATGCAATAATGAACAGTATCTTTTTTCTCCATTTTCCATAATTTCATGATGAAGAGCCTCTAGAACAAAGACAACATTTACAATTACATTAGCATATCAGTTGATACCTGAACTATTTTCTAACTGGTATCCTACAATATAATCAACAGTGTACATTTTCATTTTCTTTGCAACTTCATCATTCTTTTGAGTTCTTTTCTTTTTTGAATCACACTAGAATGTTTCTCATATTTCCATTTTAGACCTACTACACATTTCTTATATATGGGATATTCACTCAAGTTAGCAGCATAAAGTCTTTTTAACCGATTACTCTCTTACACAATTTGCATCAGCACTATTCATATCTTGTCAAAATCAATTAAATACAAACCAGATAATGCTCTTACTCGAGACAATACAACGTATGCCATGCCCTCTTTAAACATTGTACTTCCAATGTTTACTAAAGCACTGTCTACACTTAAACCGTGAGATTTATGAATGGTTACTGCATATGCTAAAGAAAGAGGAAACTGTTTTCTTCGAACATACAAGTCTTTTACAAGCAAAAAAGGAACAGCACAACAGCCAATCTGTTTACCTCGTTAATCTGATCAAATTTAATCTTCAACAGTTCAATTCCATCTCCAAATCAACACATTTTCCCATTGCCCATTCACTAAACCTTTTTCAACACCTAAAAGTTTCCATAATATTATTCAGCAGTTTGTACATAAATATAAGGTATTTTCCAAACCAGCAGCCTTAGATATAGATGTTTCCAAAGAGTCTAATTTTGACTGTAATTTATCTGACAAAAGGATAGTAAGTCCTTCATGCTCTATTTTATCAATGGCTTCTATTTTCATTATCGTTTTGTTTCTCCAGTTTCAACAGTCCTTGTCTGAATGTAGAACACTCTAGCAGTATAGGCATTAGCCAAACTATAGACTTCTTTTCTCCAATTTTTTGTACATTATTTCAGCTCGTATGTTTTCATTTGCAAACAAGTTCATTAAAAGTCGACAATGTAAAGTTTCTTTACCATGTTTTATCAAAACACCAATTCTTATATCTTGAAGAATGCTTCCATAATGTTCATCACTTGCTTGTCGCATATTCTTAATCATTTCTTTATATTCAAAAAGTGACACAATTTTGACGTTTCCAAGACCTCCCAAAGATTTCCTAGTGTCTTCATGGACACGTGTTTTAAAGTCAGGTTGCCCTTTCATAGGAGTAAGTTGCAGTAGATTGATTAATACAATTACATGTTTTCCTCCAAATAGAACATCATAATATGTTTTTAATCTGTTGCATTTTTAAATGTACAGTCAAGCATTATGTTTGAGACCATGCTCACCTCTTTTTATTTTTTATTTTTATTTATTGGTTATTTTATCCCATTTTATGCAAGGAAAGCAGAGCAGAAAACGGCAGGCGTTACATGAGAAGGAAAATAAAGGAAAAGAGAACATATTACAGTGCAAGAACAACAAAAATACATAGGCATATACAGAAAAAATAGCCAAACATTTTCCCTTATATCCAGTCCATGAATGGGGCCCAAATCTTCATATCAGTAGACCTCTTTTTCCAGCCCTTGGACCTATATAGAGCAACTTCCAAGTTATACATAGCTAAGAGGCGAGCACGCCATGAAACAAAAGAAGGGGGGACAGGGCTAATCCAATCGTACGTGATACATGCGTGCACTAGCGCCATACAAATGAAAAAAAACTTTTCCTAGACCCAGAAAGTGTAGTAGAACATACATCTGAAGTTACACCTATCAGTAACATTTCCCCAGTTATAGTTACCAGTGTCCCCAATAATACGCCCAAGAATTGTTCAATAGACAAAAATAGGTCAGCTAATTTTGGACAAACAAAAAACATATGCAGAGCGTCAGCTGCAGGTTCACCACATCTGCTACACGTGGTCCCAACCGCTATTCCCCATTTAGATATCTTGCCAGGCGTGTAATAAAGATCGTATAAAGCCATATAATGGTGAGAACGCATCCTTCCTGTCATCAAAACTTAGTTTGCTAGACTTATTGATTCCTCCATATTAACTATGTTAATACCTAACTTCATTGACCATTTATTTTGATATACCTTAGATCATCAGAAAGTGAAAGAATAAGAAATTTATAGTATTGTCCTATCAGTGTTTTCCTAAAAATACCCTCAATAAGAGGAATTCTCCTTAATTGAGATTCCACCTGGGGGCCTAGAGTATTAAGATAGCTACTGATTTGTAGGAACTTAAAGAAATCACATTTTGGCAACCTAAATTTATTCTGCAACTCAACAAAAGAAGCGAGGTGTCCGTCAAGCAATAAATCACCCAGGTACTGGATTCCATTCAAACGCCATCTATTAATAACAGAGTCTCGGAATATTGGCGGGAGGATATCTGGTGCTGCAAAGGGTGTGTAAGCAATGATCTTTGAGAAACCAAGCTGCCGCTTGACAAGTCTCCATGCCATATAGGCTGATTTCAATATCTTAAATTTAGTTTTTTTAAATAACTAGGTTCTATCACTTTGAGTAAGCAGCCCTGACATCCCTCCCCAAGTCCAAATTCATAAATAGAGGGAGAAGAACTCAGTAAAATTCACGCCCATCCCCAATCACCAATGGATTGATAAACTGCAAGACGGACGCCAAATAATAATACAGAAAATGCGGTATAGCCCAGCCACCCCGATCTTTAGGCAATATCATCTTTTTATATGCCCGTCTCTGATGCTTGTAACCCCACAGAAATGTTGCTGACATCCTTTCTAATTGCTTAAAGCAGCTAGGGGGAAACTCAAGCGGTATAGTACGGAACATATATAAAAACTTGGGTAATACCGACATTTTTAAAACATTGGCACACCCATAGAGAGATAGATGAAGATGGTCTATTCTCTCCAACATTGAGTTAACTTTTTTCAGAACCGTATTTATATTTAAATAAGGGATAATAGAAAGTGGCAATGAGATTTTAATACCTAAATAGGTGACTTCTGTAACAGTTCTAATATGAACCTGGGGGTCCTGGCCAACATAATGTATTTGAGTCTTAGAGATGTTCAACTTGTACCCTTAAAAAGATCCAAACTGGATTGCTAAATCCTCTATTGCTGGTACCGCCCCATTAATATCTGTGGTAAGTGTGACTATGTAATCCACAAAGACAAGAGCTCTATAATTCATGTGGGAAACTTGAACTGGTTTAATATTTTCAGCATGATTTAGTTTATTCACAAACAGATCAATGTATAGGGCAAATAATAACGGGGAACACGGACACCCTTGCCGTGTTCCACGAGAAATAGAAAAGGAGGCAGATTCCTGGCCGGCCAACCTAACAGAGGCTGTTGGAAAGAGATCTGTTTTGCGAGTCTTTAATAGCGATTCATAAGGAATCGCTATTAAGGACTTGCAAAACGGGATTCATGTAGGAATTGCTAAAAATATTGCGATTCCTACATGTTCCTTATTTGCGATTAGCAAATTGCTAAACGCAAATAAGGAATAACTCCCCATGCAGTCCTATGGGCCTACAGGCCCATAGGAATGAATGGGGAGTTATTCCTTATTTGCGATTAGCAATTAGCTAATCGCAAATAAGGATGCGAATTCAAGGGTGCAGGGGTGTCCAAAGGACACTCTGTAGCACCCCTGAAATGTAATCTACATTGGTGTTGCGCACACACATGTCCAAAGGACATGTGTGTGTGTAACAAGCAACTTAGAAAAATGCATTTAAATGCATTTTTCTAAGTTTTTGCTATTTACCGAGAGGTCTGACCTCTCGGTAAATAGCGGCCCAAAATTGCAATTTCGCAATTTTAAAATGATTCATGAATTGCATTTAAGGAATCTCAAATAGAGATTCCTTAAATGCAATTCTTCGCAAATGTGCGAATTCTTCAATAGCTAATTTTGCATTTGGGATGATGAATCCCAAATGCAAAAATTGCACTCGCAAAAGGCAAGATTCTGAGAATCTTGCCCTTTGCGAGTGCAATTTAGCTTGATGAATCAGGCTGAAAGAGCCTTCAGGGCAGAAATCATCATTGGGCCAAAACCCTTCTGATAACCACTTCCATGCTAATGACAAGGTCAGCTCGTCATGCAGTACACTGGAGCTGTGCTTATGACGAGCTGACCTTGTCATAATAAATAATAATAATAGGGGCATTTGTAGAGCGCTGAGTTACGCGCACCGGCGTGTCCCCGCGCTAGCGATGAGAGGGCATAAAACAGAGAAAAGAGGCTGCTAAGCGGACCAATTTATCTAACATAGAGGTGGGTTTTTAATTTAGCTCGGAACCTCGTTTCTGCTGGTTCCAAGCGAAGATCTACTGGAATATTATTCCAGTGGTTTGGTGCTAGGTGCCTGAAGGATCTGCCTCCCATGCGAGCCTTCTTTACCTTGGGGATCCTCAACAGTCCCCCGACCGCAGATCTAAGCGCTCTGGCATGAACAATGGTAAATATTGATTTGCAGCACCCAGCGGGAATTGCCTTAGCAGCCAAGGTGATAAAGAAGATCCCACAAATATGGCCAGGCTAACCTGTCGAATGCCTTTTCGGCATCCAACAGGGTAATTCCCATTGTAGTCTCAGTTGCCTGAGCCCAATCCACAAGGGCAATAAGACGACGAACATGGTCAGTGGTATCGCGGTTTGGAATAAATCCATGTTGGAATTAGGACACAATAGATGGAATTATGCCTGATATCCGAGAGGCAAAAATCTTTGAATAAATCTTGCTATCAGCATTGATTAAAGATATAGGCCTATAAGAGGCAGACAAAAAAAGGTGGTTTAACTTTTTTCAAAAAGGCTATAATCGTCGAAGGGCGCCAAGATGCCGGTGTGTTGCCCTTCTGTGCTTCTAAAGAAGTTAACATCAAATCTTCCTTCAGGAGATGCCGAAACATTCGGTAAAATTCTAAAGGAATGCCATCTGGGCCTACCGCCTTTCCTAAAGCAAGAGAGAGAATAGCAGCCTCATTTTCTTCCCATGTTATGTCTCTCTCTAAATCTGCGACCTGATTTTTAGAGCTATCAATACTACCACTAAAATACAAAAGAGAATCTGGAGAATAACCTATTATCTCATCTTTATATAGTTTGCTATAGAATTCGCAAAATACTTCCAAGACTTCCTCTGATTTCTCATAGCTTTTCCCTGCCTCATCCTGAATACTATCAATACAGTTAGCAACCTCCTTTTGTCGAACCTTTTCAGCTAATATACGGCCCGCATTTTTTCCCACCTCATAAACTTGCGAACGATGGACTGCTATCTGTGCCGCTAGTTTCCTGGCAAAGTTCTCATAAAGCCTCGACTTTTGGATAGCCAGCTCCAACAATATTTGTCGCGTATCTTAAAAAGAATTAATGGCTGTCATAAGTTTGTATTCAAGTTCTTGCAATTTCTTAAACTCGACTGCCAATAGCTCTCGGGTTTTCCTTTGATTGTTAATTGAATAAGACAACGTCTCCCCCCGTACCCTAGACTTAAAGGTGTCCCAGAACACATATGCAGAAGTAGATCCACGGTTAAAATCTAAAAATCCGATGATCCACTTCCCCATATGTTCAATATAGAGTGGGTCAGCTAATAAGTTACGCTCAAATGTCCACAGACGACCAGAAGATCTGCCACTTAATTCTAACTCTAGCATAATAGGATTATGGTCCGAGATTATTTTAGGAAAAATGTCATACCTAGAATTCTTAACCAATCTGGAAGTGATAAAGAAATAATCTAAACGAACACATTTCTCACGAGGGGCAGAAAAAAACATATAGCCAGGAGCACCCAAACCTTTGACATGACCTACATCCAACAAACCAAATTCTTTAATTAACCCTCTCATAGCTTTATAGACTTTCTTTTTTTTTGCCTGAATACATGAGATCACTTATTATATCAAACTACCCATCCAAGTGAAGATTACGTCTCCACATAATATTAGTGGAGCGGGCCATCCAGCAAGTTCAATGCTAAGGTGGTTCAGCATCTCTGGGTTGTCTAAATTAGGACCATAAACAGCACAAATAGTCCATGACAAGCCTTCCATAGAAATTTCACTTATCACCCATCGGCCATAAGAGTCAGCTTTTATCTGTTTACAAGTCCCTCTCCCCCGTCTTTTCAAAATTGCAACACCTCTTGTGGTAGTACCTTGTCGGGTACATCCCACAATTTCCGAACCTAAATCATTTAACCAATGCCTATTGTTCCAGGATAATTGTGTTTCTTGTAAACACAGTAAATCAACCTTCATAGACTAGAGAATTTGGGCTGCTATCCCTCTTTTCTTTTCGTCATTCAGTCCACAGATGTTCCAAGAACAGACCCTTAGTTTAACCATTATCATACACCAGATAGTTTCCTAAGAATGGTTTGTAGAACATGAACCCTTCTCTTTAAACCGAAACAAACATCTCAACAAGTGTGATATGAAAATATTTCATTACCCAATTACAACATTTACTTGTATTTAAAAAAACGACTCTGCTCTTTCTTGCCCCACTCACCACTAACCCTAACCCCACCCTCACCCCACCCTCACCCACCCTAGCACCCACCCAAAAAAGGCAAAGGGACTGAATAGTCCCTTTAAGTGATGGAAGGAGAGGCAGAATGCGTCTCGCCGGTCGCACCTGACCCTTTGACGGCAAAAAAAGCAAAAGAAAACACAAGGTGAAAACACACACAGGAAAAAAGAATCTACAAAAAAGATCTATAACTATAACTACATTGTCGCTACCCTACATAGAGGACAAGAACTCCTTGGCACTACTCTCGGACATCAAAACATGCGTTTTCTCCTTGTGTATAATATTAAGCTTAGAGAGATTAAGGAAATATGCCTGTGCACCTTTGGCCTTAAACAGAGGTATAAGCTGACGGAGTTGCCATCTCTGCTGCACAGTAGCCTGACAATAATCAGGCCGAACAAAAAATTCAAGTCCCTTCCCCTTTCTCTTGCGGTCAGGCCTAGCTAGGTTATATAGTGCTCCACGTGAGAGAAAAATATTTAAACATATTAGTATAGCTCTTGGCTTGACAGTTGTAGTCCCTCTGGTGTTCTTCAGCTGAAAAGGGAATCGGTGAGCCCTCTGCAGTTCTATTTCCCACTGCCACTGGGTCAACTCGGGGAATGCTTCTATAAACAATTTAATGACAAATTGGCGCATATAGCTATCCTCGCTTCCTTCCGGAATGCCTAAAAAACGCAAGTTATTTCTCCTAGATCTGTTCTCCTAATCAATCAGTTTCCAATTGATATCTTCATGCAAAGCCACCAGGGAAGAGATCTGCATTTTAAGCTGCACCATTTCCTCTTCAATCGAAGAAATTCTTCCTTCTGCCTCCCCTACCCTAGAAACCATTTCAGTACAAGTCTTAACAAGACATCGGACTGTATTTTGAAGCCTGCGAACCGCTCCTAGCGTTCGTAGGTTCTCATCTTTCCTCTCCTCACGATGCTGTAACATTGCTTGATATATAGTATTTAATGTGATTTCAGGCTCTTTCACTCCCACTGCCAGATCCTTAGCAGGTAAACCACAGTGGCCCAATATAGGGGATCCTTGATTCTCATCTCTAGTTCCGGGAGGTGAAATAGACCTGTCTCTATCCTCAGTAATTTTTTGTACAGTATTCGCTTTCTTTGCACCATTCTTCCCTCCTTGACGGAGTGATATCATCATCCTCTAGTTGCAGTGAGCTCGTCAGGCTAGTCAAGCTTCTATCATCCGCCCAATCCCACTCCAAGCTCTCAGTCTCCAAGGCATTGGAAAGATCCGACATGTAGTTGAATTTGCCGGTGGAATCAATAGAGTCTGCGTCACCAACTGCTTCAGTTAAAACATTTGGTCCTACGTCTACACCTTCCTTTGTAACTGTAGTTAAACCCCCAGCACCCCCAAGGAGTTTATCTGGTTTGCCCGGTTTTGTCTGTCCAACAGGAACTGGTGTCAGACTAACAGATTGATAGACTGTAGTTCCCTCCGATATGGCACTTATGTTGCTTAATACTGATGCGGGGGGATGGCAGCTACCTTTGCCGGGACCATGGTTATAGGTGCCTCAGCTCCAGACTGTAAAGGTGGTGTTATATAGCCAGTTTGAATTACAGATTCCATACCAGTCACACCAACAGTCACGCCCGCACTAGTGCTCTGCAAGGCATTTATAACAGCCAAAGATTGCTGCCTACCTTTGAGTTGGGTCCTTTTTTTGAAAATTCCCGGAATTTTGGGAGTTCCTCCAGCTCCTCCGGATTCATCCAATTTTCCTGAAGTAGACCGAGAAATAGACGGGGACCCTTGTATGTGCATTGTAGGTTGGGACACGGTAACATTTCCATTAACGGGATCAAGATCACTTACATCAACACCCAAACCGCTACTGTGAGTCTCCGGCACATCAGGTGCTCCTCCTGTGGCGGCAGCAACCGCCGCCCGCGTCTTTGGTCCTTTAGCACCACTATTGGCGTTCTTGGGCGCCATCACAACAGGGAGTGTTTGTCCCTCCAAGCCAGTCCGATTTCTTAAAGTAGCCCCTTGGAGCCCAGACGCTGTCTCTATGCTGCGGGAGCAGGGAGCAAGCCGCCGCTGTCTGTCGACCGCGTTTGAAGAACGCTCAGAGGCAAAGTTTGGGAGACGCCAGCCACAGCCGTGGATCCGGCGATGCAGTCGAAACCAGTCAAGCATCATCTCCAAACATCACTGCGGACATAGCAGAAAGGCATTGGTAATCCCTCGGTTACTCAGTTCCTGGTACAAGCCGTCAGGTAAGGGAGGCGCAGAAATCGACGAGAGACATTCCAAGCCGCTCACACAGACGTGCCGGCATCCGCCATTTTGCCCACGAGACCATGCTCACCTCAATGATTAGAAGTTTCATTTTCTTCAGTACTCTTGATACTTTATATCAAGTTTCTCCAGATAGCTTGTGATACTCCAATTTATTTAGTTGGAAAAACAGACAAAAGCACCGGGCTCAGTGCATAATTCACAAATTAATCCATGCATTAACTCTAGATGTAGACACCTTACAAAAATGTTTAGAAAAATATTTTTATTTTTATTAATCTCTGTATTCTTTTCCGATATCAAAAATAAATCTTATATATATATAATCAATTTTTTTAGCATATACATATGAGAATCACTGTGTTAAATCTGATAGTTCAACACGTACAGTTATGAACTCAATCTATATGTTTTGATTTAAATTGTATCTCAGTCTTCTCACAATGTATAAGTTTTTTATGAATGCAGTACATAGTAACATTTGGTAGACATAAAGAACAAAACAAAGACTAACAAAAAACACTGGTAATGATGTGCAGAACAATCACCAACGCGTTTCGGCAAGTACCTTCCTCAGGATTTCTCTTTTACCACTGAATACTACGTAGTAAGAAAATATGTATCAATACTCTTGAATAATAACGCATGGATTTGATATATCATTCAATATATATGATATTATGTGATAAGCCTGTGACATAAATATTGAACAGAATGGGCATGATCACCTCTATATCAGTTTTTAAATGACACAACCAGTTTCACATACATTCTCTCATACTGTAGCATTATCAGTGCAGTACACTATATACAATGGGGAATAATTTAAAATTACCTACAATAAGTGAATCATATGTCGATCACTGGAGACATGTCTCCTAGGAAATTCCTACTATTTCTTGTCTATATGGTTGTTCCGAGAACAAAATTTATTAGTTTCATTAATTGATTAAACAACTTCTGTTTGGTCACTGAATGTTCTAATCATTTACCTGTGTTCTATTCTCCTGAAGTATTTTTCATACAGGAAATGCCCCAGACCACTAGGTATATGTCGCAGTAGACCTATGGACCAAGAATCAGTATATAGGTTTTAATAATATGTTCTCTATCTGTCTAAAAGTCTACAAGGACTAGACTCGATATTCTCCAAATATACAGTTCAAAAACTGATAAGATAGGGGAACCGATCTAATTGCTATAAGCAAGGAACGATCCAACTTAATCAAGAATGGATAAAAGTATTGAGAAACACGGTCTACCTTTTATCTATAGTTCTTAAATCGATAGATCTTATGTCACCCTAAACCTTGAAATGGATCCAAGGGGAACAGGGGGCAAATATCGGGTAGGGCAAAAATAGTAAACAACAATATTAGAAGTATACCTAGGCCCCTGATTATTGAAAATGGTAATTTAAGGGATAAGGCTTTTTTGTCTCTAGTGTAGGAGAGTAGGGTCTGCTATCCTATGGTCACCCCAAATTTTTGCTTTTTGCTTCACTGGTTTATGACTTAATGTGGCTGTGGGCCTGCTAATCAGACCCAAAGCCTGCTGTTCTCTCTCTAAATTGTAACCCATGTACTTTAGGTGCATAACGAAATTGGAACTGGTTCACCTTATTGGCCCCTGTAACAGTGTACCCAGGTACCCAGGGCATAGGTGCTTCCAAGGCCTACCAGGGACTGCAGCATGTATTGTGCCACCCCTGGCCTGGCCTCCATATTTGACACAACTGGCTGATCACTCAGCTGGGGTAAGTCGGTGTAACCACCCCTTACTTAGGTGTAGTATGCCTATACCTAACCTAAAAATGGACACATATGTTCCTATCAGTCACTCCTATGGAAGGCCTCATCAATCCTGGAGGCAGAGTGCTTGGAAATATGTGAGATGGTGCTCTGGCATGAGCTGAGCCTGTCTGCAGCTTTCGGAACCATGTCCTTTAGCTGTTTCATGATATTGCCATACCATATACTCTTAAGTGCATTATGAACCTCGCGGTTAAATGCTATCTTAGGTTTGGCTTTATCAAAACATGTCGAGTAAGGTGTCATACGAATTGGAATACTACCCCCTCGCCAGTTCTGGCGACGGGGGTAGCATTCCACCCTTCTAGAGGGACACGACATGTACCTAGCCTGAACCCCGGTTAAAGTTAAACAGAGCCTTAGCATCACAAAATGGATGCTGCCACCACAGACACAAGTCTGACCTCCTGCTGCTGGGAGTCCTTCCAGCGAGGGCAGCTTGGACAAAGGGTTTCCTGCCTGGGGAGGTGCTAGCACCACCCCAGACAGGATTTTGTGTATTGGGTAGGACAGGGCTGAAAAGAAACAGACATGCCTGGGGCACACAAGGTGTCCCTGCGCATAGGCCAGTTCAAACCGGTGCTGGGGCTTTCCAGCCCCAGTCCTGGCACGAAACTGGACAAAGGAAAGGGGGTGTAACCACCCCCCTTCCTGGTTCCACCCAGAGGAGGGACCTAGTAGGTGATCCGGCCCCCCAGATCCGAATAAGAGTGGGAGCTGTGTCCTGAGACTTCAGATCATCCTGAATCAACTTGAAATAAAGAAGAAGACTGGACTTCGACATTCTGCTGCACAGAAGACGGAAGAGAATCTCCCTTGTGGCCAAGGAGTGACCACCCTGTGAACACAGGCACCAACCAGCAACTCAACATCTGCTTTGCCGCCGCCTCCCGCCGGAGCCCGAGCCCAGAGCCTGACAAGACCCAGACTCCCAGACTTCTCACCGCCCGATCCACAGTCCCTGCAAAGAAGGGACCCGTGGAGGCACCGAGAGACGTGGGACCGGACATCTTGAAAGACCCCCGAGACGCTGACTGCACAGCATCAGAGGCACCCTCGACGCTTTGCTTTGGGGTTTGAGAAGCCCTAACCTCGAGCAGCCTTTGCACCAAAGATCAACCCCCCAGCATCTCCACGATCTGCGTGGGGCCCTTTTGCACCGTGCCACTCGACGCGCCATCCCGGCCACTTGCCACGTGGCTAGCGGCCATCTTGGCGATGAAACCTACAACTTTCACTGCAGGTCTGGTTGCTCCAGACTTGCCCTTGCTTCTGTGAAAAGGAGCACCCGCTTTGACCTTGCTGGTCCGAGTGACAAGCCTTTCTTGATTCCTGCGTGGCTTGCATTAGCCAAGGCATTTTTGCTTCTATCAAGTCGCCAACACAGCCAACAGCGAGAAGCCTGCGTGCGACAGCTCGTGACTGACTCCTGGACGTCTTCGACCCCTCGGGTCCACGTGGCTGCAGAGAGAAGCTACACCTCGACGCCTGTTTGCACCCGACATCGCCTGGTTCCACTCTGGTTCCACGGTAGTCACTGGCTAGTGACTTTGAACATTGTCCCCTCTGCTTTCAGGTCTTCACCTCTTCAGATCCACCCTTGGATCCACCGGAACTCTTCACATCGAGCCGCCTGCAGCATCTTCAGCTCCAAGCACCATCGACCTGCGTGACGAAACCCGACACTACTTCGACCCTATGCACCCGCTTCCTGTGGGTGAGGTAACTCAGCTCCACCGGTGTTCCCACACTGGTACACACCTCTAGGGCCTGTGTCTAAAGTTTCAGCTTTCTAGGTCACTCGGAAGGTTCCTTTGTAACTAACTTTGTACTTTTTACGCACCATTGACATTGCATTGGTAAAGCGTGCACTTTCCGCACTGTTCCCGAGTCCTGCGGGCCTTTCCCGACTTCTTCACTGCTAGTCCCGAACAGCTCCAGCGATTCCCCAGGCCCTAGGCCTCTTCACTTTCCCCATAGTGGTTCTTATACCACTATTTTAGTATATGGTTTAGGTGGCCCCTAGGGCTCATCCATATTGTGCAACTTTTGTGTATTTAAACTGTGTTTCGTTTTAACGCATTTGCTTCTGTGCTCATAAAGAGTATCAGGGATATTTGTAGTAATAAATCTATATATATTTTCAATATATATCTGTGTGGTGTCCTTTCATTTGATATTCAAGGGATTGTGTATGGTAAAACAGCTTGCTTCACATGCCTTTACAGAGTTTAGCCTAAGACTGCTTAGTCCATGCTACCCCTAGGATAGCTTGTCTATAAGGTTGACTTTACAACCTGCACCATAAGGGTTGCTTGGCATGATACAAGGTGATCACTAGAACTAGTGAGCATCATATATCAGGCCAACTTCTCACATTGGTGAGCAGCGGATTGGGATTTGAGCTTGCTGTTGTTTTACCATTACAGTCTTTGAAAATATCATTTGAAAGATCATACAGGTACCTGATAGGTACACTAAAACAAGACTAGATATACTTAAGTTCTACTGAACTTAGTTGTTGTAGAGAATAGGGAGTAGCACACCCTGACTACAACTACTAGATAGGTTTTGTAGGAAAACACCAGTGTAGGTAGATTGCAACACATCCACCACACTAGAGCAATGTCTGGAGCAGAGGGATCCACTGGACTCATCTCTGTTGAGAGTGACCCTCCAAGGGCACCATCCAAATTTGCTACCTTTCCATTTAAGGAACTGAGGCAACTGTGTTCCATGAGAGGAATCAAAACAGGTCCTTCGCCTACAGCAGGACACCTCAGGGAGCTTTTAGACCAGTCTGAAGCTCTAAGGGACTCCAAACCAGGCCCCTCAGGGACTGGAGATGGAGGATCCCCCACTGAAGATGATAACTCTGATGCCCCTGCCCCTGTAGTTCAGGTAGATGAGGAAAACCAGACCCCTGGGAATACTCAGCCTGAGGAAGAAGAAGAGGAGGAGGAGGAGGAAGAGAGTGAATCTGATGATGGGACTAGCCAGGTGTTAGTCAGCAGGCTCAACCAGGCTAACTTAAGCTTATTTGGGACTGAAGGTGGGTCCAACCCATTCAGACCCCCAAATGGACTTAACCAGGAGCATAGGAGGAAGAGGAATCACTCAGGTGAATCCAATACCTCCCATGTTTCTAGAGGTTCTCATGGCAACTCCAGAAGGGAGTTGACTAGCCCTCAGAGAAGGGAACATGAGGCCAAAATGAGAGAGGCTGAACTTAGGATCCAGAGACAAGAATTAGAAGTTGCCCTGGCCAAAGAGAAACTTGCTAGAGCAAGGCAGCCTAGAGAGAGTGGATCAGATTCCACTGGTGGCAGCACTATCCCTAAGGATAAAGACAGGTCCTATGACAATAGAAACCTGAGTAAGATTGTGCCCCCCTACAAAGCTGGGGATGATATCCACAAGTGGATGACTGCACTTGAGAGAGCTTGCAAAGTACAGCAGGTTCCCCAGGAGCAGTGGGCAGCAATCTTGTGGCTCTCCTTTGAAGGTAGAGGCCGAGACAGACTCCTCACAGTTAGTGATGGGGAGTCTAGAAACTACCTGATCCTGAAGAGTGCTCTGATTGATGGGTTAGGCTTAACCACTGAACAGTACAGGTTAATGTTCAGAGATACCCAGAAGACACAGACTCAGGATTGGTCTGAATTTGTTGAATGTGCCACTAAGGCTCTGGAGGGCTGGTTGCTGGGAAGTAAGGTTACAGACTATGAAGGATTGTATAATTTGCTTATGAGAGAACAGATTTTAAATAACTGTCAGAACCAGCAGTTGCATCAACATTTGGTTGACTCAGATCTAACCTCTCCCCAAGAATTGGGAAAGAGGGCAGACAAATGGGTCAGAACCAGAGTTAAGCAAAAGAACCAGAACCAGGGTGGTGACCAAAAGAAAACAGACCAGAAGGGTGGGGAGCAGAAAGCTAAAGACCAGAAGTCTTCAACAGGGCCCCAAACTAATACTGAGGGTGGGTCCCAAACTTCCAAGAAGAAGAAGAAAGAAGGTCAAAGAAAACCCTGGTGTAGCTTTTGCAAAAACACCACTCACTGGACAAGTGATTGTAAAAAGGGTGGAGCTACCAACACTGCAGCCCCTAAGGCACCTGCACCCACTAGTACAGTTGGCAGTGTTGGACCACAGACTAAGGGGGTAGTGGGTATCACCTTGGGAACTGATGGAGATTCTGACCTAGTCAGAGTCCCCACACAGGCTGTTCTGATCTGTGATGGGGAGATTGATTTCTCCCCTACTGTCAGTCTCAATAATTTGGGAGAGTACAGACAGACACCATTAATTAATGAAAAAGTGGCTCAAGCATACAGGGACACATGTGCCAGTGTCACTATGGTGACGCCTAGCTTTGTGGACCCTGGACAGTACATATCAGGTGATAATTACCTGGTGACCAATGCCAGCAATGTCACTACTACACATAGTGTGGCAATTGTTAACTTTTCCTGGGGAGGGGTAACTGGCCTAAAAAGAGTTGTGGTTAGTGCTGATCTCCCAGTAGAATGTTTGTTGGGCAATGACCTGGAGAGCTCTCTATGGTCAGAAGTTGAGTACAGGACTCATGCAGAGATGTTAGGGATATCATCACATGTCCTTGCTGTGACCAGGTCACAGGCCAAAAAGTGCCTCTCTGAACCTCAGGTCTTGGATCCTGGAACAATGGACCAAGTACCTTCCAAGACAAGGAACAGGAGGGCAAAGGCTGTGCCTTCCCAAATGCCTACAAGTGAGGATCAGCCTTCACAGGAAGATGATTCTGAGACCTCTGAAGGAACTGTCCCTATAGAGCTTGAACCTGATCAGGTTGAGTTTCTGGGGACAGGGGGACCTTCTAGGGCAGACTTGGGGCAGGCTCAGTTATCCTGTCCTTCTCTTGAACCCCTCAGACAGCAGGCTGCTGCTGAGGCTGCTGGGAATGCTCAAGGTACCCATAAGGTTTATTGGGATGATGGGCTCCTTTATTCAGAGGGTAGAGACCCCAAGCCTGGTACAACCAGGAGGTTGGTCATACCTCAGCAATTTAGGGGCTTCCTTCTTACCTTGGCACACAATATTCCCTTAGCAGGGCACCTAGGCCAGAACAAAACATGGGACAGACTTGTCTGTCACTTTCACTGGCCTCACATGTCAGAAGATACAAAGGAGTTTTGTCGCTCCTGTGTAACCTGCCAAGCAAGTGGCAAAGCAGGTGGTACCACAAAGGCCCCCCTAATACCACTACCTGTGGTGGGGGTGCCCTTTGAAAGAGTGGGGATTGACATTGTTGGTCCAATGGATCCCCCTACAGCATCTGGGCACAGATTCATACTGGTGGTGGTGGACCATGCCACCAGGTACCCAGAGGCAATTCCCCTTAGGACCACAACAGCTCCTGTTGTGGCCAGGGCCTTACTTGGAGTTTTCTCCAGAGTGGGGTTTCCTAAAGAGGTAGTAACTGATAGAGGTGCAAACCTCATGTCAGGTTACTTGACAGCTATGTGGAAGGAATGTGGTGTTAACTAAAAGTTCACCACTCCCTATCATCCACAATGCAATGGGCTTGTTGAGAGATTCAACAAGACCCTGAAGGGCATGATCAAAGGATTACCTGAAAAGCTCAGGCGAAGATGGGATATCCTTCTGCCCTGCCTTCTGTTTGCTTACAGAGAGGTCCCACAAAAAGGAGTTGGCTTCAGCCCCTTTGAATTGTTGTTTGGACATCCTGTAAGGGGACCCCTATGTCTGGTGAGGGAAGGATGGGAGTTACCTCTCAAAAAGCCCAAGCAAGACATAGTGGACTATGTACTTGGTCTCCGCTCCAGGATGGCTGAGTATATGGAGAAGGCCTCCAAAAACCTTGAGGCTAGCCAGGCTTTACAGAAAGCCTGGCATGACCAAAAGGCTGTCCTGACTGAGTACCAGCCTGGACAGAAGGTATGGGTGTTGGAGCCGTGGCCCCAGCAGCACTCCAAGACAGATGGTCTGGACCCCATACAATCATGGAGAAAAAGGGAGAGGTTACCTACTTGGTGGACCTTGGAACTCCCAGGAGCCCTTACAGGGTGCTCCATGTTAACAGGCTGAAAGCATATGTTGACAGGGCAGACATGGGCTTGCTCATGGCTACAGATGAGGGGCAGGAGGAAGAGAGTGACCCTCTCCCAGACCTGCTGACTCAGAACCCTGAGGATGGCTCAGTTGATGGTGTGGCCTTAGATGGCAGCCTCACTGAACATCAGCAACATGACTGTAGACAGGTTTTGCAGTCATTTCGACATATGTTCTCCCTGACACCCAGTCAGACTAACTGGTGTACCCATGTGGTGGACACTGGTGATAGTCTTCCTGTAAAGAACAAAATTTACAGGCAGCCTGACCATGTCAGAGACTGTATCAAGGCTGAGGTACAAAAGATGCTGGAGTTAGGTGTCATTGAGCCTTCAGAGAGCCCCTGGGCTAGCCCAGTGGTTCTGGTCCCCAAACCTCACACCAAAGATGGGAAGAGAGAGATGAGGTTCTGTGTGGACTACAGAGGACTCAATGCTGTCACTAGGACAGATGCACACCCAATTCCAAGAGCAGATGAGCTCATAGACAAATTGGCTTCTGCCAAGTATTTGAGCACATTCGACTTTACAGCTGGCTACTGGCAAATCAGGTTAGCTGAGGAGTCTAAAGCCAAGACAGCATTTTCTACCCCCAGTGGGCATTACCAATTTGTGGTGATGCCCTTTGGTTTGAAAAATGCCCCTGCCACCTTCCAAAGGTTGGTGAATCAAGTCCTTACTGGGTTGGATGACTTTTGTGCAGCCTATCTGGATGATATTGCTGTCTTTAGCTCCACCTGGGAGGATCACCTGGTCCACCTGAAGGAAGTGCTAGAGGCTCTGCAAAAGGCAGGCCTCACTATCAAGGCAACCAAGTGCCAGATAGGGCAGAGTAAGGTTGTGTACTTGGGCCACCTGGTGGGTGGAGGCCAAGTTCAACCACTGGAGAGTAAGATTCAGACCATAAAGGACTGGACTCCTCCAACTACCCAGACTCAGGTCAGAGCTTTCTTGGGCCTGACTGGGTACTACAGGAAGTTTGTTAAGAACTATGGGTCCATTGTGACTCCTCTTAATGATCTGACATCCAAGAAGATGCCCAAAAAGGTTCAGTGGACAGAATACTGTCAAAAGGCATTTGATGACCTGAAGAAGGACATGTGCTCTGCACCTATCCTGAAGAGTCCTGACTACTCCAGAGAGTTTATTGTCCAAACAGATGCTTCTGAGTTGGGAGTGGGAGCTGTGCTTTCACAACTTAATGTAGATGGTCAAGACCAGCCCATTGCTTTCATTAGCAGAAGGCTGACCCCCAGAGAGAAACGTTGGTCAGCCATTGAGAGGGAGGCCTTTGCTGTGGTGTGGGCCCTGAAGAAGTTGAGACCATACTTGTTTGGCACTCACTTCAAGATTCAGACCGACCATAAGCCCCTCTTATGGCTTAATCAGATGAAGGGTGAAAACCCCAAACTGCTCAGGTGGTCCATTTCCCTACAGGGGATGGACTTTACAGTGGAGCACCGCCCAGGGACTGACCATGGTAATGCAGATGGTCTCTCCAGGTACTTCCACTTAGAACATGAAGACACAACTGGTCAAGGTTAGTCAAATGTCCCTGCGTTTGGGGGGGGGTTGTGTAGGAGAGTAGG
The DNA here is from genome assembly GCF_964261635.1 of Lissotriton helveticus. Lineage (NCBI taxonomy): Eukaryota > Metazoa > Chordata > Amphibia > Caudata > Salamandridae > Lissotriton > Lissotriton helveticus. The sequence goes on from NC_136069.1 coordinate 1,197,797,596, forward strand.
GTCTGCTATCCTATGGTCACCCCAAATTTTTGCTTTTTGCTTCACTGGTTTATGACTTAATGTGGCTGTGGGCCTGCTAATCAGACCCACAGCCTGCTGTTCTCTCTCTAAATTGTAACCCATGTACTTTAGGTGCATAACGAAATTGGAACTGGTTCACCTTATTGGCCCCTGTAACAGTGTACCCAGGTACCCAGGGCATAGGTGCTTCCAAGGCCTACCAGGGGCTGCAGCATGTATTGTGCCACCCCTGGCCTGGCCTCCATATTTGACACAACTGGCTGATCACTCAGCTGGGGTAAGTCGGTGTAACCACCCCTTACTTAGGTGTAGTATGCCTATACCTAACCTAATAATGGACACATATGTTCCTATCAGTCACTCCTATGGAAGGCCTCATCAATCCTGGAGGCAGAGTGCTTGGAAATATGTGAGATGGTGCTCTGGCATGAGCTGAGCCTGTCTGCAGCTTTCGGAACCATGTCCTTTAGCTGTTTCATGATATTGCCATACCATATACTCTTAAGTGCATTATGAACCTCGCGGTTAAATGCTATCTTAGGTTTGGCTTTATCAAAACATGTCGAGTAAGGTGTCATACGAATTGGAATACTACCCCCTCGCCAGTTCTGGCGACGGGGGTAGCATTCCACCCTTCTAGAGGGACACGACATGTACCTAGCCTGAACCCCGGTTAAAGTTAAACAGAGCCTTAGCATCACAAAATGGATGCTGCCACCACAGACACAAGTCTGACCTCCTGCTGCTGGGAGTCCTTCCAGCGAGGGCAGCTTGGACAAAGGGTTTCCTGCCTGGGGAGGTGCTAGCACCACCCCAGACAGGATTTTGTGTATTGGGTAGGACAGGGCTGAAAAGAAACAGACATGCCTGGGGCACACAAGGTGTCCCTGCGCATAGGCCAGTTCAAACCGGTGCTGGGGCTTTCCAGCCCCAGTCCTGGTGCGAAACTGGACAAAGGAAAGGGGGTGTAACCACCCCCCTTCCTGGTTCCACCCAGAGGAGGGACCTAGTAGGTGATCCGGCCCCCCAGATTCGAATAAGAGTGGGAGCTGTGTCCTGAGACTTCAGATCATCCTGAATCAACTTGAAATAAAGAAGAAGACTGGACTTCGACATTCTGCTGCACAGAAGACGGAAGAGAATCTCCCTTGTGGCCAAGGAGTGACCACCCTGTGAACACAGGCACCAACCAGCAACTCAACGTCTGCTTTGCCGCCGCCTCCCGCCGGAGCCCGAGCCCAGAGCCTGACAAGACCCAGACTCCCAGACTTCTCACCGCCCGATCCACAGTCCCTGCAAAGAAGGGACCCGTGGAGGCACCGAGAGACGTGGGACCGGACATCTTGAAAGACCCCCGAGACGCTGACTGCGCAGCATCAAAGGCACCCTCGATGCTGTGCTTTGGGGTTTGAGAAGCCCTAACCTCGAGCAGCCTTTGCACCAAAGATCAGCCCCCCAGCATCTCCACGATCTGCGTGGGGCCCTTTTGCACCGTGCCACTCGATGCGCCATCCCGGCCACTTGCCACATGGCTAGCGGCCATCTTGGCAACGAAACCTACAACTTTCACTGCAGGTCTGGTTGCTCCAGACTTGCCCTTGCTCCTGTGAAAAGGAGCACCCGCTCTGACCTTGCTGGTCCGAGTGACAAGCCTTTCTTGATTCCTGCGTGGCTTGCATTAGCCAAGGCCTGTTTGCTTCTATCAAGTCGCCGACACCGCCAACAGCGAGAAGCCTGCGTGGGATAGCTCGTGACTGACTTCTGGACGTCTTCATCCCCTCGGGTCTACGTGGCTGCAGAGAGAAGCTACACCTCGATGCCTGTTTGCACCCGACATCGCCTGGTTCCACTCTGGTTCCACGGTAGTCACTGGCTAGTGACTTTGAACATTGTCCCCTCTGCTTTCAGGTCTTCACCTCTTCAGATCCACCCTTGGATCCACCGGAACTCTTCACATCGAGCCGCCTGCAGCATCTTCAGCTCCAATCACCATCGACCTGCGTGACGAAACCCGACACTACTTCGACCCTATGCACCCGCTTCCTGTGGGTGAGGTAACTCAGCTCCGCCGGTGTTCCCACACTGGTACACACCTCTAGGGCCTGTGTCTAAAGTTTCATCTTTCTAGGTCACTCGGAAGGTTCCTTTGTAACTAACTTTGTACTTTTTACGCACCATTGACATTGCATTGGTAAAGCATGCACTTTCCGCACTGCTCCCGAGTCCTGCGGGCCTTTCCCGACTTCTTCACTGCTAGTCCCGAACAGCTCCAGCGATTCCCCAGGCCCTAGGCCTCTTCACTTTCCCCATAGTGGTTCTTATACCACTATTTTAGTATATGGTTTAGGTGGCCCCTAGGGCTCATCCATATTGTGCAACTTTTGTGTATTTAAACTGTGTTTTGTTTTAACGCATTTGCTTCTGTGCTCATAAAGAGTATCAGGGATATTTGTAGTAATAAATCTATATATATTTTCAATATATATCTGTGTGGTGTCCTTTCATTTGATATTCAAGGGATTGTGTATGGTAAAACAGCTTGCTTCACATGCCTTTACAGAGTTTAGCCTAAGACTGCTTAGTCCATGCTACCCCTAGGATAGCTTGTCTATAAGGTTGACTTTACAACCTGCACCATAAGGGTTGCTTGGCATGATACAAGGTGATCACTAGAACTAGTGAGCATCATATATCAGGCCAACTTCTCACATCTAGTATTTGCTATATGCAATTTTACAAAGATTACTTGGTGCCAACTTTCGTGATTGTTTTTGAGTTTTCTTCCTGCTTGTCACGACTCCAAAGATGTCTATCGTTAAAATTCTAAGGGTAAATAGGAAATGACCATTACTACTTTATAGATTCCTCTCATTAGGGGAATTAGTGTACCGGTACCCAGCCTACCTGAAATATGCGGCGTATGCTCCAAAGGTTCTTCCTTGTATGTTCTTTTATAAATAGATATTTTTCTCACAATCTGGGCCTCTTCTGCTATTTTTACTATCTAAATAAAAACCGGGGGGAGAGAAAGAGCGAGGAGACCTTATAACCTCCTTCATTTTGATAAGATCACTAACTTTATTGATCCCCTAATTGTGAACAGGGCTTAATGGTCTAAACTAATTACCTGTAGTTAGCTTTTTTAAATGTATCCTTCTATTGGAGTTCATGTGTTATCAGCAGTTGCTCATAGAAACTTACAGGTAAACAGACATTTGTCACCTTTAGATCTTATTTTTGTTTATTCCTAGTGGTTCTCTGTATGCACCAATGGAATTATGAGCAACTGCTGAAAACACAGGAACTCCAATAGAAGGATACATTTTTCTTTTCTATGTTTTTCTCTATAACCTCAATAAAAATACCTTTGACAAAAAAAAAAAAGCTAACTACAGGTAATTAGGGGATCAATAAAGTTAGTGATCTTATCAAAATGAAGGAGGTTATAAGGTCTCTTCGCTCTTTCTTTCCCCCCGGTTTTTATTTAGATAGTAAAAATAGCAGAAGAGGCCCAGATTGTGGGAAAAATATCAATAAAAGAACATATAATGAAGAACCTTCGGAGCATACCAGGAGCCAGTGGGGCCGAGTGCTGATTTGTTGCCCCTCCCTCTACTTCATAGGGAGGACGCGCACGGGTGTGCTCTGGGCGAAGCCCGCGCCAAGGGCGGGCCCATCTGAGCTCGTCCGAGACTGGTCAAGGCTGGGCTGAGCCACATCTCTTGGTCTTAATTTTAATTTTCATAATATTGGTGTGTTTAAAAGGATAATTCTCAGTAATAGCGGTAGTCCACTTGCCTAATATATCCAAGCATCTCCCTTTCGGCACAGGTTCTTATACAGTTTTTGTAGAACTAGGTTGAACTATGTGATCAATATTTAATTTATTTATTCAGCTTTGTGTTTGTTGTACTGTTTAATTAGATATTTTTAGAAAATCTCAAAGAGCAAGGAAAATAAATCTCCTGTCGAGCATGTGGGCGTAACTATTGACACCTATCTTGTAAAAGCAGTGAGTGCTATCAATGTTGAAATTGATAGGGCAGAACTCCGACTTTCGTTAGGCCTGGGTAGCTTGCCGGCCACGCCACCTGTACCCCTGATTGAACCCCATGCAGAGCGTAGTGATTAAACAAGTCTAGATATTTTACCCACTAAGGCTGATGTCGAGGTAGCCATAACACCATTGCCCATAGAGCCTGCAGATGTCCCTAGTCCGTCTGCTAGTGAGGCACCTGCTCCCAGAGTAAAAAGGGGATGTAGGAAGCCTCAGCCTAAACGGGGGCCATCTTGTGCCGGTAAGGGATCTAAATCTACCCCTGTCCCTAATACAGGAGAGCAACTAGCTAATACTAACCTCGGGTCTCTAAACAGTATACAGGTTAACCAGATTATTAATGCCCTGGCTTCTAAAATTGACATATATCTTAAGCCGTTGTTGGATTAATTAGACTTACTAAACGGAGAAGTCACTAGGCTAGGAGAGGAGTTAATACTCCATAACGAGTTACTCAAAGCAATGAAAGATAGACCTACGGAACGCCCCCAGGATATTAGTAATTTTTTCGCAGTAACATCACTGACAGAGGTAACTGGCACTGTCGGGCGGGAGATGACCGTCAGTGGGGACGATAGTAACCAAATTATTGGCAGAAAGGAGAACATACAGGAGTCTGAAACACGGGTAGAGAGAATAACTATGGAGGGGAAACGTAGCAATACAATACATTTACCCCCAGATTGTTCTCCATATGTAGCGGTTTTGATGAATGTACCGGTCCTTAACCGAACCCAAATGGAAACCCATGATTCGCTTAAGAATAAAACGGTGCACTGGCTTAATCACCACTGTGGGTTCCCAGTGAATCATGTTGACCAGATCCTTACAACTAGAAGGGTCAATTGGATAGGCCCATCCAAAAAGAAAATACAGGGTGACTGTGTCATCATTAATTTAAAACCCCCCCACTATGTTAGCACCTCATTGATTAGAGCAGCAACTCTACCAATTAATGACCAGGGAGCTTCCCTACGCCCGCTTGGCTTTTTCTATAGCCATTTAATGCATGAATCCCTTGGAGGGACAACCCCGGACCAATATATAACTAGAAGGGTTTTACCATCACAATCCCTGTTTGAGGTACCCATATCCAACCGATTGCAAGTATTTAGTACCCTTGATGTAAATGATTGACAGGATTGGAACCGCCCTATAATTTATACGGCGGTTAATCACAGGTTTGTTGTCACAGAAGGGGAGAATATAGTTGGACTGGGAGTTGAGGTCCTGGATAACCCACAGCATTCTATAGAACCAGGAGACATAAGCCATTTTAGCTAACCCTGGGCGTAGTGTGCGTAGTGGGGCTACGCGAAGCTACGCTAAGTGGGCGAGAAACTACGCCCACCTGCGCACTTCGCGTAGCCCCACTACGCGCCGCATGCCCCCCTCCCCTACATGCCTAATTTAATTAAATGGGCCCCAAAAAATAAATAAAATGCACTTACCTTGTCCGCGGCGTCCCGGAGGCTCCCTCTGCTCGTTCACGGCGCCGTCTACTAATCAATGCGCATGCGCGGGCGGCCGCGAATGCGCATTTCTCACGATCAGAGGGAGCCCCGGGATGCCGCGGACAAGGTAAGTGCATTTTATTTATGTTTTGGGGCCCATTTATTTAAATTAGGTATGTTTGAGAGGGCGGGAGGGAGGCGGGTGGCGGGCAACTTCGCTACGCCCAAGGAGTGGGCGTAGTGTTGCCTGCTTCGCCTACTTTGCAAAGGGCGAAGTAGGCAACACTAAGCCCACTTCATGGGCGTAGCGAAGTTCCCCGCCCAGGGTTAATTTTAGCCAAGATGAGGGGGTGCCCCTTGAAGGAAATACCATCCAATTGATAGAGCCAGAAATTATACGTAATACTAAAGGGCTATCTATAGCCAGCTGGAATATAGCTGGGTTGGCTTCTAAAGGAGAAAAGTTGGGTTGGATGGACTTCCTTGGGTCACATGATATCATCTGTCTTCAAGAGACCTGGTGCACTGAATTGGTTAGCTATGATGGGTTTTCCTCGTATAATCTACCAGCAAAGAGTTCGGAGGCCGGTAGAGCAAAGGGGGTCCTTTTAACTCTTATATCAACAAACTTGTCATTAGAAGTGAAAAGGTACTTGAATATCGGGGCTTATCTGCAGATCCTCTGGCTTTATCAAAAACATGCCCGGGATGTTCTTTTAATTAATTTTTATAATAACATATTTGATAATACACGGTCCAAGGTTATTAAGGATTTAGAGAATGCTATTGAGAAGTTGAGTACAGAGGAAAATGTTATTTTTTATTATATTTGGGTTGATGATTTTAATATTTCTATATGTTCTATGTCTACAACAAGGGTCTGCAGGGTGAAGAGAGATACAGGAGAGGATGATTTTCACTTCCCCCACAATTTATATGGCGAGTCATTAAACAAATTTATGGCAGATTATGACTTGGAACTCTTGCAATGCGCACGAGATGGTTGTGGAAATGTGATCCCTACTTTTACTGGCAGGAACGCAAATTCAAGTATGGATCACGTCTTGGTATCCTCTAATATCACCCCTTTATGTACAGTCCCTAGGATTGAAGAGTCCTTACTTAGTGACCACAATTGTATTATTTTGACAGCTGTAATCTGGGAAACCAGGTCTGTAAATGCTACAAGAAATGTGGGTAACATCGAACCGCATAGACCCAATGGTACTAAAATAAACAGGAAATTGGTGCGTGCGGATAAGGTGTTAAAAAATATCGTAAGGGATTGTTCTGTTGAGATCGATGTCAATTTGGATATTAACTGTGAGCCTGCACTGATTTGAGAGAATTTTTATTAAAATTAATCATTCTATAGATACCATTTTTACAAGATTTGGTAACGGGGAAACCACTTATAACAAGGGATGGTTTGACCATGTTTGCACCACTTCGCTTTCGCAGTTAAAACAGGCATTGATGAGTAGACCCAGGGACCCAACGCTTGTAATTAAACTAAGAGCATACTACAAACTTGCTCTTAAGCAGAGGAAACGAGAGTTGCAACAAGAGGCCTGGGATAAACTTACCCAGGCGGCTGAGACATCAAACTGTCAATTGTTTTGGGCAACAGTTAACTCCCCTTTTTAAAAAAATGAATCGGTCCGGGAGTTAACGTCCCATGTAAGTAGCGAGGCCTGGCTAATTAATTTCTCTGATATTTTTAAAGCTAGACATTGTCCAAGCGTCAATATTAGTTCCTAGCCTGTAGTACCACTAAATATTACCCTAGAAGAAGTAGAACAAGGCATTAAAGCAAGTAAGGGAGGTAAGGCCCATGGCCCAGACGGGGTCCCAATCGATGTTTATAAAGCTGTTCCAGCATTATGGGGCCCCTTAATAACTATTGTTTTTAATGCCGCTGTAACTAATGGAGTTCCTCCTACATGGGGAGAATCCATTATTATTCCCATCTTTAAGAAGGGGGCTAAATCGGTTGCTAAACATTACCCCCCAATTTCTCTTCTAGATTCCTCCATTAAAATTATGAGTAGGATTTTGTTAGTTAGACTAGAAGAGTGGGCGGAGGTCAATGGGATTTTAGCTAATACTCAATATGGTTTCAGGAAAGGGCGAGGAACGCTAAAACAGTGTATAAATCTAGATTTATTAGTCTGGAAATATACTCATGCTAAGCAAGGTTCCCTCTACATTTTTTTCACGGACTTAAGCAATGGGTTTGATTTAGTGGATCACTCCATTTTTTGGCGAACCCTACTAGAGCTTGGGGCTCCTTAGCCAATAATCTTTTTTTTGGCACAGTTGTATGAAAGATTGCAAACTTCTGTCCGGTACGGGAGCCGAAGGGAATGTACGCCTAAATTTAATGTTAGTTGTGGCATCAGACAGGGCTGCGTCCTTGCCCCTCTGCTATTTACTCTTTTATTAAGGAGGTAGACGCAGCGCTCAAATTAGTCAAATCAGATGCCCCTCAGGCAAAAGGTGTAGATGTACCGGTATTGCTTAATGCAGACGATGCTGTGTTATTGTCCAGGACCCGAATTGGCCTTCAGCGCCTAATAGATAAGTTCGCCGATTTTATAACTAATAGGAAGTTGCAGATCAATAAGAGTAAAACCTATATTATGGTCTGTGGCAGCAGTCGTAATAAACCCTTTTCGTTTTTTATAGATGGACAGAAAGGCCAACAAGTGGACACATTTTGCTATTTAGGGATCACTTTTGCCAGAGACAGAACATGGTCACATGAGATACTAAATGTCCGGGCAAAAATGGTCAAAAGTGTCCACGGAGTCTTCAGATTTGCAGCTAAGTTAGGCGACAGACGTATTAGTGACATGACTCAGATCTACCAGCCCAGATGCGCCTCGATCGCACTTTATGGTGCTGGGGTGTGAGGATATTATCCCGATAGAAGTTTACAAATTGAGGAAAAGAAGTTCCTTAAATAATTGCTCCGCCTACCAACTTCAGCACCTACAGAGCTAACCCATAGGGAAGTCGGGATTAGTTATCTGTCAGATCTGATAGCTTTAAGGCCTCTACTGATCTGGAGATCCATATGGCAAAAAAAGGAGACTGCTTTTAATAGATTAATAATTAAAGATTGCCTTGAATTGGACAATTATCTTATGATACCCTGGCTAAAGTATATTGTACATAGCTTCAAGGAAGTTTATGATTTAAATATTCTGGATGACCCTAACTCTGTAGCAGAGATGCCCAAAACAGTAAAGAGGAGTATGTTTCTGTCATATAGAGTAAAGAAGTGCCTGAGCTACAGCGGGCAATTAACAACATGTATGTTTTATAATAAATATTTAGCCTTAAAAGGTTTCCAGACATATTTAAGCCAGGTAACAAGGGGGCATATTACCAATGATTAGCGATAATTATCGCTAACTAGGCTTAGCAACGAATTTTTTATCGCTAAGCATCGCCGGAAATTATTGCTGAGATAACGTGCTATTAGCAACGTTTATCTCAAAAGCCATAAATATTCCGGCGATAGCGTGAATATCGCAGAGAATACAGCGATATTCACGCATTAGCGACAAAATGCTCTTAGCCATGTTATCCACCTCCTATTGGATAACATGGCTAAGAACTGGTCAGAGCAGGCGTTAGTTTTTGGCGATAGCGGGAATCTTTCCATCGCTACGCCTGCCTTGCTAATAGGCGATAGCGACGTTAGCGACTGCTTTCAGTCGCTAACAGGTTGGGTATGCCCACTTTGCATGTCATTAGCGGTAAATATCGCTGACATGCAAAGCGGGACCCAAACCGCTCGCTATCGCCTAAAGCTGTCGCTAACTGCTGTTAGCGACAGCTTGCTAATAGAGCAATAGAATTATCGCCGCTTAGCGGCGAAAAAGGCCGCTAGAGCGGCGATAATTGCCTATCGCCCTGCTTGGTATTATGCCCCAAGATCCTCTCATAGATATGTTCTTACCAGACTAAGGTTCGGGCTGGCGCATCATTTGGTAGCTTTTCTACATCCTAAAAAGCACCCGGTTGGCCCATGCCCTTGTGATGGCCATACCAAACAATGCACACTGCACTTTCTTCTTATATGTGATCTCTATTTGAATTTTCGCATTGCTTTTTCAAAACCACTGTTTTTAAAATATGGTATTTTTAATGTGGATGCAGTGATGAGGCTGCTTTTTACAATGCAGGAACCAGATATCTGTTTTTTTTAATGCAACCTTTTTACTTAAATCAATTAATGCAAGGAAAAAAGTATGATATTTTAATTGCTGTTTCCATTGGTATACCATCTCCGTACAGTGTTGTCTAAATTTGTATGATGATGTATTTCTTTTTATGTGCTTTTATGGTTGTTTCTAAATGAACCGAATAAAGCTTAATAAAATGAATGAAAAAATGACTAAGACTTTTCTCTTGTGAAAATTCTTCCCACATTTCCTTCAACTCTGTCTTTTCAGATTTTGTTGTATATGATGTAATATCACGAGCAACAGCAATTGAATTATCTGTAACATACTGGATATCCATGTTTGCATTCAAAATTATCAAAATCACTTGATTGTAGTCATTAATACATTTTGAATCTTCTGTTCTTCTTATGTGCTATGTATTCTTTGGAGATTTTCTTGTTATAGTATGTCTTACTGCTGAAATAAAACTATTGACTCCTCCTGTTGAAATTATTGAACGTGGGAATCCAAAATGACATTTTGTATACCATTTTCCCTTTGACTTGTATTTTTGTCAATAATATTTTCCACATCGATGACTTTGAAAATGTAAAACTTGTTCTCTTAAGCTCTCTTCTCCTCCTTTCTAGGGGATGGTACAGATAACATGCTCTAAAAGACAAAATAGTCTCATTAGAATCGGTCCTAACTTTAGGTTGATCCTTGATCCATAATAACTTGTGTATATGATGAGCATCTCTAGGTTGGTAATCAGTAGCTTCTCCTAGAGGTGGATTCTTTTTATTGCAGATAAAAGATACCATAGCTGAAACATATGACTAAAATATCTGCACACATTCACAGGTTTAAAAGAACACAATTCTCCAACTGTCTTTAATTCAATATTCTAGACATTTGAATTTGCTTGTCGAAGAAATTCAAGTAAATTGTCCAAGCATCTTCTGCAAATCTAAGTTTTAGAAACCAGATAGGAATACCTAAGTTACTTAACATGCATTTAAGTTTTTTGTGACGACAATATCAATACTCATTAGTACTACGTTGATACGCCATCAAATTAATTAACTGAGATACCAAATGATCGTCTCTTTATTGAACTTTGTCCATAAATTCCTTTGCAGAAACATGTGTAAGATGTACTCCTGTTTTTAATATGTGATTCACTGTATATGATAATCCAGACAAGTCACTTTCACATTTAAGATGAAATATAAATGGAATACACTGTTGAAATCTTGGATCTTCTTAGTACGATTGTGTCGTCCCGTATTCTGAAGCTGGAATCTATACTTCTCGTTTATTATATCGTCCACCTTCTCCAGTGGGAAACAGTTGTGGAACACAACAAGCTTCTAAATGTTTTTTCCCATACACTCATGGGAGTTCCCTTTGCTTTCTTCATTTGAAATAATTCAATAGGGTTTCCAATGACATCTTTTGAATGTAAAGGATGTATACTGTAATGTTTGTGAATCTCTTTATTCCTGCTCTTGTCCACTTTTTCTATTTGGCCAGTTGAATTTTCTGTATCTTCTTCTCAACATATTTCCGTGTCTTCCACATTTACAATTTTATAATAAATATTATTTTGTACAAGATATAATGTAGCCTTTTGAAGTTTGGTGACATCTACAAACTCTTGTCATATTTTCCGACTCTTTTTGGAACACCAATAACTAGAATAACTACAGGCTCGTCTTTCTCTCTCTCCAACAATTTCAATAATTAACCTAAAGGTAAGTACACAACTCTTCCTTTCTAACCTCTTTGTAAATCTGTTAGACGCATCTTATTTGTTTTAGGCTCCATACGAACTATAGCCTGAAACAGGTGCACAGATTGAACAAGATTGGATTCATATGGATTTAAATCTGCCAGTTCCAGAGGAGTAGCTACCAACTCAAAGATATTATGTACTGCTTTAGCTGGCATTTTGTCCTCTTCCAAAAAGTTTTAACAATATTAACAAATAAATTGATCAGTACCTAACTCAAAACGACCTTCCACCAACAAATAGGCACCAAATTGCTCCCACTTATCCTTATTTTCCTTTTCATTTTTTAAATACACATCAACTTTACTAGTTTGACTTCTATTGTGAGTACGTCAACAACAAATACAAAGAGAGTTTGGTGTTTCACATGAAATTATCTTAAACTTTGTAATTTCTTCTTCAAACTTTTCCGGACTATTATATTGCAACTGTTGTTCAACACCTACACTTATCAAACTTTTACTTTTTCTACACTTCTCTTGTGAATCAAAGAAACAAAACTGTATATCATCACAAACTTTTTTTTTACATCCAATACTGATACATCCAAAAGAGTTGTATTTGTTTCACTTAAAGATAATGCAGGATTTTTTACGTAGTACAATCTCCTTACTAACGTCCACATTTCTGTGTGATGTACTGCTAACATTCTTAAATGATTAAAAGTACTTTTACACACTTTTCTAGAAAGACAAGCCAGAAAATGACCCTGCAACTCAGTATATTTTCTTATTTTGCACGGATCTAGTCCTTCAACATCTTAATCTTCTGTTTTACACTTTTTGTATTATATAGTTGCAAGAAAACTCATAATATATCAATGAATTTCTGTTGAATACTACAAATACTACTACAATCCCACTTACACACTGAAGCATGTCCACGTCTCCCTTGAACTTCTTTAGCTATTACTTCTTCCACATGTCTAGGAACCATCCTTTCTTTTTCAATTGGACAACCATCCATTACCTCGTAACAATAACCCCATGTATCAACTGGGTGAACTAATGCATTTTGTTGAAAATAACTTGCTTCATAAAAAAAAGGCTCAGTACTAGAAGTATGCTTCCATTCACCAGAAAAATCTTTGCAAAAGTTACTTCTATAAACCAGTCTTTTTCTTTTCTCCTTCACAAAGTGCAATGTTTTATTCAATGTGTTCATTCTCTTCAATACCAATATAAATAATTTCTGTTTCAATTCAAAAGCAGTATCTACTACACTTTCAATCTGTTGCTTCTTCTTAAATGCGGCAGATCTTTTTAAATATTTTTTACAATCTTTTAATACATTTTGAATTACTCTATTATGAAACATTTGTCCACGTATGTCCTTAAATTGTTTCTGTCTTTTTGTAACATGTGCTTCTTTTGCATTGTGTTTCTTCATTTGTTTCTCCTTTCTTCAAAAAGATTCTGTCCTCCTTTGATTAGTATTTTCATTGTTCAATCTCTCCACAACTTTTTTAATAAATTGTGTAGTTCTCTTACCAGAAGCCACTTTATCCTCAGCATCTTTTTGTGTTTTTCTACACCACTCATTTTAGTTTTCATTAAGTACTTCTGTTTCTTTTGTAAAAATGAGACATCTGCAAAAACACAAGAATAGGTGGTCACACAGCCAAAAGGAGAAAGGATAAAAACCCAAAAGATTTACAAATAGGAAAATGAAATAGTCAAAAAACACAGCTACTGAAAAATGTAAGAAATGCAGAAAAAAGACGACAGAGATACAGAAAGAGACAACATACTTGCAGAAAGAAGCAAGAAAAATGAAGACACAGGCAAGAGAAGTGAGAAAAAGACAAGAGAAGTGCACAAAGAGACAAGAGAAGTGCGGAAAGAAAGAAAAGATGTGCATGAAAAGGCAAGAGAGGTGTAGAAAGAGGCAAGAGAACTACAGAAAGAGGGAACAGGGATATAAAAAGAGGGATGAAAAGTGCAGAAACAGGAAAGAGGGGTACAGGAACAAGCACGATAGGTGCAAAAGAGACAAGAGGGGTACAGAAAAAACAAGTGAAGTGCAGAAAGAAGCAGAGAAACTGCAGAAAGAAGCAACAAAAATGCAAAATGAGACTACAGTGGTGCAGAAAGAGTCAACAGAGGTGCAGTAAAAAGGTACAGAAAGATGCAAGAGAGTTGCAGAAACAGGCAAAAGAGGTGCAGAAAGAGAGAAGAAGTGGTGCAGGTAGAAGCAAGAGAGGTGCAGAAAAAGTGAACAAGAGTGCAGAAAGAGGCGAGACATCTGCACAAAGAAACAATAGAAATGAAAAAAAGAGGCAAGGCAAGAGAACTGCACAAAGATGCAAGAGAATTGTCGAAATAGGCAACTGAGGTACAGAGAGACAGAAGAGGGGTGCAGAAAGAGGCAACAGAAATACAGAAATAAGGAAGAGGGGTGTAGAAAAGTTAAAGGGGAGTGCAGAAAGAAACAAGTGAGGTACAGAACAAGGCAACAGAGGTCCAGAAAGAGCATGAGAGGTACAAAACAACTAAGAGAACTGCAAAGTGAAACTAGACAGATGCTGAAAGAGGGAAGAGGAGTAATATCTGCATAGGTAGATTCTCCTTAACTGTATGACTGCATGGTAGTGCCGAAGTAAAAGGATGAATATAAGAGTAATGGTATGATCATTGGATGAATTTATATGTAGATCCTAACAAATTGTATCACTGAATGGCTACTGCCTAAGTCAATAGTTCAGTGCTAGAGTAGAGCCTCAATATTAGAATGAATGCACCAATACTGCCAGGGTGAATGTATCAATGCATCAGAAATACCGGACAGAAACTATCACTACAAGCCTAAAGCATGGTTTATTGCATAACTGTACGGGTAGAGCTTGTGATAATACATGAATGTACGCATACTGCCTGTGATTCTATCACTTCAGAATTAGTTCGTGGATCAATGTATGAATGTATGGGAAGTAACTCTGAGAAACTATGAGTAATAACGTAATGCTTGGAAAATTACATAAGTGCATCAGTACTGTCTCAGTGAATGCATGAGTGCATAGGTACTTGCTGAGTAAATTTTTGACTTGAATAGTAGTGTCTAGCTGACTATATTCCTAAAAACAAGCATGCATATGTATGTACCTTTTCCTAATGGCCTCATATGTAAAAGAAACATACAAATACATATTTGCCAGTGTTTTATAGCTCTACCGTCTGTTTAGCCATAACACATGAGAGAATACATGTGCATGCAGCCACATACCTCAGTCATAAGACCAAAAATTCCCATAAACTTGACAGACTGCACTTCCCATTTTAAAGAGGCACCTAAACTTATGCGGCATACTTAAAGTGTACATCTCCACAGACCAAAGCAAGCTAATCCAACCACTAATCCTTCTACCAACAACTCTTAAACCTTACTTTTGGGCTACAGCTTCACTATTCAGCAACTACTCAGAGAGTCGGGCCTAGCCAAATACAAAGCAGCAACTTCTTCAATGTGTTTGTTAAAAGTCTCACCATATTCCAAAGAGCATGCATGCATGTGTCTATACCTTTTAAAAGTGCCATCAAATATGACAGAAACATACAAATAGATACATAGTGGGTGGTGCCTAAGAGAATGGATAACTGGATCGGTAGTGCCTGAGTGAAAAGTTCAGTGCAAACGTACTGCCTGGGTGATTGCATGAGAGCAGCAGTACTGACTGGGTGATTAGAAACGTGCAGCAAAAATACCTTAGACAAACCATGAGTGCAAGTCTAATGAATGCTTGAAGACAAGAGTATATCAGTACATTTTAAAAAGTCACATACAGGTATGCTGCATATTTGAAGTATACATCTCCACAGACCAATACAAGCTAAATCACTACTCCCTCTGACGAAATGTTTTAAACCACAGTTTTGGACTACAGCTTCACTATTCAGTAACTACTCTGAGTGTTGCACCCAAGCAAATACAAAGCACCAACCTTTTCAATCCATTTGTTAAAACCCTCATAATAATCCAGAAAGCCTGCTTACATCTGTCTGTACTTTTTAAAAGTGGCATCATATATCAAAGACACATACAAATAGATGGTTAGTGGGTAGTGCCCGAGAGAATGCACAACTAGATGCGTAGTGCCTCAGTGAAAAACTTCAGTACAGGAGAACTGCCTGGATAATTTCAGAAAGCCAACCCTAATCCTTCTACCATGTTACTATCTACAAACTATTTCAATACTCTTTTCATTACAATTATACAAAGTACAATAGAGAGCTGTACATTTCATACCATATTTCATACATCACATTTGTCTTCTAATTTCAACATTTGGATATTTTTTGTAAAGTAAAAATATCACTAGAAACGCTGTCCCTCTCTTTTTTCACTCAAATAAATGTATGTATCAAATCACGTTGCTTCCATCATTATTTACAATTTTTGTCAAAAGTATGTTTATTAATCGTTTAGTGAAAAACCCAATAGAAAGAACATGTGACAATCCCGCACAACTTCCCACTCAGGGGGTAGCCATAATAGTCACCTGAGGGTGACATAACAGATTGGAGAAGGGTCCTCATATTCAAGGCTCGTGCACTAGGCCCATCTTCCAAGGAAATGCCACTTAATCAGCACGGGAATCAGCAGGCAGTAATCCATGGGGGAAGAGGTTGCTATATAGTCCCAGTTGTACAAGGACAACACAAAGCGGTCTATCAGTTAATGCCCCCGGGGAGATGGACCTAAAAAGCTGGCAGAAGTGCGAAGGGACCCTGCCGTAGGTACGTAGCTTGGCACGTGCCACTTTAGTGGAGCTATACGAGGGACGTCATAACAAACAAAACCCCCAAACTGAACCATCCCCCCTCCCCCTGCCCCAGTGGTGGCAGCATTAATCACAGGACATGAAAACAGGTGTGTAGCGACAGGGGATCAGATCTGAAGTAGGTGGAGAGTGTGGACGCTAGGTGGACAGACTGTGGAGGGTAGGCCCTTAGAGAGGAATGTCACCAGTGGGCCCCAGCGAAATTCAAAATTCTTGAAATCGTCTAAAAAAATGTCTGCCATCCTTTCCATGCTGAGCAGCCTCCAGAGCCTCGAAGGCCAGAGAGATATGGCCAGGACCTCCCTCTTCTTCCATGCTGCCGACAAAGTAATTTTTGCCGCGCCAATACTGAGCCACAAGATCCTCTTATCCGCCCTAGTCTGGTGTTCGGGAGTAGGATCACGGAGACCTAACAAAGTGGAGGCCATCGAGGTAGGAATAGGGTATCCCAGAATATCCTTAATTTGGGCTAAAATTTCCTCCCAGAATGGCCTGATAACGGGGCAGTCCCAGCAGATGTGCTGGAAATCCCCTAAGAACCCCCATCCCCTCCAACATCTATCAGAGGTACCCGGGAAAATTAGTTTTAGTTTGGCGGGGTGGAGGTACCGGTCCTTCATGGTTTTCATATATGCCTCCCTAAGCTCCACTGAATCATTAAACCTGGTAATGTCGGACCATAGGTGAGTCCAATCGGCGTCTCAGATGTCTTGTTGGAGGATCCCTTCCCACATATGCATATACCGGGGTCTAGGGGAAACTGTAGTGGTAAGGAGGAGCCCATAGATGAAGGTAATGGCCCCTTTCATGGACTTAGTTTTGGTCAAGAAGGCCTCGAAGCACGTGAGAGGTCGAGTTGCCGCCTCCCTCACCTGGGGGAAGAGCGCCCAGTGTAGTGGTTGAGCGTGGTGGTACCGCTCACTCTCAAGCACTCCATAGTCCCTCCTGCAGTTCTCAAATGTGAGCGGGTCATAATTGTGGAATAGATGTGTGATGCTAGGCAACCTCTTCCTTCCAGGCCAGGGCCCCTCGAGTGTAGCTGGAGGGAAGGTGGGATTAAAATGTATGGCCGTGAAGGGAGAGGGGAAGGTGGTCCATCTATCATCTTTAGCAACAGAGTCCCGGACCTTCAAGGTGGTGCTAGTTGGGGTGCAGAGGTATGCATTCTTGGGTCTATCGCTCCTTGGCAGCCACACCAAGTCCCAGATCGTTCTCCCGGCCACGCTCCTATCCATATGCAGCCAATGCTTTTCTGATGCCTGTTGTGACCACTCCACTAGTATGCGGAGTTGCTCTGCTTTGTAATTCAGTTGGATGTCAGGCAGCCCTACGCCTCCCTCCCTCCTCAGTTTGCACAGGACAGCAAAGAAAAAGCGTGTTTGTCCCCCCTGCCATATGAAACGCAACATCATGGACCTCACCCGTCAAACAAATTCTCCGTTGAGATCTATAGGAAGAGCCTGGAACAGGTATAAATCTTGGAGAGGAGGGTCATCTTAATCACGTGGATCTTCCCAAGCCAGGATATGAACATGGGTTTACAACTGACAAAATCGGGCTGGATCTTAGCAAGGAGCGGAGGAAAGTTAGCGACGTACAGCTTCCCCAACGTGGGGGTCTAGTGGCTCCCCAAATATTGAATGGAGGAATCCGTCCATGGCAAGGGGGTGAGCGATTTAAGATGAGGAAGCTCCGACTGGGGGATCGTAAGGTTGAGGACAAAAGATTTATCGTAGTTAATTTTGAACCCTGCCACTGCCTCATAGCGCACTAGCGCTGCCTGCACGTGGGGGAGAGAGTGGGCCGGATCTGAGAGGGAGAGGAGGACATCATCGGCAAAGAGAGTGATTTTGTGGGATTCCCCCGTAAAGGGTAGGCCACGGATGTCAGGGTCGGCTCTCATCGATACTGCTAGATGTTCAATGCTAAGGGCAAAAAGCAGCGGCGACAGAGGACATCCCTGCCGAGTGCCCCTGGAGTGTTCGAAGAAGGGAGAGAACCGACCGTTCACTGCCACTCGGGAGCGGGGGAGAGATAATTTGCTCAAATCATTGTGATAAATTTGGAGGAGAAGCCAAAGGCGGCCAGGGTACGGAACCGGAACCCCCAGTCCACCCTGTCGAATGCCTTCTCGGCATCTAGGCCCACCAGAACCGCTGGAATCTTAAACTTATTGGCTTTCTCAATTAGGTGTATCACCCGCTGTGTGTTATCATGGGTCTGGTGCCCTTTGATAAACCCTGATTGATCCGGATCTATGAGAGCTGGCATCAGGTCGTTGAGCTGCTGGGCGATGATCGAGGAGTAGAACTTCGCATCTAGGTTCAGGAGTGCAATCGGCCAATAGGAAGCACATTTACTACTAGGGTGCTTCTGCCATTGTGCGGGAGGTGTCACCCTCCTGCGCCATGCGGTTAAAGAGCTGGACCAGGTGGGGGCATATTTCAGAAGCGAAAGTTTTATAGAAGATGGCCGTATACCCAACCGCCCCCGGAGCCTTACGGGGTTTTAAGGTTTAAGGCTTTAATGGAAGCCAGCACGATCTCCCTGGAGAAGGGGGCAGAAAGTGCCTCATTCAACTCCGCCGAGACCTGCGGCAGTGTTAGACCTTGCAGGTAATCGGCCTGGTCGGTAGTATCCAGGTGATCCCCCGTATAGAGGGCCTTGTAGAAGGCCCCGAAGAGCTCCGCCTTCGTTTCATCCTGGTGCGTCACTTCACCCCGTGCATCTTGAATGCCCCCTATGTACTCCCGCTCCCGTTTATCCCGTAGCTGCCTGGCCAGATGTCTCCCCACCTTATTTCCCTGGGAGTAAGAAAGTCGCCGCAGTTTTAGCAGGGTGTATTCAGCTCTGTTAGTATAGTGGGCTCGGAGTTTATCCCTGACGGCCGTTAGTTGCCTAAGTCCTAACCGGGAGGGATTCTCCTTGTGTGCCTTTTCTAAGGAAGAGAGCTCCTCCTCTAGCTGCTCCCTCTCCCGACCGCGCTGCCGATTAAGAGCAGCGTTCAGTGCAATGCAGTGTCCGCGCAGGTACGCATTGAAGGCATCCCATGTGGTAAAGACTGAGGTATCCTCGGGATCATTGAGGGTAAAGAACTCGTTGATGAGCCCCCGTAATGCGGTGCACGAGGATTTGTCCCGAATTAGGGCTGCTGGGGAATACCACCTGTGGGTGTCTGTACTCTTCACATCCCAGTGGAACCCCACCGCCAGCAGGCTATGGTCAGAAACAGATAGTGGGAAAATCTTGGCCTCCCGTAAATCCCCACGAAGGGACTGGCTCAGGAAGAAATGGTCAATCCTGGAATAGGAGCGGTGGACCTGGGAGAAGAAGGTGAAATCCCATGACTGAGGATATAGGAAGCGGCAAGCATCAAAGAGGCCCAAGTCAGAGATCTGTTGCTGTGTGTCAGGGGAAAACGTGCCCATGTCTGACCTTTGCGAGTGCGTGCTATCTAGGTCTTTCTGCCATACCATGTTAAAGTCCGCCATAATAATCAGTGGCCCATCTACAAACTCAACCACTGCCCTCAGCAGGGTATGTAAAAAAGCATTCTGCCCAGTGTTAGGTGCGTATAGTACAAGAAATGTGCAGAGTCTACCCCGTAAGAGGCCCTTAACCATGATCCATTGACCCTCCCTGTCACTTTGTACTCCCATGAGTTGGAATTGTAGGGTCGAGTGAAACATCAGGGCCACCCCCCTCTGCTTCATGGTGGCGGAGGTTCTATAGATTAACGGGAACGCTTTGTGCTTAAGGCGCGAGTCCTCCGTTTTAGCTAGGTGAGTCTCCTGAAGGCCCACTATGTCCAGATGACGGTCAGTGCCCCCATGAGTAAGGCACTTTCTGCTCCAGGAGATATGTGGTCACGGGCTTAAAGTCCCTGCGCTTTTGCACTGTGGAAGCCGCCAAATCCTGGTATAGCTGGGGGCGGTGATCTCGGAATTGGCGAGGAGCCAGAACCCGTGCTTTCCTGAAGATCCGCTCCTTCAGCTGGAAATCATGAACACAGACCAGGATGTCGGGGGCGGTGTTTGGGATCCTCATGGCAGACCAACCCGGTGCACTCGGTCCAGTTGTATGGTCTGGTGTCTTCCTCCTCCAGAATGTGTTTGAATAGCGCCTTGACATACTCCCTCAGGTCCGCCCCCTCACCTTTCCAGGCAACTGAGCGAATGCGGATATTGTTGCGGCGCGACCTGTTTTCCAAGTCCTCCGTGTGGGCCTGCAAATCAAGGTTTTGCTCTGCCAGGCGAATCACTTCTTGTTGCAGCTGGCGAATGTCCTCCGCTGCACTCACGCCGTGTTCTTCCAGCGTCGCGACCCGCTCCCCCACTCTGTCCACATCTCTCCGCACTTCATGCAGGTCCGAGGCCAGTTGTGAGCACAGCTCCGATATGTCCTCTTTAATGGCCGCGAAGAGTTCTATCATAAAGGCCTTGGTCGCGGGTTCTTCCTTTACACCCTTTTTGGGGGATTTGTCGGGGATGGACGAGGCGGGTTGCGCCGCTCCTTTCGGGATCCCGTCTTTCCCAGGCTTGTCTTTTTTAGTCCTGTTGGATGCCATGGTTGTCGACACATGTCCCCCGGTCTTCCCAGGTGCGGGCACTACTACCCAAGGTCACGGGCTAACCGCAGGCACCCCGATGCAGGCCCCGCAGTGTCAACGCAGGTTGCCGACCAGCCGTAGGTCTCCTGGGCTTTATTCATGTTCTCAAAGACTCGGGGGGCCCGCTGGTCAAAGTGGCCCCCCACCGCAGGTCATCAATAGGGTGTAAGCGCTCACCCTGCCACTCGCAGTGGTTCCACAGCACTTCGACGCTGTCGTGCTGTTCAGGGCCCCCACTTCAGTGCTGTAGGGCAGAATGGCAGAGTTCCTGTAGGTCGGGGCGCCTCCGGCAGTGATGGTCACTCTCCGCTCCCGTGGGATATTCGCTTTCTCCCCTCCAGTCCGATCCCGTAGGGGAGGGGCGGGCACCCACGGATGCGGCACCTCACTGCACCACACCAGATCCACTCTGCTAGGTCCCGTGGGAGTGCACGAAAGGCCCCGCTCCAGACAGTCTGCGCTGGCGGGGGCAATAGTACCAAACGGGGAGTATGGGCGCCCCAGCTAGCCCCTCTCAACCGGCTCACTTGCCCTTGTCGGGGCCCACCCCCGTGTGTCGCCGTCAGCGGGCGGGAGTCATCTCCCGGCTCGGGCCCGCTATCACTAGGCCGCAGATTGCTCCCACGTGGGCCTCTGCTCTCTGTCCCGATCTCTCCTGTCAGCTCCAGGATCCACTTGTCCTACCGCCAAGCCCGGGTCTCCGCTCTTCACCCCTCCAGGCAACCAGAGTTAAAAGCGGTGATGCGGGGGAAGCCTGGGAGTCACAGCCGGGTGGGAGGCCTGTATAGGCCCGAAATCCCAGGGCTAGATTGCCTGCGTCGCCGCTCCTCGCTCACCCGTCCCGGCTCTCCCTCCGATACTCACGGGGGCCGGGGGTTGCCGCCCCCAACTCGCCTGGCGCCCATTCCGGAGTCGGCGGGGAGTGCAGATGCGGAGCACCGGTCCCGATGGCCTCCGCAGGCGGTTCGTGCTCCGGCAGCTCTTTCCCTGGTAAGGCCCGCACCGGCCCACGGATCTCTCCGCACCGCAGGCAGGCGGCCCAGCAGTAGCGGTGCTTCCGAGCCGATGTGTTGAGATATCTCGCCAAACTTGCCTCTGGAGCCGCGTAAACAGAAGCGGCAAGGGATGCAGGCGTTTTGGTGGCCCAAGAGGGTGCTAATACAATGCTTAAGAGTGTGGCACCGGAGGGACTCAAAAACACGTCCTACTCCGCCGCCATCTTGGCCACCATTATTTACAATTTTAAAACACATTTCTATTGGTTAGACATATTAACCGTTTCTAACTGTCCTCAAATGGTGCCCAAACTGCTTCTATAATTTTCTAAAGTCACAACTCCACTGTGGTAGAGCCGCGAATCCATATGGGAGTTCAAAAACCTATTTTTAATAATACTAGTATAGATTTTCAACAACACACTACTTCTCCACATACTGATGCCTTAGAAAACCTTAATTTACTAATTTGTCACTAATATTTAAGTATCCATTTCACATTTTAAGTCCAAAGTTAAGTTTTTAACCCTTTCCCCATTCTACTTAATGCCAGTTTCCATAGTAACAGTTCATGTAACCTTCAACTGTACTAGCAGGTCACAAGTTCACAGTAGTTTCATGTTTCAACACACAAGCTTACTAATGCATACGGCAGGAGTGGTTGACTTTTGCAAAATATTACCTTATGGTATCAACTGTACCTTTCAAACATTTTCTAACAGAAAATCACAAACATGATACCTCAGCAAAGTAACATGCATCCTATTTTTGAGTGCACAATCTCGATGAACAGCCAATCACTTATCAGCATTTTTAAAAAACAACATGCTATCCACAACTTTATAAAAACATGTTCTCCACCATTTTAGATACCTCTCATTCTACCAACTGACTACCTAAGCTACAGACATCTTTTGATTACTTCCAAACTTCCTTTCAAGATGCTCACAGTGTGGGTTGTAGGGCACAGCTATGTTTTCTGGTGAAAAAGGTATGCTGAACGCAGAGGTAGTGCCAACAACCTAGTTTTGGAAAATCTGGACATTAAATGGATTACACAGAGAGGGTTAAAGTGGCACCGATTGTTGTCTTTCATTAAGACCTATTTGTATCTCCAACCCCCTGACCTCCTGATTGTGCACTGTGGCGGCAGCAATGACCTAGGCACATTGACTGGGGTAGGTCTGGAAATGATAATGAAGAACACCGTTGCACAATTGATGTTGCTTTTGCCTGAAGCTGTCTTTATATACTCTAACATATGCCAAAGACAGAAATGGAACTGGTCAAATCAATTCTGTCCACAGTTTGAGAAAGCTAGGAAGAAGGTCAATAAAGCTGTTTCTGCATACCTCAGAGATCAGAGAATGGGATCCATAAACAACAACGATCTACGTTTTGATATGGACAACATCTACAGAAGTGATGGAATGCACTTCACAGATCAAGGAAACTGAGTCTTCCTCAAGAACCTTAAGCTGTGCATCCGCACTTACATGTAGCTGCAACAAAAAGTATAACCCAACAGTGAATCTTATTTTTTTTCAACACACTTTTTTTTTACTTTGCTTGGAGTAACAAACCCATCCCGGTTACACAGGGGGCTGCGCTGAGAGCCGTAATGGAGTTGTGAATCCAAGCACACATGAAAAAAAATGCTCCACATTCTTATAACTTAAATTCTGCCTCAGGGACCCCATCCCCGAGGCCTAGCTATTTTGTACTATAATAAAAAACTATCCCCCACCTCACTGGGGGAATTTAATGCCCCGGGACCCCATCCACTGGGGAATTGCCTCATTTAAAAAAAAAATCCCCAGAGAGGGGCCAGTGTCCCTCTCTTGTGGGCCGCTTTTGGCCCCAAGAATTCCATCCTCCGGGCCCTGTCCTCACATTGGGAACGGCGGAGGGAGCCCCAATGCTCCCGTGGCCCTGCCACCTCCCTGCCTCGTTGGGAGCTGGCATTGCTTTTGCACAAGGAGAGCTGCTGACATGCAGCTCCCCTTGTGCAAAAGCAATACTGCTTTGCTTCTTGGAACTGAGAGCAGGTTTCCAAGAGGCAAAGCAGTGTTTGCAATGACAGGGTCGGAGCTGTGCACCCGCCCTTCATTGCAAACTGCAATGTACCAGGGATGGGCACCCCAGGACATTGCCGGAGCCGGCCCTGAGGGGTGGCAGTCCCCAGGGTCATAGAGGGCTCCAGGTGGAGGACTGCGTGCCCCCATCCCCATCTATAATTAGTCCAGGGGACCCCCGCTTTACAATAATTAGAGCCCCGGGAAGTGGCGAGGCCCCAATAAATAAATAAAGCCTCAGGGAGGCTCCAGCAGGCCCCCCAATAAAATTTAATCATTTTCCCCTGGACCTGACCCACCTAGGGGCTCATTAAAATGAAGCGCAGCATACTGCGCTTCATTTTTTTAACTTTATTCAGCAGAATTTGCGAACCCAGCGTCTCACCAGGCCTCGGAACTCAGGGTGTTTCTACCCTGCCCCCTTTTATTTATTTATTTATTTAATAGCCTTTTTTCTTCTGACTCAGTTTTACCAAGTCACAAAATGGCTACCAACACTACTTGGTTTGGAGTGTTGACAGCCAATCAAAATGAAGCTTGTGCTTGGGGGAGTTCACAAATCCACTGCGTTCACTATATATCAATATTTTTTTATATTCTCAGGAAATACTGAATGGATTTACAGAATTTAAAGAAAATAGTACACTCTGGAAAAACAGCTACCTCTCTGCCAAATTTGGTTTAATTCCGTTCAGCAGTTTGGGCTGTAGCCGCAACAAAAGTTCGTATGGAAATTAACAAGGAGAAAATGAGATTTGGGATCCCCTTTTTACACGGCTCTTGCCTAATGAATCACCCCAAATCTTTCAGGACAGGAGCCGACCAGAATTTCGCAAAGATTCATCAAATAGCACCAAAGATATTGGTAAATCAAAAAACGCTTTTCCTATGGAAACTAGGTCCTAACTATAACTACCTACTGGCAACCTCCAGTAGTTAATATTTATAGTAAAGGGAGGGAAAAGCCTTGCCTTCGTCCCTCTACGGGGCGGAATTGTGGGTATTTGAGAACATCATGGATCTAGTGAAATCAGAGAACACGTTTTTTAGAGATCTGGTCTCTCTTCCTCCATCGACCCCACTAGTCCCGCTCCGCCATGACTATGGTAAAAACGCAATTAATGAAATAGCAAGGTTACACCCCCTACTGTTCTGGGTGTGCCTGTGAAGGACCCCAGAACTGTATAACTATGCTTCTGTCTTGACCGAACTAGTCCGACTAGACACGGGCCACAAGATAACTTGGATATCCAAAACGAAACAACTTGTGGGGGACATTGGACTGGCAGATGCATGGGAAAGCCAGACCCCGCCGCCAAAACAGGCAGTCAAGAAGGCTTACTGGGAGTGGGTTACCTTAGAAACCACATGAAATCTTAAGCAGGGCACTCTGACGGAGCAGTTTCTAGACCATAAGCCCACCTCTAAACTGGAACCCTTCCTCGATTTCATCGAATCTCCAAGAGAAAGGGTACTATATCTGAAGTTGAGGTTCGGAACACTCCCATTGAATGACTTCACAGTAGGGTGGAATCTTAACAAGGAGAAAGAAGGTAGATGCCCTGGTTGTGCTTCTCCTACTGAATCTATTCCCCACTGTCTTTTTGCCTGCCCGGCGTACAAACAGGCGGGAAGAAAATGGCTGAAACCCGTTGTGGTATCTCCCATCTTTGTTCTAACCCGGCAGCTCCGCGTGTGATGGACCCGCTCGCGGTGACATCACTTGGAATGTCACCGCGACGAAGGTTCCAAGGCGAGCGCCGAGGAAGACTGGTGGAAGCTGACCCGTGCGGAGGCTGTGGCTGAGGTCGTCAGTTTAACACTTATTTCAATAAAGTTCTTAAGGTCAAGTCACCCCAGCGAAGTGTATACTTTCTTTACCCATTTCACACTGGCGACGAGGGAAAGTTGAAGCCTGCGACCTCAACACGCAAGTACATTCGGAAGGTATCAGAATAAATAAGAAAAGCGGCACGGAAGCAGTCGGCGCTGTGTAATATCAGTCGGAATAATATAACGACGGAATCGAAGGAAGAAGTGCCGATTTCGTGTAGTTCAAAGCACAGTGAACACCGTGAAGGAGCGGCTGCTGATCGGTGGAACAAACTTTCCTTTAAGAAGCATTATAGAAGTAAGGTACGCCGGCCAGCTGCTCCTGGCGCGAAGTAATTGTTTAACTTGTAATGCGGATGAAGTCTGTGAGGCGCATGAGGTGATTGGCGTTGCCGGTTTAAGCTGGGCAGTGAAATGATGCGGCAGCTACGTGGAGAGAAAACCGGCATCTGACAGCCTGCCGGAGTCTGTGAGGCGTGTGAGGTGTTTTGCGCTGCCGGTATCTGCGGAGCAGGGAAGTGAAGCGGCTGTCGCATCGAGTGTATACCATAATCTGACAACCAGCTGGCAAACCAAGGCGCGCCGGTTCACACTTCCACATGGAAAGGATGAAACGGGCGGAAGTGTAAGGTGTGGACTACCTCATCCCTTGTCCTACTCGTTAGCTGTGCAGCGCTAGGAAGAGAGGCAAAGGGTGTACTACATGCCCTGCGATGTCTGCGGGGAGCTAATGAGACGAGCGCTGCAGCAGCAAAGTGTGATTTCTGGCAGGCCAACCTCGCGCCTCACATGAAGCGGTCGCATCACTTGCAGTAGAAGCCGTCAGCACGCCAGAACCCTCGTTTTATTCTTCTCCGTGGTTGTTGGATGCAGTTATTGAAGTGACGGGTGGAATAAGCTGCGCACCACCCCTCTGTTTGGTTCACACCATTATAAGTACATCGATTTTGAAACTTTGCTGTTGACATTGACAATATTTTTTTTTTTTGGTATTTTCACCCGTTTTTGGTGAATTGTGTACAACCCTGTGCTTGTGTAAGACCTAACTCTAAGCCTTTGGCATTTTTGAACAGTGGAGGGTTGCAGTGTAAGAAGCCTCGGCAGACTTAGACAAATGTGACTGTGGCTTTTTCAATGTGTGTTATTATTCCCTTGTGAAAAATTATAGTAAGGCACCATACAGTTTGGATTTAGAATCCCACGGTGCCCTAAGTGTTACAAGGAAAACAAAAAAGAAATGTGGGGCAGTTGACTCCTTGTACTTTGCTTTACTAGTGCTTTTAGAACAGTACCGTCCCCCATTCTGTCCAAAAGTGGCTATCAGGTTACCTGGTGTTTTGGCTTTCTAGTTTAAATAATACTCTGTGAGACCGCATCTCTGAAGCCTAGTAAACTCTTGTGGTTTGGGGTGCTCAGTTGTTTTAGCGCTCAGGACACTTCACCATGCAGAGTGTAACTCCTCCACCCTTTTTCCTGACTAACCCAGGGGACCCCAGTATCCAATGGAAAAAGTGGAAGAAAGTATTTTTGAATTATGCCACTGTATGCGGGCCTAACCTGGGACTTGAGAGGAAGGTAGCATTACTAGCATACTACTTAGGGGCAGAGGGGGAAGAAGTTCTAGATCACCTTCCAGATTTAGGGACGCAGGAAGTGAGGGGCCTCAATGAGCTAGAAGTAAGCCTTAAGAAATTGGATTTACATTACCTTCCCAAGACGAGCACCATAATGGAAAGGTACCATTTTGGGAAGAGGGCACAGAAGGAGGGGGAATCTATTGAGGATTTTGTGTCAGAGTTGAGGAAACTAGCTGCGACTTGTAAATTTGGTGGTGCAAGTGAAGAAAGGATCAGGGATCAATTTGTACTAGCTTGCAGAATGGAACGCGTACGTGAGGAGCTATGGCTTAAGGATGATCCGCCTTTGAGGGAGGTTTTGATCATAGCAAAACAAGTTGAGCACATGTTGCAATGTGTCAAGGAAATAAAACAAGACACAGGGGACAAAGGGAAAGATGATAAGCCTGTTGTGAGTGAGGTGGTGACCGAATGTGAGGCTGTGTCTGTAATCAAAGGGCAGAAAGTAACGGGTAGAGAGCAGAAGGAGTGTAAAGTGGGTGGACCATTCAAGGGTACCTGCTACAGATGTGGCAAGCAGGGGCATTTAGCCAATGACAAAGAGTGTCCCGCTTTGAGGTTCACATGTAACAAGTGTGGAAAGAAAGGTCACTTTAAGCAGTACTGTAAGAGTGGACAAGGGTTCAACAGACAGAGTAGAGACAGGACGAACATAGTCTGCGATGAAATTGTGGTACAAGTCAACGAAAGGCAGGTCAAATGCCATAATGACCCCATGTGTGAAGAAATTGTAGTACAGGTTGATGAGGGTCAGGTCAGCAGCCCCAAAGACAACATAAAAGTGGGGGGCACTGAGTTTGAGGCGTTTTCCGATTCCTGCTCTAGAATAACCATCATCAATGCTAGAGAATTCGCCTGCGTGTCCAAGGGGAAGATAGTTCTGAGGAGAATGGATGTGAGACCTGGAGGATATGCTGGGCGCCCCATCTCCATGAAAGGGTACTTCTGGGACAAAATAGAATACAGAAACAGGTCAACAGTGTCCAAGGTGTATGTGTCCACAGTCGGGGATAACATTTTGGGGTGGCAAGCGCAGAAGGAGCTAGGGGTTTATCTCAATCCCAATAGCAATCCCCAGATTTTGATACAAGAGATTATGCAACATAAGGAAAGCGTAGTGTCTGGGTTCGAAGAAGTATTCAGAGAAGAGCTAGGATGCTTAAAGAACTACTGCCACAAGATAAAGTTGAAGGAAAACGCCAAGCCTGTCATAGCCAAGGTCAGGAAGCTTCCAATTGCCATCCAGGAAGAGGTGAAATCCGAACTGGAGAAACTATGCAAAGCAGGAGTCATCGAACCAGTGGAAGCAACGGAATAGTTGGCACCCATTGTGGCCGCAAAGAAAAAGGATGGGTCAGTTCGGCTCTACATCGACCTGAGGGCACTTAACAGAGAGGTCGTGGTCGATCGATTTCCCCTTCCGAACATCGCCCAGATGATGAGCATGCTAGAAGGGGCAAAAGTGTTTTCCACCCTCGACCTCACCTCTGCATACTTCCAGATCAAACTGCATGAAGAGTCGCAAGAACTCACAGCATTTGTGACACCCATGGGCGCGTACAAGTTCAAAAGGATGCCTTTTGGACTAGTCTCGGCAGCTGCCGTGTTTCAAAGGCTCATGGGGAACATCTTGAAAGGCATCCCAGGCGTCATGTGCTATCAGGACGATGTGCTGATATTCGCAAAAGACCATGAAGAGCATGATGAGACGCTGAGACACGTGTTGGGAAGGTTCAGGTCGCAAGGTCTAACGCTTAAGAAAGAGAAGTGCGTCTTTGGCTGCGCAGAATTAGATTTTTTAGGACACAAGGTGACAGCCGAAGGAATATACCCTAAAGCCGAGCTCCAGAAGACCATTGTAAGTCTAAGGCCTCCCACAAGCAAGGATGAAATCAAGTCGTTTATGGGAATGCTAGAATTCTACGGGAAGTTCATACGGAACCTTGCAGGGAGGACATACGCCATCAGGCTGCTATTGAAGAAAGAGACAGAGTTCAACTGGAGTAAGGAGTGTCAGAGGGAGTTTGAAGACGTGAGGAGAGCACTGGCAGAAGCCCCCAGTTTGAAGTCCTACATACCCAACCGGGCAACAGTGGTCACCACCGATGCAAGCGCTAAAGGGCAGGGAGCAGTCCTCACCCAAAAAGGCAAAGACGGTGAGGAAACGATTGCGTTCGCCTCTAGATCACTCCAGAAGTCTGAAAACAACTACTCGGTGATCGAAAAAGAGGCTCTGGCTGTCGCTTGGGCATTGGGTAAATTCAGAGACTTCCTGTGGGGCACACAGTTTATGCTGCGCACTGACCACAAGCCGTTAGTGGAAGTCTTCAGCAAAAAAGGCCTGGACGCCATCTCCAGCAGGATCAGGCGGTGGGTGGTCAGTCTTCAAGAATACACCTTCAGCGTCGAGTATGTTCCGGGAGCACGGAATTTTGCAGCAGACTGTTTGTCAAGACTCGTAAATGAGGAGGAAGCGAAGGAGACGCATGACAGGGCAGATGATGAAGCATATGAACACCAGATTGAAAATGTCTGCGCTGTCCAGAGGGCATTAGGAGAAGATACATGGAAAAGCGCAATGAAGGAGGATGAAATCTTGGAGGAGGTGTGCAAAAGAATAAAGGGCAGGTGAAAGCATGAAGACAAAAGGGAGGAGACTCTGCTGCTATACTGGGTTTTCAAAGACGAGCTGTCCATAGTCGATGAATGCTTGTTCAGGGGAACAAGACTGGTACCACCTGCGTCAGTGAGAGAAAGCCTGGTTGAGATAGCCCATGAAGGCCACATGGGTATCACCAAGACGGAGCAAAGGCTGAGAGAAAACTATTGGTGGCCAAGCATGGACCTCACCATAGAAAGGAAAATTAGGGACTGTGTTCCCTGCAGCAACAGTGACAAAGTCTTGAAGCAAATGACACCGCCAATGGTATGCAGGCCGCCACCGTCTGGACCCTGGGAAGAATTGGCACTGGACATTGTGGGTCCATTGACAGGAGAAGTGCGCACGCCATACATTCTGGTGCTCATAGACATGTATTCTAGGTGGCCGGAGGTGAGACTAGTGAGCGAAGTCACTACGAAGGTTGTCATCGAGTTCATGCAAGAGTTATTTGTCAGAGAAGGGCTACCCAGCAGCCTACTCACCGACAACGGGGTGCAATTATGCTCCAAAGAGATGGAAGACTTCCTGGAGGGGAGAGGTATCACTCACAAACGGTGTGCTCTGTATCACCCCGAGACCAACGGCATGATCGAGCGTTTCAATAAAACCCTCAAGGAAAGCATCCAACTAGCGAAAGCCAGTGGAATAAGCTGGAAGGAAGAATTATGGAGACGGGTGGAAGCATACAGGTTCACCCCGCACCAAACAACGGGAGTCACCCCTTTCGAGTTGCTCAGGGCAAGAGTACCCAACACCAAGCTATCCCCAGGATGGATGGGGTGGCACAAAGGATGGTCGGATCACTCAAAGGAAGCGAAAAGCCGGGAGAAACAAGAGGGAGCCATGATGGAAAGGAAAGAAAGGTATGACCGGCTCAAATCAACACGGGAGGCCGAGTTCAAAGTGGGAGATAACATCAAGATTAGGACACCTACTGGTAGAGCAAGTTGGTCAGGTTACAGTTGTCCAACCAAAATCACTAAACTGTTCAAGAATGCTGTGAAGACTCAAGAGGGGAAAATCTGGAACCTGGGAAGAGTAGTGAGGTTTCACCCACCCGGGCATGACTCTGATAGTGAAGGAGAGGGGAAAGGTGATGTAGGAGGGAGCAATCGAGCAAACACTAGGAAACCGTTGCCGGTCTCCCACCCTGTTGTCAGGTCTAGCAGGAAAGTGACCAGACCCCCAAGACATTTGGACCAATATGTTATGATGTGATTTTCTGCATGCTATTGTTCTTCTGCATTATTCTCATGTTTCATTCCGCAGGGGAGGGGGATGTGTGGTATCTCCCATCTTTGTTCTCCCCCAGCAGCTCCGCGTGTGATGGACCCGCTCGCGGTGACATCACTTGGAATGTCACCGCGACGAAGGTTCCAAGGCGAGCGCCGAGGAAGACTGGTGGAAGCTGACCCGTGCGGAGGCTGTGGCTGAGGTCGTCAGTTTAACACTTATTTCAATAAAGTTCTTAAGGTCAAGTCACCCCAGCGAAGTGTATACTTTCTTTACCCATTTCACACCCGTGTGCACCAATTTGGGAGCAGAGAACCATAGGGAAGTGATGCGCATTCTAAAAATGGACACATCCTCCCTTAGTACAATTTGCGGGACAGCTAAATACCTGGGATGTGCCTGGCTAACTAGAACCAAGCATCTGAGGGTAAACACCGTTCAGACCTAAGAACACAAGTGAATTCCCCCTGTAACACTGTGGTTGTAATTGTATATGAATTGTGTTTTTTCTCCTTTACAGTTTTTTTAATTTGTTTTATATACTGTATATATCCGTTTTAATTAAGTCAAATTCTGTTTTTTGTATTGTTGTATGAAAAAGAGATATTATCTCCTTTTACAATATTGGATTGTTTTAAAATGATGACATCGATCTGTGTACACTTTTATGATATTTGTATATCGAATAAAGTCATAAAACAATATAGTAATGTTTTTTATAAAGGATTTGGGTGGGCATTTTTAGGGTATAGACTAGGTATGAGTAGCTTTTCAAATATTAGTATTAGGTAAGTATATATATATATATATTCACAGAAAGAAAAACAAGGTTACAGAGGCATTCTAATAAAGCTCAGATTTCACTCATACAGAACCATTGGAATTCAGAAGTTATATTTAACTGAGAAAACTATAACTTGTTGAATTTCACAGTTTTTGTACAAGTGAAATCTGAGCCTAACTATAACGCTCCAGTAACCCTTGTTTTTTTCATTGAATTTCTAAGGATTTTTAAATTCTATTTCCTAACTATAACATCCCTGGAACATTTGATTTTTTAAATTAAATTTGTAAGGTTTTTGAAATGTTATTTCCTCACTGTAATCACTAACCTTTGACACTGAGGGCCCGATTCTGATGTGGTGAGGAAAGCATTCCCACCTAGGACCCGATTACGAAGCGGTCAGGAATTGTCTCAGTGGGTGTATGAGTGTCTGAGTATGTCTGTAAGTGAGTTAGAGAGAGTATGAGTGGGACTGTAAGTGGGTATATGAGTATCTGAGTGGGTGTGTGAGTGGGTGTGTGTGAGTCTTTAATAGGGGTGGACGGTAAAGTCTGGTGCTGGTACACAGAGTTCAGCAAAAACTCAGCCAAACACCAGCAGAGTGGAGTTTATCTGCACTCTCACCCCTTAACTTCATCCCCCAAGAGTAGTGTGCCAAGAGGCATGTTTGCAGAGTAGTTGAAAAAGGGGCTAGGGCCTCTGATCAGGACTGAGCAATCCTGATGGGTGGGATTAACTGCTGCCAATAATAGGTGTTTTTGGCCCCCAACAACCCTAAGGAGCAAAGGGGACTTCATCCCACAACCAGTAGTACACCAGGAAGCGCATTTGCAGAGTAGTTGAGAAAGGGTACAGGGCCTCTGGTGAGGTCTGAGTAATCTAACTGTTGGGAACTTACTTGTGGTAACAAGAAGGGTTCTTGGCCACAACGACCCTCAGCAGCCAAGCTGTTTCAAGTGAAAAGTTATAGATTTAAGTTTATATTTGTACCTTGACATTTTCTAGGATACAGCTATAGCCCGGTGAATGAAAATAACTTTTTGGGGTTAGTCCCTGGAGAAACATGCCAACATGACCATGCAGAAATGGTGGATTTGCTATATTTTAAAGTCACCCACGCTACATTGTGAATGATCTCTGCCATGTTTTATGTAAGCTATGTTTCAAAGTGCCAAATGTGCAATACTTTTCTTAGGTCACAAAATTGGGCCATTTGCGACCGGAAATCATTTTTTTATACACAAAGCCCTATTTTGCAATTCGGTAACTTATCACCTAGTTTTCAAAATGGGGTTGCAATTCCGTTTTAATAAGGGGCATGTTAAGAGCGCCTCTACCTAATAGTGACTCACAGTGGTATGTGTGAGGGTTTTGGTACCGAAATGCGTTCACAAAACATTTACATTTTACTGCCTACTTCAAGTAGGTGGTAACCCATTCTCAAATGGGAAGGGGTCTTCCCCTTTGTGAATGTTTCTAAAAAAGTTATTTAAGCTCAGGAAGTCCTACAGCTGTCCTGTTTTGTTAAATTGTTAGCAAATGGTGTTGCAGCATTTATAAAAAGGATATTGACCATTTCTGTTTTGATGCACATTCCTGTGGCTCTGGATATTTGACTGGGAAGAATGTCAATGATCAAACAACAATGCCAACAATAATCTTTTCTACTTTACCATATTCACTACAGGGGTCCTTGCATCCAACCAGATGGCACAAACTGACCTCCAAAACTTAGACAAATACAAAACAGAAATTTCGGAAGTTGGCCACAGTTTGTGTGTGGATCCGGCCGTGATTGCTGGAATAATTTCTCGTGGATCCTGTGCCGGTGCTCTCATTACCAAAGAATGGTGTGAGGGAGGAGAAGCCTTTGGTTTGATGCAGGTAAGCACCATCACCAACACAGGAGTAGCATGGCGTTATATATACAATTCTCATCAAATACTGTTTCTAAATGTGGGTCTGAACTGGTCATATGGAAACATAATACCAAATGTGTTTTTTTATATTTTAGATTAGCAAAACCTGGAACAAGGTCAGAGGTGCCTGGAACAGTAAAGAGCACATTTCCCAGGGTACAGAGATTCTAATCAATATGATCAAGGCAATCAAGGAAAAGTTTTCAAGTTGGTCTCAGAATCACATCTTGAAAGGTCTGTATCAGCACACCAGGGTCTATTTCCTACTGCTTGTGTTCAGTCTCACTCCCAATCCTCAAACCCGCTCAGATCTCTAGGGGTGACAATTCTCTCAAGAATTGTGTTTCCTAAGGAGTGAGGTCTGCACTTACCTCTGTAAATGAACCTTAGGGGGTTGTGAGACCACTTATTTAAAGGCCAGAAGAGTATTATTACAGGGTTCATGGGATTTGCAGCTTGCAGATAATTGGTGCAAACTCAAGTACAAGCAGAACTCCAGCGGATGAACCTTTAGTTCCAGACTGAGGCATGACCTCATAAATCAACAATACATAAATAACATTGACGCAATTAGGCCCCACAATGGTAACATAGTGTAGTCGATTTGCAAACCATGAAGGTTTAGTAGGAGATTAGCAAAAATAAAAAACTCAAATCATTTAATGTTGTCAAAAATCAATAGTGACTATGTGAATATATACATCAGTATGATTCAAATCAATTCAAAATAGCAAATACTAAGACAAACTGCTCAAGGCTTTTGTGAGAAATTGGTTTGTAGGTTGCCTCAGATATTGGTCCAGGCCAAGCAACAGCCGCAATCCCTGGCAGGGTGAACCACAACAAGTCACCAGATTATGTTGTGCCTTGGGTAGCTTGGCCCAAAGAGAGTCATGTTCAACTTAGAGGTAATATGTAAAGTTTATGTGCAGCACACCAACAGTAATCAAGTAAAAATACCACTACAATTTTGAAAATGAGAGTAGGTTTTAATGAATCATTTGACACCAAAACAACAAAAATCTAATCAGTAGAACCAGAGATATGATCTTTTAAAATTGTTTAGGAAAAAAACTAGTACATTAAAGTCCTAACCACGGACATCTATTCATGCAAGACCAGTTCCCACTCGAAAAATATGGCCAACCATGATGGAGTGCTAGCTGGATACAAAAAGTGGATTGGGGCCAGTCAGTGCTTACCTTCACACTCGATGTTCTGAGAAGGTAAAGTTCAATGGGGCAGGGCTGCAGGCAGTGTGCGAGGAAGGAGCGTCATCATCAGGGCGCTGCTAGGTAAAGTAGTGGTGAAGATTACTAGATTTCTACATTTGTACCCAGTCACTTTTATGGAAGTCAAAAATCTCCAGTGGGATGAGGAAGGAGGCTATAGGAGAAGAGAATTCCAGGAGGCCTCTGTCCCATTTAACAAAGGACCACTTACCAAGATTTGATGCTGTGGAGAAGAACGTAATAAACTGCTGCAAACTCAGTTTGATCGGAGATGCACCGCAGATGGATCAACAAGAAGGCTTGTCCCAGTCTTGCCTCAGTTCTCTGACCAGTTTTTCGACCAAAAATTTCCAAGCTTTGGATTTTGGCTATCAGAGTACTTTTAGCACCACCCCAAGAGTCCAGGACTGAAGGGGGGTTAGGACTCACTCAGGCTGGGTCCAGGACCAGGTTCAAGATGATGGGGGCCTGTTATATCCCTTTAGCTGTGAAGAGGAGGCCAGCAAACTAGCCTTTGGAGTCAATCTGGTAGTCTTGGGTTCAGTTGATACAGCAGGGCTCAATCAACAGGGCAGGCCTCTGAGGGTTCAAGGCAGGCTCCAGGTAGCAATGTTGTCTTTCCAGGTGTAGCAAAGCAGTCTTGTGTCGTACACAGCAGGTCACAGCAGCAGGCATTCCTCTGAGAGTTCTTCCACAGGTCCAGAAAGTGAACTAAAGAGTGGTTATGAGGGCTCCATTTTTATACCTGGTGCCTACTTTGATGTGGGAGCAGTTTCAATAGGTTTCTCTTTGAAGTGCTTAGAAACTCTTGACTCCCCTGCCCTGACTTCAAGGTGGATACAGACATGACATGGGGGTGACAAACCCTTTGTGTGAAGGCAAAACATAGTCTATTCAGCTGCGAGTGTGGCTGTGTCCATCTCCACCCCCCATCCTACCAGCAGATGGCCCATTCAGGTACCTCCAGTTCCTCTATTGTGTGACTGTCTAGGAGGAATTCACAAAGCCTAACTGCCAACTACACCCAGTCATGTGATGTGGGGAAGGCCACAGGCACCAATTGGCTAAGTGCAGGAAAATGTCAACTTTCCAAAGTTGCATTTTTAAAATTGTCATCGCTCCATCCATCACCACCTTTGGTTTTTCTTTGTTCGCCCTAAGTTGGCAGGGTATGCTCAGACGTGAGTCCCTTGCTCACTTTGCCACTGGAGTCAAGCAAGCCCGGCTGAAGACGGCTGTAATGCCAGAAACCGGTCCTGGGAAGCTTGATTCCGGTCCAGGGAAGACATGGCTTGGCAGTTCGGGCTAGACTGCTCCCATGAGGCACAGGGACAGACTGATTTGCATATGGCCATGTCTGAACTGGGGTGGCGGAGTGAGCTAAAGAACGGTGATGGATTAAACCCAGATCAGTTGACTGGGGGTGAGTGTTTGTAATGTCAACGCTCCGTCCATCACCACCTTTGGTTTTTCTTGTTCGCCCTAAGTTGGCAGGGTACGCTCAGACGTGAGTCCCTTGCTCACTTTGCCACTGGAGTCAAGCAAGCCCGGCTGAAGATGGCTGTAATGCCAGATACCGGTCCTGGGAAGCTTGATTCCGGTCCAGGGAAGACATGGCTTGGCAGTTCGGGCTGGACTGTTCCCATAAGGTACAGGGTCAGACTGATTTGCATATGGCCATGTCTGAACTGGGGTGGCGGAGTGAGCTAAAGAACGGTGATGGATTAAACCCAGATCAGTTGACTGGGGGTGACTGTTTGTATTGTCAACGCTCCGTCCATCACCACCTTTGGTTTTTCTTTGAGCTAGATATTATACAACCCACTCTAGCCAAGAAGCTATTTCTACAATTTAGATATGGGACACTTCCCTTATATGCTTTTACTGATAGGTGGACGGTAGGTCCCCACCGCCCATGTCCCGGCTGCAGGAAGGAGGAGGAATCTCCTCTCCACGTTATGCTTTTCTGCCCAACTTACGCTGTAAATCGGAGGAAGTGGGTTATTCAGTTATGCAAAAACCTTGGCATTAGAAATTACCGCGCCTTTTACAGGATTTTGAGAGCAGATACTAGTCCTGTGATAGTCGCTGTAGTTGCAAAGTTCCTGTTCTTAATGTAGCAATTGTGAAGGAAACTCATTAGCTAAATTACGTAGTCCTTCTGTATTAATTGCATTCAGGAATGAATTTGTGCAAACATGTAATTGTTTATGTTTTTATTGCTTTTAGACCTAATTTAAAAAATAAAATTAAAAAATCTTACATTTTATCTTCCCATTTCTGATATTTGGTAGTGCTGATGTATTTTAAAGCAAATAGATTGTGAGGAAACGTATTTCTGATTTTACAAATTATGAAAGTTGATTATTTCATAATTTATTATTTGGAATATGTACTGTCTTAACATGTATGT
This sequence comes from Lissotriton helveticus, assembly GCF_964261635.1. Taxonomy (NCBI): domain Eukaryota; kingdom Metazoa; phylum Chordata; class Amphibia; order Caudata; family Salamandridae; genus Lissotriton; species Lissotriton helveticus. Next base: position 1,197,835,270 of record NC_136069.1, read on the forward strand.
GCTTTTATGGTTATATCTAACCGGAGCAGCGGTTCATTATTTAGCGCACCACGGAACTCATATCGATAAACATTAACCCATACACTGAAACAATCAGAATACAGTTCTAATTAGATCATACTCTTGAAATTTGGCTCCTGAAATGAGAGAAAGAGAACCAAAATGTATAGCAGCCAAAAGAGCATTGAAATTTAGAGTGAATTATTTAAATTGAGACCTAGCAACGGTCAACTTTACCTTGAAAATCACGCTATATATGTGTGTATATATATCTATATATATATCCATCCGTGGTGTTTCAATACACAAAAAAACAATGCTGAGCCCAAGTTCTCTCGGAGTGATTGCTTATTTAATCAAAATAGTGGAAATGCCTGACGTGTTTTGGAGCAGCCGCTCTTTGATCCCGTGCATGCAGTTCGGATTATTGTAAAGTTGTGCGAAGTATAAACTAGTGAAAAGGCTTCACCAGTAACATTGACAATTAGTTTATCAGAGCCTTGGGTATTAGGGTATTATAGGTACAAGGTTGAACATTGCTGGTGCAGTATCCATGTGGCATTTTGATCCTCGTTTTCTGAATCTGACAAATGTTATGTGTTTTCCACTGCAGTAGATAATTTTGCGAAACCCGTGACTTAGCTCTACATAGTTTTATCTGTTTCTCATGAAGATAATTCTAGACTCTGCTGGGTGATAAAGGCACTAAAACGTCAAGCATAGGTGACTACTATGACCATGCCCAGATCATAATTTCCCTAGTGGGTAGTGCCAGGTGATTAAAAGTGCGGGGAACAGGACTTTTTATCTCTACACGAGTGAGAAGAATGCATAATCGCTCTCCCTGTGTAAATCAATGTAGGTTTGCCTGATTAAGACCTCTGATTGCAGTTGGTGTGCATCCCCCCACTACCAAGAAGCCAAAACTCAGCAAACTCAACTGATTGTGCCAATTACTGTGCAACTATGGCAAATCTTAATGTAAATGTAGGTGTACTTATATAGCGCAAACCTGTCACCCAAAGGGCATCCTGGCGCTTGCTTAGGGAACCCGTCCTGGTATTCCCCTGTGAGAAACCCCGGCAGGGTGTCCACAAGGTGAAAGCCAGGCATCCCGCCGCGAGGGGCCGTAGTGGAGATTAAGCAAGCTATTGCCCAGAGTTGCAGAGTGTGACCCCGTGATTCGAGTAGGCACCGGAGCGAGAATTGTCGAGTCCGTGGAATTTTGAGCCCGAGACCCGCCGAGGCGGGGAATCGAACCCTGGTCCACAGTCGATCTCAGCTTCCGGGTCTGCCGCCTCTAACCACTGAGCCACGCTTCTCCACTGATACGCACATTCAATAAATTGACTCCTTCCAAATGTTTGGGGCTAATTGTGAATCTGAATGACCAGTGTGCTGGAGCACAATTACTTCTATATTGGATACATAAGCTCACCTATTTGCATAACAAGTTCACATTTACTTGCAAAGGCTCTGTGAACCTGCAAAAAAGGTAATGTGAGACCAGATGCAGAACTTCTGTCTGGCTTCCCTGGAGATCAGAGCTAAAGAGGAGCAACCCAGGGTGTAGTCATAGGTATTTTGGAATAATTAAAACTACCAATCCTGGACAACTTACCTGCAATCCTCTTTGGGCAGCATGACTCCAGTGTGAAGGCTCATGTTTCTCAGTACTTGTCATTGTATTTGTGATCCCCCTGCAAATGATGTGGGCCTCAGCATGAAGTCATGGGTGCCTCCACAGAGGACCTTGCAGCTGTAATTACCTGAAAACAAGATAACCCCAGAATTAAGGTCAGTGGGCCTTCAGTATCCGGGCTTTATCTTTGCAGCTCATGAAGCCTCTGGACCAAACCACGGCCCAAGTCACATCTCATGGCCATTGCATTGATCATTGCAGTGTTTTTTCATCCCACCAGGATCTATCGGTATTCTAATTTTTGAGGTCTCCCTGAGATGCCTGACTAAATACAGAAGCTGTACCACAAAAGATATTTAATACCATCTGCCAGCCCTGTGGGAGATAAACTTCACAGCAAATTAGATTGCTGACAACATATTGTGAACTGACATCTGCTGTTGTCTGAATTCTTTTGATTGACTTCTGTGTGTGCCTTAAGACCTCCTCGCAGCACCAACCCTCTGAACCGACCCAACTATTCTTTAGCCTGTATCTGGTACCTAGGGTTGTGAATGCTAAAACTCTCGAACCTTGATACTCCCAGTCATATCAGCATTGCACCTTTCTTGAATGAGTCCAAGCTCCTCACACATCAGAATACCTAATATTTTACAAAACTACACAATGACAGCCTTTTCATTCACATCTATCATGCAAGGTTCAGATTCTGTATTTTCCCTTTGCAATAATGATTTTCAGGGTAAAGCAAAATTAAACAATTACATTCTCAATATGTTCTCAGCTTTCACACAATAGAAACTTCTTTCTGCGCCCTTCAGACTTACACTATCTGTAACTGGATAAGATACGCGGACCAGTCTGTACACTGCAGGGGTCTCTTGAATGTGATATTCATTAAAACAACATTCCATGATAATCAGAAAGAAAGGAAATAATTTCTTCACATAGGAAAGAAGAAAAAATTAACATTCAATACTTACAACTCCGGCTTACCTAGAAAAAACTGTTAACATGTGACAAAGCAAAGATGGCAATGAACATTGACTCATTTTGATGTTCAGGCCTATGTTAGCTATAATTAAAATAAACATGAATAATCATAATTTCTCTCTACAAATAGCCACGGAAATCATTTAGGGGTCGACAGGAGTGGTACTTGAGACCCCTTGCTAACCCCTTATAAGCCCTGGCACTGCTTTTGCAACCCCTGGCCTCAGAGGTTGCAAAATCAGAGCAAGAATGCAGGGACAGCTTGTTCTTTTGGTTGCTGGAGCTCAGCTTTTGTCTACCACCCTTTTTTTAGCTACACTAAAAGTGAATAATAAGTTATTATTCACTATTAGTGAAATAAAAGATGGAGCACCATAAGCTGGAACTAGACTTTTGCTGGCAGAGTAGGTAAGAAGAGCAATGTTTTTAAATGTTTTTTTGTGTGCATGTTTGGCGATGGTAGTTTGTGTGAAATTGCGTAAATGTGTGAACGGTTTGTACAGAAAGGGGAACCTCTAATAACCTTTCCTATTTCAGAGTCTACATAACATATGTGAAAAGATACATAGGAAACACGATAAATATTGGACTGCCAAGTTAACCCAAACAATTAAGTAAACACCCAAAAATAATTTAATCAAAAACTCATATTTTATTGATTTTTTAAAAAGTTTGTTCACTCATTTTTTAACCCGTTAACCGCAGCGGTAATTCTGCTGCGGTGCGGGCGTTTCCGTGCGTTTCCTTGCACTGGTGGTGCCGCATCGGTTGTTGGACATTCGCACCACTACGAAGGTAGTGCTCGCGACGGCCAACGGCCGACGGAAGCAGGGAAGGGGTTAACATATAAGTTTTTTTCCCCCTATTTTTTCATATAATTTATAAAGAGACATCCAGCAATGATATATGCATCACATAATTATTAGAACAGGTATTAGGCTGCGTATTTTCGACATACTGTTACAATTGCACTAGTCTGTCTAATGATGCTGGTTTCACTCAAATAGTAACTCTTCAGTCAAGATTAATAATGATGTACAGTCAATCAATTGCAAACAATTGTCAGTTTTGAATGGTTTTTATTGACTTCGCAATTAATTAAAATCTTTACAGTAAAAGAAAAAGTACAAAGATCAATAATTCTAAAATAACCTTCTAAATAGGATAAAGAATAATAAAAAGAAGTGTACCAATGCTGATTAGGGTAATGGTAAATAGGGGGGAGCAAAATGGGTGGAGAGGAGTGCAACTCCCACAGTCTTAGTCTCATTGATTAGGAGTTCCCAGCATTTGTATTGGTTCAGGTAAGACTTTGCATTGTTAGTTACGATGGCGAGCTGGTGACTTTTTCGGTGGAACAACGGGTCTGGTTCTGTTCAGCTCATGTCGGTTCTTGTTGTGGTGAGTGTCCTAAATTAGGGGGGGGGGTACTCTCATTATGAGTTTTTAGTGCTATACTGATTAGGTGAACAAATTTCGCTGATCGCGCTAGGAACATGGTGTTAGTAGTTGACAGGCACAGGGCTGATGCTTTGTCAGTTGGTTCAGTGAATTAAATGCACTATATTTAATGTTCTATATAGAGAGTGTCACTTTAGACATGGAATTCATTTAGGGGTCAACAGGAGTGGCACTTGAGACCCCTTGCTGGCCCCTTTAAAGCCCTGGCACTGCTTTTGCAACCCCTGGCCACATAGATTGCAAAATCAGTGCAAAAATACAGTGACAGCTTGTTTGTTTGGTTTTTGGACCTCAGCTTTTTTCGACCTCCCTTTTTTAGCTACTCTAAAAGTGAATAATAAGTTAATATTTACTATTAGTGAAATAAAAGATGGAGCGCCATAAGTTGGAACTAGACTTTTGCTGCCAGAGTAGGTAAGAAGAGCAATGTTTTTAAATGTTTGTGTGTGCACGTTTGGTGATGGTAGTTTGTGTGAGATGGCATATATGTGTGAACGTGCATCTCTGTATGTGTGAGCATGTATGTGTTGGTGAAAGCGAGTGGGTTAGAGTTTATAACAGGTATTGATTGGGAATGAGTCTCAGTAAAGGAGTATGAGAGAATCAAAGTGAGTTAGAATAACAGTAAGTGAATGTGAGTGGATGAATGGTAATGAATGATTAAGAATGAGCATGAGGGAGTGCAAGTGGTTGTGAGTAGGTGGGAGAGCATGAGTGAGCGACATTAAGAGTGAATGTGAGTGAGCTATTTTGAATGGATTAAGGGCAATGAGTGAGTCAGACTGAGAATACATGAGAGTGTGTGGGAATAGTGGAGTGAGAGTTTGGGTGAGAGTGATTGAATGAGAAAGTATAAGTGCATCCGAGTAAGAATGAGTGAGTGAGAATGAGCATGAAAGAGTGAGTACAAGAATACAGGGACAGCTTGTGCAAGTGAGTGCAAATATATGAGAAGGAACTAGAATAAGTATAAGTGAGTTAATGTAAATGAGCATTAGTAAGAATATAGTATTATGCTTGAGAATTATACGGTTGGCCATAGCATACTGAAAGTCATTCTTGGCCTAGAGAGTCACCCATGGGAGAATACTGGCACTGGTATGCTGCAGGTGATTCTTAGCTTGAAGGGCACCTGTCACAAAATACTGGTAATGGAATACTGGAGGGAATTCTTTGCATGATGGGCACCTATTGTAACATACTAGTACTAACATAGTAGAGGTATGCCTTGGCATATGGGGTACAAGTGGTAAAGTTCTGGCACTGGCCTAGCCTTTGTGATATTTGACATAAGGGCATCCATGCGATGGCCCTAGCACAGTGGAGATAATTGTTGTCATATAGTGGTAGTCAGAATACATTTCGAAGAAAAATGGGGTCAACTCCTGAAGAGTGTCGAGTTTCATTGGCTCTGCAAACTGTGAAAGGACTTGAATATTTATTGAGAGACCTTTCAGAGATGAGGGCATTTTGGCAAATGGCTGTGAAAGTTGTTCTTTAAATGCACCATATGACCTATTATTATTTTTAATGTGCTTGGTGAAGAACCCCCTTGAGCCCTTCTAGATGAGGTCTGGCTCACTTGCTTCACTTGTTCACTTGTGTATCACAAAGCAGGACAAGTATTGTGCACCACCACTTTCAAAGATTATAGTGACATCGTAATATATGTGGTTTCCAACACAGACATTTGTCTGTGTTGTGTTGTTATAATCATGCAGTTACTATCCAACTTCAGCAATTCATTTATCTTGGTAGCAACAGGGTTAAGGTTATGTGATTTCACTTACTCGGATTGCAGGTCATATGATATTTCCTCCTGTTCCAGTGATGTCGTTAAGTGGAAAGAATGTGTGATGTCACTTCCATTACCCCAGACATTTTAATAATAGTATTTGTTTAAGTAGTAGGGACTCTGGCCCTATAATAATTTTGGGCCCGATTCACAGAACTAACTTAAGACAAAATCCTAAACTTACCATTTTTGGTATTCACAGAAGTTAGGATTTTGTCTTAAGTTTGTCTTAAGACAGACTTAAGACAAAATCCTGACTTAAGTCTGTCTTAAGTCTGCTTTAAGACAAACTTAAGACAAAATCCTAACTTCTGTGAATACCAAAAGTAGTAAGTTTAGGATTTAGTCTTAAGTTAGTTCTGTGAATCGGGCCCGAAGACTACATGGGTAAAGAGACCTGGGTTTTAATTGTCGCCTTGAGGTGTCTGATTATTGATTGCCTTTTCCATCCCTTTTCTTTTTCACTAATATATTTGTGATTTTATTTGTCTATTTTAATCATTTTTATGGGTTTTAATGTCTAATAAACACATTTCAACCCCTAGTAATAGTAATGCAACACGTTTGACATAAAAAAGTCACCAACAGCTTGATGTAATAAAAGAAAATTCCTGTTATTTTTCTAAAGGATTTTGCTTAAATTGTACCTTCCTTTTACTCCACATTGAGTAACTGTATTTTGGTTACTTAATCTACAAAGCCCTGCAAGTTTAAGACTTAAATCTTTGTCCTCGCTACTTCCCAAAAGTTGAAGCTCAAAAGAAGATTCTTGCATTCCATGAATTTGCACAGTCCCTGCAGTTAACATGTTAAAGGCAATAATGTACCCTTACACCTGAAACCACTGCAACCTGGAAACTTATCCTGAAAATCAAAGTAAGAACTGCAGGCACAATTGAATGCTCTTACATCTTACTTTAGCTCAGTAGAGCGTGAATCCTGAAGATGTGTATTACCACTAATTTTGTGTCATTCCTGTGTACCGACATGTGATGTCCATGTGCCTGGTGATATTATTTGGCACTGAATAAACAAATAAGTTGCTGACTTGTAAAGAAAGCATTGAATACAACTCTTCGCAATCACACCCTCTTCTTAAAAGGCAAATTACCTGTAATATGCTATAAAGTGAATGATTGGTTCAAGAAGGTTCTGGGACCCCATCAATCTTGTGAAAGAACTCATGTTAGGTTGTCCATGGGTGACTAGTCAAAAACTATCCAAACGCTGCCTGCACATGAATAAAGTGCACTGTTCTGCATTTAACAACAAAAACAATTGAATGTGCTCATTGCTTGAGGTATGGAAGCACTCAGCTTAGCTAAGCTTAGCTTAGCTATTGACTGTATGTGCACAATATTAATCTTTGAAGAACACTCTCACAATAAGCCAAATGCATGCAGCCTTCCTTTTCCTGCCTCCTTTTCTCCCTTTAAGGACCTGCATTAAGATACGCTGCTGCTTGGGTGTCACCCCCAACACACTCATTCCAGGCCTCAACTCATAAATGAGGCTTGCTAATGAGTGTATAACTGAACCAAAATATTTTAGTTTTTGGAGAAAGGCAAAGAATATTATACACAAAACATTAATAACAATAGACAGCTAAATATCCTCTCCCTCTCCATAGGAACCTGACTTTGATTACAGGAAATATTCATAATAAAGGTAAAATGTTTGGGTTCTTTACTAGATAAATGATATTTTGTCCCCTTCTTTCACGCTGGTGGCTTGGACTTCATTGTACTTTAACTAGAACTGAGACTGCACCAAGAAAGACTGCTGTTGCTCCTGGTTTCGCTGTTCATCAAGTCATCTTTGTTGTCTGTGTCTGTGCTTGATCCATGTTCTCCGATAGACCTGTGGGCACCAAGGACACGCAAAGAAATCTCCTTTGGAGTGAAGGAGTTACTCCCCTGCTTCTGCAGCCACCGCAACAAAGCTAACCGATCGGCTGCTAATGTTGTCCTGCAGACTTTCTTAGGCTCAGTAACACAGGTGGTGGTTCTGTAGCCCCCTTGAGGCCTGACCTGCCCTTCTGCAAGTTTGAGGACAGTTTCTCTCCTCAGAATGGCTGGGGCCAAACCTCTGTGCAACGCATCAACTTGCCATTGCCAATGCTTGTTGGCTCTGCACTCGAGAGATCTTCGGGTTACAAGAATCTCCAGCCTCCAGTATCTCTTCCTTCCAAGATCATCATCCTTACACATCCTCTGCCCGGTGGACCTTCCTACTTAGTGTGCTGCTCGAGGTCCTCCTGCAACTCCTGTGAATTTGGCCTGTGGGTTCTCATGAGAGTCTTATACTGCTTCAGTGGGCTACCCTGCTTGCTCAGGGCCTGCTCTGACTCGCCTTCTGTTGTTGAGTCCCTGGGACCTTGCTGGTCTCAACATTACTTCTTCTTCTTTGTTCTACATGCCAGTTGTGGCTATCAAGGCTTGTTGGTGCCCCCGCTGGACAACGACCTCCTAGTCACCGACATAGGAGAGCTTTTGCACAGCTCCTGGCCTTCCTCAGCATACACAAGGACTGTTCCCATGAGGCACAGGGTCAAGACTGATTTGCATATAGCTGTGTCTGAACTGAGGTGGCGAAGTGAGCTAAAGAATGATGATGGATTCAACCCAGGTCTGTGAATAGGGGTGAGTTTCTTAAATGTTTCACCGCTCTGTCCATCATCTCCTTGAGTTTGCTTTGTTCGCCCTAAGTTGGCAGGGTATGCCCAGATCTGGGTCCCTTGCTCACTTTGCCACTGGATTCAAGCTAGCCTTGCTGATGAAGGGTGTTGCCCAGAAACCGGTATGAGGATGCTTGTTTCCAGTTAAGGGAAGACCCGGCTTGGCAGTTCGGGCTGGACTGTTCCCATGAGGCACAGGGCCAAGACCGATTTGCATATAGCTGGGTCTGAACTGAGGTGGCGAAGTGAGCTAAAGAATGATGATGGATTCAACCCAGATCTTTGACTGGGATGAGTGTCTGAAAAGTTTCACTGTTCCGTCCATCATATCATTGTGTTTGCTTTGTTCATCCTAAGTTGGCAGGGTATGCCCAGACGTGGGTCCCTTGCTCACTTTGCCACTAGATTCAAGATTACCTGGTTGATGAAGGGTGTTACCCAGAAACCGGTCCCAGGAGGCTTTTTTCCGAGTCAGGGACGACCTGGCTTGGCAATTCGGGCTGGACTGTTCCCATGAGTCGCAGGGTCAAGACTGATTTGCACATAGCTGGGTCTGAACTGAGGTGGCAAAGTGAGCTAAAGAATGATGATGGATTCAACCCAGATCTGTGACATGGGGTGAGTGTCTAAAACATTTCAGCACTCTGTCCATAATCTCTTTGTGTTTGCTTTCCTCAGCATCACCTGGTCCTAACAGTTGCAGCAACAAGGTTACCGTCAACTGTTCTGAACCTCCCGACATCTATGGCCATTACACCACTGTGCCTCCTGGTTGCCTCCAAGTGGCAGAGACTCTGTCCCCTCTGCTTGCAGGTTCTTCACTTCCAGAATCCACCCTTGGATTCCACTGGTCTTCTTCACCTTCTTCTCCAGAGGCATTTTCTTCCAAGTCTTCCATTGTCGTCTAATGAAATTTTTGACGACTCTTCACCCCTATACACCTAGCTTCCCTTGTGTATGTAACCTAGTTCATGGGGCATCTACAGGTTGGGTGGATCTCCAAACTTCTGTCATCCAACTGAATTCCTCGGGTGCTCTGGGAAGGGTCCTTCATCTGCAAAACTGCAACCACAACTTCCCATTGGCTTGTATGGGGCATGTGACTTTGTTTCCACTTTGCACACAGCCTCCGTGGAGTACTTACTTTGGGTTGTTCCTAGTGTCCCCAGCTCCTCTGGGTGTTCTGTTCTAAGTCCTGTCCCCCGTTGCAGTTTGCATTCCACTTTCTTAGTAAATTGTTTGGTCTCTCCCTGGAGACCACTGTATTGTCTGCTACTCACCTGAATACATTTGAAGTATTTTGGTGTATTATGTTGATATTTCCAGATAGGAGATATACCAATGGGTTAGTAAGAGTTGTGTAATAATTTGAAGACTTTTTATATAAACACTGTCTGGTTCTTTTTGAGTTAACACATACTATTGATTAAACTGGTAAAACAAGCTGTTTTACACTCGCTCAAGATACGCCTGAAGGCTGCTTTCCACAGCTACCACTTTGGGAGCTTTCTATGGTTATCAAAGACCTCTAAAATCACCATAAGGGTTGTTTGGATTAGTGCAATGTGCATCAAATAGATACGTGTGCACCATATACTAAGTCTGTCTTCTACATTGGAGGCAGTGATGTGATTAAAGCCTGCACTGTTTTCCCATTTAATCTAGGTGAGGGTTCCATGAAAAACCATAATTAGCTAGGCAAATAAAGTACTTTTGTGATTTAGTAAGTTCTACAGAACTTTTTGGATTGGTATATAAGGGTGTAGCACAACCCTTTCACCATTCTTTGGAAGTTTAATTTTCAATAGGGTAGGTAGATGCAATACCACACTACACCTAGTTACCATATCTTTAATTGGTGGATCCAGTGAGGCCCCATCCTCTAGAGACAGTGGTCTTACATTCTAGGAAATTAGGACCCTGCCTGCCTCCAAAGAATAAAGACAGGTAGCACCCTAACGTACAGCAGCACTTAGAGCCCTCCTGCAGGATGACCTTCAGAATCCTGTTAGGTCAGAAGGGCAGGCCAATGTGAGTATGGGTGGTGGGGCTCAAGAAGAAGTATCCTGGGTGTCTCGCCCCAGTGACCCCCATTCTGTGCTTGAGCAGGAGTTGTCTAAAAATCCCTCACTGATAAACTCTACTCTCCCAGGGAATAGTACAGAAGGTACAGAGGGAGTCCCTAGAGAAAGGTTCCTCTTTATTTCTCCTGGGAGGGTGCAAAGCATCCAGGGAAGGTCTAGGTCCTCCTCTGTCAATTCAAGCTCCTGTAAGCACTCCATATGAACCTCCATCTCTAGAAAGAGGGAATAATCCTTAGAGAGGGAATACTACCTTTTCAAGCTTGAGAAAGCCAAGCTCAGAATCATGAAGGAGCAGTTGGCCCTTGATAAGGAGACCCTAGAAGTTCAGAGGGCTAAGAAGAATTTAAGATTTAGGAATAGGATCACATGGTGGTAGTACTAGCAAACCTACGGTCACGGAACATTCCTTTGACACTAGGAACCTTGGCAGTATAGTCCCTCCTTACCACGAGAGTGATGACATTCATAAAACGGATCACTGCTTTAGAGAGGGCCTGTAAAGTTCATAAGGCCCCTAAAATCAGTAGACAGCTATCCTTTGGCTCTACTTTGCTAACAAAGTTAGAGACAAACTTCTCACTGTTTGGGAAGAAGATGCAGATAATCACTCATTCTTGAAGAGTGCCCTCATAGATGAGTTTGGCTTAACCTCTGAACAGTACAGGGTTACATTTAGGGATACACAGAAGGCACACACCCAAGACTGGGTGGATTCTGTAGATAGCACTATTAAAGCTCTGCAAGGATAGTTCCATGGAACTAATGTACATGATTATACAGGACTGTACAATTTACAACCTGTTCTTTAGTCTGAGTCTTTTAAAATATTAGTTTCTAATGCCTCAACCCAGCTAATTATACCAGTGGTGGAGGTTATAGTACTGCCCTGTCCCTTGTGATATAGGTGTGAAACGGGGTCCATATCTTGTGAAATTTGGGCAATATATCTCTCAGGCTGGCTGTGAGGTACTCCATTGCATATATCGTCCATACCATCACCACTGGTTTATTATTGGTAAAGAAGAGTTCCACAATTTCTTGGCTATCACTAGGTGGGCTGGAAATAAGAGTACGTCTATTAAATTTTCCTTACCTCAAAATAGGGGGGTGACTTTTGTTCACCTCCATATGGCTTAAGAGGCTTATTTGTGGCAATAAAGATGCCTCAATGTTTGCGATTCCCTTTCTGAGTTCCTAAATCTGGATCCAAAATGGTTGGATTTTTCTGCATTCTCACCACATGTGGATAGAAGTCCCTCATGAATCACAACCCCTACAGCAACTGTCAGGAGTATTACATATGGCTTTCAGACATAGGGAGGATTTGTTCTCTCTGCCACAGATTTGGATCCGGTTAACCTCGGTCAATATGAGGGCAAGGTCCGTTGACCACTGTCCAATGAACGCTAATTGTGTTAGTGGGTAGGTCTGTCTAGGGAGTGATAAAGATAAAGAGTGGTTTGCTACTGTCCCTATCTGTGAACATATCCTCCACTCCTGTCATCTACCTTCACCAAATTCTCCCACTCTAGGGTGTCTAGGCCAGCATAGGGTTTGTGGGATATGGTAGAGGTCTTTGGGTCTCAACTTACTATTGCTGGCGTACTGGTCTCTAGTCTTTAGAGTGCCATTAGAATAGAGGTGGTCAAGACAGAGCGAGTCACTTCACTGCGGAAAAACTCTTGTAACACCTTTTCTCTTCCACTATCTCACAGATTTTGAACAGACAAGACTGATTCATCAAAGACCCTTGTGTTAAAAAGGTCACTGAAACCAGTACTATCCTTGACCATCAGAGAGAGGGATGTGGACCTGAGGTCATGTTGAATTTCAATGTGAATGTCTATCCAGTCCAGTGTTCCACTGAAGGTCTGAGCGACATCATATTTAATCAACATACAGCTCAAGTTAAGGCATGAAATGCAGTCTTTGTTTTGAGTGGAAACCCATGGGTAATCGTATTCATGCATGTCTCCGTTAAACTCATTCACATAAACAGTGGAGAGCTATTTTGAGGGTATTGCAGTGAGTGAGGAGAAATGGCATAGAGGACCAAACAGGCCATTCAATAACCCCCATTCTTTCCGAATGCCATATCCTCTTCGAATGTCATATCCTCTTCCCTTCTATGTTATGGTATATTATGTTATGTTATTAGTATTTGTTGAGAGCACATACACCGGGATGGTGTCTTGCCACTTGGATAACAGAAGTACTGTGCACTACTCACAGGAATTCATCATATGCTTGTTTTAAAAGCCATGTTTTTAGTAATTGCCTGAATCTCTTGCACCTAGGTGTAGCTCTTATCACAGGGAGTGACATATGCGAGGGGCAGAACTGAAAACTGGAACCTCCCATTTCCTTCTTTTAAAATTTGGGAAGTGTGAGAAGGTTCATGTGGATGGATCTTAGGTTATGGTTGCAAATGTATTTTTGAATTGGGTCTGATATGAAAGCTGGGTTTCTTCTGTGAAAGGATTTAAAAATAATTCAGCCCGTCTTGAAGATGGTCCTTTGTTCGAGCCAGTTATATTTTCTCATCAGAAGGGTAATGTGACAGTGTTAGGGTTGACCTCTCCTAGCTGGGGCTTCATAGAGAAAACCTGATCAATGAGGACCCCAATAATGTTTTACTGATTTTTTGGGCTGTGGGGTAATGCCCATCGCTGGCGGCCAAAATGAGGGACTCCATAAAATCATACTCGTTTCTGGGTATGACAATTTTAGTTTTTTCAGAATTTAGATGATTGCTGTTCATCCAATCACAGATGCATTGCATTGAGTTTTGAATGGCTTTCTGAGATTCAGATGAGTTGTTAATCGTAAAGAGTAGTTGCATGTCATCTGCATTAGTTGTAGCTTCTTTGGAAGGGACCAATCAGCAATTTGCTGAAGGGTGCAATCAGCAAAAAACAAGCTCATAAGTTCCACAGCACGTTCTCTCACCGCAATATCCAGAGATGATTGAGAGAATAGAGAGACCGTCTGAATGCCCCAGAAAGGTCTAAAAGGACCAGGGTGGAAGTACTGCTATTGTCCAGAATCAGTCTGAGGTTATGAAGAAAAGAGAAAGAGACCAGAATGGCTGTAAACCCTTGTGCATACCTGCTTGGGCAGCAGCTTGTAGGCCATGCTCTTGAATAAAAGTGTACAGTTGCAAATGTACTGTGATTTGGTGAGTTCAGAAATGACATGGAGAAGAAGTTAACTAGTGTTGTGGGATCAGCCTTGTTTTTTTTTAAAGAATTATAACAGTGACATGCCCCATCAACCTCCGGAAGCCACCATGGCCAAGCAGTACATGTTTCATGCCCCTTTCTGAAGAAAACAATTAGTTCAGGAGAAGCTACAAGACTTTTCTCCATAAACTGTGGCTAGTCAATAGTGTCTCAGCAACATTGGAGGAAAGGTCGCTCTCCACCTGTGTGACCTATATATGAAATAGAGAAGCCTGCACTCTATAACAGATGAATTATTTAATTAAATAAAAAAGATATTTTGTGTTTGTTAAACTTGTGGAAAATAATTATGTTTATTTCTGTGTGTTTTATTTACTTTTAATTGTAGGTGGAATTGCTGCATATAATGCTGGCCCTAAAAACATCAACAACCTCACAGTGGACAGTCTTACAAGCCACGGTGACTATTCCAATGATGTAGTGGCTCGCGCCCAATTTTATAAACAACATGGATATTAAATAATTATGAGGAGCATCTTCCTTTTCAAATCTATACAGTAATATTCTTTTAAATGAAAATATTTTGAAAAATGTTTTTTCAGAATTCAATCTAATAGTCGTACTTATGATGAATAAAATACTAGACAATGTAATCCTGAATTAATCCCTTTCTCCACTAATAAACATTCTATCTGCATTACTGACATTGTGGACAAATGGAATTCAATGCTATCTCTGTATGTTTCAGCAGTGTCGGAAAGTTATTTCAAAATAATGGAGGGGTCCTACAGCGGACAAAATTGCGCTAGAAACACGCGCAGTGATAACCTGCAGGAACTTCTGTCCATACGTGTGTCACTGGGTTCTGCCTAAAACTTGTACTGCAGCTGCAGATAAGTGATGTAACCTGCCCTTTTTCATTTGCAGATTCTGCATAAAGTAAAAAATGCCAGTTTACATATGCGTAAAAGCACTGGCACTGGCATGTTACACTGGGAACCCATGAATAGGGAGGTCAGGTTTGGCAGTCAAGAGGCGCTGAGCTTGATAAAGCCGAGTTGACAGTTAGCTGCAAAGAAATTGGTGAAGAGGACACACAATAGTAAATCTGTTCCAGATTTCTTAATGGCGATTTGTTGAAGTACTATCTACTACTCTCTTACCTGTGACCTGCAGTCTCCATGGCACTGGCTCCATTAGATTGCTGGCAAATAATGTGTTTTTGTTTGCCCCTGGCCCAGGCCAAGAGCATCAGTATACAATGCAAATGACAAGTCAAATGGAATAATTTATGGCCTGCTTCTGCTGGATTTTCATTTTAGTGCATACTAGTTGTTAATAGAAAGCAGTTACGCACTTTTTAATTACTCCAACGATGTTGCATTAAGTTTATTTCCGAGACCGGAACTTTCCAGGACCCAGTCTGCCTTGATCGTAGCTCACCCATCAGACCGCCCTCAACAGTAATATTTAACCAATGCAAAAAAAATTGTTCCTTGAAAGGCAGGCGTGCACTACTGACATCACTAACGCAATGCAGTCATCATGCCTGGTTCTGGGTGGTCCATCCTTTGAAGACATACCAGACACAACATGAATCCGAACGGAAGGAGGAAGACACAGGACAGGTAGGTACATTTCTTTTTAATAATTATTGGGCTCATCTCACTGGGGAGAAAAATTCAATAGCCCTGGCCCTGTTAAAAAAGTCACAGTGCTAAGCACCTGAAAGCTCCTGCACAAATTAAGCACTGGAATTATATGGAATGTTTTGGTGCTTTTGGGCCGTGGGAAATCAGGGCACCTTGAGAACATAATCAGTGGTTGGATCAATCATGGTGACACATTCTCACCCTCCAAAAAAGCTAATCTAGAGTCATTACCACATTTACTACATTGAAATATCCCTGATCAGTTTAAAGCATGACGTAGAAGAAACGAGAGTCTCTGTCTGACTGACAGCAAGAGAAAGAAAGACAAAATAAGTGACAGAGAAAAAGAACAAGAAACTGAAAAGCACATTTCAGTTCAATGTATATTATACATTGCCAACAATTATTAGAGAGCTTGCACTCTATAGTATTAATGGACAGTAGCAGCACTTTTCATTAAATGTTGAATGACTAGGTAATTTCAAATGTCTCCTATGTACATCACCTGCAATGGCCAATCATGCACAGATACTGCATATGTTTAATATAAAATTGCATATTCAAATATGCCAGCAAAGGCATGTATTGTCAACTGTCGTCTGTATAAAGCCCAGATGCGTTTATTCATAATTGACATTTCCTCGAGAAAATCTGGGAATCTAAAAACTGTAAGACTAGTCCTCAGAACAGCTCTCCCTCTCATTCACTTTTATCATGCATCTTCCAGGGATACCCTACAGATGCACAAACTCCCTAAGCTGGATGTGAGGATTGGCTCACAGACACCCTCCACTAGAGATTAGACAATCCAAGCCATCATGCAGAGTTCAACAGTAAAAGACCTCTTGCAGTCCTCCATTCTGCATTAAGATAAAATAGACCAGAGAGACATTTTTACCACCCTAAAAGGTACTCAGCTGACCTACAGACAGTCAAGCTGGTCATTAAACACCACTAGCTAGCTCTCAGAGACTTTCAGCCTTCAATCACAGGCTAGAAGTTAGCAGAAAAGAAACCCTCATCCCATCCAGTGACATCAAATTCATGTCATCTGGCACTACCAATTGGTCCTCAACACCCCCAGCGTACCATCATTTACTCCCAGGTCATCTTCAGACACAACTGGGGTGGCCCACAGAGGTACTTGTCTCCTTCTGACACCGGAGTCAGTCTTTAATTTTTCCAAAGCAAAACCAAAGGGGATGATTGACGGAGTGTTGAACATTGCAGGCATTCACCCCCAGTCAACTGAACTGGGTTTAATCCATCATCATTCTTTAGCTCACTCTGCCACCCCAGTTCAGACATGGCCATATGTAAATCAGTCTGACCCTGTGCCTCATGGGAACAGTCCAGCCCGAACTGCCAAGCCATGTCTTCCCTGGACCAGAAACAAGCATCCTGGGACCGGTATCTGGCTAATCAGCAGTCATCAGCCAGGTAAGCCCGAATCCACTGGCATTATTTTGATGTAATTTGAGACGACATCAGTGATGTCATCGGTGATGTCACTGACCATGTCATGCATGATGTAATATGTGACATCATCAGCAGTGCATTGCGGGCGCGCAAGTTATAGTTAGCTCAACTAACTATAACAGGCAAATTTCTCTGGTTTTATATGAGTCAAATGTTCAACTAACTATAACGTCCCTGAAACCTATGTTTTTTTTAGTGAATTTCTAAGGTTTTTTTAATGCTAATTCCCAACTATAACTTGCCTAAAACCTATGATTTTTTCACAGTGAATCTGTAAGGTTTTCTAATGTTAATGTCATATTTGAATGTTTCTAAAACCTATATTTTTTGCAAATATTTTTTTAATATTTTGCAAGTCTATTATACTTCTTTTATTTACTTTAAAAATTATTGAATGTTTTATATCTTCCCCAAAAATATGTATATATCATTTTTGGGGGGAGAAAACTGCACTTCGATACCGGTAGCGTACTAAGCTCCCTCACAACCCAAATCCTATCCGCCATATTGTTAAAATCATAAATGATGCACATTTCGTATCCGACAACTTAAGGCACCGTATCCCACCTAACATCATACACACATGAAGTCACCCCAGCTGCTACTTTGGTATCCAACGGATACACAGTACCAAGCCACGCATTACGTCGTGTATGTTTTGGGTTGCTCCCGCTGCGCGTTGCGTATGTGACAAGTACATGTTCCCAGGCCCTGTGTTACATCACAGACGTATAGTGTTGCGCCGGGTATGCCATTTCCTCTGTTTTTTTCTCTCAAAAGTATATCTCTATAACTTTAAACAGTATATGAGAGCAAGCAATAATCTAAAATATTTCAAACATTTATATATTTCTAATTGTAATAAACAACAATATGATAAATATATTTTGTCAAAATCGCATCGGGTGTGGCCTTAAAAAAAAGCATAGGATTGCTTCATAACATTTCCCATTGTAACAGTTGGACGACCAACCCATTTTACTCATTCTCTCTACAGCGTTTGATGAGAGACACCTCTTCTGCTTAGAGAGCTTTTTTGAGAGTTTTTTGCTGTGTACACATATCTCATACTACACACAACATGCAACGATCATCTTGATCAATATTCATGGTCTGCACATTAGCCCTACACATGTGATTGCCATGCATCGCAAACGTTCCATAAAAAAACAAATATGTGTTACACCATGCCCCTGGTGTATGTGTGTGCACATTATTGTGCTCCCTTTCGGCCCAAGTATTCATGGCTGTAAGAAATATCAGGAGCCATGGGCAGAGTGCACATCCTAGATCACATGTGACAAACAGTAAACAACAATGTGTAGATTTCTTTTGCTGTACGCTCTGTTGTCAGGCTTTACCAATATACTTATGTGTTACATGTGAGAATTTCAGATTCACATTTGACATGTTTTCCTTGACTTTAATGAGTGTTATCACAGTGTATGACATAGCCTCACTGCTGATCCTCCCTCCATCTGACCACATTCACTTGTGTACGCTTTGCGATAGCAACACTTTCAATAATACCGCACACCATTGAGATGCGTGTCTGCGCATATCCACAGCCTTGACAATGACATGTAATGTTCACAATTCAATCTTTTCAAACACCATCTCCCGGTACATGCTACACTAATGTAAATTGCACTCTCTGCGAGGTCAACACTACAAATGAAACACACATAAGTACACTTCCTGGCTAGACAGGAACTGAACACTGCCCAGCTCCCCGGAACAATTATTCACACTCCTACACTGGCCTAACATACGCAAGCCCAGCCCACTTTGCGTATGTATAAATAGGATAACCATGACGACGCACGTCCCTCTTCTTCCACACTGCCTCAGGTGATATGGCCACATCCACCTTGCATATCACAATGCGCAATTTTAAAAAAAAAGGATCCATGAGCCCTACTGACCGTCATCTACGGAAGGGATCCATGATGTGTATACCACCCTGCTATCATCACTCCACATGAATTGTGAGCACTGCTGCCCGTAGTTTTTGCTCACACAACAATGACAGCAGGTAAGCAGGTAAGCAGAGCGGCCTGGTTGCACAGGGCCTCCAATTGCGCAGGGTGCTGCAGGACGGCTGGGGTGCATCACCCTGGCTGCGCAGGTGCGAACAAACGATGTTGCCGTGCGTAATGATGTGATCTATGACCTGATTCAGTTTCATCTCTGTCTCATTTTAAAGACCTGCTGGACCGTACTGTAGATCTGAGCGAGTGGGCAGCGCTGCCCTACAGACACCTATTGAGCGCAATGCTGCGGGAGGGGTGGGATGCATCAGCCTGAATGCGCATGTGCGAAAAAGAGATGTTGCCCTGCGTAATGATGTGATCTCTGACCTCATTCAGTCACATCTGTCTCATTTTAAGGACCTGCTGTACCATACTGTAGGCCTGAGCCAGAAGGCAGCACTGCCCTACAGACACGTGGCATTGGCTTTTAGGGCACTGTAGTGAGCTTGTTACTAAGTGTACCTGAACACAGGCTCCGGCGCTGCATTACACGGGCACATTATGCTTCTAGCATGTGCTCTGTTCCTTTCTATATAAACCTTTGTATAACATGTTATTATTTAACCTTGTGAATTCTCAAGCACTCCAACTCATCTTTGAACCACGATTACCACTAACAGTTGGTAGATACTACTTCAAAAACGTAGGATGCACTCAAATCCTGTTTTCTATCAAGCCTGAAATAAACCTTAATTTACCTCCAGACGTTTCCACCATTAAATTATTTCTCCTTTTTCAGACATTCAATTGATTGCCTAAAGAAGGGAGGAGCGGGAGCTGACCCTGCAATGATGCCCTGGGCATTCTGACACCTTCCATTGTGGTATCACGATACCGTCCCCAACTGGAGACCTGGTCTACTGTACAAACGTACCCCGGATTCGGAGCTTACACCAACATGTCATGGGATGCACCGGTGGTGGCAGGTGAGCAGTGAAGCCTCGGTGTACAAGTCCTAAAATTTAGCACAGTGCGGGGGAAGTGGCTGGGGTACAGCACCCTGGAAGCACAGGTACATGCAAGCGATTTTCGCCTACCTAATAATGTAGGACTATATTATCAAAGACCGGCGATAACATTATCGCCGCTTCAGTGGCAGGAAACTGCTGCTAAAGCAGCGATAATGGGCTTGATAATATGCCCTTGTGAATTCCCATAGAAGCCCAGGTTCAAACCAGAACCAGGGCTTCTATGAGAATTCAAAAGGGCATATTATCCACCCCATAACGCCGCTTTAGGGGCAGTTTCCTGTCTCTAAAGTGGGGATAATGTTATAGCCGTTCCCTGATAATATGGCCCCTAATTTCTGGCCTCATGTGTTTCATTTTAAGGACTTGCTCACCATACTCTTTCTCATGGACCCCAGCATCCTAGACAAATGGGTGACGGGAGGGTAAACACAAAGGGCTGGGTGCAGTAGGCCGATGCTCCTCCTCCCTTTCTTCTTTTAACTCTTCCTCCCCTTCTCCCTTCCATTCACTCCCCCTCCCTTCCATTCTCACTATCGTCCTTTCATTCGGACTACCTTTCTTTACCTTTTCCAATTACTGTTAAAGTCATTTATATATCTACGGGCGTGGTGGATCCGCGGATTGGGTGAGGATTGTCATTGTATCATAAAAGCACCGTCCCGATCACGCGCTCAATGCTAATTGGCTGTGAAGCTGTTGTAAACATTCAAAACCAGGAACTGTTGGCAGCCATTTTGTGCCTCGGTAGAAGCGAGGCTGAGGAAGTCAGTGGCATATGTATTGAAAATGGAAAAAGGGGGCAGGGTAGAATTAATTTTACCCTCTAGACCTGCTTAGGAGATCTCAGAAGGACCCCCAGGGCCCTCATTTAAAAACAAAAAAAAAGCGGCAGGTGCGTGTAGGGTGTGTGGACTGTGTCGTTAAATAAATGAAATAAAACAGATTTTTTGTAATAATTCATCTTCAGGAGGTTAAATACCGGGGCAAAATTATTAACTTTATGTCGGGCCCAGAGGGGCCCCCCAGCCTCGAGGATCATCAGCCCCCTGGGCTAAAAAGAAAGAAATGGCAGAAGGAGGTGTCGAAGGTCCTCAAAGCCGCAGGAACCATCAGCCCCCGGGGCTTTATGTATTGTGGGAGGGGGACTGTGTGGCCCCCCTACTGGAGCACTCAAGGACCCCGTTACCCCCTGGGGCTGAAAAAAAAATCATAGCTGGAGAGGGGGGTTGTAAGGTCTCCAAAGCCCCCGGGACCACCACTGCCTGGGGCTTTATGTATTGTGGGAGACCTGGCTTTTGCAGTGTCCCGGGATGCTCATCCTGCCCTCTCATAGCAAGGAAGTCTGTTCTCTCTTTCAAAATGTAAATCAGATTGCCTTTTCCACATAGGGAGCTGCATGTTAGTATCTCGTGATGTGGAAAAGTAATACTGGTTCTCAAACGCGTAGACGTTGTGCATCAAAGGTGCTGGAGTCGCACACCCTACAGATTATGAGTCGTGCATCCAGTGCGTGCACACCAGGGGGCTGCACTGAGCGCTGCACTGGGTGCGCAGCTTTTACTTTTTTTGTTAAAAAATTAGCCCCTATCAGTACTTTCTAATATTCCAGGGGATCGTGTCCCCCGGGTCTTATAAAAAAATTTGGGGAACGTGAGGAAAGCCACTATGCCTCCACGGTCCCGCCGGCTTCCCACGTTCTTCAGGAGCCGGCATTGCTTTTCTGCATGGGGAGATGCTAACTTCACGTGGAAAAGAAATCTGGTTTGGATTTTGAAAGTGAGAACAGATTTCACTTGTCTGTCTTTCAAAATGCAAACGAAGTTTGCTATGGGAGGGCGGGAGACATGAGCGTCCCGTCCTGTCAAAGCAAACAGCAGTGTCCAAGGGGTAGGCATCCCGGGACACTGCAGGAGCTGGCCCTTGGGCGTGGCAGTCCCCAGGGCCCTCGAGGGCACCAGACGGAGGGCCACGCAGCCTGCCTCCCAAAATACACAAATTCCCGGGGGTGGTGGTTCCCGGGGCTTGAGGGCCCACACACTTCTAATTTTGTAGGGGGGGTTTGGATGCAAAAGTGGTGCAAGGGGGTTGAAAATCTGGCACACAGTGTTTTGTTTTACTTTGCTTTCCCTTTTGTCTTGCAGAGGATCCAGGGTTAATATAACGGTTTTTGTATAGCCAGTACCTTTCAACCTTACTCCCAAACGGCTTTCTGCCTGTTACCATAGTAACAGTTCATGGAACACTTACGTGAGCACAGAGGTTAGAAGTTCACCACACTATGTTGCTAATGGAAAAAGTTACTGTGCTGGAGTTTTAAAACTTTTCCATAGGAACCGTTAGTCGTAGCTATAGACTCTGGTAAAGATCTGGTAAAGAGTTAGCCTCAGAATTATACTTCAAATTATGAATATCATTTCTATTGGGGACTGCTACCCCCTCAAAAAAAGACTTATATACTTTTTTATATTAACTTTTATTGAAACAACAATAAATAACTGGAAACGTAACTTAAAGATAACAATGTAATAATCAACTAGTAACATAACTTTAAAAAACAATTAAGTAAAATCTGCAAAACAAAAATGAAAATAAGTGTTCAAAATTAGAACGATGTGACTAATTTGAGGTCAAACATTATAAGTTAAGGTAATACCTGGCAATAACTTTTAATTGGCACATCTGCAGTGTGCCTGATACATTCCACCTCTCCTAGAGGCCTGCGTTCAAGAGGTGTCTGTACGGAAGTGCCTACTGCGTCAGATTTACAGTATGGGCCAACAGGTATTTAAAATGATTCAGAAATGAGACAGAATTATGTGAGAGATCAAGTCATTATGCAGGACAATATTCTTTAGGGCTTATTTACAAGCCTCTTGCGACACTTTTGTGTTACTTTTCCCTTGTTAAAAGTGACGAAAAAGTGGCACAAGGGGCTTGTAAATAAGCTCTTTTGTTTCTAATGCATTTAATCGGAGGCATTGAATATCCAGGCCGCTTTGCTTACCTTGTATGAACACTGTGACCAATAGAGTTCACAACTTGAACTCTGCTTTGGTTGTACATGGCAGGCTGGACAGCAGCATCCATATCTTTAAAAGAGAAAGAGAAACGATGAGAGATAGAGTGAGAATAGATTAGAGAGAAAAAATGACAACAAAACGTGGGAGAGAGAGAGTTATACATGGAGCAGTTAATGGAGCAGTTAATACTGGAGAAAATGCTCGTAGCTCACCTTTTGCCTCCGTTGTGTGTCGAAGCAGGTGCTGATTTATAGTGCACCCTCCAGTTTAGTGATCAGAAAGATAGTATATAGAGTTAGTAACAGCATAGTACATACAAATGCACACGTATATTTTTGTTTTATTTTTTTGTACACTCAGGATATTATATTACAACAAGTTCCACTGTAAGGAGGTGTCTGTACGCTGTTTTCTTCCAAAGTACTATATCCTATGCATTCCCACTGCATAGCGGTGAGTTTTCAATATTGGGTATCTAGACTGTTGCACCCCATTGACTCGCAGAGTCTGGAGGTGAGTGTTTTTCTTGGGAAGTCAGAGGCAGATTTAGAAGCTCCTTGCACCACTTTTCCCATGTTAAAAGTGACACAAAAGTGGTGCAAGGGGCTTGTAAATCTGCCCCTCAGACTGTTGTAAACCTATCTATTCTCAATGCTCGGAGGTAATTGTACATTCCTAGGCAGTGAAGCTGCGGCACACTACCCACTTTCGGCTTTAACTGATGACTTGTGGCTGTTTTGGAAACAAGCTGTTTTGCTCACCTTGTGCCATTGACCTGATTCAAAGAGGGTGCACTACGTGTCGAAGCAGCTTTTTCAGAAGTTGTTATGATGGCCACACATCATCGCAGAATCCTCGTACGTTGAGTTTTAGAGGTGTGGGGGGAGGCCAATTTGTGAAACACAACCTGTAAGATAAAAAGGAAGTTAACATTGAGTGTAATTTTTTTTATCAAATGAGAGAGGAAGTGAGAGAGTGACTGCAAAGAATATTTGCAGCTCAACTTTCTGTCACCAGTGTGTTTTTCACCATGTGCTGGGACATAATGCACCCTGAAGCTCTACATCTAAAGATAGTAAAAGAAAGATGTTATGATTGGTAATTGTTACTATATTATTGTGGAGTTGAATTACATCACCCTTCCACACACATTCCCTCTCATATTTAAAAGAACTATTTGTATAGTTTATATTCCGGACGTTTGAGTGATTAGAAAAACGTTCCTGCTATTGGAAAAAAAAATATACATGTAATTTGATACACTATATAGGACTGCATTCGTCTAAATCGGTGCGTCGCTTCTTTGTATTCAGTCTGCTACAGCCCTTCGACTCCCTCCGATGCACACCCAGGCCTCACTGCTCACCTTTTCGGGGACAGAACACCTTCTACATCATGTAGGCCGATCTGCCAGTAAGAAGTCTCACATATGTTGCCGAGTATTGATATCAGTATGGCAACAACAACATACTTGTGCTCCCATCATCATCATCGCAGGTTCTTTACCCGCTCAGTCCTTCCGGTACCTCTAACTCAGCGACCAAAGAGGCCACGCACGTAGTGGTGGGCTCACTATTCGGTGGTTCATGCCTACGTGAGGTATCCGAACCACCAGGACGGGCCATCACAGCGCTTGTGATGAGAGAAACTCTAAAATGGCGCAGAGCACGTACGCCCGTTTTTTTTATTGGTAGGGTCACATGTGTAGTGACGCATGTGCTGGATGGGTGTGGTGTGGGTGTATACCAGCCATGAGGGAGTGTGTGTGTGTAGTTTTGACTACTAGACCTGGAACTAAGAAATCACTACAATGGAAATCTGGGTAATGTTGCGTTTTTGTTTGTTTCTGATAGCGTAAGTGGAGTGGGCTGGCCTGACGTATACCAGTGCTGCGCGAGGCTCTGAACCATGATTTCAGAGCTATGGGAGTGGTCCCGTTTTGAGCTATATGAGAAATCAAGTGATTTGGGTGTTCGTTTTGTAGTGCTGACGTCACCCGGGTCTTAAAAGCAAATGTGTCATTGTATCTGTAAAGTTCCACACCTTGGCCAACATGGAAGGTATGGGGTATCACTGACTCTATATTCATTAATAGTTGCACACATAAAAGATGGTGGACATGACGTATTTCTGTGATTATGAATGTTAGTTGTACATTCAGTGGAGTGTTGTAGCTGTAGTAATACAGGGCTGTGAAAGGTTTAAATTGTAGTTTTTAGCACATGAAGGGCAGCTAATACATATAAATATGTGGTCATTCAGGTAGAGTGAAGAACTTGATACTGGAAATCAGTGTTCGTGTCTCAGAGTTGCGTCCACATCCTGTTATTGTAGAGAAATGACGTAATGTATGCGTGCCTGAAAATGTACTGTAAATACGGTGCTTATGTAAATTGCTGATATACTTTTGGGTTGATTTTGCGCTATATAAATATGCTTTAAAAAAAAGAGAAATAGCCACACTGACTCTCACGGGTAAGATGTTTACATACGCTATTTATAGTACAATATAATGTGGTAGGACCCTGGGGCAGCATTTTAGAAACATAATAAATACACAGACAGAGACAGATAGTTGAAGTGGGTACGGGCACGTGTGCTCAGCTCCATTTTATTATGTTAATGTTTGTAACAAGTAGAATAGTAATCATGATATCATACACAGATATTTAATCATAAACGGTTTATGGCTTCTGTTGTACAAGTGTAGGAGCATTGTATGTGAAATAATACACAGAACATTCTATCATAAAGGATTCATGAGTTGTGGTGCACTGAGGTGGGGTGGTTTGTTTACAGCCTGCGAAGATGCTTGGTCCAGGCAGACCGCACTGGTAAAAATGTGTTTTGAGTGAATTTTGTCTTAACAAGGGCACGTGGCGATTATAGACCGTGTACTGAGTTAGTGGTACGTCTAGCATTTATCTTGTGCTCACTCTGCGATAATGCATGGTCTGAGCGGGCTGTACTGAAATCATTCATTGTTGTATACTGGACTATATGAACTTTGAGGGGGACAAAAAAAAGTAGCATTGATGGTTATCAATTGCTCTGCAAACTAGGTCTACTGATTGCTCCCCATAACAAATTAAACGATTGTACTTCACTCTGTGCGTTCTAACTTTCTCAAATTCTGGACGTATGTCTAGTGGCGATGTTGAAGGTGATACCCCAGAGGTACTTGGTATTGCCGGTGGTGGAGGTACATTTTCGCACAATCTTCTACATTCTTTGTTATCATAGTTCATAGAATGCAACAATTGAAGGTGGTTGCATATACTAGCAGTGCAACAGCACTATCTTTTTATCTGCTTTAAATAAATCGAGGCTGAATTTAATGTTGTCTATAGTGTAGATGAAAAGGTAAATTCAAGTTGTGAACCCTACTGTGCACAGTGTACATGGAAGCTAGTAGTCAGTACAGTTATAGACAATGCTTTTTTTCACTTTTTTAAACAAAATCTGAATACATACAGTATAACTGACTCTGCAATAAATACATCAAGGTTGAATTTCCTACTGTCTGTAGTGTATATGCAAAGGTGAATTCAAGTTGTAAACCCTGCTGTCCGCAGTGTACATCTTATGGTGGAGTGCATCATCTGCAATTCTGATTGAAGTGGAAGATAGAATATGTATGCAGCCTGTATTTTATTATTGAACTAAATCTATAAGTGATATAACATAAGTTTTTCTAGGAAGCATAATAAAGGGATATTGTGTAGGGTTTTATAGGTGTTATTCTTACTTTGCTTTACACTGAGTTAGTGGTATGTAAAACAAGAAGGTTCTGTGGAGCCTGCGATGATGCGTGGTCCAAACAGGCTGTATTTATAGTAATGTTTTTTGTGTTGTGAATGGTGCCTTAGTAAAGCCATGTGATGTTCATTTTTGGTGCGCTGAGTTACTAGTACCTTTGGTGCTTAGCGTGTACATATCCTGCGATAATGCGTGGTCTGGGGGGGAGGGAAAGTAATTGAAGTAATGTGTTTTGTCGATTGTATTCTGCATGAATTCCACTTAAAAGGGATAGTATGCCTCATTGCTGACAAAAAACTGGCCACACAGTAAAACTTTTCTCCCTTAAATAAATCAAGAGTGAATTTTATGTTGTTTGTAGTGCTTATGCGGCACTGATATGAAGCCGTAAACTCTTTTGATTGCAATGTAGAACTAACAGTTTTTTGTGGCATCCTTTTACAAAATAGTCTTTACCTTACATAAATCAAGGATATCTTGAATGCTGTCCGTAGTGTTGATGCAAAGCTGAATTCAAGTTGTGAACCCT
Source organism: Lissotriton helveticus (assembly GCF_964261635.1). Classification (NCBI taxonomy): domain Eukaryota; kingdom Metazoa; phylum Chordata; class Amphibia; order Caudata; family Salamandridae; genus Lissotriton; species Lissotriton helveticus. The sequence continues at coordinate 1,197,862,547 of NC_136069.1, forward strand.
GCTGACACAGTGAAAATTAAAGACTGTAGTGAGCACAGTTATAGATGAATGCTTTTTGTCACATTCTTTCACTAAATCGGAAGACATAGAATCCATTTGTCTCTACCTTAAATAAAGCAAGGCTGGATTCAACGTTGTCTCTAGTACAGATGCAAATCTGAATTCAAGTTGTGAACGCTGCTGTCTGCAATGGAGATCGAATGCAGAAGTCGATACAGACATAAGTCTGCGGTGCTGTGGCGCTGAGTTCGCAATGGGATACAAAAGGGGATGATGGACGGAGCATTTGAGCAAATCAAACACTCATCCCCAGTCAACTGATCTGGGTTTAATCCATCACCATTCTTTAGCTCACTCTGCCACCCCAGTTCAAACATGGCCATATGCAAATCAGTCTGACCCTGTGCCTCATGGGAACAGTCCAGCCCGAACTGCCAAGCCATATCTTCCCTGGACCGGAAACAAGCATCCTGGGACCGGTGCGGATTCATAATCCTGATCAGCAGTTCGCAATGGGCCTGTATTGAGGAAGCACGCGGTCATGGCGGCAGCCACTTGGCAGGGTACGGACCTTCGCTGTGGCAGGGTCTCTTCTCTTTGCAGAAGTGAACCATGCCCAAGGCGTAGCCTAATTATTTATAGTCTTACATTGATGTTGTGTACATTGGAGTAGCCCACTCCACTTCTGTTTCAAAGGGGGGAGGGGTAAACACAGCTACATGAGCGAAATATTTCCCAGTGTCTGAGATAAGGTTGCGCCCACTATTCAGTACACTACATGTATCAATGGTATATGTACACACTGAAAAGTTTTTGATTTCTATAGTGAATTGTGTATAGTATTTCACCGGTAGTCTTAGCGTTGTGTACAATATTGTTGATGTTCGAGTTCTGTTCCTTATACATACTTGGTTGCCACATCTCTGTAGATTAAGGTAGTGTACTGTTGAGGGGATATATTATTTTCTATTGTACTGTTTTGTGCTGCTGCTGAGGAAGTAGGGGGAGGGGTCTGTGGGGATGGCTGTGGTGATCGTAGCACTGGGTATTGTGATTTTGTTGGGTGTGCGAAGTATAAAAAGAAACTCTATCACATATTACTCTTTAAACATGGGTGTGAGTTGAATGTACTCACACAGTACATATTCCACATTCTTACAGTACTTAAATGTTGATGGTAATTTGTTAGTGGTAAGTGGAACTATTGCATGATTTTTTAGGTTGCATTGCAGATTTGGTTAGTTGTTGAAAATATGGGGAAGTGGTCAACATTATAAGTAGGAATTGTCATTTAAAAAACTTTCAAAATTCACTGAAAAACCATAGGTTTCAGGCAGGTTATAGTTAGGAATTAGCATTTAAAAAAACTTAGAAATTCACAGAAAAAACATAGGTTTTAGGGGTGTTATGGTTAGCTCACCATTTCATTCATACAAAACCATTGAAATTCCTCCGTTATAGTTAGTTGTACTAACTGTAACTCGCGTGCCCACAATCGACTGGTGATGATGTCACATATTACAGCACTCATGACAATGTCAGTGACATCACTGATGACATCACTGATGCTATCTCAAATAACATCACTGATGACATCATCCATGTGACAATCTAATACATCTCATCATACACTAGTGTAACCTTTCAACACTCATTATAAAATATGGAGTACCATATTTGAAACAATTGACACACCAATACAAGTTTCTAAAAACCCACTCAGTGATTCCTACATCTACACAAACATCTAAACACTTACCTATATATTCATCACACATGCTAACAAAGATCAATAGAACACTATTAAATATACGTATGCACCTACATCGACATTACACACCAGCACACATCCTATTCACTTATGCAGTCATCCTACTCACTTATGCAAACAATTGATCATACTTATATTTACTAAGCTACATATTTATACAAACACCACATTATTTATTCATATAGATAGTAACTCATACTTAGTGTGTTATAAAATCACTATTACAAGTATACAGTTTGCTACACAGTCACTCATACAATCACTGAGCCTTATGTATACTTATTTATATACAGCAACTGTCACATACACTGCCTTTTATATTTTTACTTTGTTGGACATGTATCATTGAGAAATATATTTACTCATCACCACACCCATAAAGAGATTCACTCACCCAAACAACTGTTTACATATACAGTCTTAACGTCATATACCTACTAAATCATCTATTTACACATCTTTGGACAGTCACACACCTCCCACTTAATCACACACACATTCACTATCCCATACAAATACTCACTTAAGTATGTAATAACTAATATAGACTTTCACATAGTTAGTAACCAACTTATGTAGTAGTTTACACAACAAGAGATACAGTGATACCGATATGCACACAGTTTAATCACTATCCCATATATGTAGTGAGACACTTTAAATTAGTCACTTAGACAGTTGATCAGACTGCTACAAAATCCTCTATCCAGACACTTATACATCCACTCAGTCTTCAATGCAGATTGCTATATATATAATACTTATTTAAATATCGAACCAAACCACATTCACTGGATGATGTCATCAGTAATGTCATCAGTGATGTCATTTGAGATGGCATCAGTGATGTCATTGACCATGTCGTGAATGATGTAATAAGTGACATCATCACCAGTGGATTGTGGGCACGAGAGTTACAGTTAGTTCAACTAACTATAACAGAGGAATTTCAATCGTTTTGTATGAGTGAAATGTCCAGCTAACTATAACACCACTAAAACCTAAGGCTTTTTCAGTGAATTTGTAAGGTTTTTTAAATGCTAATTCCTAACTATAACCTGCCTGAAACCTATGTTTTTTTCAGTGAATATATATATATATATATATATATATATATATTCACTGAAAAAACCATAGGTTATAGACCATATATAGTTAGGGATTAGCATTTAAAAAACCTTATTTTACTCACACAAAACCATTGAAATTCCATATATAGTTAGTTGTACTAACTATATATCACGCACCCGCAATCCACTGCTGATGATGTCACATATTACATCATTCATGACATGGTCAGTGACATCACTGATGACATCACTGATGACATCTCAAATGACATCACTGATGACATCACTGATGACATCTCAAATGACATCACTGATGACATCACTGATGACATCTCAAATGACATTACTGATGACATCACTGTTGTGATAATACGATGAACCTCTTCAGACTCTAATATAACCTTAGATACACTCAGTGTAAACACAGACTCACAGATTGTCACTCATCCATGAAGTTACACACACACCTAGACAGTCATGCAAACAATCAATCACACCTCCATTTCCTTAACTATACAGTTAAACACACCTTACTTACTTATTCAAACAAATACTAAAACATATTTACTCACTTATACAATCCTGGATACAAGTTCACAATGATCCATACAGCCACTCACACATTCACTGGCTCTTATGCACAGTTATTTATATATGTCAACTCTCACATGTACTGTATTTTACATATGTACTTAATTTGACATGTAGCACTGAGATATCTATTCACTCACCAATACAGTCATGCACACAGTCAACCGCCCATACAGCTGTTTCCAACATGCACTTTTGAACCCATACATCTATGCACAGAGTCATACACTTCCCAGCCACTCACACACACACTCAGTCTCCCATACAAATGCTTGGGCAACCAATCAATAACCTATATAGTTACTCATATAGCTACTGATCAACACATGCAGCAGTTTACAGAACAACAGACATAATGATGCACAAATTAAGACAGTTTAGTCACTAACCCATGCACTCAGTGAGACACATTTAATCACTCACTCATACAGTCAGTCACGCACCTACTAAATCCTTCATCCAGACACTTCTACATCTACTCATTCTTCAATATGTAAAACATATTTAAACTTTACAGAAACACACAGTCACTGGATGATGTCATCAGTGATGTCATCAGTGATGTCATTTGAGATGTCATCAGTGATGTCATCAGTGATGTCACTGACCATGTCATGAATGATGTAATATGTGACATCATCAGCAGTGGATTGCGGGTGCGTGATATATAGTTAGTACAACTAACTATATATGGAATTTCAATGGTTTTGTGTGAGTAAAATAAGGTTTTTTAAATGCTAATCCCTAACTATATATGGTCTATAACCTATGGTTTTTTCAGTGAATTTTTAAGGTTTTGTAAATGCTAATTCCTAACTATATATGGTCTATAACCTATGGTTTTTTCAGTGAATTTCATTGGTTTTTTAATAGCTAATATCAAAACCTTTACAATGTATTATTCTTTAAAAAGAAAAATATTTTTAACATGTTTTTTATACATTTTTTTTTTTTTTTTTTTTTGTTTCGCTCCCAGTACGCGTACCGGTTAGCTTCCCGTTAGCTCAATCCGGAGGCGCGACCCGGTACGCGAACTGGTAAACGTTCCTTTTGCGCACCTCTCGCGTTACAAAACAACATCGCGACGCTTCGCGTCAGCATGACGTTTCGCGTTCTCGCGTAATACGTCATATTACGTGCTACGTTCGCGTACCCGGAAGCGCAGCGGTACGCGAACCGGAAGCGATCCGCGGCGCGGCGCCGACCGCGTAATGTAAACATAGCAGGTCATGTGACTCGGTAATAACACTTTTCATTGGTTCATTTCACTTTTGGTTTCCTAATGATGTAATACAAGGTCATGTGATCTAAAATGGACACTTTTCATTGGTTTAGAACTTTTGTTTTTCCCAAATGATGAAAACCCCTCCTTCTTTCATCACTCTGACTTTCATCTTGGTGAGAGAAAGACCCTTTATTGAGACTTTGTGATGGCTTCATTAGTAGCTTCAGCTGGTGCTAGCCCACCACCTCCACCAAATCCAAGAAAGAGAGGACCACCTGCAGAAGTAATTCTGCAAGAAGAGGAAGAACAGGAAGAGGAGGAAGAGGAGGAAGAGCATGAGTTTTTGCCAGAGGAGCCCAGGAGGTACAATCGAAAGGAGAATTATATCTGGCAATTCTACAGAATTCCTGAGGGGCAAAAGAAAGTGAATGCTCGTTACGTGTTTTGCCGCATATGCGGTGATAGATTGTCAAGGGGCACTGATAAAAAATATAGTTATGGCAATCATACTATGCATCGGCATATGAGTAGGTGGCACCCAAATAATTATAGTGCTGCCCAGCTACGTGACCAACAACAAAATCCCCTCCAAATGGCAAGAAGATCGGTGGTTCCAGAGGTGTCGGGACCAGAGGCGAGGGAGGTGATTGCAAACATCCAAATGTTGTTTGGGCACGTAAAACAAGTGTGCGTGGAATGTGGCGCTTTCATCTGCTACAGAGAAAGTAGCATCACTTTGATTTTGCGAGCAATTCAAAATCATATTAAAGTTTGCACGAGACGCACCAAAAAATAAATTCTTTTTTTTTTTTTGCTCCTGTTGAGCCCTTTATAATGGATCGTTTTTGTTTCCCCCCCCCCCAAAAAAACCAAAAATTTTTTAAAAACGTTCAGAAAATACAAAAAAAGTAAAAAAATGTTCAAAAAATACTAAAAAAAATATAAAACAACAAAAACATAAAAAAAAAAGTTCTTTTCAGAACTAACTCCCCATTATAAAAAAATTGGTAGAATATTTGGAACTCTGCCAACCTCTATTTCTTTTAGTTCGCTCCCGGAGCGCTACCCGGTACGCGTACCGGAAGCTAACCAAAAAAATATTTTTTTAAAAAGAACAGTAACTATAAGGGAAGGAAATACACAGTTATGTTAAAAGAAAGACAGCTCTAGGGAGTAAACTAAGGATACTGTTACCTACAATCCACTGTTGATGATGTCACATATTACATCATTCATGACATGGTCAGTAACATCAACAGCAGTGGATTGTAGGTAACAGTATCGTTAGTTTACTCCCTATAGCTGTCTTTCTTTTAACATAACTGTCTATTTCCTTCCCTTATAGTTACTGTTCTTTTTTAAAAAACATTTCTTTGATCAGTCATAAACAGTGACATTAATAGAAACAGAGAGAGTGAACAAGAGTGAAGAACTATGGTCCTCCTCAGCCACCCTCAGAAAACCAAGGGGGTCAAGATACATCTACCGTGCCCCCTTCTACCCATTCTGAACATTATTTGCCCTCCATCTTGTATCTTGATTCGAACGAAACACAAAATGGTGGACTGCCATAACGCTGCTGGTTTGCGAACCGGGCAACTTCCCAGGAAGCGGTCCAAAAAAAAAAAAAGTTGGGAAAGTAATTCACAGACACTAAGAGTAATAGAGATGGAGTGAGTGAACAAGACTGAGGAACTATGAGAACAGAGGGACTGAGAAAAAGAGTGGAAGGAGTTGAGTAAATAGGTAATAGAGAAAGGAATGAGGAAAGTAGCAAAGGCAGGAAACTGAGGATTAAAGAAGTGAAGCAGTGGATCTAATAGTAGGTGAATGTGATAGAAATGTAACGAAAAGAGTACAACTATTTACCTTGTAATTGCCGTTAAATTAATCACATTTTATTTCTATACTTTCAATCTGTGAAAGAGAGAACCAACATTTGAAAAAAATTAAAATATGTATTTAAAAATTACAAAAGACAAGGGAAAATATTGAAAGACAAATAGTTTTTCAACAACTTTGACACTGACAGAAGCTTCTGCTTCTCCAGGTCCTCTACACAATCCTAAAGATATACATTTTAAACTAACAGTATCTTGATGCAGATGAAGTGAGGCCTATCTTAAAACATGGTGCATCTTTTGCATTTTTCTTGTTTCAGAAAAGTGTCGCTTCAGTATGCCAATAACATGTCTCCTATCCAGAGATTTGTTTGAGGTGAGGCCTACTCAGAGTTCAAGATGAGATTTACACTTGTTGAAGTGTACAGAGGAGATAATATCTGTGAAAGTCTACTAATGAAGTGAGTCATGTCCACTGCACTCTTCAACAAAGTAGAAACCTCCTATGTTTCCCTGGACAGACCTAAACTTGATCTGCACAATGTGATTCGTAATGATAGGAAACTCAGGTGATGTAATTGAAATATGTGCAATTTATTTTGCTCATTTCACAATCACATCACTTGTGTTTCCTTTGCTTAGGTATCTCATTGTGCAGATGTAGTCCAGCATATGAAAGAATATGTAGAAGTGCAGCACTGCATACAATAAATTTAACACTTACAGAAAACTCACCTTCTCCATGCCTCCTACACAGTTCTACATATACATCATAAATGCAAACAGTACAGAATTAATTATACATGTTAAATGGTTTATTTTTGCTGTTCTCAGAATGTATCAAAATTCACTAAAAACAGTGACTTGAAGGTATTCATCATGTAACAGCGGGGAAAAAAAAACACAATCAAAATGATTGTGTTTAAAAAACCCATACAACATCAGAAAATAAAATTCAGAACTCCTTAAAGTTAACTTACTTTCCATGACGTCCAAGGATGTCCTATGAACAGCTTACACTCTTTTGTGCTGTTATTACTTTCAGCCCGCCACTTTCTGAAAGAAAACCTCCATCGTTTTTAAAAACACGTTACATGCAATAAATGACTTCTTGCTCTCTACCACTATTTTCCACAAGGCCAAATCTAGTCAGAGATATTTATAACTCTTGGATTTCTTGTAAGCCAATCCCATCATTTGGCATTTCCGCAACTTTCAAAATTAAAATGTTGAAGATCATTTTCACAATCCTGGAATAGTAATATCTTCCCCTTCTTGCTCAGTCATGTTCTACATTTCCTATGACACTGATACTGCTTAATATGAAGCAGACTTACACTACCTCTATGAGTACTACAATTATTTAATTCTCTACATCACTTTTAATCACAAAGCAATGTAAAACAGTAGACAGCATTGCAGACTTACATTCCCTCTACTCCATGTTTTGATTGGCTGCTTCAATTAGCTTATGAAAAGAAACAGTTTTTCTGAACTCATTTAAAGTGCACATACATCTCCATGATGTCCAATCCTATGATTAGAAGTTATGTCTCTGAACTACACTTATCCTCAAGGCCAAATTGTGTAGGAGCCATTAGAACTTCTTGAAATTCCACAGATCATATCCCGAGATTATTTTCCTAAAATTTTGGTTTTAAAAACACCAGGTAAGAGTTTTTAAGGTCATACGGCAATTTTTTTTTGAAAATTAAAACAGAATCATTGCAGAATGACCAGCCATTTCTAGACTTTAAATAAGCTGTGTAATGTCCTGATGATATTGAAGGGCCGTCATGATATATAATTGCTGTAGTTACAAAAGTCCTTCCTGATATTGACAACTGCGAAGCTACAAATTTTTTTATTAAAGTTGTCAATTTTGTTCCATCAGGCCTACATCGTTGGAACATTAAAATGACATACTGGCCATATGTTCGTATAAATAATGTGGACATCATTTCAGATTTACATTGGCTACACTCCATGTTGTGATTAGCAGCTTTTACTAGCTTATTAAAGGAGACTGATTTACTGTCTGGCAAAGTTAAATATATAAATCTTTCTGAGTCTACACTAGTAGTACTTGATACCATACAGTTCTCGCAGTCATGCTGCCATTGATAAGAAAGCCCAAACAGCTGATCTACATCTACACCTTCAGCATGTAATACATCAAGCATATACATTAAAAACTCCTGACAATCTTGCTGAATATTTTGAGAGAATTGTGTTTGCCCTGAACATCTGTCTAACAGATTTCGAATTTCAGACACACTTTCTATTTTTGTTCTATCTGTGCTACATTTCTCTAACACAGAATTCAACAAACTGCAAAATCTTTGATCAGAATTGACCACAATCTCTTCTTTTACATTTTTTAGAGAAAACAAAACATTAATTACTACATTAGCATAGCAGTTGACACCAGAACTGTTTTCAAACTGAAAACCAACAACATCTTCAACAGAATCCTCTTTGTTTCTGCTTGTAATTTTAGGTTCATTCACTTTTTGTCTTTTTGCTACAACCTCCCCAGTATTGTTCTCATTTCTTCGTTTCCGGCCTACCAGACGTTTCTCAAACAAAGGAAACTGAGGCAAATGTGGCGCATACTCTCTTCTTAACCTATTGTATTCCTTAACACAATCTAGATCTGCACAAATGTTTCTGACATCACACTCAATCAAGTACAATCCCGATAAAGTTCTAACTCGTGACAATGCCACATATGCCATACCCTCCTTGAACACAGAACTGCCAATATTCACCAATGCAGTGTCTACACTTAAACCTTGCGATTTATGAATTGTCACCGCATATGCCAAGCAAACAGGGAACTGCTTACGGCGAACATATAAGTCTTTTACAAGCAAAAATCTAGCAGAACAACGAGCAATTAGCTGTACTTCCTCAATGCCATCAAATTTAATTTTTAAAAATTCAATTCCATCTCTATTTCTGTATTTCACAAAATCAACAACATTACCCATTGATCCATTTACCAGACCTCTTTCAACATGTAAATTCCTTCTTAAAATTATACGGCAGTTCAAGCACACATTCAGAGTCTTTTCAAAACCTGCAGTTTTAGATATAGTCTTCTCTAATGAATCCAATTTTGATTTCAGATTCTCAGACAAAATAATTGTTGATCCCATATGCTCTACTCTGTCAATAGCTTCTAGTTTCACAATCTCCTGCTTTTCCAAATGCAACATTTTGTTGTTGAATTTGGCACATTCTGCAAGAGTTGGCATCAAACATATTCCAGATTTCTTCTCAGTAATTTTCTGAAAAATATTCTCAGGCACAACATCTTGTTCTGGATATAAATTTGACAGTAATCGTGCATGTAAAGCTTCTTTCCCATGCTCGGTCACTTTTCCAATTCTAACATCTTGTAGAATAGTCTTGTAAACTTCATCCTTCGCCTGACGCATATTTTCATGCAGTTCAGCATAATTGAAGTTTAACCATATATTGACGTTGCCAATGCTGCCTAGGCACTTCCTGGTATCTTCATGCGTGAGCATTTTGAACACAGGTTGTCCTTTCACTGGTGTCAGCTGCAGAAGATCTCCGAAAACAATGATGTGTTTGCCACCAAATAACACATCATATTCTGTTTTGAGAACTTCTTGCATTCTCAAATGCACAAAGGCAAGCATGACATTGGAAACCATGCTTACTTCGTCAATGATAAGAAGTTTCATTTTCCTCAAGATTCTTGAAACTTCAAAACAAGCATCTCCAGATAGCTTGTGATATTCTAATTTGTTGTCATGCTCCACTGGCAGCATCAGTAAACGATGTAAAGTAATCCCTTTAATATTATGTGCTGCCAGTCCAGTTGGAGCAGTGACAACACAAGACAGCGATGACTCTGTCCTTTCCTGCAAATAGCATGAAATTGCTTTAATGAGGAAACTTTTTCCAGTTCCCGCTTCTCCACTCACGTACAGTCGGACAGGCTTCAACGACGTACATGAGCACTCTTTCTTATCATGACTTAATCCATGATCAATTTGCATGGTAACTTCGTCATATATTTTCCTCTGCTCAACGTTGAGTTGCCTTTCCAACTCTTCTAAGTTAACCGCATCCTCTTGAGCATGTGCCATGGCTCTTTCCACCTCATTCATAGCAGTGGCAGCTTCATTTTCAATAAGAGGTCCTCCTAGTGGATCCTGACTCAATGAAGCAGAACTCTGACTGTCCTGAGAACTGTCTCTGGCAATCTCGGCTGCAATCGTTGCTTCCTGCTCAATTTCCGCATTCAACATTTCTACATATTTGGGAAAAGCAGGACATTCTATGGTCTCCTTGGCGGCATTGAAAGAGTCTTCGTAACAGAGGAAATCTCCAAGCAGTTCCTCTTCTGCACGCCAAGGCTTGAAAAGTTGCAAAAGTGCTAAATAAAAAAACTCCTTTTTTTCAGGAGATTCGCCACTCAATTTTCGATGGTTTATCAAGTGGCATTTTCTTTGCTTGACCAGACATCCCTCACTTCCTATTACAGCATACACTCCTTTCTCAGTATCTTCTTTGATGTTCCTCTTGAACATGTAATTTTGCAGAACCTCATACAGACAAACATTCTCTAGGTGACTGCTTCGATTTGGATAATATGTATCCAACATGTTTGTCTTCAAAATGTCGGTACTGTTTGGCTCCTTTTCCGCCAAATACTCAATTTCCCGCACAGGTTTGAGAACTCGATTACGCGTTGCAGCAAGACCAAGACTCGCCCAAACGATACTCCTGGACTTGGCATAGAGACTTGCTGAAGACAACCGGTCAGAACATTCGTACGCTCCGATTTCTCGATGCGACAACATCTTCAGACTGAAACTGTACAACTTCTTGCTGAGGCTCTTTTCATGGGAAATGTCCTCCCACATATCCTTCAATTCTGTCTTCTCTTTTTTGGTGATGTAAGACGTCACATACCGAGCCACAGCCATACAGTTATCAGCCACAAACTGTATATCCATGTTAGCATTCCACATGGACAAAATCACCGGGTTGTAGTCGTTGATGTACTTGGACTCTTCGTTCCTCTTCAAATTGTAAGTGTTTTTAGGTGATTTCTTCATCACATTATGTCGCAGCGAAGACATCAAACTGTTTACTCTTCCTTTAGAAATCACCGGTCGTGGAAAGCCGAAACGACATTTGGTGTAGAACTTGTCTTTGTTTCGGAATTTACGACGGCAGTACTTTCCACATCGATGGCTTTGGAAACGCAGAACTTTTTCTCTTAGGCTTTTCTTCTCCTTTGCGTTTGGAACAGCACACGTAGAATACTGTTGGATGAAACTCATCACTGAGTCTTCTGGATCCGTTCCAAATTTAGGTGCATCCTTGATCCACAGCAACATATGTATATGAGGAGCACCTCTTGCTTGGTACTCCTTTCTCCAGAAGAAATCCAACACCTCTCCAAGAGGTGGATTCTTCTTATTCATGATGAAAGACATCATAGCTTCAAATCTATGATTGAAGTACCTACATACATTGACTGGATCCAAAGAGCACAGTTCTCCGGGTGTCTTGAATTCGATGTTTTCTACGTTAGCATTTGCCTCTCGTAGAAATTGAAGTAAGTCTTCCCAGCCATACTCGGCACAACTCAGAGTGAGGAACCATGTGGGAGTACCTAAGTTCCTCAGCATACATTTTAAATCACCATGACGACGGTACCAGTACTCATTAGTACCACGCTGACACGCCATGAGATTAATCAGGTGAGAATCCAAAATACTATCTTGGACATTCACTTTATCCATAAAATCACTTGCCGAGATGTTTTGCATGTGTATACCACTTTTCAAGATGTGGTTAACTGCATATGACAGTCCAGACAGATCGCTTTCAAACAGGAGATGAAACAAATAAGGAATGCATTGTCGAAACCTAGCATCTCCTGCATACAATCGCAAAGTCCGGTATTCAGAAGCAGGAATTTGATGAGGTCGCTCATCATATCTTCCTCCCTGACCTGTTGGAAAAAGCTGTGGGAAACACCGAGCTTCCAAACTTTCCTCCCAAACACTAATGGGACTCCCTTTGGCTTGTTTCATTTGAAACAACTCAATAGCATTCCCCATGACTTCCTTTGAATGCAAAGGATGAACACTATAATGTTCATATATTTCCTCACTAGTAGAGGGTTCTACTTTCTCAATTTGACCAGCACACAAATCGCTATCCTCTTCCTCACTTACTTCCTCTTCTGCAACATATACATTCTTATAGTATTTATTATTTTTTTTCAAATACAATGTTGCCTTTTTAACTTTCCTAACATCTACTAAATCTTGCCATATTTTCTTATTCTTTGTCGGAACCCCATTAACTAAGATAACCAGAGGTTCCTCTTCCACTTTTTCTACTCCAATTGTGTTAATGTTTTTCTTGAAATCTAGAGGCAAATAAACAACTCTTCCCTTTAATCCTCTCTGTAAATCTGATGGAGGCAATTTCCCTGTCTTTGGCTCCATTCTTACAATAGCCTGAAAGGGATGGATACTTTGAATCAAAATAGATTCATAAGTATTTAAGTCCTTCAATTCAGAAGGAATCTCAACCAATTCCAGATTATTATGAACTGCTCTAGCAGGCATCTGGTTTTGTTTTAATTTGTTACAACAATAAGTACACACACGTTGATCCAATCCCAAATCAAAACAATTTTCTACCATCAAGTATGTTGCAAAATCCTTCCATTCACTATTATTTTCCCTTTCACTTTTTGCATATAAATCCACTAACTTAGTCTGATTCTTATAATAAGTGCGTCTACAACACACACAAGTGAAATTAGGCCTCTCACTTGATTTCATGTCAAACGTCGCAATTTCCCTCTGGAAATTATCTGTACTGGAAACATGTACACTATCTTCCAAATGACCCTCTACTTCTTGCTCAATTTCAACATTCTCCTCTTTACTGCCAAAGTAACAAAACTCAATTTCTTCACATATATTCTTCACATCTATTTCAGAACCATGCAAAAGAGCAGCGCATAATTGTTTCAGCATAATTGCTGGACTCTTAGCATAATACAACAGTCTAACTAACTTCCTCACTTTGTTATGATGCACTGCTAGCATCCTGAAATGATGAAAAACACTCTGGCATACTCTCCTGGAAAGACAAGCCAGTGAATGACCATGCAAACCTGTCACTTCTCTCACTCTGCAAGGATCTAATTCTTGCAACAACATCATTTTCTGCTTCAAACTTTTTTTATTAAATGACCGTACAAAATCACAAAGCAAATTGATGGAATCCTGTCGCACACTGCAAATACTACTACACTTCCAGGTGTACACAGGACCCTTAGGACGTCTCCCTAAAACCTCATTACCTAACAACTCTTCTGCCTCTGTTGTCACAAGTTTTTCTTTTTCAACTGGACAACCATCTTTCACTTCATAACCTCGACCACTGGTGTCAACTGCATGCACCAAATCATTATCCTGGAAATAACTCTCCTCATTAAAAAATGCCTCACAGCTTGAACTATGCATCCATTCTCCAGAAAAAACTTCACAAAAATTACTACGATTAACTATTCTCTTCCATCTACTATTTCTTTTGAAATCATAAATTGCCTTGTTTAGCTTCCTAATTCTATTGATTATCAAAATAAATAACTTACGTTTAATTTCAAAAGCCTGATCAATAACTTTCTCAACTTTTTTTTTTCTCCTATAAAAAACTAATTTCTGTTGACCTTTCTTAATATTTTTTAACAAATTGCCAATTATCCTGTTACGGAACATTCGTTTACGAATCTCCGTAAACTGTTGTTTCCTTCTACTATCATGCACAGATTTATCTCTTGCTCTAGCAGTAACATTTTCATTTGTCCTTTTCTTTCCATTTGATTTACTTGTCATGTTATGGATTGAAACATTTTCTGTACTAATATTTTTTTTATTAGAAATATTTCTTATGAAATATTTAGAGCTCTTACCCGGTGCTTTCTTCATGGCTTGAGAAATCTTTTTGTTAGAGGACTGCTGCATTTTTTTTTCTCCTGCTGTCTTTGACGTTTTGCAGCCTTCATCTCTCTTATTTTTGTAGGCATAGTTGAATCTGAGGAAAAATATAATAAAAATGTTATTAAACATTATTATCAAACAGTAAATCAGTAATAGTGATCAAAAACATAACACACTACTTGACATTTTAAATAGAAGATTTTTTAGTCCTTGCAAATTTACAATACAGAAATAGCAGAAAAGAAATGAGATTTATATTTATGTTACCTATGCTATTTTATATGTGAATCTGATCTAATTTTATGAGCATATTTTAATATTTTATTGAAGACACTACACATAACCTGTTTTTGAAGGTGTCTTTATTTTTAAATTAAACGGTTTACCTTTTTACTTTTTATTGATTATAAATTTTAAAAATAAATGTTTAGAATTCCAAAGGCTCAAGCAGGTCAGCTTCCCATCCTATATCATATAATTCGGACAAATCTGCATCCTCATCACGCTCTTCTTCATCCTCAGGATTTAAATCATCCAATGGATCAACATCCACTGATGTTTCAATTACAAGTTCAATGATGAGGTCAAAATCAACTGATTGCAGATTGTCGCTCATGTTGAGGTTGTCTTTATCTTTAAAGAAAGACAACAACAATGAGATGTTGCAGAGTAAGAGACAAATCTCACAGATTATAATAGTAAAATTATTTAACAAGAGTAACATTTTGCAGCTATTATTTAGCCATGTCCAGCGATGCTGAGCAGGTGAAGCCTATGTCTAATTTTTCACTGAACAGGACTCATCTGTTCTTAACCTTGGATAAGCCTCAACGACTCTGTGTCCCCTGCACATACTCAAATGTTAAAGTGCAGATTTATATTAAATGGCACATCCCCAGGCATGCACCAGTTAATGTGCACCACTGCTTTACCACCCATGGTGTGCCGCATTTACAATCAGATAGGAGAAAGCTGCTTCAAAACCCTGCGCCTGCTTGAAGCTGGCATAGGTCTTGACGCAGCATTGTATAGATGGGGCACCCCTGATCCTTGCTGGAGCTGCATCGCACTTACGATACAACTCCAGCAATGCGCCACCTTTACGGCACAGATGCGTCACGCATCTGTGCCTTTTTTGCCCCATGCTGCGCCGCATTGTAAATGCAGCACACCATGGGTGGCGGAACAGTGGCGCAGGATGACTGTCACATCCCTGGGGATGCGCCACTCATCATAAATCTATCCCTAAGCTTCTTATCTTGTTACAGATGAACTGCCATATGTATCATCAAAATATTTTACATATTATAAATAGCAAATTTTAAGGAATAAATAGCGATTCTTTACTATTCCTAATTTGCAATGAGCAAATTGCTAATTGCAAATTACCCATTCATTTCCATAGGCTAGGAGGCTCATAGGAATTAATGTTGCAAGTTGTGATTAGCAATTAGCTCATCACAAAATAGGATTTTTTTCAAGCGTGCAGGGGTATCTCAAGAATACTCTGTTGCACCCCTGAAAAAGAAATTTGGGAGCACATGGCACACCTACATGCCCTAATGGCATGTATGGGCGTCATATGGGACCTTTTTTTTTTTTTTTTTAAAAATGCTTTTTGAAAAGAATTCGCAAATTACCACAAACTAGAAGTTGGTGGTAGTTTCCAAATCCTTAATATCATTTTTTACATATTTTTTTTTGATACATTGCATTTAAGGAATCACAAATTTTGAATTATTGACATTTTAAGTAATTTCCACATGTGCACTGTTTTCTAAATATAATTTGAAAATCGTTTTTGGGGAAAAGTAATGGTTTGCAAATTTATGACAAGGACATAATGGTGTATGCTTCTCTATAAGGCATTTCAGTATCTCTAATGTCATTTTTCCCATATTACATTATAAGACCTTTCCCCATGAAGCACATTCCTTGTAAATATGCTCCCACCAGTGCATTGCAAATTTAGATTTTGACTGTTTCAGACACATAGCCATGTTGAAAGTGACCCAAAAAAATTGCAAACGTTTTTAAAAAAAACATTCATGTGTCTTAATGACATTTTAAGTCATTTCCCCATGGACAATGTTTTCTAAGTGGCACAAAAGAGGTATACACCTATCATAAATCTGTCCCTAGCATTATAAATGATTAAATCAGGATGACAATAAGATGTGGCCTATCCAGAGGTTTGTTTAAGGTGAGGCCTACTCAGGATTGCAGATTAAAGTTATGCTTGATGAAGAATACAGAGGAGATAATTTATTGTAAAGGCCTACCAATGAAGTAAGTGATTTCTACTTCATTGCACCAGTCATCATAAATGTATCCATAAGCTTCTTATCTTGTTAGACATCAACCGCCATATGTATCATATAACTATTTTGCATTTCCAAAAAAGCGAATTTTAAGGAATAAATAGCGATTCTTTACCATTCCAAATTTGTTTGAGAAAATTGCTAATTGCAAATTACCCATTCATTTCCATGGGCTAGGAGGCTCATATAAATGAAGGTGCAATTTGCGATTAACAATTTGCTCATCACAAATTAGGAATTTATTCCAAAAGTGCAGGGGTGTCTCAAGAACACCCTGCTGCAACCCTGAAAAAGAAATTTGGGGGCATATGGCGAACATAAATTTTAACAACATTCCTTTACCTCAAAAACGATTTTCAAATCATAACTTCAAAACACTACACATGGGAAAATTACTTAAATTGTCCTTAAGACACATAAAAGCGTTTTTTGATTGGCTTTCCTGCATGGTAGGGTCACTTTTAACATGGCTATGTAACATAAACATTCAAAATCAAAATTTTCAATGTACAGGTGGGAGCATATTTACAAGCAATTTGCGCCACAAAGAAAGGTCTGACATTAAAATGGGAAAAATAACATCAGGGACAGTCAATTGCCTTATAAAGAACCATACACCATTATGTCCTTCTCATGAATTTAAAAACAATTCCTTTTTCCCAAAAACGATTTTCAAATCATAATTTCAAAAAACTGCACATGAGAAAATGACTTAAAATGTCATTGAAACACATGAAAGCGTTTTTTTATTGGCTTTCCTGCATGGTTGGTTCACTTTTATAATGGCTATGTAACACAAACATTGATAATTAAAATTTTCATGCACATGTAAGAGCATATTTACAAGCAATTTGCGCCACAGAGAAAGGTCTTACACTAAAATGAGAAAAATAACATCAAGGACAGTCAATTGCCTTATAAAGAACCATACACCATTATATCCTTGTCATGAATTTAAAAACAATTCCTTTTCCACAAAAACGATTTTCAAATCATAATTTCTAAACACTGCACATCAGAAAATGACTTAAAATGTCATTAAAACACATGAAATCATTTTTTGATTGGCTTTCCAGCATGGTTGCGTCACTTTTAACATGGCTATATAACAAAAACATTCAAAATCAAAATTTTCCATGCACATGTGAGAGCATATTTACAAGCAAATTGCGCCACATAAATCATAATTTTCTCCTTAAAGCACACTATTCTCTATCTAAAGTAAAGAAATATTTTCTCACCTTAGCAAATACTTTGAGTTTGAAAACAGTCTAAGAAACACACCAATTTGTCTTCAGCAGAGCAAAAGGTATGCACTCCAGAGTCTGCAGCTATCAAAAGCACAGAAATGGTGTAATTCTTCACACATATTTCTCATGTCACCCAATCAAAACTCTTCCCTCACTTTTTTTCAAATGAAAACCCTTCCCCCTCTGCCCTTTCTGCCTATTTTCCATAGCAACCACCTCTTGGAGAAACTCTGGTGTTTGCAAATTCACACAACAATGTTGCAATTGAACTCTGAACTCTCAGTGCACCTGCATATCCAGTGCTTTCTTTCATTTAATGATTTTTTATTGACCACTCAAAATACATCTTTCAAACAACACATCTGTACACCCTAACTTTCTGTTTTCATCAATTAAAATCCACCAATCACTGTTACTACTTCATGAACACAGAAACTCCACAGTTTTTTTCATTTCAAACTCACATTTTTTCAACTGCCATTTCATTGCCACACTTCATCTGACTGCAGGAGAACCTTCTCTCACCATGTTTTCTGTCTGGATTGTTGGTCATAGTTATATTCACTGGGCTCAAAGGTACGTTGAAAGCAGGAATTTACCTAACCTCAATTTACAAGATGTGGAAATTAAGTGGTTTGGCCACAGAGGATTAAAATGTCACCAATTGATACCATTGGTGAAAACCTTTATGCATTTGCCAAAACCTGACCTGTTAATTGTGCACTGTGGAGGTAATGACTTGGGCACTTTGACTGGGGTAGGTCTGGAAATGCTTTTAAAGGACACCTTTGAGCAATTAATGGCACTTTTTCCTCAGACTGCCTTGGTATATTCAAATATATGCCAAAGACAGAAATGGAGGTGGTCAAACCAATTTTGTCCACAAATTGAGAAGTCGAGGAAGCATGTAAACAAATCTGTTTCAGCTTACATGAGAGACCATGGAATGGGCTCCCTGTACAACAATAACTTGCGTTATTACATGCAAGATATCTACAGAGGAGATGGAGTTCACTTCTCAGATGAGGGCAACAGAGTTTTCACTCTGAATTTAAAAATGTGCATTGGTACCTACTTATAAGTACCAAAATGTACTATAAACCCAAAAGCTCTTCTCAGAGCTACCCTACATCTAATTACTCACAATTATTATTTTACTCTAACTTTTTTCACTAATTTTCAACAAAGTACACTCCCTGGTGCGCTACCCGGTACGCGTACCGGGAGCTAACCTCGCGAAAATTTTTAAAAAAATGTTTTTTTTTCGCACATATGGGCCTCCTCAGCCACCCTCACAAAACCTAGGGGGTCAAGATAAGTCTACCGTGCCCCCTTCTACCTATTCTGAACATTATTTGCCCTCCATCTTGTATCATAATTCGACCGAAACACAAAATGGTGGACTCCCGTTACGCTTAAGGTTCGCGTACCAGGGCGCTCACCGGTTTGCGTACCGGGTCGCTTCCTGGGAAGCGCACCATCAAAAAAGGTGGGAAAGTAGTTCACACAAAAGCCACTTGAGACAATTTCACCAAATATAGATTAGCTCATACTACATACCAATCCCTACCATTTTCACAAATTTGATTGGAATTCCATTTAGCCATTTAGCCTGTAGACCTCTCTAAATACCGTGAGGTAAATTACTTCACAAAACACATCTGAAGTGTTGGAATTGACAACCAATTAAAATGTTACTTTCATTTTCTACTTTTTTTACCTGACATTTGATTGGTTATGTACCCGAATATATATAAAGGAAGAGAAGGAAACACAGCCATTTTGACTACTACTTCCTGGTGTACATTTCATTTGGATTTTCATTAATAACTTCAACTTCTTTTTAAAGGTAAGTTGTTATTTTTAAAACTGAAGTATATTGTGCACTTTAAGTTAATATGGCAAACTTTTTCTGTTAGTTATATACTATCCCTCTGTAGTACTTATAAATTTAGATACACTTTTTTATATTCCTACTTCCACTCTGATACTATACACTGCCCAAAGATAAATTCTCTGTTAAAAACTGCCTATCTAAAATTAATCCCAACAGTGCCCTACCTCTACTAATATATATTTTTTTTATGCAAATTTCAGGAAAAATGGAAAGTGAACAAAACATTTCATTTGAAATTGTCCTTCCAGAGTCCAACACAGAAATCATTGATCCAAATGAGATTGAGTTTATGGATGAAACATGGGACCAAGAACTACTGCAATGTGTGCAAGCAGTAGATAACCTCCTTGCAAATGAGGACATTTTACAACCTCAGAGACTACAATCTATATTCCATGATTATGAAATTTCTGACAATGAAATGTTAGAAAGTTTAATAAATTATGAAACACAATAAAAAAAGTTTAAAAAAAAAAAAAAAATAATCAACAAAACCAACAATCAATTAACATACAGCATTTGAAAAGTCTATCATTCATTTTTTATTGTGATACGCTCCCCAGTACGCTTCCCGGTTCGCGTACCGGGCGCTAACCACGAAAAAAAACAAAAAAAAATTTTTTTTTTTTTGCTTAGCAGGGCCCCTTTAAAGCCTCCACATCAAACCTAGGGGGTCAGGGAGTATCTACTATGCCCCCTTATGGTCATTTGCCCCTTCGCTTTTGCCTCCTCTTGTCTCTCGATCCTACCGAGAGACAAGATGGCGGCCGCTCCGGACTGTTTAGAATGTTGACAGACACCGGAGAGCCAATCAACTTCGCTACGCGAAGTTCCGTTACGCGTCAAGTACGCGTACCGGGGCGCTGCCTGGTCCGCGCTTACAGATATATATCTTTTTTTGAACGTTATTTTCTCAAAATCCACTGCAGCACATATATTGAGACCTACAAAAGGCACATCGGGCTACCAGTCCCTACAATTTTGCCAAGTTTCGTGCAAATCCATTCAGCCGTTCGGGCTAAAAGTGAGGCTAACCGCCCTATGGAAAACTCAATGTTAAAAACACGTTTTGGGACCCCCCTTTTTTCTCGGCCCCCCCTGGACCAACTCCCCCCAAATTTCCAGTGGCTGCTCAGAAACAAAATGTTCCATTTTCCAGAAAATTTCAGCCAATTCCGTCCACAAACGCCAAAGTTATTAGACATAGAATTTTCAAAAATCCCATAGGGAAAAAATCCTAACTATATATACCTACTGGCGACCGCCAGTAGGTAATATATATATATATATATATATATATTCACTGAAAAAACCATAGGTTATAGACCATATATAGTTAGGAATTAGCATTTACAAAACCTTGAAAATTCACTGAAAAAACCATAGGTTATAGACCATATATAGTTAGGAATTAGCATTTACAAAACCTTATTTTACTCACACAAAACCATTGAAATTCCATATATAGTTAGTTGCACTAACTATATATCGCGCACCCGCAATCCACTGCTGATGATGTCACATATTACATCATTCATGACATGGTCAGTGGCATCACTGATGACATCACTGATGACATCTCAAATGACATCACTGATGAGATCACTGATGACATCATCCAGTGACTGTGTGTTTTTGTAAAGTTTAAATATGTTTTACATATTGAAGAATGAGTAGATGTATAAGTGTCTGGACGAAGGATTTAGTAGGTGCATGACTGAATGTATGAGTGAGTGATTAAATGTGTCTCACTGAGTGCATGGGTTAGTGACTAAACTGTCTTAATTTGTGCATCATTATGTCTGTTGTTCTGTAAACTGCTGCATGTGTTGATCAGTAGCTATATGATTAACTATATGGGTTATTGATTGATTGTCCAAGTATTTGTATGGGAGACTGAGTGTGTGTGTGGCTGGCTGGGAGGTGTGTGACTCTGTGCAGATCAATGTGTACTTGTATCAATGATTGTATAAGAAAGTAAGTATGTGTTAGTATATGTTTGAAAATGTAAGGTGCTCTATGTTTAACTGTATAGACAAGAAAATGGAAGTGTGATTGATTCTTTACAGGACTGACTAGGTGTGTGAGTAACTCCATGGATGAGTGGCAGACTGTGAGTGTCTGTATAGGTGTATGAGTGCATATGATAGTGTTGTAAAGATGAGTGATTGTATGTATGAATGATTGTATGGGTGAATGAGTGAAGGTGTGTGTAGACGTAGCAATCAGTGAGTGCGTATGTAGTAACTAGTATTGGTGTGTCAATGGTTTCAAAAATTATACTCTTTTTAACACTGGGTGAAACAGAGGTTATATTAAAATGTGAGGAGATGCATTGTATTGTCACATGAATGATATCATCAGTGATGTGGTCATTGATGTCAAATGAGATGTCATCAGTGATGTCATCAGTGATGTCATTTGAGATGTCATCAGTGATGTCATCAGTGATGTCACTGACCATGTCATGAATGATGTAATATGTGACATCATCAGCAGTGGATTGCGGGTGCGCGATATATAGTTAGTGCAACTAACTATATATGGAATTTCAATGGTTTTGTGTGAGTAAAATAAGGTTTTGTAAATGCTAATTCCTAACTATATATGGTCTATAACCTATGGTTTTTTCAGTGAATTTTCAAGGTTTTGTAAATGCTAATTCCTAACTATATATGGTCTATAACCTATGGTTTTTTCAGTGAATTTCATTGGTTTTTTAAAAGCTAATATCTATACCTGTAAAATGTATTCTTCTTTAAATCCAAAAATATATTTTATATGTTTATTAATAACTTTTTTTTTTTATATTTTTTTTTCTTCGTTCCCGCTTCGCGAATCGGGAAGCTTCCCGTTAGCTGACCTTGATGCCGCGAAATAGACCGCGAGCATATAAACGTTTCTTTACCGCAACTGCCGCGTTAGAAAACAACATCATCACGCCTCCCGTCCGCATGACGTTTCGCGTTGTCGTGTGATACGTCATATGACGTGCTACGTTAGCGAACTGGTACGCTTACCGAGTCGCAAAGCACAGGTTTCTGGAAGCAAACCGGGAGGCCCTGCAAAGCGCGTAACGTAAACACAGCAGGTCATGTGACTTGGTAATAACACTTTTCATTGGTTCATTTCACTTTTGGTTTCCTAATGATGTAAGAAGCTTCCCGTTAGCTCAATTTGATGCCGCGACCCGGTCCGCGAACCGGTAAACGTTCCGTTAGCGCAACTGCCACGTTAGAAATCATTATCGTGACGCGTCGCGGAAGCGTGACGTATCACGTTGTCGTGTAATGCGTCTTATGACGCGCCGCGTTAGCGCACCCGGAAGTGCTCCTGGGCGCGGACCGAGGCGCGAAACGCAGCTCCCCGGAAGCGATCCGGGGCGCGTTCCGCAGCGCGTAACATAAGCGTGAGAGGTCATGTGACTTGTTAATAACACTTTTCATTGGTTCATTTCACTTTTGGTTTCATAATGTTGTTAGGCTTGGTCATGTGACCTAAAAATAACACTTTTCATTGGTTTAGAACTATTTTTTTTTCTCAAATGATGAAAACCCCTCCTTCTTTTTACCTCATTCTTACTTTCTATTTCCAGAGAGCAAGACCTATTTTTCACAATGGCTTCTGTAATAGCTGCAGCTGGTGCTTCTCAGCAACCACCACCACCACCACCACCAAAAGGACCACCACCAACACTGGACTTTGGTAGAGAGGAAGATAATGAGGACGAAGAGGAGGAGGAGGAGGAAGAGCAAGTAAGGCAGTTCCTGCCAGAAACACCAAGGCAGAGCCATATTAAAGACCACTACATATGGCAATTCTTTAAAATTCCACCTGGACAAAAGAAGGTCAATGCACCCCAGGTGTCTTGTTTGATTTGCAAAAATATACTTTCTCGTGGCAACCCCAACAAGAAATACAGCTTTGGCAATCATACAATGATTCGCCACATGGAGCGATGGCATCCCAATAATCTTTCCCAAGCACAAGTAAGGGATCTTGCTGCCAACCCCCCAGATGTCATCCCCAGCACCAACAGGGGTCAAAGCTCATTCGCCGGACCAGAAGGCCGAGAAATAATCCCCAATATTCAAGCTCCTTTTGCACAATACAAAATAGTTTGTATATATTGTGGAGGAACTATTGCTTATGGAGAGAAGAGTATTACTTTGATTAACCGAGCTGGAGAAAATCATAAATGCTACAAGATGAGAAAACAATGAATCCTTTTTATTTTTTTTTGCTCCTGTTGAGACATGTTCTAACCCTGCTTTTTTGTTATTTCCCCCTTACAAAACACAAAAAAAACACAAAATAGTTTTCAAAAATCCAAAAAAAAATCAAAAAATTGTTCAGAAAATTCATTAAAAAAAAGAAAAAAAAGAAAAAGAATAAAAAAACAGTTCTTTTCAGAACTACCTTCCATTTATAACAAAATTGCCAAAATGTTTATACCCTGTCTTTCTTTTCTCCTCATAGTACGCTCCTCCGACCGCTTCCCGGTACGCGTACCGGGCGCTACCCACGCAAAAAAAACAAAAATTTTTTTTTGTTTTTTTGCCCCGCGGGGCCCTTTTAAAGCCTCCACATTGACGCCGCCTCACGTGCCAACGTATTTTCTCCGCATTTTACACCCTATGCCGCATAACAGGTCATGTGACTTGTTTATAAAACTTTTCATTGGTTCATTTTACTTTTGGTTTCCTAATGATGGAAGGCATGATCATGTGACCTAAAAACAACACTTTTCATAGGATGAAAACTTTTTTTTTTTCCCAAACGATGAAAGCCCCACCTTGTTTCTGGATGTTTCAGACTGAAGCTGGCGTCAGCATGAAAGCACCACCATCTCGTAGCTCAGTCATGGTCATTCCGCGAGCAATCATGGCAGCCGCTCCCCACCAGAAGCCTGCAGGAGTCGGAGCCCCCAAAACTTTTGATGAATTCTCAAGGCGGAGGGGACGCTTTCGAGAATGGGGTCCAAGACCTAGCAGACAAGCGTCCGATTTCCAAGGTGTCCCAGGGCCATTTCAGTGGACCAGGCCCAAAAAGGAAACAGCCTGCCGCCATTTTGAGAGTCCTGTGACAGCCGCCTATCGCTGCACCGCAAGAGTGGGCGCAACTCAGCTGAATTGCGGCTTTTGACACAGTGGACCAAAAACGGACGGAATGGCAACTGAAACGGTAAAGGGGCGCCCCACTACAACAGATGACACTCCACCTGGACAGGCCCGTTCACCGCCTCCCCCGGGGCGCCCCGCGCCGTTATTCGGAGCAGCATTGTAGGATACCAAAACCAGTGCGGCAACTTACTGGACATCACCTTGGTGCCATCGTTCTGCTGCCTTGGAACTATTCGCGCAACAGTTTGCTACTGATGACCCACCCCCCGCGACGCCCCATGCCGTTATTTGCTGGGTGGCAACTTACTAGACATCACTTTAGTGTCATCTAGATTTCAGCGCGTTCTGCTGCCTTGGAACTATTCGCACAACAGTTTGCTACTGATGACCCACCCCCCGCGACGCCCCACGCCGGAAATCTGGACGTTGTGCTGCGTTGGGACTATTCGCACAGCCGACCGCTACTTCGTTGTTTTTCCCTAAAAATGTTTATATGTTATTACTATTTTTGTTTTCTTGTATATATTTATAAATTATTAAAGTTTTATAATCTTACTACTTTGTCGGAGTGCTATATATTTTTAATGTGACACATAATTGTAAAAACTTTGATGTACAAAGAGTCATCCCTGGAATCTTCCGCTTCAGGCTCGGTCCCCTCCCCAATCACAATACAGGATGGTTTTCAGATAATAGCAACGCTTCTGCTGTGACGGATCTCATCGAGTGTGGGCCTTGATCTACTATAACTCCTTTGAAGAGGGGTGATTCTTTACAGCTGTGGCCATAAACTACATCTGCAGGGCTAGCTGATACCCTAGGACCAGCCTGGACAATCGGACACAGAGGAAAAGGAGTATCAGAGGGTGCGGTAGTGAATAGGGCGAAAGGGAGGTGTCGGGCGGGCACAGGGTGTGATTCTCAGGGAAGAGCAGCGCAGATGGGGGGAGGTTTATTACCCATGCATAAGACAGAGAGCGGGGGTGACCACTGCCTGGGGGAGATGCTTGCGAGGGTGGGGAGCCATGCTAAGGATCGACAGCGTGCACAGAGTGGGTCTGGTCAAGGCATCTAAAACGGCTGCCGTGCACGACAAAAGTGTGGCATTTGAAAAAAGACAAGATGGCGCAGACAATGTTTTTCAACACTTCCTGATTTCCTTCGAATCGAACGTTAACAGACGTTGGGGCATATTACCAAAGTTAAGCGATATTTATCCCTAACGATGCTTAGCAACGATTTTTTTACCGTCAGAAATTATCGCAGATAAACCTTGCTATTATCAAGGTTTATCGGAAATACGATAAAAAACGACCGCAATGCATTAATATCGCTGAAAACTCAGCGATATTCATGCATTACCGAGCTAATGCTCTTAGCCATGTTATCCACCTCCCATTGGATAACATGGCTAAGAACTGCTCAGGGCAGGTGGTAGCTTTTGGAGATATTCGCGCTTATCTCGAATATTTCCAAAAGTTGATAATAGGAGATAGCGATGTTAGCGACTGTTTCCAGTCGCTAACATCTTGGCATGCCCACTTTGCATGTCATTAGTGATAAATATCACTCACATGCAAAGTGGGGCCCAAGATGGTCGCTATCTTCTACTAGCCGTCGCTAACTGGTGTTAGCAACAGCTAGGTAATACACATATAATTTTATCTCCGCGAAGCGGAGCGCTGTTACAGATATATATCTTGTTTCTGAACGTTAATTTCTCAAAATGCACTGAAGCACATATATTGAGACCTAGCAAAGGCACATCGGGCTACCAGTCCCTACAATTTTGCCAAGTTTCGTGCAAATCCATTCAGCTGTTCGATCCTACCGAGAGACAAGATGGCGGCCGCTACGGACTGTTTGGAATGTTTACAGACACCGGAGAGCCAATCAGCTTCGCTTCGCAAAGCTCCGTAACGCGAAAAGTACGCGAAGCGGTGCGCTGTTACAGATATATATCTTTTTTTGAACGTTAATTTCTCAAAATCCACTGGAGCACATATATTGAGATCTAGCAAAGGCACATCGGGCTACCAGTCCCTACAATTTTGCCAAGTTTCGTGCAAATCCATTCAGCTGTTCGATTATTATTATTTTTATTTTTTTTTGCCCCGCGGGGCCCTTTTAAAACCTCCACATCAAACCTAGGGGGTGAGCGACAATGTACTATGCCCCCTTATGGTCATTTGCCCCTTCGCTTTGGCCTCCTCTTGTCTCTCGATCCTACCGAGAGACAAGATGGCGGCCGCTACGGACTGTTTGGAATGTTGACAGACGCCGGAGAACCAATCAGCTTCGCTTCACAAAGCTCCGTTGCGCGAAAAGTACGCGTCCTGGGACGCTGCCAGGTCCGCTGTTACAGATATATATCTTTTTTTAAACGTTAATTTCTCAAAATCCACTGGAGCACATATATTGAGACCTACAAAAGGCACATCGGGCTACCAGTCCCTACAATTTTGCCAAGTTTCGTGCAAATCCATTCAGCCGTTCGGGCTAAAAGTGAGGCCAACCGCCCTATGGAAAACTCAATGTTAAAAACACGTTTTGGGACCCCCCTTTTTTCTCGGCCCCCCCTTGACGAACCCCCCCCCAAATTTTTAAGGGATGCTCAGAAACAAAATGTGCCATTTTCCTGAAAATTTCAGCCAATTCCGTCCACAAACGCCAAAGTTATTAGACATAGAATTTTCAAAAAACCCATAGAGAAAAAATCCTAACTATATATACCTACTGGCGACCGCCAGTAGGTAATATATATATATATATATATATATATATATCTATATATATATATATATATATATATATTATATATTACCTACTGGCGGTCGCCAGTAGGTAGTTATAGTTAGGACCTAGTTTCCATAGGAAATCCTCAACATTCTATTTGGATTAACTTTGGCCCTGGTGGATGAATCTTTGCGAATTTCTCAAAGAAGATGGCTCGGTCCGCTGCGCTCCTTCCCTGAAAGTTTGGGGGGGAATGGTGAAGTGGGGGCTGAGATAAAAGGGGGGTCCCAAAACATGTTTTCTCCATGTTATTTTCCATAGGACGTTTAGACACGGCTACAGGTCGAACGGGTGAATGGATTTATAAGAAATTTGGCAAAACTGTAGAGTCCGGCTCGCAGATTACGCTTTTTTTGGAATGGTGTAAATCTGTTCAGTAGTTGCTGAGAAAATTAAAGTTAAAGTCAATTATATATCTATAAGCGCGCACGGGTGCGCGCACTCAAGCGGCTGCGCGCGAGCGGAATTTTTTTTTTGCTGCGTGACGTCTGTTAACGTTCGATTCGAAGGAAATCAGGAAGTGTTGACCGCCATTTTGTCACTGCGAGTAAATATATTGTCATTTCAAAGCGTTGGAACATGGAAAGGGGAGAAGGTAGAGATTGTTTTGCTGCGTAGGTTCTCTCAGGGTGTGCAGTAAGGCCCTTAAACGCGAAAATATATATATTTCTTTTTTTTTTTTAAAGTTGCGGGGTGCGCGCACTCGGGCGCGCACACCTATTTACAAGAGTGTGAAAATGGAGATAAATCAGAAGTTTGAGTGATTTGATATAAGGTGGCTCTGAAAAGAGCCCTTGTGTTAATTGAGTTTTTTCTGCATTTATAAGTAAGTACCGATGCAGAGTCTGATGTTGCAGAGGAAGATTCTGTTTCCCTCATCCGTGAAATGAACACCATCTGTCCTATAGATGTCTTGCATGTGGTAACGCAAGTTGTTGTGGTAAATAGAACCCATGCTATAATCTCTGAGGAAAGCAGAAACAGATTTATTAACATGTCTCCTTGCTTTCTTAATTTGTGCACAATGTTGATTGGACCAATTCCATTTCTGTCTTTGGCATATATTGGAATATACCAAGGCAGTTCGAGGAAAAAGTGTCATCAATTGTCGAAAGGTGTCTTTTAGAAGCATTTCCAGACCTACCCCAGTCAATGTGCCTAGATCGTTCTCACCACAGTGCACATTTATAAGGTCTGGTTCTGGGAGATACATAAAAGTTTTCACCAATGGTATTAATTGGTGACATCTTAATCCTCTTTGCCCAATCCACGTTATCTGCACATTTGGTAAATCAAGGTTGGAAATTCGTCTGCTTGCTGCATATTTTCCACTCCAGTGAATATAGCTGTGTCCTAAAAGCCAAACCAAATAGCAGTTATCTCCGAGCACTCACTTCAGTAGACAATTGTTTTTCTAGTTGATTGATGTCTGCGCTGACCTTGTCGCACTGTGTCTAACAGTGCCTTGCTTAATCGAAACAATATGTGATATGTCAATCACGAAGGACGCGCTGATTCAACATGAAACCAAGGTTTCTAAACTTTTTGAAACATGATTTGATGTTCTTATTTAATTATAAACGCTTGATTCATATTTTGAATTCATTATATGTTTTATTGCATTCTTGATACGATGTTTTTTAACTTCATTTCTAAGTTATATCATTTCAAAAGCATTACGTCATGCCCGATGCATTTCGGGTTGCGGGAATAACCCTTCCTCAGGGGCCTGTGAACAATGGGAACATACAGGACCTTAGCAATCAGCGAATGAACCATAAGTAATTTTTCAAAAACACTAACATTCAATTAAATTAGGTTCCACGTTATTAGCATATATTGTATATCATATATTTCGTGACTAGTACCAGCCCAATTAATAATTCATCTAAATTAAAACTTCAAAGTCACAAAGTAACAATTGAATGTGAAATGCGTCCTACAAGTAAAGTATTAGCGAACAGTTCATCATTAAACAAACATGAAGTGAATTACCTATTGAGTTGCGGTGTGATCGTGTTCAAACTCATGGGAATCACGAGTAGGGAAACGTAAAAATAAGTGGGAAAAGAAAATAGGAGAGTGAACTTACTAGGTGACGAACGCTTGAGCTTCTCGGCGTCTCGAACACGGAACCGGGTCTGTGTCGAGCGGAACCTATCAGTGCTGGTGATATTGCTACGTGAACAAGTCACGTGGTTTCTAGATGACTAATAAAGTATATATAAAAGAAGCCTTTCTAAATGAATGAACAGAAGTAGTTCAAACACGAATATAGAAAATACAATCAATTAAAACATAGAGAAATAGCATTAAGTAACAAAGGCGGTAAAGAAAACCTGCCGAATAGCGAGGCGTGTTTCTAATGGGTCAAAGGGTTCTGTCACGTGGTGCGGAAGAAAAAGTAAACAAACTGCAATGAGTTGAAAGCAATGCGAGTGGAAAAAATAGGATGATCTGTGGCGATATAAGGTGGATATCTAAAGGCTATGGATTACAGAATGCATAGACAGTACATACATTTAACCAGTCAAAACTGTGAATTCCATAATACATGAAAAGTATACAAATTAAACATTCAAAAACTATTATGATAATGAATAAAGTTAATTGTGCTGTAGTAATTCAATCATGTATATCGCAGCAGTATGATGAACTGTATAATGCATTTAGGTGATCAGGTGATCAGGGGAATCGAAAGGAACTCAAGAATCCAAGTTGTGGTAGCATGTTACAAAAAACATGAAAATTCAATTCTGTCATTTATCCCTGTCATTTGTAGGGAATTGAGTTTTTTTATCCAGAAAAATTCAGCTTGTAGACGTTGTTTAACCGGGTCCATGTCACAACGCTGTGGTAATATCTCCAGTATGGTGAATCTCAATTGAGCAATTTGATGGTTGTTTTCAAGCCAGTGGGTGGCCATGGCTGATTTCGTGTTTTTCATACGGATATTACTTTTGTGCTCTGATATTCTTACTTTAATCTTTCTCTCCGTTTGGCCTACATATATTTTGCCACAAGGGCATTTGATTGCGTAAATTACGTTCTTAGAGTCACAGGTGCCATTATGCTGTAAGTTTATGTGATGGCCTTTTGTCGGGTGCATGAAGGAGTTTCCCATTATGACATTGCTGCAGTGTACGCAATTCAGGCATTTCGACATTCCTTTGTATTGAGTTTTTCCTTCTATTCTTTTCGTAGTCAGAATCTCCTTTAAATTTTTTGATCTTTTGAAAGCGAATGTGAGTCGCTCACTGTACAAGTTTTCTAAGTCTGGTTCTTCTTTGATGAGCCTCCAGTGGTGGCTAATGATTTTCTTGATTTTATTCGCAGCTGTTGAGTATTTAAGAACGCAAACTGTTTTTTGATCTTCAATTTTTGTAGTCGATGTTAATAAGCTTTCTCTTGAGTATTTTTCCACTTTTTTAAGTGATAAGTCAAGAATTTCTTTAGGATATCCTCGAGCACTGTATTGAAGTTCTTGCTCTTTGAGAGTCTTGTCAAGTGTATGTGAATCAGACGTGATTCTTTTCAACCTCATGAATTGAGATGTTGGCAAATGTTTTTTTAAAGTTTCTGGGTGAAAACTTTGCCACAGTAAGCTCGAGTTTCGATCTGTTGGCTTTCTGTATACTTGAGTTTTCAATTGTTGGTTGCAGATATTGATTTGTACACCAAGAAACGAGATCGTGTCTTTTTCAATGGTATGAGTGAATTTTATTCTGGGGTTCACTTGATTGAGTGCACTGATGTTAGTAAGTAACAAGTCTTTATCCCCTCTCCAGATCAGAAATAAGTCATCGATATATCTTTTGAAAATAACTAGATGGTCTGTCCAATTCGAGTTGTTGAGAATGTTGTCATGTTCAAATTTCGACATATATAGATTGGCATATGAGGGAGCCCCCCCAAAGCCCATGGAGGTGCCGTTGCATTGATTGAAATATCTTGAGTCCCATTCAAAATAGCTGTGATAAAGCTCAAATTGCATCAATTCAATCAGAAAAACTTTATTGGCTTCGCATTGCTCATCTTGAAGTAAGTTCCATTCAAATGCCTCTATGCCTTCATTGTGAGGGATAGCTGTATACAGTGACACAACATCTATCGTGCATAACCAATATTCAGTATTAGTTTCAAGATGTATCGTTCTGAGCATATTGAGAAACGCTGTCGTATCCTTTATGTAGGTCTTGCTTTTTTGTACGATTGGTTGAAGGAAATGATCTATATATTTGCCGATACTGTCAGATATAGACCCACAGGCTGATAGGATGGGTCTGAAAGGTGGTTTCTTGATATCTTTATGAATTTTTGGTAACATATATAGTCTTGGTCTGCGTGGGTTTTTGGTTGCCAAAAATTGTAGTGTTCTTTCATCAATCCAATTCATTTCCATTGCATGTTCTAGAATTTTTGTGAGTATTTTTTGGTACTCTTCAGTTGGATCATTGTC
The DNA here is from genome assembly GCF_964261635.1 of Lissotriton helveticus. NCBI lineage: Eukaryota > Metazoa > Chordata > Amphibia > Caudata > Salamandridae > Lissotriton > Lissotriton helveticus. The sequence goes on from NC_136069.1 coordinate 1,197,894,906, forward strand.
TAAAGGAATATATGTGTTAACATCACTCACGTGTTGATTAACACTATTGTGGTAAAAGGTCGTGTCCATGATAATTAGGGCTCCCCCTTTGTCCGCTCTCTGAAATTTGAGCTCAGGATCTTTCGCTAGTGTTAAGATCGTGCTTAATTCGGTCTTAGACAAATTGCTTTTGTTGTTTTTGTTGAAATTGATCTTCTGTATATCAGAGATTGTAGATCTTTCAAATACTTCTATCATTTTGTGTGTATACGGTGCACAAAATGTACTTTTTGGTTTAAATATACTCTGCATCGATATAGACATGATTGGTGCATCCTTGAAAAAATATTTCAGTTTCAAGATTCTGAAGAATTTGAATAGGGCAATTTCTGTTTCAGCCAAGTTCGTTTTGTATGTTGGGACAAAAGATGAACCTTTGTTTAGTACCGCCAGTTGAGCTGGGGTTACATGTTTAGATGAAATGTTGATCACTAAGTCGTTTTTGGTGTCTTCTGACTCCTTGTTCTTTTTGCTATTTCTTCTGGTGATTCTTCTACCCCTCCTATTGCGACGGTAGGTGGTGCGTTGGCTGCTGGACTGATGTCTAAAAAAGACTGCTTTTTGGTTGAAGTGCTTGGTTGTTGTGTATTGTCAATTGGTAATCTAGTTTGGGAAATGTCGGATTCTGATACTAAACTTTCTTGTGAGGAATTGCCTGATTGTTTTGATTTGGGTTGTTCCCATTTCTTTTGATTATATATTTCGGCCCAAGTATACACTTCGTCATATTTGTAATCAATAGTATCTCTTTTATACTTTCTTACTTTTCGGTCGTTAACTTCCTTTGCGTACTTATCCAGTTTTTTATTCACATCTTCAAGCATGGTTTTGATATCTGGTAATTTGTCAAGCTCTTTTTTCATATTATCCAGGTCACTTTCAATTTCCTTTAGTACTTTGGAAAGTTCTTGAATTATTAATAAAATTAGATCGAGTGAACATTTATTTAAGATTTGGTACCATTTTTCTACGAACAGTTTATTGTTTTTACACAACATTGGTTTGAGGGCGATTCTCAATCCCCGTGGAATCCTTTTATTCTTGTGATAATGTATAAGTGTAGTCGCATGAAGTCTTTGATTTATTTCCTTTTTGCTTAGGAATTCGAATTGTCGAATAAGTTGGGCTGTGGATGTTACATTAGGGCTGAAAGCTCTGGTCTCCTGGATGAGTCCATATATTTCTTCTGCTGTTTCAGGTGCGAAGGCTAAGAGTTCAGCTTGATTAGATGTTATTTGAGCTATATCGTCGAATTGCATTGTGCTGTAGTTTTTGGGTGCACTTGGAGATGAAATAGACAAGGATGTGTAAATACAAATAGCAATTATCTCCGAGCACATACTGCTGCGATATACATGATTAAATTACTACAGCACAATTAACTTTATTCATTATCATAATAGTTTTTGAATGTTTAATTTGTATACTTTTCATGTATTATGGAATTCACAGTTTTGACTGGTTAAATGTATGTACTGTCTATGCATTCTGTAATCCATAGCCTTTAGATATCCACCTTATATCGCCACAGATCATCCTATTTTTTCCACTCGCATTGCTTTCAACTCATTGCAGTTTGTTTACTTTTTCTTCCGCACCACGTGACAGAACCCTTTGACCCATTAGAAACACGCCTCGCTATTCGGCAGGTTTTCTTTACCGCCTTTGTTACTTAATGCTATTTCTCTATGTTTTAATTGATTGTATTTTCTATATTCGTGTTTGAACTACTTCTGTTCATTCATTTAGAAAGGCTTCTTTTATATATACTTTATTAGTCATCTAGAAACCACGTGACTTGTTCACGTAGCAATATCACCAGCACTGATAGGTTCCGCTCGACACAGACCCGGTTCCGTGTTCGAGACGCCGAGAAGCTCAAGCGTTCGTCACCTAGTAAGTTCACTCTCCTATTTTCTTTTCCCACTTATTTTTACGTTTCCCTACTCGTGATTCCCATGAGTTTGAACACGATCACACCGCAACTCAATAGGCAATTCACTTCATGTTTGTTTAATGATGAACTGTTCGCTAATACTTTAGTTGTAGGACGCATTTCACATTCAATTGTTACTTTGTGACTTTGAAGTTTTAATTTAGATGAATTATTAATTGGGCTGGTACTAGTCACGAAATATATGATATACAATATATGCTAATAACGTGGAACCTAATTTAATTGAATGTTAATGTTTTTGAAAAATTACTTATGGTTCATTCGCTGATTGCTAAGGTCCTGTATGTTCCCATTGTTCACAGGCCCCTGAGGAAGGGTTATTCCCGCAACCCGAAATGCATCGGGCATGACGTAATGCTTTTGAAATGATATAACTTAGAAATGAAGTTAAAAAACATCGTATCAAGAATGCAATAAAACATATAATGAATTCAAAATATGAATCAAGCGTTTTCAATTAAATAAGAACATCAAATCATGTTTCAAAAAGTTTAGAAACCTTGGTTTCATGTTGAATCAGCGCGTCCTTCGTGATTGACATATCACATATTGTTCCTAAAAGCCAAACCTTCATTTTCCAGGCAGATGCACTCGTACTCCGATGGGTTCTGGAAGTGGAATGGCAGTTAGAAGCTGAAAGTCAGGATAAAAAAATGGATGAAGCTTGGTGTGGTTGAAAAAGGAAAAATGATTGGTTGATTCTAATACGTGAAGACTGAAGACTAAGTTGCATGTTAATGTTATGTAAAAGAAAAAGTAGTATTGGGTGTGAAAAAAATGACATGTAACAGAGCTGTGGATAGGCAGGTGTTTCTGGAGGGAAAACAGTGTTGTTAGTTTGCTGTAGAACGTTGAGATATGAACTTTTGACCTGTGCCTTCAGCCAGGTGCAGAATGAGGTGTTACCATGGAAACAGCCAGAGATGGCAGTGGGTGATGGGTGACTTTTATGTGACATTGAAAATATTGTGAGGGACAACCAACTGAAATGTACATTTGAATACAAAATGTTGCGGGAGGAACTATGATTGGCTGAAGAGACATATATGAGTCTGTATTGACTGGATATCTGTGCCATTGAATTTTGGTTGCAGTGATAGCAGCATAATTGAGACTTCCGTCAAACGAATATCTATTTTGTGACTGTCACTGTTGTACATCGTACAAAGCATTGGTAAAGGTAAGTCTGTAACTGTTTGTTTTGTCATGTACCGTAAAATATGGTTTACTCACAAACAATGATTGATTTTCCTCATAGTTTGAAACTAAACTCATTTTTGGCTGTCATAATGTGTTGTATTTCTAAAACTATTTTTAATTTAAATGTGAAATATGAAGTTTAAAATATGTTTAATATAAAGAGTAATTATTTGTGTGATTTTGAAGCCTTTATATATAATGAGAGAAGTTGTTTATGAAGTGAAAAAATGATATTAGCAGAGAGACAGATAATGTAGATAGAGAGAGAAATGGTAAATTACATGTGATACCGTCGTGAAAAAATGTTAATGGTTAATGAATTCGTAAACTTTCTGTCACACGACAAAATTATAGTGCGGTTTGTGGCCGCGGCCTGCGATGGTGGGCGTAGGGTGAGAAGGGCAGGTGGTTGAGTGAAATAAAATGAAAAGTTGGTATATTACATGTGATACCGTCTTGAAAAAGTGGTAATGCTTAATGAATTCTTAAACTTTCTGACAGACGACAAAATTACATTGTAGTTTGTGGCCGCGGCTTGTACTGGTGGGGTGAGAGGGGGAGGTGGTCGAGTAAAATAAAATGAAAAGTTCTGACCA